>NC_063446.1:52781501-53426716 GCF_020379485.1 Brassica napus | reverse complement strand
TGACACCTCCGGATCATTCTTGATCCTTACAGACATTTCTTACCGGATCCTACACTTGATCCCTTGCACAGTTTTCCTTTCGGACTCTCAGTCCTTCTGGGTTCACAATTCCAAAATGGCAAACTCATCTAGTTCCCATTCACTCAGTCACGGTTATATCTTGGAAACTCAGCAGTTTCCAACAACATTAGTTCATACAGTACGTACCTAACAGACAGACGTCCTACAGAAATGTGATGGCAAACTCTCACTAGTTCCCATCCATGCTTTCATCGTGATAGGAAACCCACAGTAGTGAACTCCATGAGTTCCAGTGACAGTACAGTTATGTCTTGGAAGGTACATCTCCCACAGACATCAGATTGGGTTTCCGCAGACTACAAACAGACAGGCGATGGCGAACTAATCTGGTTCCCACCGACGCGATAACAGTTACATCTTGGCAACACTCTGGTTCCCACAGACGTCAGGACATAACACACGATGACAGACAGTCACGTCTTAGAAACTCTCGGTTTCCATAGACGCCAGAACAGACAGTATCAATACAGTTATGCCTTAGCAAACCCACTCAGTTCCTAAGGACATATCATCAACACTAACACTAATGTTTCAGCATTCCCACTTGTCCAGTTAATCAGACACTTAGTCTGGTCAACCATTATCATTCCAAATCATCGAGCAGCCGTTTTACAATCCAGTTAAATCTTAATGAGCATCTCAGCCATAAGCACCTAGACTGATATAGACTCTCGCATGAAAGGAACTAATAATCTAAACTCAAATGATCGTCCCAAATCATCGAGCCGTCATCCAAAATCCAGCAAGCCTTAGCAAGCGTCACAGCCTCGAAGTACCTTGTCAGATCTAGACGCTCATGATAGGAACCGATCATTTACTACTTTTGAAACTCTGACAACAACTCATCATCTATGGCATCTTGTACCTCCAAGTAGTTTCTTGGTCACCTAACAAGTCTTTGGCAAGTACACCTGACTTCCAATCTCTTGTTCTGATAATCTCAACTCTCGGACCACACAAACCTACCAAGACGATCAAGCTTAGTCAACCTTGACAATTCCTTTGTCCAGTTCCTATATCCAGACTTGCCTACACCCACCACTTGCTAAGTGTAAGTCATAAAAAGATTTTTCCAAAAATCTTTTTATGAAACTTCCAGTTTCATTTTCCCGGACCAGCTTGTCCATTACCTTGAAAATCTTAGAATCCGTCTAAGCATTCTCAACAGACGTTCCATTCGAATGCAAGTCTCTGTACTTCACATTCCAGCATCAGGGCCTTAGCCATTAGTCCTTAGGCTCTTCCATGGACAACTTGTCCAATACAGTTTTCCGATTCCCTGACTCTTTCCGGTTATCTCTTAGCAATCCATCTATCGCTTTAGCCAGTTCATTGAGATTCCATCTCAATCCTCGGACCACCTGTCCAACTCTGTTTCCGTTCACAACCTTCAGCTCATCCACTCGGCTATTCTGCCTTGAACCTTTCCGCTAAAGTCTTCTTTCCAAATTCAGTTATGGACGTCTTGTCCATACAGAGTTAAACTCATTAACTCCTCGGCTCCATATCCGACATCATTGTCCTTGACAGTTCCTTGTCTTACTTAGACTTTTCCGAAGCATCATTGGCTTCCTCGAGCCACTTAATTCAATCCTAACTCCAGTCAGCTTATTATCCTTAAGCTTCAGAATACACTTCGTCAATCTTTCCCGTTTCTTCACTTCAGAATCCGGATCCATTGACTTAAATAAACCTCTCGGTTGTTTCCAACACTTAGGAAAATTTATTGGATAACTCTCTTGAGTAATCCAGAACACCTTAAGCAATCCCAATCATTCTCCAAATGATCTTAACTCAGACTTCATTCCACCAATCCAATCATTCATCAATGATCTTATCTTCTGTTTCTTTCCAGTTAGACTTCTAACTTACATTTGCCCATACAAAGTGTAAATTCAACTTGATCACTCCCAAGATCAAGTCTCTCGTCAGTTCTCCAATGCTCGCCCTTAGCATTTTCCGCGTCCGTTCGGTCTAGACAAATCTTGTATCATCCTTCTAACTCTGTCCAAGAACCGTAATCGCTCTGATACCACTTAAAAGGCCCCGACCCGGTTTTCCTTACCGCCGGTTCGTCCTCAGTTCGCTTGCTCCGACCCAAACTGGCCCTTTACAAAATATTCTCTTTACTTACGATTTTTAACCAGCTTTCCTCTAAGAGGTTCAGTTCAGTACATAAGGTTCGCTAAGTCTAATCCAGAAACTTGGCAATCTACTAGTAATCGCAGCATAATAAACATGTACCTTACTGCCTCTGTGCTTTGTTATCTGATAATCCATCCATACACTCCTTCCTTGATGTCTTCCTGCTTCCCGTCCGTCTTATCCAGCCAGCTCGATCAGATACTTAACTGAATCCCCTTGTTTCTTAGTCACTCAGCCAACCATCCCCACGTGACCCAATTAAACAAAGAGAGACGGCTTGGTCTCCAACCAGCCATTCGGAACAGACAGTACGCTAGCCATGCTTAGCGCCTCAGAACCAGTCCCTGATCACCCCCGGATCAGTCAGTACATACTCGGCTCCACAGCCCCGTAACCAGTCAGTAACACCATGCCTCCATCTAGTACAAGTCTCGGTCCAGTCATGACCGATCCATCTACACTTGGCTCTATACCATAGCCGGTACAGAACGCTGAGACTCGATCCGAGTCCTAACCGCCAGTATCACGTTCCAGCACTATACATCCGTTAACCACCTCAGATAACTCTTGCCGTCTGATCCGCATCATCAGTACAGACGCCTTCCATCAGAAACCATCAAGCAGTCCGCAGAACCCGCCGAAACAGTCGCGTCAGTACTCGCCGGCCATCAGGCAGGATCCGCACGATCAAGCCATCGCTCTTCGGTACCATCTCTCGATATCCTAGTCGCGATCCATTCGTGTAGGGATCAGAACCAGTCGCATCAGAACAAGAAGGACTCGCGTCCACCAAAGGAGGCTTGAAACGGCCGTCTGGCCTAATATCCTTGTTCGGATCCTTCTGTCTCTCTCTCAGTTCCTTTCCCTCTGTTCTCTCCCTCCAGTGTCATCAGTACGATCTGATCAACGTTCTTATCAGACAGAGTCGCAGTGAACAGACAGACCTGCGGTCTCTAACTGAGACTCCGATCGGCCCTCCGGCCAACGCTCTCCTTCTTTCCGATCAAGATTGATCTCACTCGGTCTCTTTCTGTGTTTTTTATCTGTCTTTCTGTCCAGGAACCCGTGTCCCTCTCTCTAATCTGAAAAATCCCACTTAAGGGAAACAGATGGGCGGTTTCTCCACCAACCTAACAGCTCCGCGCCCAATCAAGCCTGTAACTTCCCTCGGCAGTTCCTTTCTCTCGGCCAACTGCCTTTTACAGTTTCCCGATTCAATAACTGTCCGTGTCAGTTAAGAAAACCAACCATGAAACCGTTCTTGGTAACTGATCTGATAACCGTTCTGAACTGCTATGCTAACCGCTCTAGCAACTACTCTGTAACTGCTCCCGGTAACCGCCAGATAACTGCTATGCTAACCGCTCTACCCGATCATAAGCCTTTTTATACCATTTTCTTGGTGTCCTATATAAATTAATCTATTTTCCCTAAATTTTATCTCTCACACAAGAGCATCGTGTGTTCAAAGGTGAGTTATGAGTCTGAAACTGTTTTATCATTTATGTACATTTGATCAGAATTTTACTCACTAATCTCCCTCTCTCTCTCCCTCTCTCTTGTTCTCCATAGCTTCATGGTTCTTTTTCTATTGAGTTCTTTGACTGATAGAAAACTCTATACAAGTATATGGTTATTCTTAATTTAGATTCAGTTTCCTCTTATTTTTATTTAATATAATCTCTTAATTGTTCATTTCAGGCTAAAATGACACTAGAATATATTATGTTTCAAAACTTTATTTTTCAATAAAAGTTTGGAAAATCAGAGCTTTCCCAGCAATGAAGGAAGAAGACAAAAGACATACAAGCTTTCTCTCAACAAACTTAGAACTAAAGCAGAACCGTACACCATCTAAAAACAAATGGTATGTTTAGTTCTTTGATTGACTCTTTTAGGTTACACTTTCGTTGACAAAAAAAGCTTACACTTTATAAAACACGTTTTGGTTTTCTAACTTGGAAGAAATCATATCTCATGAATTAATGATTAACAAATGATGCGATGACATTCGACCAAGAAAAAAAACTATCAGCAATTATGATTATACAAATCAGATATTTACAATTTTTTTGCTATGGTTACTATTTCACTAATCTCCTTTTCTATAAAAGAGCATACGCTACTATCTTACATTTTTTTGTAAGTCTATTATATAAAAATTGACTATATACGATATAATTTTTATGTTCAATTTCATTTTTATGATATAATTTTTTAAGAATTATATATTTTTAAAAACTTATTGTAGGCCGGTGTCCATTTCTAGAAATGTGCCTAAAATAAGTTTAATTTAGATTAAAACAAATAAAACTTTAAATTTTTTTATTTTAAAAGATAATTTAAAAGCAAAAAAGAAATGATCTTTGTTGGTGTGATTTACTATGGTAAGGAATTTGCTAAATTATGGCTGCAAAATGAATCATTTATGTATAAAACACAGTCTCACTTGACGAATCATATTCTGTTAGGTGATAAATATTTACAAACTTAAGAGAAATTAATTCAAACAAATAATTTTTTTTTTTAAAACAGCCGTATAACAGTTTCGTGAAACCAACTACGTTACCCATGATAAGTTAAAAAAAAAACTACATTACCCATGATCATTCTTCTTTATCCATGACCATATATTTTTTTTGGGTAAATGATCATATAGATTTTAAAGTATAGCATACGTTAAGCATAAAGATCACCTATTCTATGTTACATTCTATTTTTTTTTATTTTATTAGAGTCATAATATTAGAGCATCATTATCCCAAAACTCTTTAAAGGATCTCTTAATTAAATTTTAATAATTTTTAAAGTGTAAAAGTGAGTTAAGAGACTTACAAAGAGATTTGAACGTTTGAGTGGCTTATTGCAAGTTTCTTAATTATGGGTTCTTAAAAAAAATTATAAAACACTTTCATTACAACAAACTTTACCACAATGCACAATCAAAAAAGTTCAAATTGATCAATGATATTAAACTAACCAGTAGCTCTTGGTTTCTACGTGGAAAAGGAAGCTATGAAAACGTGTACTCGAGCAGTGTCCAGGTTAGTACGCCAAAGGCAATTATTAAACCTTTCGTTTGAATCATGTGACGGAACGCACCAACCACACCGCCTATTGCCTCTCCACCTGGTGCCACCATAACCGTCCTTATTTGCAATTTAAATGCTAAAGAACCTTAGGAATAGTCCAAACAAACTCAAGGTAAGTCTTTGTTGTGATTCTAACTTACGGTATCAAGTGGGAGACAGAGCAAACTTATAATCTCAAAAAGATTGATATCTACAACACAAAGAATCTAAAGTTCTAGAACTTTACCAATCTACAAATGCAATTATAAGATAGTAACGTGTACCTCGCAAATGATCACATCATCTGCACTACTGTTGTTGTGCAGCTTTTGGTGCCACTCTTCCATCATTCCGGATTTGCAGTGATTATTTCTCTAGCAAAAGATCATTAATACAAAAAGGTTAACAAGATCATAATAAAGGTTTAGTTCAATAACAGTGAATTTCAGAGTGTTTTATGAAATGACAAGTTCAATAACACTGGATTTTAAAGTGTTTTTTAAAATCCGTGTATGAATAATAGTGGATTTGTCATTTTAATACAAATCACTTGAAACTCTTAGTTGAATACACCCTCTTTAGTTTTGTTCGTAAATTAACATACTGAATGAATTACTAAATGAATTTAGTCAAAGAAACATAAATTCAGGTGACAGTCAAAAATTAGGAAAAATAATGAAAGCAACAAAAAGTTGTGAAATGGGAAAGCTTTGAACTGATATTTATATCAAACAAGCTAATTAAGATCAATGTAAAAATATTTAAACAAATCTAACTTCATTTTATAGTATGTTTGTGGTTCAATAATGATAAGTGTGTTAAAATTTTCTTACATATACACACATCCTTCTGATAAATCAAAGGTAATAATACATGTTATTTTAGTTATATATAATGAAAATTTTATTTTATTTGTAAGCAAAATAATTCCCATGCAAAGCATGCACTCAATACTAGTTTTAAATAAATCATTAGCTCACATCGGAATGACGTCGAATGTGACCACATAAATTTTCGCATGCACCATGTAAAGGTTGATTGGTTTTCCATGCAATATATATAAGGAATGTATTTGCGGGTGGTATTGATTATCACTAGCGATTGTTACTGTTTGGTATTGGTTGACGTTTTTTTTTTTTTTGCCAAAATTGGTATTGGTTGACGTTGACAAAAAGATGACAATCACAAAAATTATTTTCATCGCTTTGCACCATTTCTTTTTTTTTTTTGTAACTGAGCTTTGTACCATTTTGAGTCATTCAAAATTTTTAAAATTAAATTTATTTTTCCAGCGTTTGCGGGTATATAATTAGAATAATTTTAAAAAAGGCTTCATTTCAAAACAAAAATATAATATTAAATAAAATTTAAATACTATAACCACAATATATGAACACAATTAATACTTTCTAATCAATAATCACTAATTATACCCCATAATTTCTAAGATTCCTAAACCAAATTTTATCGATAAATATTTCCTCAATCCATATATACATACTTAAAAAAATAAATGTTTTTAAATTTAATTGCAATCTCCACGAGCATCCACATTGGTGAACCCCCTTTGGGGTTCATACCAATTTTTTAATATATTTATGGTGGGACCATGAATAGTAATGAATCTTTTGATATTGTGCTTCTGCATTAGTGAACCCGGAGAAGGGGTTCATAGGAATTAAAATAATATTTTTTTTAAAACAATTTAGTTTTGAATTTTTTTTGAATACATGAATAAAATATAATAATTTATAAATTTTTATAAAATTTTATTCATTACATTGATAATTGATGAACATACAAAAATTATTCATTACTAAATTTTTGCCATACATTTTCAACTAAATCAGCTTTCAACCTATCATGTTTCCCTGAATCCCGAACTTCATTGCGCTTGCCTAGCATATTATCTGAATGCAAACTTTCTCTCCTTTTGACCTTCGAACCTCTGCTTGACTCTCCTGACTCGAACTCAGATGTATCAGTAAGACTGTATCCGTCTCGTTTGTCCTCTACTATCATATTGTGCAATATGACACAAGTTCTCATAATTTTCCGTATCTTTTTCTTGTCCCATAGTAGAGCAGGGTTTTTAACTATTGCAAACCTCGATTGCAATACCCCGAAAGCACGTTCGACATCTTTTCTGGTGGATTCTTGACGTAGAGCAAATAGCTCAGCTTTAGGACCTTGAGGAAGTGGGATGGATTGGATAAATGTTGACCAATTCAGATAAATTCCGTCAGTAAGGTAGTACGCCATACGGTAAGTGTGGTTGTTGACCTTGAATTTAACTTTAGGGGCTCGACCTTGCAATATGTCATCAAAAACTGGTGACCGATCAAGAACATTGATATCGTTGAGGGTACCTGGTAATCCGAAAAATGCGTGCCATATCCAAAGATCTTCTGATCCCACAGCCTCTAAGACAATTGTTGGTTTTCCTGAACCACAGGTGTACTGGCCTCTCCAAGCCGTTGGGCAGTTTTTCCACTGCCAATGCATACAATCAATGTTGCCTATCATCCCGGGAAACCTGCGCTTCTCGCCAATGTCGAGTAATCGTTGAAGATCTTCCGGTCTTAGTCTTCTTAGATACTCATCTCCAATCAATTGTACTATCCCATTAGTGCAATGTTCTAAACATAAAAGTGCAGTACTTTCACCAAGTCGAAGATATTCGTCATACGTATCTCCAGATTGACCATATGCGAGCATACGTATAGCTGCAGTACATTTTTGAAGTGGAGATAGGCCGTACCTGCCGTGAGCATTTCTTCTTTGCTGAAAGTATGGAACTTCAGTAGTAAGGCGATCAACAATGCGGAGGAACAAGGGTTTGTTCATTCGAAAACGCCGCCTAAACATCACCGGCGGGTAAGTGGGATTTTCGTGGAAATAGTCGTTCCATAGATGAATGTGTCCTTGTTCCCGATCTCTTTCAATATAAGCTCTTTTTTTGGGCTTGTTGGTTTGAACATCTACTAGGGAGTCGATGATATTATCAAATTCTTCGTCAAACATATCTTCAAAGGCTTCATCAACGCCATCTGACTCTGAGGATGTCATAACTGAAAAAAACGAATAGATAAAATTTATTTTTTTTGAAAAAAAACTATTAGAAACATAAATCTGCAATATATGTGGAACATTAATTTTTTTTTTAAATATCTCTTGGAATATCATTTTTTTTTTTAATTCTAACATATAGTGGAAGTTTAGATTTCAATATTGTATCCAATGCTACCCGATCAAACTTGTCATAATGTATTCAATATTTTCTTTTTAATTATAACATATAGTGGAACTTGTCAAACTAAAGACTATAGATAACTCATGTGGAACTTGTCATAATGTGGAACTTGTCACTCGATAATGTGGTGATAACAAAACTAAGAGTTTGAGATTTTACTTGGTCACTCGATTTTGTAGTCGGCCAGTGAGTGGTTGGCTGGTTTGACAGAACAAGAGTGAGGCAGCTGGTTTGAGAGAACAAGATTGAGGGAGCGAGTGAGTGGTTGGCTGGTTTGAGAGAACAAGAGTGAGGCGGCTGGTTTGAGAGAACAAGATGGAGGGGTATCGACTGAGAGAACTATGATTTGTAGTTAGAGAGAAGAGAACTATGCTTTGGCATTTGAGAGAAGAGAACATAAACAAATGTTAGAGAGAAGAGAACATATATGAGAGACATGAAACACTTGTCCTTTTTATAACAAAATTTTACAAGTCCCGTGAAGTGTATAGACAAACAAAATACTACACTTCATATTACAATCCGTGACACCAAGTACTACACTAGTGTCTAGTACAAACAGTGATCTGCTGCGACCCAAAAGATACATGTAGTACTACAACTACATCAACAACCCGTGACCTGCTGTGAACCAAAAGATAGATGAAGTACTACTACTACTACAATACCCGTGACACCTACAATAACCCATCAACGTCAGACTTTATCTCCCATACGCCCGTGACAACGCCATGACATCTTTTCACCTGCAAAATAACACAGAAGAATATAACTTTCCAGTCAACAAAAGCATTTGTAAAATTATCAAAGCAAGTAAAGAAGCAAACAAATAGTAAATCAGCTAAAGCATTCAAGAAATTTTCAAGTAAACAACCTAAAGCATCTCAGAAACAAGTTTGTCCTTCAAAGCGACCTCAGCTTCACTTAGACTAGCTATGTTCTTAGAGAGGAGACGATCAAGTATTTTCTGTTTCGAAAGATTCTGTTTCTTCTCTAGAATGCTCTCCAGGCGATCAAATGCAGCTTCATTGCCATGCTTCTTGCGTTTGGCTGCTTTGCAAGCCTTAACGCCAGGAGGCCTAGCCTCATCCGAGTCAGGCACCGTCTCCGCAGCTTCCTTCATTTTCTCCTTTGCACCATCTCTTGATATAGAGTTCGATCTCCACTTCTGATCATACCTCAGCTCCCTCCACGCGTGTTCAAGTGTAAACTTCGCCTGGTAGTCGTTAAAGAAGATGTCATGAGCTGACTTCATGACATCGTTCTCGTTCTGCCCACTAGATTGCTCCTTCAATGCTGCCTCATAGCTTCCCACAAATTTACACACTTGTTCATTCACCCTTCCCCACCTCTGCTTACACTGACTCCACTCTCTAGGTGGAAAGCCACCGAGCTGAGCGCTTTCATTAAAGTAATCCTCTATTCTTCTCCAAAACGACCCTAGTTTCTGCTGGTTACTAACTATGGGATCTTTGCTTGTGTTTAACCAGGCACTGATGAGGACAATGTCTTCTTGAGTCGTCCACTTTCTCCTTTCAGCAGCCGGTTTAAGAACCTCAGACGACCCTACTTCTACGGTTTGACTGGACTGGGAAGATAATAGGTTCACAAAACCGGGAGAACTTAGTGAAAACGTATCCATTTTGGTTTGGGGTTGTGTTTTGTTTTTTGTTTGAAGTTTTAAGAAGATTAGGGTGATGTTTTAGACTTGCTTTGTGTTTTCAGAAGTTTGTTTGGGTGTCTATAAAAAGGATTTAGTATTTTTTAAAGAACTACTTGCGTTTAAGTTACGGGTGGTTTCCTAACTACCAAACATTCATTACACTTAATTAGACAACAAGTTGTTCACATACATTCATTACACATCAAATCAATTTTTAAAAACTCTAACAGGTTTAAGACACAGCAATTTAAGCGCATTCATCACAGCAACCAACCAGAGGAAGCAAACTAGTACTAGATATTTAATGAAGTACTACTACACTCCCTACTCTAGATATTTAATGAAGTTAAGTCTCAGTTCAACCAGAGGAAGCAAACTAGTACAGTTCCTACTCTACACGGAAACAGTTCCTACTCGAGTTCCTAGTTAAGTTCTACTTCAGTTTAGTTTGAAAGTTTACCTGTTCTGTTTCAGTCGAAACAGACCTTCTCCAGAGCAGCTGCCTGGACTGTGAGGTTATAGACGTCACCGGTGAGCTTATCAAGCAGCAATGTGAGCCTCTTAACCTGTGCCTACATAAGTGATAAAGAAAACTTGTAACTGACTTATAAAAACTTAACTTTAAGAAGATTAAATTCCTAATATATACTGAAAAAAGTCTTGACAAACCTCAAGACTCTCAATCTGTTTACTGAGTATGGGCACACATTTGATCATCTCATCAGCCTCCTCCACACGCTTACGCAGGGCGTACCATCTCCTCCTGGACACCTATAACCCAAGGCTGACGGTAATGCAACCCATCAGCCTTGGTTAAACCACAGAAACATCAGTCAGACAACATATTTAACTATAAAATTTAGACAACATAATAAGACAGGTGAGATTAATGAAGGGAATGCGAATGATGTGGGTTACCTCGTAGTTTATGCAGCTGAAGAAGCGCTTCCCGGGACGAGTGTCGTACTCCTCCTTGACTCGAACCTCGTCGATGATTCTACCACCACACGGACATCTAGTCGGCATCCCGTATGCCGAATCGGCCACGTTGTACAGGTGGTCGAAGTACTCCTGCTTCCTCTTTGTATCTCTTCTCTCATCTGAGGGATCCATCTGAAACAGAGAAATGAAAATGATTAAGCGAATCGATTGAGTCAAAACTAATCGAAACCCCCAAAAATATATTATCAATCAAACCGTGAATCGAACCCAGTACAAGATCTAAACCCACTAATCGGAACCCCCAAATTCGATTTTGAACCCTAACTCGATAAACCCTTTTCGATTTCCAATCCGCGAGAATCGAACCATAAAACGATAACTCGAACCCCTAGACGAGGTAATATAACAATAAATCAAAACCCATCTCGATTTCGAACCCTAAATCGTAAAAAAAAAAGTGAGATTTCCCCAAAGTCGATTTCGAAAGCCAAAACGACATCAATCTAAACGAGAACCCAGTCGAGACCCACCTCTGTTAGTGGAGGAGACAATTACTCGTCGAATCGATGGAGAAAAGTCGAGAAAAAGGGAGAGAGATCGTCGTCGCACGCGAAATCGCCGCGAGGAAGAAACCCTAGAATTTTCGATACAAATGAGAGAAATGAATCTCTCTCCCCTTTCCACCGCGTGACGTCGACGCCGCGTCTCCAATAACTTGGCGACACGTGGTGTGAACCCGTATCGGACGGGGTCACTCGTAAGGGGCGGGTCGCGAGAATTAACTCATTAAATCTTTATTTTCAATGGTCCGGCCCTATGAAACTGAGCCCATGAACCTGTCTAAAACCTCTAATGGGGCTGCTCTAAGTACTTTGTCATTAAAATTGTAATTTCATCTAAAGTAATGAATAATAAAACTATAGAGTAATTATCGTATATATTATAATAATATGGGTTTAATATTCTATAACACTATATTTACATTTTTTAATTTATTATTTCATTTTCATCTCTACTGCATCCGTTATTCTATATGTAGTAAATATCATTATTAGTTTCCAACCACTTTTCAGTAAATCGCATAAATCACTTGATAAGGTTTGAAAATGTTACCTCCGTTTCCATGAATTCAGACACCCGCATTCTCTGAGTTTAAACCAATAAGAGATGTATTCTATGTAAATCTGAATTGGTTATTTCATTAATGCCTATATTTCATTTCTAAATCTTTTTGCCAATATTAACTAAACTACTTCTAAATAGACATCGATTTAGCTCACAAAATCGGTGAGATAGAATCAACATAAAACTATAACCTACGGCAAATTGTAATCACATCGTGCTAGTTTGTTTGCCATTTTATTATTTGTTCATGGAATATGTGATTGTAAAATTAAGGAAGAGATCTTTACGTTGTTGAAATTCATTCATGTGAAAAGTGAGAGTTGACAGTTCCGTTAGTATAGACACTATCTTCACCTGTTGGGAAAATTCATGGCGAACACCAACTCCGGAAACTGTAGAACTCTTATGTACTTCGTAGACCAAATAAAATTTCACTTTTTGCATGTAAATGTAATAGGCCTAGTTCGATATTTATAGCCCCGTAACATTATCGATTGACCCTTATGTAGGGCAGAACCATACTCGAACAGTTGAACTATAAAAGCATCATGTTCTCTCCAAGCTTCATCCACATAACATCATCGCATATGTTCCATCTGGTTGTTCGACATAGTTTACATACTCACATTCTAAAAACTTTAAATTGCTAAGTTGAACCTCAACCTACAAATTATCCTTAATTTTTTATACATGCAAATTATCTTGTAAGTTTTCACTTTGTTTTTGAAACATTTATCCTTTTATTCTTTTAAAATATCCGAAATAATGATTTCATAATAGATAATCCATATTAGCAAATCTTCAATACATAATTTATTGATTTACACATACGCTTTTTTGGTTACAGCGTGTTTCCCCCCACACACATATTTTATCCAATTGCGATCTTAAATTTTTTATTTTTCTTTTATTGTGCAACTGTGCAAATTATAAGAGCATCTCCAAAAGATTCTCTATTTTAGAGTTTACAAAACTTTATATTTGAAGTTTCAAAGTATTCTTTTCTAAAAGAAAACTTGAAATTTAACTTCAAAATTATTTGTAATTTACATTATTGTCTTTATATTTGTCATAATTGATATAATCCATTCAGATTTTATAAATCACTAGCACATATATAAAAATATTACAGTAATATTAATTAATAAAATCTTACACTAAAATATAAAATTATAAATAGAAATACTTAATTACATATTAAAATACAAGAAAAATATCACATTATTTCATAAAATTATTTATGTAATGATCCATCTTCGGTTGCATACAAAAAAATTGGAAAATATTTTAGAGGTTCCGGAACAAATTTACTAGACTATTAGTCTTGTTATAATGTTTAAATTTGTGTAATAATTACGTCTTCATGTATCTTTTTTTTTTAAAAATAGTTTTTTATAATATTCTTGTCGCATAATTCTAGTTTAAAAATATTATAAATCTTATTTATAAATTTTATTTAATTTTATGTGTAAAATTTGAATTTATAAAAATAAATGTGAAATATTTATGATATACAAAAGTTATAAAAATTAAAACGATAAATGAATAATACTTAAAAATCATAATTGTGATGTGTAATTAATTATAAAAACCAAAATGAAAATAAAAAATGAAACTTCAAATTTGGAGTTTTGAGGTTTATGTTGTTGACAAAAAAAATTCTTAAAGCTCTAAATTTGAAGTTTTTAAGTTGTTTTTGGAGAACAAAAATTTTTATATTTGAAATTATAGAGTTTCTTTTGAAGATGCTCTAAGCAACGGATGAAGATTGATAGCAAAAATAAAAAGTTTGTCCCTTACTATTTGCCAACACCAGAGAAGACCAATCATGACCTTATGTAATTTTTTTTTTTTTTTAAAGCAGAAATTGTGTTGAAAGTTGGAATAAAACGCTTGGAACATGCTCTTACTTTTTGGCAGCCGGCTTACGAATCATTCCTAGCCACATCAGCATAGTAATTAGAGGCTTTGTCCTTTTCTAGAACGCGACGTCGTTTCTTAAAATGCCTGGATAGATACGTATTATACGCGTATATACGCTCGTATATAAACTTTATTGCTTCCTCTCTCTCTTAGAAAGGCAAACAAATCAAACAGTTGGGTCAAAACTTCCCATTTTTACACACAGAACAAAATTCGTAGATTGTTAAAAAAGGAATCGAAATCCCTCTAATTTCAAGCTTCGTCCTTGTCAGATCTGATTCCTCCGCCATTCTTCGTTCGAAAGGGTAATGGTTCTTCTGATTGTTAACTTGGATCTCGTCTTAATTTCAAACGATATGGGTTCTGATTCCGAGAGTCTTTGATTTGTGTAGGGTTGATTGCTAAATCGGGGAAAGAAATGGCGAATAGAGTGGATCAGGAATACGATTATTTGTTTAAGATCGTGTTGATCGGAGACTCGGGTGTGGGGAAATCGAACATATTGTCCAGATTCACGAGGAACGAGTTTTGCTTGGAATCCAAATCCACCATCGGTGTCGAATTCGCCACCAGGACTACTCAGGTTATTCTCTTTCAATGGTGTGTTAGAATCAGAGGACAGTTTTCACTTGATTTATGTTTTCTCTGCACGTAGCTGCTGCAATATGCTTTACATTTATGCGTTTTGGTTTAAACTTGCATCCTCTCTCGTTTTGTTGGTTTCTTTGGATCAAGTTGATTGTGCTCTCTTTCTTTCTTTTTTTTGTTCAAGAGAGATTCTTAGTTGAGAGAGCTGGACATTAAAGTCTTGACCAATGCTTTTTGATCAATTTAAGACACTATTATTGGATGGTCGTGAGAGCCAATTTGATTTTCAAAATAAGATCCTCAATAATCTGTTGCATCTCCTGATTATTATTGTCATAGGTGATGCATGACTTTGTCCACCTTTATAAGTAACCCTCTCTCTAAGTCAACCAATGAACTTACAAAAAATATCATTTTGTTATACATTATACACCTATGTAGTTGTTAACAATGGGATTACTGAAACGTTAGCAATCTTGTTCATAGTCTTGAGGTCTAACTGGTTGTTACCCGAATGGATTCACAGGTGGAAGGAAAGACGATCAAAGCTCAGATCTGGGATACTGCAGGTCAGGAGAGGTACAGAGCTATCACTAGCGCTTACTACCGAGGCGCAGTGGGTGCCCTCCTTGTCTACGACATCACCAAGAGGCAGACCTTTGACAATGCCTTGAGGTGGCTCCGCGAACTCAGAGACCATGCTGATTCCAACATCGTCATCATGATGGCTGGCAACAAATCCGATCTTAACCACTTGAGATCCGTTGCTGAGGAAGACGGTCACAATCTGGCCGAGAAGGAAGGTCTCTCTTTCCTGGAGACTTCTGCTCTCGAAGCAACAAACGTCGAGAAAGCCTTTCAGACCATCTTAGGAGAGATCTACCATATCATAAGCAAAAAGGCACTGGCTGCACAAGAAGCGGCTGCTGCTAACTCCGCCATTCCAGGGCAAGGAACTACGATTAACGTCGATGACACATCTGGAGGCGTGAAACGAGGCTGCTGCTCTACCTAAAACCAAAGGTAATATGTTTTCTGGTTTATTCCCTATCCCAAGATTCAGACTTTTCTTTTCATTGCCTTCTCTTTCATTTCAAGTTTTGGTTCATGCAAGACCATTGTAGAATACTTGTTACTCTGTTTTTTATGCTCTTCGGTTGTGTTCATTTAAAGCTTGTGAGATTCTTTAGTCAGTAAAGCTTTGTTAGTATCTTGCGTTGCTGTGTTATCAACATTTCATCTCCCGTATGAGAACGGTTTGTCTTGGCTTGGTTTATCCGAATCATTGGTTCATTTCTTATCAAAGTATCCCCTTCCTATTTATGTTAGCACAGTAATAGAGTTCTACTAATAAAGATTTTATTTGAAAAACAAGTGTTCTACTAATGCTACTGATTTATGAAAAAAACTGGATACAAACCAGTCTTCTTACATTTGAAGTCAATATTACGAATCTTTTGGTTTTAAAAGTAAAAGATTATGAATCAAATATGCTCTCTCTTTCAATTATTAATAGAAATAAAGAAAAAGAAAATGAAAATAAGGGGAGGAGGCTTATTTGGAGAACCGACCAAATGAATACAGACAATGACAAAACGTGGACAAGGGATATTAAAAAGTAGTGGTGGAGAAAGAAGAGAAACGTCAGATCGGCCGACTTGCACAATATACCCAATTTTTTTTTTCGCAACATCAACTTTGATTAATAACCATGAAAAAGGTTTTATACACGAGGTTTTTCAGTCTCCACAGTAGATTTTAACCATCCTGGCACTATAAAATATATCTTATGAACATAATTCATAAAAGAAAAAGCTTCATTTGCTATCGTATTAGCTGCCTTGTTTCCTTCACTTGAATGATAAATCATCACAAAATATGTGCCCTTCTTCAAAGTTTGGGTGATATCCTGGATGATGGGCTCATCACAAAATATGTGTCCTTCTTCAAAGTTTGGGTGATATCCTGGATGATGGGCAGTAACTTCGGCCAGATGACTTCTTCTCCCCTAATCATTTGAATCAGTACTTGAATCAGATTCCACAATGACCTTTTTATAACCTAAGTTCACCATAGTTACCGCCTATCTCAATGCTTCCGCTTCAGTTTCAATTGTAGACCCCAAACCTTGTAGCTTTCTTGCCCATGCCCATAACATTTTCCCTTCTCGATATCTACTCAACCAACCGATACCTGCACCGTCTGCTTTATGATTCCAAGAACCATCTACATTGCATATAATCTACTAGTTACTCGGTGGTTTCCAAACCTTAGAGATAGGATTGGATATTGGGACTTTCACCTCACTTTCTTTGACCACATTTCTTTTGTTCCACTCCTTTGCATCCTCTATTGCTTTCCTTATAGTGATGTCCCCACCAAAATCCTTCCCCTTAAATATGTACTCATTTATATTCTTCCATAATCTCCAAAGGATCCAAGGACCTAACTCTAACCGCTCATCATCCAAACTTCCATCTAGCGGATTTCTCAAAACATGATATAAGTTTGAGTAGAGGGAGTTAGACATCACTCCACCTTTGGGATCTTAGATCGGGGAAAGGGTCCAGATAAACCTCGCATACGGACACTGGAAAAGCAAATGATTTTCCAATTCTGGACCAGAGTCACACCGAGGGCAGCTCGCATCTTTTGCTATGTGTCTATGGGTCATATTCTCTGCGGTTGGTAGAGAGTTACTCAAGCACTTCCAAAGGAAGTGTTGGATTTTCGAACTTGTTTTCGTCTGCCAAATAGCTTGGTATAGACTATCAATGCTTAGCTGGGAGACTTGTACTTGCGCTATGTTCCCTTCCAAAACATTCTTCTGCACCCAATAATCCGACTTAACATTATAGAGCCCTGTTTTAGTATACTCCCATCCGTACACATCGTCACTAAGAGTGCCTCCTGGCCTGATCTTTTCAATCTGCTCGACTTCATCTTGTGGGAACAACCTCTCCAGTAACAGTCTGTTCCATTCTCTTGTTCCTTCAATCAGCAACTCTGCGACCTTCATATCAGATGATACTAAACCTTCATTTTGACCTAAGCTGAGGTTTGTCTTTTGGACCCCTCTTGCAGGCTTGCACTCTACCCATTGTTCTTGCCAAACATTGTTATGGTGACTGTTACCAATGACTACTCTTGCACCCTGTCGCATCAACCTTTGGGCTGAGTGAATGCTTCTCCACGCATATGAAGGTCTCGATCCAAGAGTGGCTGAGAAAGGATCAGCCTTCGCAAAGTACCGTGCTTTAAAGATTCTGGCCAGCAATGAGTCTTTATAGGCTGCCATTCTCCATAATTGCTTTCCTAGAAGTGCTATATTGAAAGCCTCCAGGTCCCGGAAACCTAGTGCTTCTACAACCTTCGGTTTTGCTAATTGATCCTAACTCTTCCAATGTATCCCACGACTTTATTTCTTGTTCCTCCACCAAAAATCTGCCATAGTGGCTATGATTTTCCTGCAGAGTGTTTTAGGTAGCAGAAAGCAGCTCATTGTATACATGGGGAGAGCCATCGCAATGGATTTGAGCATCACTTATTTTCCTCCCGGAGAAAAGAACCTCATCTGCCATCCTTGAACTTTCTGGCTTATTCTTTCCTTGAGATAGCTTAAAAAAGACACTTTGGAGCCCCAGAACGATTCAGGCAGCCCTAAGTACATCCCTTCACCACCGGTTTCCTGAATTCTCAGCTTATCTTTGATGATCACTCTTCTGTTCTCTGGAACTTGCTTACCGAAATATATACTTTATTTCTGATAATTCACCCTTTGGCCAGAGACTAGCTATAGTTCTCTAATATCTAGAATAATTGTTGGAGCTCTTCATCATTACTTTTGCAGTAAAACAAGCTATCATCCGGATATAGAAGATGAGAGACAGCAGGTGCGCTTCTGGCCACTTTGAGGCATGTGATGAGTCATTTCTCTTCTGCTCTTTTCATCATCTGAACAAGAATATCGGTACAAATCACAAACATATAAGGTGATAAGGGATCTCCCTGACGAAGGCCTCTTGAAGGTGTGATCTCTCCATACGGTCTACCATTGATGAGGACTTGATATTGCATTGAGGTAACACACTTCATGATAACACTACACCACCTCTCCGAGAAACCCAAAACCCTCATTGCTTTCGCCAAGGAGTGCCACTCTACCCGATCGTAAGCCTTTAAGATATATGTGTTGACTGCAATGAACTCCTCTGCGCACTTTTTCCTTGAGTTTAAAGCGTGTAAAAGCTCATGTGCTATCAATATATTATCTGAGATTAGCCTCCCTTCCACAAAAGTTGCATGTGTTTCAAAGATAACCGATGGTAGCACCTTCTTTAACCTCTTAGCCAGGATATTTGTCACTATCTTGATAGCTACGTTACATAAGCTTATAGGCATATAATCCTTCAGCGATGTCGCATTCAGCTTTTTGGGGATTAAACAAATGTTGGTTTTGTTTATCCCCTCCTCAAGTACTCCATTCTGGAAAAGATTATGGACCGTCGCAGTTACTTTTGTTCATATTGAATCCTAAAACTGTTGGAAGAAATATCCACTCATGTCATCCGGTCCAGGACACTTATTGAGGTTGATTTCAAATACTGCCCTCCTGACCTCCTCTTCAGTGATCTCCTTAAGAAGCTCTTCATTCTGATCCCTTGAAACTAGACTTGGAATCTCGTTCCAATCTTCTATCTCCATTCCTACATCTTCCGAAGCAAACACCTTCTTGAAGTATCCTTCTGCTACTCTTCCAAGGTAATGATCCTCAAACCATTCCTTACCCTCCTCATCAATATGCCTCTGAATGCAGTTCCAGGCTCTTCTATTCTTTGTAAGCGCATGAAAAATCTCGTGTTTCTGTCCCCTGCCTTCAGCCAATCCAATATGCTTTTCTACTTCCAAAAAATTTCCTCATTGTAGCACTCTTCATTAAGTTTTTTTCTTAGCAGAGACAACTCCTCGGATTTTGTATTAACATCTCTGGTTGTCGAGTCTAATCTGTGGTGAAGCTCCTGTATTCTGAGCGTTGAGTTTGGCTTTGTACTCCTTTTCCACACTGAGATGGACTTTCTGCAACTTACTATTCTTTCCATGAGCCCTCTCTGGCTCGGGCTTTGTGCCTTCCAACTGCTCACTACTGTTTGAGTGAAACCCTCTCGCTGGGCCCATCTCTGATCATATTTAAATCCTGCCTTCTTCTTCCATAAATGGCCTTCAAACATTGTGAGTACTGGACTATGATCAGAACATATTTTTCTCAAATACTTAGCCTTTGCATATGGGAACAGATCTCTCCACTCTTGATTGGCCACCGTCCTGTCCAACCTACATTGCACGATCTCCTCGTTTCTGATTCCATACCAAGAAAACGGGTACCCAAGATGCTTTATTTCCATCAAACCATATGCTTGCAACATGTTTCTGAAGTCTCGTCCTTCCTCCTCCATCCTTTGGACACCACCTAACTTCTCTGACTGGTCTATCATCTCGTTAAAATCACCAGTCAGAACCCATGGGTCACTTCTGCCTACTCATATTATCATAAGTCTTTCTCAGACCTCATTTCTTCTGTTCTTGATAGGCTCTCCATAAATCCACGTTAAGTAGAAAGTTTTATCCTGCCATTGAACCTTGGTATCAATCAATCTTCTATTGGTTTGCTTAACTTCGACTCTGCAAGTATTCTTCCACATAATCGCTAAGCCTCCACTTCTACCAACCGGTTCAACCGTTCTCAAACCATTGTAACCTAGTTTTTCCATCACTTCTTCTAGATACCATCGTTTCTTTTTAGTCTCACTGAGGAATATTATTTGAGGTAGATATTGACCAGATATCTCCTATAGATGTTGAACTGTCAGGGTATTCCCCAGCCTCTGACAGTTCCAGCTCAGTATCCTCATTTTTGGATCGAAGGGTTGGTATTAACCATCAACCATTCTTCCAAAAAAATTCCACTTGTCAATACTATTCCATGAACAGAATGACTGGGAATGTTAGTTGCCACATGAGCAGAATGTTGTATGCATGTTGTCTTCGTTCGAATTTTGGTTCCCAAGCCTTTGAAACACAGAGGGGGAGGGGGGGGGGTAATGACATCCTTTTCCTCTCCCACTCTTGGTTTCTTACAACTCCTTTTGTCACTTCTGCTGAGTCTTCTCCTCTTTGCTCTGCTTGGATCCCCTGCAAGGCTATCATTTGCAAAGAGAAGTGTCAGTGTGTGTCTCAATCTCTCAAAGACCGATGTATGATCTTAGAGAATAGAGTGGGTATTGAGAGATTAGAGGTAATCATGTAAGATTAATGGGAGATTTGTAGAGAGATTAGATAGTAGTCATGTTTAAGAGTATTTAAGAATCATCATGAACAAGAGAGAGAGAGTCTAGAGAGATAATCTCAAACTTCTTAATTATTAATCTGATAAGAGTTTACATTATATATGAGGAGGCAACACTAGGATGAGGGTTTAATAAAGAGGCACTATTACAAGAGATAAGGTTTGCTTTAATTCAAACCATCTAATGAGCTTCTTCCTTGTGCATAAAGCTCTTTTTGCTTTATCCAGCTCTTCTCTAGCCTGTCACACGCGACTCCTCTTCCCTTGCAACGGTCTGATGCCTTAGCAAAGGGAATATGGCTTCTCTTCTTCATCCAAAGTTACCTCGGTAACTAGTATAACTAGTATACTAGGATAACTAGGGTAACTTTGGTTTAACCTTTGGAAGTTACTCGGGTAACTAGTATTACTACGCCATGTACGACCTCTTAATCATACTCAACTCCTCATGTCTTTCTCTTCCCATATATTGATCTCATCTCAACACTCCCCCTCAAGCTTAGCTTTGTGAAAGTCTAAACTTGGATAGCCATGAGATCTTCCTCATTAAAAACATCACCAAGGAAAACTCATTGGGACAAAACCTTGATGAGGGAAAAAGAGTAAAGATCTCATGACTTAGGGGATCATCTCCTTCTCTTCCCAAGATCTATGAATCTCAATCTGATGTGAATGGACTCCATAGTCTTTTGTCTTGCAGCCTTGGTGAACACATCTGCCAACTGATCTTCACTTCTTGTATAGCATGGCAAGATCACTCCCAAGACTATCATCCGCCTCACCTTGTGGTAGTCTACTTCAATGTGCTTTGTCCTCTCATGAAACACTGAGTTTGTAGCAATGTGAATAGCCGTCTGATTGTCACAATGCATAGTCATTGTTGTTGCTTGCTCAATCTCCAAGTGCCTAAGAATCCCTTTGATCCATACCAACTCGTTGGTAAGCTTTAGCATAGCTCTATACTCAGCTTCACCACTAGAGCATGATACAACCTTCTGCTTCTTACTCTTCCAAGTAACCATATTTCCACCAATGAAAGTGCAATAGCCTGTTGCAGACCTTCTATATGCTCTATCTCCAGCCCAATCATCATCATAATAACCCACAACTTCAGTGCTCTTATTGACTCCCATCCATATACCAAGCCCTTGAGTTCCATTCAGGTACATGAGAACTCTCTCCACCATGCGCCAGTGATTTGGAGCTTGCATATGCTGGCTTACTTGGTTAACAGCAAAGCATATGTCTGGCCTGGTGATAGTCAAGTATATCAGTTTCCCCACAAGCTTCCTATACAGCTTTGGATCATAGAACATCTAACTATCTTCAATCTCCCCCTCACGTGGAACCTTGTACCCATTTTCCATGAGCATCTTGGCTGTTCTTCCTCCATACGCACCAGCATCCTTCAAGAGATCCAATGCATACTTCCTTTGAGAGATGAATAACCCTTCCTTGGATCTTCACAGCTCAATCCCAAGAAAGTACTTCATCTCTCCCAAATCCTTTATATCAAATACTGATTTCAGAAACTCCTTGGTGGCTCGGATTCCTTCCTTATCACTGCCTGTTATGATGATGTCATCCACATACACAAGCAAAATAATGATGCCTGAGGGAGTACTGAGGGCAAAGAGGGTGTGATCAAGCTCGGACTTCCTGAAGCCTCTACCATTCAGTGTTGTGCTTAGCTTATTGTACCATGTTCTAGGTTATTGTTTCAATCCATAGATGGCTTTCTTCAGTCTAAGAACATTTCCTGGCTTCACCATTCCTTCAAGACCCGGAGGTGGTAGCATATAGACTTCATCTTCTAGCTCTCCTTGGAAGAAAGCATTCTTCACATCCATTTCCCAAAGATCCCACCCAAGGTTGGTTGCAACTGATAGTACAATCCTAATGGTATGGAGCTTTGCAATAGGTGCAAAAGTATCAATATAATCCTCTCCATAGGTTTGTGTGAAACCTCTTGCTACAAGCCTTGTCTTACGCCTATCAATCTTCCCATTAGGTAAATACTTGATGGTGAAGATCCACTTGTAGGACACATCTCTCTTCCTCTTAGGCAACTCACTCTCATACCATGTATCATTTCAAATCATGGCATCAGCCTCATCATTGACTGAATCCCTCCACTCTTGAATCAGCATTGCTTCTTCATAGTTTCTTGGCACATAGCTTTCATCTAAGCTTACCATAAATGAGTAGTGCTCTTCCGGAAACTCAGAAAATGAGCACACAGCTTGGGAAGGATGCTCCACAGCCTGGGCATTGTAGTACACTCTCGTGATTACCCAGTTTCTCGTGTTTGCCCACTCGGAAGCATCCCTCCTTACCCGTGTGCATCTTCTCAAAGGAACTTCTACTTGTTCCTCAACAGCTTCTTCTTGTATCTGGATTTCTTCTCCAGCTTCCTGACCTTCATTCTGAACTTCTCTTACTGATTCATCTCCACTTTGGACATGAGAATCTGAGCCTTGATCTTCTAGACCTCCAGCTTCTTCTGAGCCTTGATCTTTTAACCCTTCAGCTTCAGATTCACTTCCCCCCTCATGTTCAAAGTAGGATGGTTCTTCAGCGGCCACTTGAGTAGGCTCTTCACGCCTGCTCTGATCCTGGGACACGCCAATACCGAGTTCTTCTAGTATGTTTCTCAAACTAGCAGCTTTACCTGATGGTTGAGAAAGCTTTTCAAGCTCCTCCCAATTTTTCTCTTCATAATACCCTTTTATCTTCCATGAACTTCACATCCCTAGACACAAAGACTCTTCTAGCAGTGGGATCAAAGCACTTGTATCCCTTTTGAGATGCGGAATATCCAATAAGCATAGCCTTGGTGCTCTTTGCTTCAAGTTTGTTTCTCATCTCTCCTGGCACCAGTACATAGCACACACACCCAAATGTCCTCAAGTGATCCAGAACTGGTCGACTCTTGTTGAGTACCTCAAATGGTGACTGATCCTCTAGGATTCTGGTTGGTATCCTGTTGATCAGATAGCAAGCAGTCATCACAGCATCACTCCAAAATCTCGTAGGGACACTCTTGTGGAACATCATTGAACGGGCCACTTCCATGAGGTGTCTTCTTCCTTTCAGCAACTCCATTCTGTTGTGGAGTGTAAGGACAGCTAGTCTGATGTAGAATCCCATGTTGAGCTAGGTGATCTTTGAATGTGTGGCCTATGTATTCCCCACGATTATCTAACCTGAAAATCTTAATCTTGGCATGATAATGGTTAGTAACATAGCTTTGAAAATTTTTAAATGCATCAAGAGCCCTATCTTTTATTTTAATGAGTGTTAACCAGGTGTATTTGAATTTTTCATCAATGAATGTGACATAATACTTATAATCATCCCTAGATAAACAAGGTGCAGTCCAAACATCAGAGTGAATCAAATCAAAGCAATTCTCATAAATAGTGGATGATCTTTGAAACACAGTCCTACAATGTTTGCCCAAAATACATGCCTAACAATTATTATTTTTAAACATGACACTTGGTAACATAATGCTTAAAGCCCTAATATGTGGATGTCCAAGTCTAGCATGCCACAATGCATCTTTACTTAAGGAAGAAACATAACTAAATGAGAAGCAAGAACTAGAGATGAAACTAAGATCTTCAAGCATATAAATGTCTCATTTGGTTGCTCCTTGCCCAATCAACTTACTGCTCTTAATATCCTGAAACTTAACATCATCAGTACTAAAGATAACATTGCATTGAAGATCTGTGGTGCATCTTTTGACAGATAAAAGATTAGAAGTAAACTCAGGCATGAAAAATGCTTTAGAGTCCTTATTAAACAGTTCCAATTTACCCAATTCATCTAATAGGAATTCTATCTCCATTAGCAATCATAACATGTCCATGAGCCGGTTCTATGTCTTTAATCAGGTTATTATCACTAATCATATAATGAGATGCACTAGAATCAATGATCAAAGGTTTATGCATGTTTCTAGTAATCTCAGTCCTTGATGGTTCATTTTGTTTTATCAGGTTTCCTATTAATCCTAACATCTTACTAGTTATACTCGGCTCACTAGTAGCAATGTAAGCGCTTTTAAACATGTCTAGTAACTTATCAGTATTACTAGGATTACTAGCAGCAGTGTAAGAGCTTTTAAAAATGTCTAGTAACTTATCAGTAGTACTAGGCAATGTATGAGCAGCATATGAGTATCCAAGGGTGTTTCCGAGAGTGTTACCAGACTCCTTAAGAGCTTTGAAGAAGGCTTCAAGGTCAGCTCTCTTGAATACCTCCTGATCCATACCCTTTCCAATTAGTTGATGAGATGCCAAGGCTCTACCTTCACTTTCACCCACCTTAGCGCCTGAGCTAGCTCCGGATGAACCAGCACCATTTGCTTCAGCAGAAAGATGAGCCTTTGCTTCCCTGTCCCTGTTGAACCCCCGTGGCCTGAGGTGAGGATGTAGGATCCAACACTCACTCTTCTTGTGACCGGTTCTCTTGCAATGCTCACAGCTTCCCTCATACTTTTCATACTTCCTTCCTGAGCCTCTGTATGCAGCCTTGTTTGCTTGCATTCCTTCAGCTTGATGAGCCATAGTGAGCTCACCCTTTCCTCCAAACAGGCCAAGAGATCCCTCCTCCTTCTGAAGTTGCGCACATACTTCCTCCATGGATGGTAGGTTAGGCGATCTCAAGATGTGTTTGATGACATCCTTGTAGCAAGGATCCAATGTCATCAACAACCCAAACACTTGATCTTGTTCTCTTCTTTCAATAAGAGCTGCTTGATCAGTGGTGTTAGGTCTTAGACTTTCAAGTTCAGACCATAATGATCCAAACTTTCCCATGTGTTTGGTGAGCTCTCCTCCATCTTGCTTCATGGAGTTAATGGCTCTCTTCAGCTCAAACACACGACTGATGTTGGAGACGTTTCCAAATGTCTTTAAGAGGGTCTCCCACAAGTGTCTGAGAGTCTCACAGTAGCTGTAAGCTTCAAGAAGAGGGACATCAAGAGATCCTTGCAGCACGGAGAGCACCATCAAGTCTTCTTGCACCCACTTCTTTGCTTCAACTTTGGTGAGAGTCTTTTCCTCTTCACCTTCTTCAGTTTCTTTGGCCACTGGCTTCGGACCATCATCAGTGATGTGGCTCCATAGCCCTAGCCTTCCAACAGCAGTCTTCACCAATCGAGACCACAACAGGTAGTTTGAACCACCTTTCAACGCAACCGGGACAGTAACTAGCTTGCTGAAGTTGTTTCCCTCCATCTTCTCTTGCTTGAACCAGAAATGACCAGAAAGCTTCAAACTTGCAACTCAGCTGAAGAACACACAGTACCAGACTTCAAGAACACACAAAACCAAAGCACATCACCACATGACTCAACTTTATCACACAGCTTCACGGAACACTCAAGAACACAAGAGCAAGAACACAAGAGCTAGAGAAAGAAAGAAATGGAACGAGGTTTCTCAATACCAAAGCCAACCTGGCTCTGATACCATATGATTTTAGAGAATAGAGTAGGTATTGAGAGATTAAAGGTAGATTAGAGAAGATTAATGGGAGATTTGTAGAGAGATTAGGTAGTAATCATGTTTAAGAGTATTTAAGAATCATCATGAACAAGAGAGAGAGTCTAGAGAGATAATCTCAAACTTCTTAATTATTAATCTGATCAGAGTTTACAATATATATGAGGAGGCAACACTAGGATGAGGGTTTCATAAAGAGACACTATTACAAGAGATAAGATTTGCTTTAATTCAAATCATCCAATGAGCTTCTTCATTGTGCATAAAGCTCCTTTTGCTTTATCCAGCTCTTCTTCAGCCTGTCATACGCGCCTCCTCTTCCCTTGCAACGGTCTGATGCCTTAGCAAAGGGAATAGGGATTCTCTTCTTCATCCAAAGTTACCCAGGTAACTAGTATAACTAGTATACTAGGATAACTAGGGTAACTTTGGTTTAACCTTTGGAAGTTACTCGGGTAACTAGTATTACTACGCCATGTACGGCCTCTTAATCATACTCAACTCCTCATGTCTTTTTCTTCCCATATATTGATCTCATCTCAACACGATGGAGAGCTCTTACTTCCATGACTGAATTCTCCTTTATTATCTCCTTCTTCTGAGGCTCTGTGGGATCCATGACTGCTTGGTGACATCAGCTGAGTTCCATTATCCTCTTTTTGCCATCATGTTACCTCTTGTGGCGATCCAATCCTGGTGCTCGCATCAGACCCCACCCTCTTATGACCTACGCTTGTTCTTTTTCCACCTGGAGACTTCTCTTGGAGGGAATGGGAATTTGAAATCTTCAAACTCTTAGAGGATCCACCTTTAGACTGTTCTGACTCTTGGCTAGTCTTCGCTTTCCAGACCTGTGAGTTTTTGGTAACCGCCCTTTTGCCTTTCATATCCTGGTAGCTAGCAATCCTCTGAGCACCACTACTACCAGCTTGACGTTCTGACTTGGCTCGAGAAACTTTCGTTACCTTGTTCATTCTTGTTTCCAATCTCTATCTCACTGGCTCCTGCAGTCCTTTTCATCTGAGCCAACATACTCTTCCTTTTAATCTATTCCTGATCATGAAAGCCAACTTCTTCCAGCAGGGGACAATGGGTTTGATCATGTGTTAATCGTTTGCAGTGAAACACACTTTGATCAGCTTCTCATATTCTAACTCTGTAGGGATCACCTCTCCCGATTTAAACCTTGCAATCCTTTTGAACTGGAGAGGTTCGTCTACGTTTATCCATACCAAAGGTCTCACATACTCCACTGAGTTAGAGTTTTTAGCGTGAAGCTGAACATCCTCTACCTTTCCCAAAGGACCCATCAAACTTTCAACTGCCTGTTTCTTTAGGAGGTGGATCGGCAAACCCCTAATACGGATCTAGAAAGGGATTCAACAGATGAAATCTGGTCCCGGGTTGGGTATCCACTGACTGATAGCCACGATCCAACCATTGACAAACCAGGGGCCCTTAGTCAAAACATATTGCATCTTTCTACATGAAAGATAAATTGAACTATGTGTTCTCCTACTCCTCTTCCTCTAGCAGAGTCTTCCATTCCCCAAATCGGAGGAAGCGTTTTCACCAGACCACCAACTTTGTGGACTATTGGGTTCAAACCTCAAACGATGACACTCAGCGCATTTTCCTCTATGAGATCATCTATTTCCAGATCCGAAATGTCAACTAGCTCCCCTTCCTCTAGAAGTTCTAGTTGCTCGAGTTCCTCCGTAAGAGAAATCTCTTTCTTCTTTCTAGGTAGATTCATTCTTCCTTCACACCACAAAGCTCGCACATTTTCTTTAAAAAAACTACCTTTCTGAATATTGAAACCAAAAGAGAAACCACAAAGGCCTAATGAGCATCTAATACCGGAGGATAGACCATGGATTTAGCTAAATGAAAACTAGAGTTCAGTTCTGGCCGTTTAGAAGTCGCCGCTTTTGAGAGAGTTTTTAAACGGAAGTCCTGGCCATTTTTTTCTTCACAGTATATTCAATTTCATGCACGGAAATGTGTTCATAGCTAATAAATTAATAATTAAGAAAATGTGTGACAAAAAAAAAGAGTTCATAATTAATAAATTAATAATTATGAAAAGAGTTTAACTTTTAAAAAATTATATTGACTCGTTAACTTAATTAATATTCTTACTCGGATTCAAAATCAATCAAAACTGAAAACTAATATTTTTTAATATTTTTTAATATGAGAAATAAATAATAGGGACAAAACAAAACAAAAAAGAAGAAGCAAAAAGTTAGCCCAAGGAGAGATTGCCAAATCATATTCGGTAAACGCAGACATCAATCACACAGAAAAACAAAATTCACAAAACTGCAAAGGGACCCATAATAACTTACTCGGGCGATCGAATCTTGTCCTAAAAAAGATTGAAACTTACAGAAGATCTATCTAAATTTAAATTCGTGAGGTTAGTGGGATGGCGCAAGGAAGCATGGACCCTGAAGCTCTCGACGACATCATTCGGCGTTTGCTTGATTACAGAAACACAAAGCCAGGGACGAAGCAGGCTATGATGCTCAACGAGTCTGAGATCCGACAGCTTTGCGTTGTCTCCAAACATATATTCCTTCAGCAGCCCAGTCTCCTTGAGCTCGATGCCCCCGTCAAGATCTGCGGTATTTATATCTAATATCTTTCCTAGTTCCACCTTCCTGATTTGTTCGTTTGCCTTGAGATCTGAATTTCTTGATCGATTGCCTTCTTTTTTACAACTTGGTTTAAGTTTGCGTTTTTCAGCAACCATTACTCTTGGATGTGTTTAGTTTTGAAGAAAGATGTTATATGGCTATAAACGAATAAAATTGAACTTTTGTGGGAATGTAGAGTGGATAAGAGATATATTATTAGCATCTCTCTCTTAATCTTGGAAGAATGAAAATCAAAAGGAGATAAAAAGATCATTACATTGCTTTTACGACCTCTTGAGTTTAGATAATACTATCTGGGTGATGGAATAAACTGTCTCTTACCAACTAATGTCACCTAATGATGGATGTGTTTGTTTGGTTAGTCCTAAGGATCTTAATGCTAATAGAGCTTGAACAGAGGAAAGCAACTTCTTACTTATCTTTGTCGATGAAAATGCATTTGTTTGATATACGAATGATAATAATAATCAGAACAACCGTGGTGCGTTATAATAGTAACAAAAATGTATATATATATATATATATATACATTTTTGTTACTATTAACTGCGGTGCGGTGTCACCAACTCACCATTCAAAGCCTTAGTAACTCCTTTGACTGCTTTCTTTGGTTTCCTTTAAACTTCCTCTGGATTCCTAAGCTTATGTGTAACATTTGTCTTTGACATCTGTGTTGTTTGTTTCAGGTGATATTCACGGCCAATACTCCGATTTACTGCGCCTTTTCGAGTACGGAGGTTTCCCTCCTGCAGCAAACTATTTGTTCTTGGGAGATTACGTCGACCGTGGGAAGCAGAGTTTGGAGTCTATCTGTCTTCTCCTTGCCTACAAGATCAAATACCCCGAGAACTTTTTCCTCTTAAGAGGCAACCATGAGTGCGCATCTATCAACAGAATCTACGGATTCTACGACGAGTGTAAACGGAGATTCAGCGTGAAACTCTGGAAAGTGTTTACAGACTGTTTTAACTGCCTCCCTCTGGCTGCAGTCATAGACGAGAAGATACTTTGTATGCACGGTGGACTTTCTCCTGATTTGACAAGTGTGGAACAGATTAAGAACATAGAGCGTCCAACTGATATTCCAGACTCAGGTTTGCTCTGTGACCTTCTTTGGTCTGATCCTAGTAAAGGCGTCAAGGGCTGGGGGATGAATGACCGTGGAGTCTCCTACACTTTTGGTGCTGACAAAGTCGCCGAGTTTCTAATCAAAAACGATATGGATTTAGTCTGTCGTGCCCACCAGGTTTGTATATCATGTTTTCTTCTAGCTGCGAAATCGATTCTTTTGCTCATGAAAGAAGCTATAATGTTCCTACAGGTTGTAGAGGATGGGTATGAGTTCTTTGCCGATAGACAGCTTGTGACTATATTTTCTGCTCCAAACTACTGTGGTGAGTTCGACAATGCGGGTGCAATGATGAGCGTCGATGAAAGTTTGATGTGCTCCTTCCAAATTCTTAAGCCTGCGGATCGAAAGCCAAGGTTCTTCTGAGGTATTACTTACACATACGAAGCCGTTGAAACTTCCTCATGGTTTCAGAATCTCCACTTGCTACATTGGTTTCATCTGGAAATACTGTAGTTAAAAAGTTCTCTCATCTATGACTAAGCTTTGATCGCATCTGTTGGATTACAATAGCGACTCATTTGATGTACAGAGAGCTTTTTTTTTAAGAGTTTGTAACAATTTTCCATGTTTCATTCATCATAATGACTTTTCTGTCGTTGAAAGCGGTTATCAGCTCAAGTGTTCCTTAAAACCTTTCACAATTTTGAAAATGGATGGACTTCTCAGTCTTTTCTGACTCAAGTCTTCTTTCAAGATTCAAGTTTCCAGCCATATGAAAGTTCCTCCAAAAATTAAATGGAGTTCTTTTGGTATTCGGTTTGCCTGTTAAGCAAGATAGTAGTTTTCTTCTCCTATATTCCAACTTTCACCACTGATACCACTAGATGAGAATTTGGTTTAAAATCCCTCGCAATAAGAGTATATGTTGAAAACATTTTGGAAAATTTACTTGTTTGTTTCCGTGAATGAGTTTAACCCTATTATGGAACAGATTCATGCTCTCTTAATTAAAGTTAGCCGAGGGTATATATATACATACCACAAACGAGAGGCGTTTTGTAAGATTTTGCAACGGAAGAGAAAGAGTGGATAGTGTTGGGGCGCAGTGAGTATGAAAAGTGACACGTGAAACGAAAAGAATATTGTTTTCTCAATAAATAAGTGTTTTTCACTTCGCACTCCGTATATCTATTTTTGTTTGTTTTTCTATCCAACAAAAAAGGAAATGTCGTAAAGAAAGAAAAACAGAAAAAAGGAAATAACAAAATATATAGGAATAAAGGAAAATTTGAAAAAATAGAGAAAACCAAAATAACAAAAAAGGAAAACGCCATATCAAACATGCACTATAAAATAGAGTAAAGCCAAGACTAATATTCAAGTTTTGTCTAAAACACATAAGCTCAAAAGTTGAAGAGAGATCAAAGATGACACTAGCTGAGATCTGTTTCTTGCCAGTTTCGTTTATCTGCGGTTTGATAAGATATTTTAGCGGCTGGAATAACGTTTCAAAGACGGCAGATTTTAAACCGAGCGGTTTAGGAACTGGATGGATTTGCGTCATCTTGTTAGTCATCGTCGCTGCGATCGTCTTAAACGAAAACAGTGATCGAATTTGGCAATTTCTACGTCAACATGGGTTTGTGATCTTATCGATCGCCCTAATCTTCATCACGCTTTATCTCAAAGGCAACCTTAGCGGCTGGAATATTGATTCAAAGACGGCTGCTTTAACGACGAACGGTTTAGGAACTGGATTGATTTGCGTCATCTTAGTCTTTGTGACTGTGCTATATCCTCTTACTCAACAACAGTCAACGACTTCTGCAATATCTCGGTGAAGAAGCTGATTGGTTTTGGATTTTAGTAATCTTTTATTGTATGTCTCGTCATGCTTTGTCTCAGAATTAAAGCGTTGCTCCTTTTGTAGGTATAGATTTGTTAGGGCTTCAGTTTTTCTAGTGAATTTTTGTAATTATGATACGAATTGGAACAGCTTAAAAAAGAAGAATAATTGATTTATATAATATTCATATTGACTACTGAAAATTAATTTGAAACAGAGGAGAGAGAATTACGAACCGTATTGAACTAAATAAAAAACGTCATCGTTTATGGTTAAAAGAACAGAGTTACGAACACTTCTTTCTATATATGGCTGCTTCAGATGCTCTTCCTTTTGTTTAAAGCAGACTCATCTGCAGGGTTTAGTGTTCAGTTTCCTCTGTTTCACCACTGCTTTCTTGGGTAGCAAGTTTCTCGCCTTCGCCTTTCCTCAAACCCTAGCAATCTATTCAAATCTCCAACTTCATCATCATCTTCACTTTCTGATTCAGATTCAGAGCTTGAATCAGGCATGTTGCTTTCGCCATCCTTTTATGAATTCAATGCTACAAAGTTAAGCAATATTTCTTCCGAGTTATTATCACCCTCACTCCTCAAGATTCCCTGTCGCTAGAAAACATGAGTGATCTTTCTTTGCTGCTCAAATTGTGATAAGATCAAAGGAGGATCGAATCTGTGTAACAAGAAAGAGAGGGAGAATTGACGAAGAGTATGAGATGAGAAGAGAAAAGAAAAGAGAGAGAAAGAAATTAGGGATTAACCCGATATCGTAATTCGGTGAAACTTTTACAAGGAAATAACTCGACTTAAAAAGATAAAAGAAGAGCAATGTTTTGGGCACTTGTCTTATTTTTCCGAGGCCCAATAACGAGAAGTCCACTCCTTGATCCAATATGCAATCTTATCAATACTGATATCGGCTTAGATGTAAACAAGAACATATGCAGTATGTAAAAGATAAAAGAAGAGCAATGTCTTGGACACTCGTCTTATTTTTCCGAGGCCCAATAATGAGAAGTCCACTCCTTGACCCAATATGCAATCTTATCAATACTTGTGTATGTAATTTATTTCTAAAAAGATACAATTAAAATTAATCTCAGTTAATTTGAATAGTGTGCATCCTTTAATACTCTTAGTGCATCCTTTAACATATCTATAATTCTATACTAATGTTTGAACAATAATAATTTGTAATAACGTTTTGAATTGAAAAAATATTTATATCACCAACTAAAATTTGGAAACATCTCAAATACATTTCTACTATTCTAATAAATAAAGGGGCCCCTGAATAAAGAGAAACTAATAATTTTTTTTGGATTCACTTATGATTGAATATACAAACTTTAGATAATACATCATATAGGAAATATATGAACAAACCATAAATCAACAAACAATATATTAGTTAATAAAAAAACTAATATAAAGGTGGCCAGAATAAAAAACTAGTGTTACCAGCAAAAAATAATCAGGAGCTACAACACAAAAAGAGATAACCTGAACCTTTCAACAAAAGGATTGGATTAGAAAAATTTGAGAAATACCCTATGATAGTTTTTTTTTTAAGTTTTTGTCACAAAAATAGCTCTTAATGAAAAATTGACCAAAATAAGTTTTATTAAAAGAAAAAATGTATTTTTACCATAGGGTTAATTAATCTAGACGTAGGTTTTAGAGTTAAGGGGTGGAGTTTTGGGAATAGGGTTTCAAATTTAAAAAAATAAATAAAAAATTAAAATTAAAATTTTCAAAATAAAAGAAGGCTATTTTGGTCTTTTTCTTTTTACGGCTATTTTTGTGACAAAAAATTTAAAATAGCTATTTGAGAGAATTGCCCTTAGATTTTTGAACGAGTATTCAACAACACTAAAAACAAGTCAGCAGGAAAATTGGCTCCTAGATGGAAAAGACCATACAAGATGATCGAAATGTATGGAGCAGGAACCTACAAACTGTAAGTTACGTATGACATGACTCAACCAATAGTAGGAATGTCTTGCATTTCAAAACCTTTCTAAAATGACATCATGATCAAGTTTTCTACGGCTTGGACAGCCAGTACTTCAATGCTTTGGTTTTCTATCTATCGAGATCCTATCATTTATAGTTTACGTTTCCGAACTGATTTTATCTAATAAAACTATGAATTACTTTGACAAAAATGACAGTATAAAAACCAGTCTACTTAAAAGGCAAATAAGCTATGGTTCGTGCAGTAAGCAATTCACTTTTCCTTTGCAGTAACCACAAAGTTGAACCAATTTCATGTTTTCTAGTCTTCCCACGGTAGCAAATTTCTGAAACCTACTCTTGCATTCCTTGTTTTGAACCATGAGATACTATCTTAATTGCGATTTCAGAACCATCAAGAAGATCTACTCTGTAAACCTTTCCGAAACCTCCAGCTCGAAGTACACAATTCTCCTTTGATCCTTTGGTTATCTTCTTAAAGGGTTCTAAAAGAGAAGCTTTTGTGAGTTTTTATAGAGTACTACTCTGATTGTGTGAGTGAATGTGTATAAGCTCCAATGGAGCAAGATAAGAGCTTTTAATGGTGATTTAAGAACAGAGATTGATGAGAGTGTTTATGAGTGTATAAGAGACTTAGAAACAGAGATTAAGAGTCTGAGAGACTGAGAGATTAAGACTACAGAATAGATATGTGTTTCTGGTTTTCAAAACCCTTTCATTGATAAAGGAGGAGGGGAAATCCCCCTCTCTCTCTTAGAGAGATACAATTTCGTCCATCATGCTTATTTATAAGCTTACATATGTTTACACAATCAGAAACCTATATCTAATGGCTGTAAATAACTTAAGAGGAATGGATGGTGTAGATGAGCTGGTCTTGTTGCAATCTGAGTAGTTGATGCTGATTGGTTAACAGGAGATGGAGCCTGATTGGTTTAATTCAAAATGGGGAAGGCTGGACTGTGATTGGCTCTCCTTAGGCTCCTCCTAATCTGTCCACAGATCAGTCCAGGTTCATGGTCGTGGCTCCCCTTGTCTTTACAGCCAAGGCCAACCTGTCCCATGACCAAACTAGCCAATCACACTCTAATGGCATCTTCTTGATTCTCCTTTGATGCCATCTGATCAGAACCTTATCCACAAGACTGGGACCACTTTTATAACTCTCAAACCTTGCCCAGACATTGCACAAGCTTTTCCGGGACGTCAGGTTCGCCCTATTTTTGCACCAACTCCAAAACTTCTCAAATGGCCGAGTTATGCAAATCTGGGTCTCCCTGGTCCGTATGGATCCGTACTGTCCGTACACGTCCGTACTGCCTCGCCCTATCTTTGCACACTCACCCATTTGCTCCCAAATACACTTCTAAGTCTCTCCTAGACTTGGCCCTAACTTTGCACATCCATCAGGAAACTTCTGGACACCTTACCCTATCTTTTGCACAAGCCCCAACTCAACTCAACACCTTTAGTTTCACCATTTCTTCTCTTCAAGTTAACACTCCCCCTCAAGCTTGACTTTAGCTGATCCTAAGTCAAGCTTGGAACCTTGAAGAACTTCCTCATTAAAAACCTCACCAAGGAAAACCCTTTGGGACAAAATTTTGATGAGGGAAAAAGAGTAAAGTCTCCAAGGCCTAGGGATTGGCCAGTGAGTCTTTATGCCTTACCAACAATGTAAGGGACACAAAGACTCTGGATCATGGCCCTCATGTGATGCAAGATAGAACCCACTCCTCTTGCTCATCATCAACACTTCTTGTACTCTTCTTCAGACAGATCTTTGTCTCTCCCCCTTTCTCACAACCTTCTTGTTGTGATCAAGTGCTCGGACTACCAGATCTTCCTTGATAGATACAAGCTGAGTCTTGGCTGCTTCTTCTTCATGAGTCACCACCATGTTACTGAAACCTTCATGACATGATGCTTCAGACTGTAGTACCAATCACCTCACTCTAGAGGCCGCATTGGTGATTGCTTCTTCATCCTTCATTATGCTTCATAACTGATCTGCTCCTCTTCTTGAATAACCACCAAAGACTCTAGGATCATAGAAGCTTTCTCAATAGCTTTGAGGTTGTAAAGATATGTGAATACACCTGCTATTATCGACTTCTTTCCTTTCTAACATGTAACAGTTCCATGTAAGAATATCTGCTAATTCTGATGCAGACCAGACTGGTTTTCACCCAATCGGAACATCCACCATTGACCAGTTCTTGATGAGATGCATGTCAATAATCACCAACTTCCAAATTGGTCTTCGAGGTGTGAGTCTAGTGCTGAACCTTGAAGACGTTTCTCTATCCTTGGTTGAACATGGTTGCTCTAGTTAATTTTCTCGGTTGTAGCACCTCTACTTCTTGGTGTTAGCTGGCTGGCTTCCTAGCTCATACTTTAGCAGATATCAGCCAAGTGATCTTTAGGTAATTTGTTGTTTAATCAAACAAAAACTGACCACAAGATTATAAAAAAGAATTTTGCAACACATAACAGTCTGTTTTATGAGCTCACCTTCTATAGTCTGCCTGATTTAATGACCGTACCAAAATATCTAATCATCAAAGATTATAGGTTTCATTTGACAAGTCTAAGCTGCTAAAACCTGAAGAGACAAGAATAACTAGCGAATGACTAGTTAACCATTGAAAGGGTGTGTGTTAAGCAAATACTGAGTTGTATTCGATTAACAAGAGTATCAATATCAAATACAATAAGAATCTCTCCTCAAAGTATATGATCCTCAGCAAAACGAGAACACTCTCTCGAATTACTGCCTTCTCATTGAGAAAATCTCTCTACAGGACCAATGATCAAAGTACAATTACTCGATAAAGAATCAAAACAACAAACAAGAGATATTTATGTAAAACTGATTGTAACAAACTTCTTCCTCCTTCCTCGCCACGTCAGCATTGTTTGTTGAGATCTTTAGAAGCCCCTTCCACGTCAGCTCTCTTCATCCTCTGTCTCACATAAGCTCTCAATGGCTTATCAATACCCGCCGGTCTGAAAAGAAGCTTGTCCTCAAGCTTCAGACGAGGAAATTGCTGCAGCAACTCAGACACTCGCTCCAAAGAGTTTCCATGATCTGGAATACCGCTTCAAGAAACTAATGCTTCCAAATACCCTTGCACATCATACCGTGTATCAACAATTGATTTCGGTTCAATAACCACTTCATCAGCAACTGAGAATGATGTAGGTAAAGGCGACACTGAATGATGTGATCCAATGACTGGTTTCAACTGAGACACATGGAACACATTATGAATCTTCGAATCCACCGGTAACAACACATGATATGCTACAGCTCCCACCTTCTCCAAGACTTCAAAGGGACCATAAAATCTGGCTGCTAACTTCTGATACAACCTTTTAGCAACAGATTGCTGCTTGTATGGTCGCAGCTTGAGAAAGACCATGTCACCCATGTTAAAACTGAGCTCCCTACTATGTTTTTCTGCATTCGTTTTCATGCGGTCCTGGGCCAGTGATAGATGATGCTTGATTTGAACGAGCATCTCATCCCTTTCCCGAAGCATCGATTCCAGCTCAAAATTAGAAGTAGATCTCGGTTCATAACGTAAGAGATGAGGAGGGTTCCTGCCATACACCACCCGAAATGGAGTAATCCCCAAGGAAGTGTGAAAATTGGTGTTGTACCAGAGTTCAGCCCAAGGTAAGTACTTCGCCCATGACTTAGGATGTGCAGACGCAAAGCATCTCAAGTAACTCTCCAAACACCTATTAAGTACTTCAGTTTGACCATCTGCTTGGGGGTGAAAAGCTGTGCTATACTTCAGTTGTGTTCCACTCAGTTGAAACAAGTTTTTCCAAAATGAACTCAAGAGAATCTTGTCTCGATCCAAAACAATCGACTTAGGATAGCCGTGAAGTCGAATAACCTCCTTAGCAAACAGCTCAGCCACGTCTACTGCGGTGAAAGGGTGCTTCAACTTCAGAAAGTGAGAAAACTTACTCAACCTGTCGACTACTACAAATATAACGTTCACCCCTCCTGATAGAGGAAGGCCCTCTATAAAATCCATTGATAGAGCCTCCCAAACTTGCTCTGGAATAGGTAGAGGCTGCAATAATCATGCATGTGAAAGAGTCGAATATTTTTGGCGCTGGCAAACATCACAAGCTGAAACATAATCCTGAACATCCTTAACCATCTGAGTCCGATGAAACCCTTCCTGAATCCGCTTGAGAGTTTTAAATACATCAGAATGTCCCCCAGCCAAAGAATCATGACTTTCAGTAAGTATCACCATAATGTGTTTCGAACTGCGAGGAATAACTAACCTTCCTTTATACAACAACTTCCCATCAACCACCGTGTAACGGTTGCTTGCCTTTGTTGACAGTATTCTTCAGAGTCTGGATAGCTGAATCATTGTCGGCTTCAGCAAGAATATCCTGTAACTGAATATTAGTTGTTGTCGTAAATGTAGCCAAAGAAGTCTCACTAGAAACGGAATGATCAATCCGAGAAAGACCATCCGTAGCTTTTTTATCGACTTCGGGTTTGTAGATGATATCAAAATCATACCCAAGAAGCTTAGTTAACCATCTTTGATAGTCTAGGGACACCTCTCTTTGTTCCAAAAAAAACTTCAAGCTCTTTTGGTCTGTATGAACTCGAAATCTCCTGCCCAAAAGGTAGTGACGCCACTTCTGAATAGCTAGAACAATTGCCATTAGTTCCCTCTCATAGACTGGCTTGATTTGCTGTTTATCCGAGAGTTCTGAACTGAAATAAGCAATAGGACGAGAATTTTGCATTAATACCGCTCCAACTCCATACCCGAAAGCATCAGCTTCTACTACAAACACCTCATTGAAGTCCGGTAAAGCCAACACTGGAGCAGAACACATAGCCTGCTTGAGGTTTTTAAAAGCAATTTGTGCCGGATCAGACCAATCAAACACATCTTTCTTCAGTAACAGAGTCAATGGTCTCGCGATAACTCCATATCCTTTTACAAATCTTCTATAGTAGCCAGTCAATCCCAAAAATCCCATGAGCTCCTTAACGTTTTTAGGAACTGGCCAAGATGACATAGCTTTTGTTTTATCTGGATCAGTTGCCACGCCTTCAACTGTAATCAAGTAACCCAAATAATCAATCTGAGGCTGAGCAAATGTGCACTTCTTCTTGTTTTCAAACAATTTGTGTTTGTCCAGGATCTCCAAAACCACTTGTAAATGTTGTACATGCTCCTCCAAACTGCGGCTGTAGATAAGAATATCATCAAAGAAGACCAAGAAGAATTTGCGAAGGAAAGGCCTGAAATTCTCGTTCATAAGTGCTTGAGACGTTGCTGGTGCGTTAGTTAAACCAAACGGCATAACCATGAATTCATAATGACCATCGGCTGTACAAAACGATGTCTTATGAATGTCTTCTTCCTTCATTCTTATCTGATGATAACCTGATCGTAAATCACGTTTAGAGAAGTGTTTGGTGCCACACAACTCATCGAGCAACTGATCTATCATCGGAATCGGGAACTTATCCACAATAGTAACCTTATTGAGGGCTCTGTAGTCAATGCAAAAACGCCAAGACCCGTCCTTCTTCTTAACCAACAACACCGGACTAGAGTAAGGATTGTGGCTTGGACGTATAATGCCCGAACTCAACATCTGAGAGACCATATTTTCCATTTCTTCCTTATACGCATGAGGATAGCGGTAAGGACGAACACTAATGGGTCCATCTCCTGCTATTAAGTTGATAGCATGCTCTCTGTCACGCAAAGGCGGCAGCTGGGTTGGTTCTTCAAAGAGTCTCCTGAACCTCTCCAATAAGTGTTCTACCGGAATCGGAATCTCATATTGTAGTTCGATAGTATTGACTGTAATGAGCTTTACCTCCCTGCAGAAGGTCTCAAAAGGTTCCACATACTCCGTCATCTAAGCTTGTACACCACCCTGAATTAATGAGGCATCACCAGTTAGTGTCACTCGCTGGCCTTTGAACGTGAAAGACATTTCATGAGTCTCCCAGTCCATTGCACACTTTCCAAGAGTACGAAGCCATTGTATGCCCAAAACCATATCAACCTTCCCCAGTTCTAACAGAATAAAGTCAGCGACATCATTAACTTGTTGAAGTGTAAAAGGAACTTGGTGACAAACTCCTGCACTACAAACTGCAATCCCTATTCCCCAAATAATGTCCAGATTAGCGCCTTGTTGTGGTGCTAGATTAAGCTTGGTGGCAACAGAAGGATCCAAGAAGTTGTGTGTTGCACCACTGTACAATAACACCATCACCCAAGTCTTTTCAATCTTGCCCCAAATCTTTGTTGTAGTTGGTGATGAGAGAGCCAAATAAGATGAAAAAGACAGTTCCATCAGCTCTGTAACTACTTCGTTTTCATCTTCAAAAGTGTCAATCCAATCTTCATTATTCATCTCAACTTCCACTACATCAATCACTGTTATCACTTGAAGTTTCATCTGACTGCATTCATGTGTTTTGGACCAACGAACATCACATTTATAGCATAATCCCAATCGTTTCTTTTCCGCTATCTCTACTGGTGTTAACCGTCTTTGGCCTGTAATAGTTCATGTTCGTGTTTGTCTAGCCCCCTGCTTCTCTCCTTGTTGATTCTTAATAATACCCTCTCCTACAGGAGCTGGGGAACGTGAAACACCCGTCTGAATTGACCGGCCTGTATACGGCTGATGAGAGACTGCCTCTACAGAACGACAGAAAGCACTATCTTCCATCTTAATGACTGCTGCAATATGATCTTGTAATCCTTGAGGCTCTTTCATTTTGATAACTTCTTTCATCTCAGGCTTCAAACCATTGAAGAATACATGAGTCAAATTCGCTTCATCAATCCCGTTGACCAAAGCTCTCAACTCTTCAAACTCATTGATGTATGCAACAATAGATCCCTTCTATTGAATTGAAAATAATCTCTTAGCTGGATCATCTTCCATTCTGCTTGTAAACCACATGACTAATCTCTGTTTGAAACTGTCCCAATCTGGAAAAGGATCTGTATCCAGCTCAATCATAAACCAGGTTAACACTGCACCTTCAAACGCCACTGCCAGTAGATCAAACTTATCTTGATAATTGTATCTTCCCAGTCGAAAAAATTTTTCTGCTCGATCGATCCAAATATTCGGATAAACGCCGTTGAATCGAGGTAATTCAACTTTACGCAACAGATCAGATCGAGTTTCTAACGAATCCGAGATTCTATGATAACCTAGATGAGGCGATCCTACGTTCTTAGTCATCAGCGAAAGACGTACCTTATCAACTGGATTATATGAATTCGCAATCGTCTTTCTGTTCGCCTTCTCTGCGCAAATCAGGTTTTCGAGCTTCGCGAATGAGTTCGCCATCGAATCCAGCTTTTGTGTTATATCGGCATTCGATTTAGTCAATAGCGCCCAACCACCATGAATCACATCGACTTGTTTCTTCAATTCCCCTAACGAACCATAGATCGTCTCCACCTCCGCTTCTAAACCCGCCATCGTCGCCGTCGCACAGTCCACTCAGATCGGCTCACCAATTTGTTAAGCAAATACTGAGTTGTATTCAATTAACAAGAGTATCAATATCAAATACAATAAGAATCTCTCCTCAAAGTATCTGATCCTCAGCAAAATGAGAACACTCTCTCGAATTACTGCCTTCTTATAGAAAAAATCTCTCTACAAACCCGATGATCAAAGTACAATTACTTGATAAAGAATCAAAGCAACAAACAAGTAGATATTTATGTAAAATTGATCGTAACAAACTTCTTCCTCCTTCCTCGCCACGTCAGCATTGTTTGTTGAGATCTTTAGAAGCCCCTTCCACGTCAGCTCTCTTCATCGTCTGTCTCACATAAGCTCTCAATGGCTTATCAGTGTGATAGAGTTTGGATATCTCTAACTCACGGAACTAGCAATTCAATAAGAAAACGATACAGCTTCGAAGCTACACTCTCATGGCGAACATAACATGAATCATCTTTCTCATGGCGACTGAGAGAGAAGACTCATAGGGTCTGTCTACAACAACATTCAAAGCATGAAGAACAAATGAAGAACTCTATTTATATCTAGGCCTTCGTCGTGAGTCTTCTTCAACCGAAAACCTTCCAAGTCCACCAGTCTCTCTCTTTATTTCTTGTCCATATCAGCAGTTCATTTGGCCTCTTCGAATTACCTATCAGGGTGTCGGAAACACAATAATATATTGCAACAAGGATAGCTTTGTAACCAATAAGTGTGGCTTCACAGACATGCTAAACTAACTGTCCACACCAAACAAAATATAAATAAAACACACTGCATATACAACACCATTTAACAAAATCTAGTTGCACAATCACTCTCTAACCTCAGTGTTTTAAGCATCTGATAAGTTTATCACGCTGCGGCAAAGAGGTGGCACGTCAGGTGGCTAGTAATTCCAGAAAATCTGGTCTCTTCGCAACTTCTTTTTGAGATAAACTCCAATTAGTTTTCTATACGTCCAGTTTCTCCGTTGACCAAACTCCAAAACAGCTTCTGAGCTAAGATGGAAATCTCCTTTCCCCAGTACTTCAAAGACAAGTGGATCAGTTAAAACAACAGGATAGTCGTCCAGGTTCATTCGGTTGTATACAAATTCCAAATTCCTCGCTAGCCTCTTATCCATGTACGCATCGACCACACATCCAAAAGTCACCAGATCCGGAACAATGTCAAAAACTCTCATATGTTCAAGCGTAAGATGCAGATCCCAGAAAAGAGCCAACCTAGAAAACGCAAGAGCACGGATGTTAAATGTGGTAAGGTCAGGAGAGACACCAGCGCCACGCATCTCAATGAACTCTCTCTGCAAGCTTTTCATCTTAAAGTCAGCTGCATACGACAGTAACACAGAGTTCCATAACATATTCCCCAGGTCTCTCCTACCAAGACCAACGTCTGAACAAAACTCACGAAGCCGATAAAACTTCCTTTGTTTTAAGTATGCTAACAACACAGCTCTTATCTCTCCTTCCTCTATCACAACACCAGACTTCTTAAGCCGGCTATAAGCCTGCTCCATCTTCTCTAGAGTACCAAAAACGCTATAGTATCTGACAACTGCGTTAGCAGTGGCGGAGTCTAAGGAGATCTCATTTGAATCCAATTTATCTATAGCATCCTCCATCAATTCCAACTGACCGTTCTTTCCAAAACAGCAAATAGCAAGTGAGGATACGACGGGAAGCAGCTTAGGATGTCTTGCACTTATGTCCCTGGTGATTTTGGAAATTTCACTAAAACAACCAATCTTCTCGTAAGCAAACATGAGCTTTGAGATGACAAGGAGATCAGGGACGAAAGAGCTGTTTAGAATCTCCTCCCAGATGGCACGCGATCGAAGGACAGAACCGTTTTGAGCAAAGCAGAGCATAAGAGCGGAGAGCGTTCTGTAGTTAGGCAGCAAGTTGTCTGATTTCATTTGGATGAAAATCTCATGAGCTTCATCAGGCAATCTTCTTCGGTTTAAGCTTTCGATGAGTGGAGCATAGTCTACGACTTTGATCTTTCGGCTGGAATCTCTAGAAAGTTTTGATTCCTTGATCAACTGCACAAAGATAGAATCAAGAGGAATCGCAATAAACAATAAGGTCACTCTGGTACAAATTGTAGGTACCTTCCGAGTGATTGGCGGAGTGGGCAAATCTGTGGAGCAAGATAAGAGCTTGACTCGATGGGTTCTCGAAGAGAGATGATGAGATTGTATGAGCCCCGTCGTAAGAAGCGACGCCATTGTTCTCGTCTCCGATATGAAGATTCAAGGCGTCCGGTTACGCAAACAAAGACACCAGCCTAAAGAGAAGGTTTAGTCAAAGTCAGTGCAAAATAGTAGACCTTCCCCCGGTACGTAGTTACAAAACAGGACCACATTTTATTGTAATGCAGTGAAAATTTAAGAGAAATTTTATTATAAACTAAAATTTCTATATATAAGTATACATTTTAAGTTTTATTTAATTTTATTTAAATAAGCATTGGCATGTCTCGCATTTTTTTTATTTTTTTTTTAAAGATTAAAAACCGTAACGGAGTAATACATCATCTAACATGCAGCGCCGGACCAACCTTTTATATTGCCCCAATCAAAATTTAAAACTATGCCTTCGTACATGTTTTATCAAGATCACAAAACAGTATAAAAAATAACTTAAATTTTCATTAAAAAAATCAAATTTCATAATATGTTCATAAAAAACATTGATATAAAAACACTTATTGCTGAAATATAGATCTTCTTGCATTTTTCCCTGCAAAATCATCCATTAAACTCCTATAGTCAAGTTTTTCGACCATAGCAGTCTCAATTGTTATGTTTCTATTTTAGAATTAGGGTTTTAACTATTATCTAAAATATAAATTTACTAATATATTTAAAAAGTTTGACAAATCTTATTATAACTAAATATGCCCAATAGATAATATTTTAACAAAATAATCTACAGATTTTCTTTTTATGTATATACAAATAATAATTTTTTTAAATATGCCCCACTAATTTGGATGCCCTAATCCTTGGCTTGGGTGGCTTCCCCTCGAGGCCGGCCCTGCATGTCTTGTATTGATCAAATTTTTTTATATAAAAAAAAAATTGATAAATGATAGAGTTGGACAAAATACCCGGATCCAGAATCGAACCTGATCCGAAAAATAGTATCGAACCCAAATCAAAATTGATTAATACATGATTGGATATACAATTTTAATATAAAAAGAACCAGATTCAAACCCGACTCGAAGCAAATATTTAGGATATACTAAAATGCTCAAAACACAAGAAATATCTAAAAAAATCTTTCTCCATCAAAATTTCCAAATAAATCCAATTTTTATTTTAATTTCAGATATTTACTTTTACATTATATAAAGTTATATGGGTTATAATCTTCATATTAAGTGTCACTTTAGCATTTTTTTTCTTGTTACAAAAAGAGTTTCATTTTAGAATTTCAATGCAACTTTCAGCTTAAACTAAATTACAAATTCATTGATTTTATAAATAATTTCATTTATCTCAAATCTTATTGATTGAATATGTGTAATTAATAACAACTTTAATGAATTTCAATCATTTTTTTAATCTGTGTGAAAAATGTTAAAGTGACATTTTTTATGAAACGGACGGAGTATTATTTAATTTTTGGATTTTGAGCATTTAAGGTATATTTGATTTCGATGCAAGATAGTCGTAGAATTTTTAAATAATTAACTGCACTAAGGGCACCTCCACCTGTAAGAGCCCACAAAAGTTGTTGAAAGAAAAAAAATTATTATTATAATAATTTATTTAATGTTTATTTTTCTGTAAAAAATAGCACTAATTATTTGGTGACATGTATGTTAGTTGGTCAGAAAGCAGTTTTTAGACCATCATTAACGGGGTCTTAGCAATAGGATCCTTAGCAAAAACTAATAAAATATTGGGTGAGTCCCACTAATTTAAAAAAACCGGGTCTCTAAGGTTGTGATATAAAGACCGATCTTCATTTGTTTCTTGCACTGTTCGCGGGCTCCACTGACATGTGGCTACCCGTGATTAGTTCGTCTTTTAGTTTTTTTTTTTATCAGACAAAAAAAACAAACTTTTCTACGAAATGGTGCAGATCCATCTCAGCGTTAATCATGCTCTTTAAGTTTGTTGTTTAAGAACCTTTAGCTTTTCTCTTTTTTCACTTTTCATTATATTCTACTTTTTTAAGTTTAAGAATTTGTGTTAGTAACCCCCGGTAATCGTGTTCTAAGTTACCAAAATACCAACTTTAAGATATTTTAAGATTTTTTTCTTGCCGTGCATTTATATTTTAAGATATTCCAGTCTCATTACCTCCTCCAGCATGCATTTATATTTTAAGATATTCCAGTCTCATGACCTCTAGAGTTTAAAAGTTTTATATTTAAAGATATTTTCCTTACATGCATTTATTATATGCTCGACATTTCTTGTTTTAAAACCATCTTGTTTCTGATTGGCCGAATATATAGTTTGTGAAAATATTTAAAAAAAAATCAAGAAAAGCAGTTGCATGAAAATATAAATAACTCTAAAAATAAGGATATAATCCTATAAAAAATTCTGATTTAATAGTATAGATGCGATCCTAAATTTACCCAACTTTTTATCTCATGATCGTTGTAGATTTATTTAAAGTTATGTGAAGCATCATGAAAGCCATATAATCGGTAGAGAAAAAGAGTTATAATTCGGTAGTGGTACACAACTCTAATCTCATCCTACTTGTTGAGTAAACTCTGCAAGTTAAACTATAGGATTCGTCGAATATAAAGACTTGTGAAGGAAGTAAAAACCCAGTTGAGTATGTGACTTGGTTAGTAAGAAGCACGGCTCTTCGGATAAGTTTGTGAAGTAAAGATGAATCCCCTATATATTATTTGTGAAACATTACAACTTCTTTTTGTAGCCACATGTCATCACTAGGATGATTCTTAGAATTACTAGAGAAATATGTTGGTCCATCTAATTATATAATAAACTTTTTATTAAACTAACCATAAATTCATTATTAATGTCATTTATTATTTCCTTAAATAAAGATTACGGAATTGCCTAATGTGGATAAAGTATATATGACAATTAATGATTTTGAATAATAAAGATCTGATAAAAAAATGTATCTTCTATCAAATTTGTTTAATTTAAAACTATTAAAATAACTTTTAAAAAACACAATAACCATATTATAAAAATTTAGATTTTTCTGTATATTTTATATTTTGAATTTTAAAAAATGACTATAAATTACTAAAACTGTTAAAAGTCTCACATTCAAATTTTGCGATCCATGGTTTAAAATTTTTGTTATGACAAAATACAAATAATTACAAAATCATATAAGTAAAAGTCTAATTTAATTAATCATTAAGATTTAAAATATATATGTATATATATCATTCTAAATTAAACTATAAACCATATTGAAAAAATAAATATTTTAGTTTCAAAATTTACTTTGAATAGTTTTTTTTGATCAAAGTTTTGAACTAACATTGATAAATGTTTTTAAAATTATCAATTACTAAAATTATTAATCCCACAATGAAAATTTTGTTATCAGTAATTTAAAGTTTTTGCTATTAAAGATACAAATGATCAAAAAAATATATGAGTAGAAAGCATCATTTAAAAAAAAATATAGACATTAATATTAAAAATATACTATATATGTTAATATCATTTAAATTTAATTACATATCCTATCAAATTTTTTTAAAAAATTGTTTGGATTAATAAAATTGATTTATACGTTCGCACCAATTTAATTATATATGTAATAGTTACTGACTTTTAATTATTCAATATATATTTATTATTTCATAATATGTAAGAACATATAATACATAAAATAATTTTTATATATAATTTTTATCCCGCGCAAGGTGCGGGTCTTAATCTAGTGTTATACTAAAAGACTTGAGACATAATTACTAGACTAGAGCTTGATCGGATATTTGATTTTTACATTTTTATACATTAATATACATTTTTCATGATTAGTGTTATGTACATTGATGTGTCGCCGTATAACTAATTGTATATAACAAATCCGGACTGAATCTTGTAATAAGATTATTTTTGGTACAAATATCCGAACCCATTTTAGATATATTGGTTATTTAGATATTTTTATTTTCCTATACATCAGAATAAAAATCATTCAGACCCAAAAGGATCCAGCTAGAACCCCATACATAAATTTATAATATCCAAGTGGGAATTAATTTCAAAACCAAAAAAATTGATCCCGAAAGAAACAATTTGTACCTGAATGAGTACCCAAATGTCAATACCTAACTCATACTGTAAATAAATTAAAAAAGAAGCTCTTTTTATATGTTTAGGTAAAATAAGGGAATTATAAAGAATTTTTTATTTAGTAAAATAGTTATACGGCGTGAAACATTAATTAACAATAAATGTAATAATTTTAATTATTTTCATTTAAATTATTATTATGTTCACATAAACTATGCCTTTGAATTATGTGTTTGGCTACGTAATTTTTCACCGATTGGAACTAAGATAAAATTTTTTTTAGTAAAACATATTAAACTGAACTATTAACTAATAAAGCTTTAGTAACAAAAAGTTTTAATAAAACAGATTAAACCAAACTATTAACAATAAACTACATTTTTTTATTTTTATAGTTTGCACATAATTAATGTTGATAAACTAATAAATAAAAATCTGCACTATTGCTTTTATGGTAATATAATCAATGATTTGATGTATTGTTAAGGATAATTAATGATGTGATGTATTGTCAATGTAATAATTATTGAAAGGACACTATACTTATTTTTTATACGGCTATCCATGTTTTCAAACAATACTCATTTATACTGCTATCTATATTTCCAAACAATTCTGATTTATAATGTTGTCCATGTTTCCAATAAATTGTCAAATGTACTTCAGTTATAATAAAAGAGTTATTCTTGGGTTCACTCCCTAGGGTGAACCTAAGGTTCACCAACCAACAGAATTTCATTATTTCAAATTCGATATATTTTAAAAAATGAAATAAAATATTGTCAAGTTATATTATGTTTTTAAAATAAAAAGGTAAAAAAAATAAAAAAATAATAGTTACATAAAAAAGAATTAAAAAAAAATATTTTTAACGTCGTCAGCAAAACACTAAACCCTAAATCCTAATCCATAAACCCTAAACCCTTGGATAAATCATAAACTCTAAATCAAAAATATTAAACACTAAAACTCTACAACCTAAATCCTAAACCCTAAACCCTTGAGTGTTTTAGTGTTTAGTGTTTTTGATTTAGAGTTTAAGATTTATCCAAGGATTTAGGATTTACCCAAGGGTTTAGGGTTTAAGGATTAGGATTTAGTGTTTATTGTTTTGCTGGTTAAAAATATTTTTTTTTGTAATTACTACTATTTTTTTTATTTTTACCTTTTAATTTTAAAAACATAATATAACTTGACAATATTTTGTTTCCTTTCATAAAAGATATCGAATATGAAATAACACAATCCTATTGGTTGGTGAACCCGAATAAGTCATAATAATATATATACAAGGATAAGATCCACGCTTTGCGTTGGTTGAAACATGCATAAAAATCATATATTCAAAAGTACGGTTGTTCAATCCAGATTTTGGTCTGGTCTCAGCTCAGTATTTTGATATTTTGGTTTATAAAAATTAGATACCATATTAAAATCATATCTATTTTGGTTTGGTATACTGTTGGTTTTTGGTTTATTCAATTTTAGTCTGGCATGGTTTGGTTTTTCGATATATTGGTTTATAAAAATTAGATACCATATTAAAATCATATTTATCTTGGTTTGGTTCGGTTTATATACTGTCGGTTTTTAGTTTATACCAAAAAAACATAAACTATATTTATGTTTTATTACATTTTGTCAATTTAATTTTGTATGATTAAAAATGAATTTTACTATATACTACTATAATTTTAAATAGAATGTTTTCTATTATAATTAACTATTAAAAATAATTGTTAAATAATTTATAGTTATTATAGATTCATAAGAAGAAAAGAAAAATGATTAGTAATATAATAAATTTAAGAAAAATGTAATTATTCAAATTAACGTCTTAAATATCAAGATCATATAAATAAAATAAACTACATGTACATAATTATATTATGTAATTTACATAAAACTATACTACTACTCCCTCCGTTTCATATTAAGTGTCGTTTTAGAAAATTTGTTTCGTTACAAAATAAATGTCGTTTTCGATTTTCAATGCAAAATTTATTAATTTTTTGCAAAATTTATTTTTCTATTGGTAAAAATATGTTTAGGTGTATAGTTAATAGTATTTTTTTTATAGGAAATATACAAAATTAATTGTTTCTTTAATCCGTGTGCCGAAGCCTAAAACGACACCTATAATTAAACTAATGGAGTATATTTTAATTAATCATTAATTTTATTCGGTTTATATGGTTTGATCGATTTATATACTAAAACCATATCTATACACCACGGTTTCTAGAAGTAACATCTATTTGGTTTATACTGTGTTACCAAATCAAACTATAGTAGTATAGTTTTATGTAAATTATTATACATCAAAATGTTGTCGCCGATAGACATATGCTTACATCAAATGATGATGATATCGTTGGAGTACAACCAATAATTTATATAAGATTATTAGTTAGGTTAAGGTGAAGGTATAATAGCTTTAACTGTCGTGCAACCTAATAATTATTTCTTTCCTTAGGTACAGTGATTTTTTGGGCAATAACTTGGAGCCAAAGTTTGTTTAGTATTCAATATAAATTCCCATATATAGGTCATACAGAATTGTGTGTCAAGCAAATATATTTGGTGTATATAATATTTATTTAATTAAGCTTTATATATTTATTTTTTCTTTAATAAATAAAAAACATAATATATATAATAAATATACCTACCTAAATCACACTACTTCTGAAAGTAGGTAACACGGTTAATGAAGATTTGTTTTTCGTTATAAAATTAATATTTTGAAATTATTTGATTGATTTATGGTTTGGTTAAATTGAAATTTCAATGCCACATAACCAAAATCAACAGTGTATAAACCATATATTAATTATAAAGCCCACTATTATTGTTTTGAAATATATTTTATTTTTCTATACACGGATATATAACAATCAATGATACTCCTTCCATATTATACAATTTTCATTGTTTACTACTTGGTTTAATAAAGAAATTAGAAAAGTTACTATTGAATAAAACACACTTACTTCTAAGTCGTTCTATGATTTGCTTAAAGAAAAAATTGACCTCTAAAGAACTTATACCACATTGTCTCTGAAATCTAAAACCTATAACACATCATATCGTCTTTGATATCGTGAAAATAAGTTTGACCGTTAAAGAACCTATAACATCCGTTGGTATGTATTGAGTTTTGAACAAAACATTACTCTGAAATTATTTGAGACAACTTGGTATACATAATGGTGAAAAACTTTTATTAAAGAACCTTGCTCATTGTAAAAATAACTCATTACAAAAAAAATCAGTGGGAAGAATCATATGTGGGAATGCGTTCGTTACGAGAACGACAACAAAAGATTACAATAAAATTGTTTGCACTGTATTAAATCGAAAATGAAAAAAAAGTTGCTGTGAATCATAAAAGATAATATTTTATAAGCATACTTTTTGGGCAAACCGTATGTTTCTTGGACGACCACAATTATATGTCGCAAACAATTTTATCTGTATTGAAGTTAATGAGAGACTATTAAATTTATTATATATATTTATGTTTGGGTTAATATAAGTTTTTCTACCAATTGGATTTTGGACTTACTAATTATTCAATTGATTCGTCACGTAAGCCAAATTGATAGCCTAATTAAATGACACGTAAACAAGACTCTTTTTTAATTAATACAAATTTAAGATTACAATTTTTTTAAATTACTCTCAATTAATATATAGGGGATTAGAATTATGTAAAGATCGGACATAATTTGCATACTGTTCTCGAACCACATATATTTTATATTTTTTTGAGGTAAATTACCTGTTGCAAAATCATGATGCTTAGTCGCGTTTTCAAAACTTGGACATTTTCTCAAAATGCCAAAACAATTTGAAAATAAAATCATATAACATTATTATAATCAGTTGATGACAAAAAAAAAATATAATCAGTTAGATGCTTTTAGATTGTTAATCTAAAAAGGAAAACCACATTTTGCTGCCTCTAATTCATTCTTCGTTTGTTCCTTTGTTTTTGTTATCACTATTATAAGACTGTCTACTACAACAGACCTCCGATAGAAGACTTATGACGTATGTACAATGAATCTACATTTCACGAGATTAATAAATTTCAGAGCAAATCTTGTTTCTATGGCTTCCAAATGGACATTGATTTTAATGAGCTAATGCCATCCTAGGTTCATCTGTTGGATCACCTAGCTGAATTCAGCATAAAAATTTTAAATGAATGAAAAAACAAAAAAAAACATATGTATACAACAGACTTTAGACCAGAAATCCGAGTTTTGGTACAATAACTAATAGAGAAAAGAGATGACTGAAGTAGAAAGTTTCTTTTTCTTTTTACATAGAGACTTCGTAGATGTTAACACAAATTGAAGAAACCTTCTTTGTTCTTCAGTTAGGTTGAAGCATCTTCTCATGATTCTCTTCCTCAACAACTGCAGTTCAACAAACTCATCAAATGAAGGTTTGTCAAATGGTTAAATCAAATTGTTTTAGTTTGAATACTAGAAGAGCAACTCACTTTCATTCGTGTTGGTTAAAAGGGGAGCTTTGTTGTCTGCTGAATTTGAAGCAGCTACCATGTTTGTGGCTCCACCAAATGCAGCAGCCTCAGAGGAAGCTCTGCGAGGACTGATAGCTTTAGTTATCACTCTAGAAAGTGCTTTGTCATCTTCCCCAGGCTCAAACTTTTCGCTTATGTATTCCTTCACTGATACGCCTTTGTCCCATACCTGGTTAGCAAATTACATATGGAGATGCAACATACATACAATGATTGACCGAATCCAAAGCGCAGACACGTATGGAGATGCAACATACATAAACAAGTTCTTCTATAGTACCTTAGTGTTGAAGCCAGCGGGCTGGTTAGTTCCTGCAGTGTTGATTTCTGAAACATCATTTGTCTTTGGTTCTGCCTCTGTTGACTCCGGAAAAGCCATGTCTTGGATCTTCTTAGTTATAGAGTGAGTAGCCTCAGAGACTTTAGCATAAGCAGGTGCTAGCGTCTCTGTTACGGTTTCTGTTACGGTCTTGCTTGGACTAATAGCTTCCTGGTTTGTGTACTGCTTCCCTGTCTTCTCAGCCATCGACTCTGTGTTGGAACCAGAACAATCTTTATGTTCATGTTCAGCGTTGTGTTTGGATGGGAGAACAGATAAAACGTTCGTCTCAGTGATCACAGGAGTTTCCCGGGGATGCTGCCTCGCAGTCTCCTTTAACTCTTCAGGTGCCTTCTTTGATTCATACACTATAAAATATCATCACACAAGAGATCGATCAGTCTTAAGAAACTTCAAGAAGAAGAAAGAAAAATTGGTTATTTTTATGGAGCTTTGCTTAATTTGATTTACTTGGGGCTCCAAGATATTCTGGATCTTCTTCTTCTACTTCTCCTTCTCTTTCTTTATGATCTTTGGACTTGTCACGTGGTGAAAGTGTCGCATAACCTCCTGCTTCTCTAACTTGGTGGTCTTCTAATCTGCCAAATGGCGGGGACATGGTTGCATCACCACCTTCTTCATCATGTCTCCTCTTGCCGCTGAGACTATGCTGAAGTTTCTTAGCCTTATCCTTCATTTTGGAGAACAACGATTTCTTATGGTGGGAATGTTCTCCATGATGCTCATTTTCCTTTCTCGGTGAGCCAGCTTCACCAGCTGAAGGAAGAAGATCAAATCAAATCACTGAGAAACAAACAAAATATATAGATATTGTGAAACTGGATCATTTTTGATAAGTCTCGAGAAGCTCGTACTTCCTGAATGATCAACTTGTGTTTTTAAGGTTTCAAGCTCAGCTACCGGATCAAGTTGAGGCGACATCTGAAGAAAAAAACAAAAAGTATTGTAAAATTTTCTGTTTGGAACTTTGAGTCTCAGACAATAGCATAAGATACATATAGGAGAAGGAAAGGTGTGCATGTCCACGAATCTTGTGTCTCCGAGGTTCTTGGAAAGACCATTAAAAGTTGCTTAAACATAGCCATGGCCTCTAATTGAAGAGGCATTTTTAAAAGAAGACAAAGTATTTGCCCTAAATTTATGACGTTTTGAGCTGAATCATATATAGGAGTCGCGTTTGTAGAGTTTGCCATAAAAAAATAGTGGAAGCAGACATTACAAATGCATTCTTCTAAGAACTCAAGCAAGTCTTTGGACTTTCTTATGACCAAAAAACATATCTCTGCCTCTATGTGAGACAGAAACATTTTCATAGCTTTTCAAAATTTCCTCGATTCTTGGTTTGGTTCATAATCTTCCATTTATAACTTTTTAATTCTTTACTGAGTTTTAGTATTTCTTGTTTTTATTGGTACTAGGGATTTTCCCGGACAATGCCCGGGGTATTCGTATAAGTTTTAGTTAACTTATAAAAGTTGACACTTATATATGATCATGATTGTCGATTTTAAACTATTCAACTGGTAAAAAATTTAAATTTGTTTGCATATATTCATTATCTTTTGTCTAATAAATTTAAAAATAGTTTAAACTCACAATTTGTTATTTTTTATTATTGGAAGTCATATATATAATTATAAGTAGGATTAAAAAAATCTCTAAACTTAGTTATGATTTAAATACATTTTTTTATAGGTTTTGTATAAAACAATTGTAAAATTTACAACTGGTTTAAACTTTGACTTGAGATTCATTGAGTTCTTTTTTCTGTAATCAACTTCACATCATCAACTAATCATTGAGTTTTAATACTAACTTGAACACTTTCATAATAGAAATAGTATTGAATCAAAAATTGATCCAAACACAAAAAAAATTATCATTGTGCAAACCAAACCAAACCAAACTAAAGAACACACCTTTTTTTTTTAAACAACACACTTTTTTTTTAAAGAACAAACTTTTTAAACAAATCATTACCAAAACTTGATATTTAAACATATAAACCAACGCCGGGACAGAATAGCCTAGTGGTAAAACACTAGAGTGAACTGGATCCCAAGGCACACGGGTTCGACTCCTCCGGGATTCCAGAGAGCGCCCAGTGAACAAAAAAAAAAAAACATATAAACCAACAATGACTCTAAATTAAGAATGTTGGCATCGTCTCAAAAACCTTAGTCTTTTCTTTTATGAAACCTCATAGAAGCAATAATCTTCCAATTGCACTTTTGATCATTACTCATCGCAACTTTTTTCCATTTAATAATAGTGCATATGAAAACAGAAAGAAAATAAAATTATTCACCCATATGTGTCTGGTAGTTCCAAATACACAAAGTTCCAGAACAGAAACTTGCTAGAAACCTGCAAGATAATGTGATATCAGTTCCCAAGTCATGCGTAGTAGAAAATAAAGGTAAAAACTATAAAAACAACATACATGCTTCTACTCCACAAAATTAAGGATACCAAGTAGTCTAAAGTTGTCTTTCAATCACTACAACTAAGCTGCATGAAAGAATAATCAAATGCTTGAAATTGCCATGGTTCTGTAGGATGCAGATCCAGAGACTTTACTCTCTCAAATATTTGAGCTAGTTCTTTCTGATTAAAAAAAAAACAATACATTGAATCATTAAACATAGTCAAAACCATAGTGAATGATCCAAAAAGATCTCCAAAATACAACATGGATATACTAAAACAATACCTTGACTCAAGTCTGAGAAGTTGTTTCAACAAAAAGACAAAAACCAGTAGTCTATCTTCAACTATTTGATTATAATATTTGATCCAAAGCCAGTTTCGAAGGTGGAGAGTACCCTTTCCGTTAATATAATCTCGACACCATATTCTCTTAGATTCACATCTCATTGCCGCCATTCTGACCAAATATCTTGCAAACTCATACTCCAACTGCATCACGCCATAAACAAATACTCTCTGTTTATTCAAGTATCATTTAGTCTGTGTGTGTGTGTTTTCTAAACTGAGAGGTTCAGAAAATGATAAAATCAAAACATAATCTTACATGAGCTTCATCGTCTTGAGCTTTCATAGACCTGAACATGGCTTGGACCCGCACTGCAGATCTATCGAGACGCTCCCTCTAGATGTTCCCCCATTTAGTTCTCGGCTGACCAAATCAGTATTAAATATTGTTTCTGAGCTACAGATCACTATAAATACGAACAATCAAGTTTTGGAGGTTTTAGCTCACATGGTATTTTTTTCTGCAGGAGCTTGAGTATTGATCTGTGGATTTGGGTGATATGCGTTCTGTTTCTCTTCATATACTTCATTGTGCATGATACAAAGAGTCTAACTCTTGAAGAAATTGAAGGCAAAGGTTATAATAAGGTTTCTCTTCTTAACTTCATTTTTCAGTACTGCTTATGAATGGCAGGCGTATGAACCACATATATGTTTTCATTCCCTCACAAATCTGTTTTTCAAAATATCACCGTAAATTTGTCAAAGAGGAAAAAAATTCTTAACTTTACTATACATCATGTTTTGAAACAGATCATGCGTAGTAGTAGTAGTCTATGTCATTTTGGGGTCAGCTTACTTAGGGAGACAGGAAGATGAGCTAGAAAAGCTTGCAGAGGAAACAGATTAAATCTTTGAGCCGCCGCCATGGAAGCTTCACAAGGGAATAAACGTATGGTTGTTGTGGGCAGACGTAAGCCTGCAATTAGTATCTAAAAGTAAGATTTCTATTAATCAAAAGGTAACCAATTGCCAAACAATTCATCAAGCAAGCTTAGCTCACACACTCATACGCATAGTATGTAAAGAAAAGAGTGTCAAAAATCTGTGGGGAAAAAACTGCAAGTTAGGGATGATTTTTATACAATAAAAACAAAAATATAATAAGGCTAAACTGAAGAGAAGGGAACATAGATGCATACGCAACGTCATCTTAGGGCTCACATCAACATATTCAACCTTGATTTCGTCTGATACCGAGAGAAACGAACAAAACATCTAGATTTAGACACAATTCAAAGATTCATGTTCCAAGATTCAAACTTTAGTAAAAGAATTATTGAATTTACTCACAGCCTCTCAAAACATCTCAGTGTTTTCTTGTGACTGGACGGTACCGGATTTTCCATCAGTAAGAAGCTTCTGTACCAGGAGTTCACAACTTGTGAATTCCCGGTGGATTTAATGGCCGTAGCTGTAGCTTCTTCAGTGGAGGTTTTCGTTTAGAGATGGATTTATTATGAGATGAATCTCTCTATATAGAATGAGAAAGAGGGGGGGGGGGGGGGGGGGGGAGTGGAACGAAACCATTACAGAAGGTTTAAAGAGCATAATAGATTCATAAAAGTGAGTTACAGTAACGGCGAAGTGGAGAGATCTTGATCGGTGACGATGAAATCGAAAAGTCGGAGAAGATCAAAAATTTACGCTTCCTACACGTGACATGGCTTGAATTGGACCGTTTAAAATGTTAAAACCCCAAAATCTAAGACCAGTTCGATGATGACATGGCAAAAACATGATATCTGATAGGCTGATTTTTCAATCCGACGTGGCAGAGGGCTTCCTTGATCCCTTTTATATATTGGGATTGAAATCTTAGATGTGTTTGATTATGGAAATTCGAGTCTTTTCATCAAAACCGAAATATCGAATTTTCAAACCAAATAACAAAAGTATAGTTTTCCGCAAATATATCAAAATCGAATTTTCTTGCAGAAACCACAAAATCAAGTTTTCTTGCTAAAACTGAAAAATCAAGTTTTCCCACAAAAACTGTAAAACAGTGTTTTACTGTTAAAATACAAAATCAAGTTTTTGGGGGCACAACTACAAAATCGAGTTTCGGGCTAAAACCGAAAAATCAAGTTTTATAGCCCAAACGGCTAAAATCGAGTTTTCGGCATAAACCGCAAAATTGAGTTTTTTTTCCCAAAACATCAAAATCTAAATTTTCCCCAAAACCACAAAATCGAGTTTTTTCCGAGAAAATCACAAATTTGAATTTTCCTCCCAAAACCACTAAATTGAGCTTCCTCGTTGAAAATCGCTAAATCAATTTTTCCGTTAAAACCGTAAAATCAATTTTTTCCGCTAAATTATAACATCACATTTTCCTGCCACAATTGCAAAATCAAGTTTTCCTGCCAAAATTGCAAAATCGAGTTTTTCTGACAAAACTACAAAATCGATTTTTCCCACCAAATTCGCAAAATTGAGTTTTTCACCAAAATTGCAAACTCAAGTTTTTTTCTGCCAAAATCATAAATATAATTTTCTTGTATTATATAGATTTTTTTAATAAAATTATTATATATATTTAAATCATAAGCTAATAATACTTGTGTTTTGGTACACAAACAAATATTTACTTGTGTTTTTAATATATTATGAAATGGTTAACTTGGGCTCATCCCTTTGATAAACTATTAGGGCTAAAATAGGAATGGATATATATTTTTTTCATAGCCGGACTGAGCTTAAAATTCCTATATACCATCCCTACTCTTAACTGATAGTTACCTCTAAAACTCCAGCGAATATGCGAATCTATTGAATTTCCCGATCAAGCAGTGATTGTTCTGATTGTCGGAAACATTAAATTTTTTGGGCCTAGCTCTTTTACGTTAGTGATTCTGTTCAACCACTTATTGACCCACCAGATTTCTAGCCCATGGTTATGGCTGCTGATGATTTGAGTTGTGTGGCAAATAAGTTACGAAGGATTTCCAGTGGGTTCACCTGGACCTTAATCTGAAATTAATGACATATTTTTCTTTTGTTAAAGAATTTACCGGTGTATTCACCAGAATCTTGTTTATATACATCATCCTCATTTCTTGAGGAGAAGAATTCACCACTTTTCCTCTTTTTGATGAAAGGAAGCCGAACTTTGGTTCCAGCTTTTTCACCAATTTTTCATTTTGCATAGCTATCTAGTCGGGGGCAGAAGATGTCGTTGAGATAACCTTGTTTTTTTTTGTAGGTGCGAACTGGCTTGCACCATCACCTTATGTGATTATTTCCCAGCTATCTGACTTAGTCGTGAAAGCATTATCGACGTATTCAGGCTTTGTCTTGAATTTGCTGTCAACTTCTTTTGAAGTTCTATCTCGTTTATTTTCCTTGTTTATTGTAGCGTTTGCTCATTATGAAAGAGGATAAACAATGCCCTCTGATTGTTATACCCAGAATATTGACCGATTATGAAAGTAAGTTATAATCCAAAAAAAGAAACACAGACACAAATAAAAAAAATCATTTTACAAACAATCGAGGTTTATATTGATAGTAAAGAAACAACTTGTCTTACAGAAAGTGAAGATTATCACAATTTTTATTACTATTGCAACTAGGTGTGGATCCGCACCTTGTGCGGATTAATATATATTCTCAATAAAAAGTAATATTAATTTTTGTATTCAAACTAATTTATTTAATTAGATATACATATTAAATTTATTTTTGTGTGCTTTGTTCAATTTTTTTATCAAGCTCTATTGGCTTGTGGGATGTTTAAACACCATTTTTATTTAGAAGTTGAATTATTTTCTTTATTTATTCTGACTTTAACAAAACTAGAGGCTATTCCACACTACGCCCGGGGTTTTTCTATATATAAATATAATTCTATCATTCTATCATCATCAGCGGCAAAGCCACCTCTTGGTCATATGACCCACATGGTTTTTGCAAAAAAAAATATTTACTTGTATACTGAAGAAAAAAATTGAGAAAATGCTATAAATTTAGCTTAATGACCCATGTAATAATGTTTATTATGAAATTGACCCTAGTGAAAGATTAAGCTGGTTCCCCACTGATCATCGTATTAAATATATTTAGATTGATTATAGATATAAAACCATTAGACAAATTTGAACTTATCTTCTTTTGTATTGTTTTACTTAACAGTGGATATGAAATTAAATTTTATTATCTTTGTAATAATATATATATATATATATATAAATGGTGGAGAGGTTGAATAAATAATTAATTAAACTATATTTTTGATTCATTTATGGTGTTTGTTTGGGTTTTTATGAAATTTTTTAAATTTACAAATAACTAAAATTTATTTTTAACTTTTAAATCAGCCAATATCTATTTTCTACTAACAATCAAATGAAGGAGTTATCTGAAACATGAGTTACTGACACTGACACTGTGCAACCCACAGACTAATTTTATATGTATATTTTATTAATTTTATATGTATATTTTATTATTTTATTAAATATTTTTTTTTTATGAAAAAGTGAGTATTTTTTTTTGTGATTCAACTTTTAGATTATATGCTTATTTAGAATGACTTGCTGGATTAAATGTTAAAATTTGATTGATCTAAAAAATTTGAGTTATTAAAAAAGCATTAAATGTTTATATATAAATAACATGATGGGCCATCAGTTCTGTTTTTTAAATAATTGTAACTTATATTTGTTTTAATTAATTAATTTCCGAAAAAGATGTTGATTAATACAATTGGTTTTTATTGGGAGTTTATAATTGTTAACATATTTATTCTTTCTTGATAAAGGCCAATCTGAATTGTGAAAATTCATTATGGTAAATCCTTTTGGGTGTCACCATATCATCAATCTCTGATCCGATGAGTCAACAGATTTCAGAAGCACTACTTTTTTGGGAAGAAAGACCAGAGGTTACGAACTTTAGAGTCTTGTCTGAGTTTGATCCATTGATTCCTGGACTAAAATAGAACAGTCTGTCTTCTTCCACAGAGGTCATCAGCCTCGATACCAGTTTAAAGTGATTAGCTTCCACGGATTTATGCTTACATGGAAACATGGTTCCTTGTTGATCAGCATGGAAGAAGTTGAACGCCAATCTCCTTCTATGTTTCTGGATGGTCTCTGCTAATTTTGTTGAGACCCGAATACTATATTTGAGAAGAGAAAAATATTAACTGAAAAAGAGTTATGTATTCACATTATGTGCTTTCTTGAACATAAACTTTGAGATCAACATTTGTCTTGGTCTTTCAGGCGAATCAAAATTGGAGCTTTCATCTTCTGTAAAGTGATTCTCCTCCTCCCACATTGCTAATATGTAGTCATATGTTCTCATCCTCTGCAAGTATATTTGAGCATTACTTGTTAAAGAACGAAATCTGAAACATAGTAATTTTGCTATCTTTATGGGTAGAAGACTGTAAGAGTTACCTTCCTGATGAGAACCAGATGAAAGAGGAATAGCTACCCATGGCTGCTGAAACATAGGCCGTTAACAAAACCAACTTAACCAGTAAGAACACAAAACATTACAAACTTCATAAGGCAAGAGAAAATGCATTAGATTTTATGAGAAATAAGCAAGTGTGAAGAGCATACATATATTGTAGGAAGAGGCCATCTAGGAAACACTACATGAAGCCTTCTCTTGAGTTTGGTTTCCGTCCCTTTCTTGGCCACAAAACATCTGAAAAATATAGCATGGCTGTTCCACATTTTATCATTAGCTGTTGCAACAAAAGCCAATCAATGTTGAACTTGAATGAGCTATAGGTTTCTTTTTAAGTAGTTGAGAGAAACAGTACAAACCATGGGCAAGACCAAAACCATTAGAAGTATGAAAGTGGTGTAGTTCCTTTTCCCAATCGCAATTATTGAGCCACTGATTACACCAAACATCCAAAGAGTAAGCTTATGGATAAAAAAACAAAACAGCAGAGATTTAGATTCATGTGTTAAACCACCAAATCTTACCCTGGAATTGTGAGCAAACCCTTCAACACATCGGTTACATGGCCTGCAATGCTATCACTGCGTTTAACTTAAATAAAACACAAAGAAACCGTCTAGAGAAGTTCTAACTTTCATAACAAAAGTGGTTCTGAAAAAAGGCAAACCTCTTAATCACAAATTTAGCAATAAGAGATTATATCATCTTTCTCATGAGGACTGGCATAACAGCATCATCTTTCGTGGTGAAATAGTCCCACAAACACACACCAGTCAGTGCGTTATAAGATATAAATAGAAAAAATAAATTACTAATATATCCAAGACTATTGAAACTTTGGGTATCCTAACGGAATTGAATTAGGAATATAAGTGTATCTTTCAATCTAGAGCTCTAACAAAACCCATCCAGAGATGGAAATAACTTCCGAAGCATTTGTTACATGTATTGTTTCCAGGGCAAAATGGAGCATACCTGATAATCAGAAAGACCCGTTTGTTAAGATAGACATTTTCAGGCACATTATCACTGCAGAGAAAGGCGGTTTGGTGGACGTGTTTCGGATGATTATGGAGACGGGATTCCAGCTCGTCAATTCTATTCCTTCACGGTATTTGATGAAGTTTCGTACGGATCTTAACGTCAAAACCTAGAATCTGAACGAACCGGCTAGGATTCAAATTCAAAAAGGGATGTTATCTAAGGGAGAGTCTGATCCACTCTAGGTCAGTTTCTTCAGCTATTTATTGGACGCCTAGATTTCATCGAGATTCGTCTTTTGCGAATCGATATTTGATTGCTTCTCTGCAACTTTTGATTCGAGCTTCTCTTTGTTGTATATGTTTTTTCTGGTGAATTCTGCGAGGGGCAGAGATTGGTGGTGAAGGGGTTTATATAAGGTGATAAACAAAAGGAATCAGAACGATAACGTTATTCGGATGAAAGGAGTAAAGAGCAGAACTGAAGGACGTGGAGTGGATAATAAATTCAGATAAGCATGGAAGTGGAAGAGCCAGAGAATCTTTTCTTGCGTCGAAGGTTAGGTAAGGTGGACTTTAAATGGGCTATGGCGAATTATTAGGATTATGAGTCCAGACATATGGCTCGGTATTGTTTGTATTGACTTAAGCAAATGACGTGGCAAATTAGAAAACTCTTATTAGATGATTTTTTAAAATAATGTGGCATGCCTCTCCTTTGAGCATATCTTATTTTTAGTATTGTTAGATGAACCAAAATAACAAAAGAACAAAATTCTAAAATAATTAAAATATATCAAATCTAACAAAAATATAGTGATTTTATTTTTTAAAAAATCGAAGCTTTTGAGTATAAAATCAAATGTAAACCAAATTAAATTAAATTGATAAAAAACATATTTGCCTCTATTAAATTAAATTTGATAAAAAAAACAAATTAAATTGTGTCAACCCGGACCTGAAAACCGACTACATTTGACTGAGATATTTTTTTTCCAAAGAAGTTGAACCGAATCCATACCAAAATATATCTCGGTCCCAAGTAGAGTCTATTTTCTAAAATTTGAAAAATTCAAAACCGAAAAAAGCCGAACCAAACGCAGCTTACCTACCCAATCACACGAGTAAAGTTGCCTCACACGTGCGCAAACTTGTCATCAATCCATCGCAGTTTCGCATCCTTTTGAATTAAACTGCGTGCTGGTTTTACTAAATAAACGTCATGTTGTGTTTTTGTAAATACAAAAAACGAAATGAAGTCTAAAAGATCTGCATAAAACCCGAAAGTAGGTAGGTACCTTTGCCGAAGCTTCAGCAGACGTCTCTCTAAAACCTTATCTTTGCTCACTCTTCTCCGCCATGGCCGCCTTCTCCGTCAACGGGCAGCTCATCCCAGCAGCGGCAACAAGCTCCACCACCCCTAATTCTATCTATCCCCGTAGGAAATTTCGAGCTCCTTCCTCTTCTCGCCTTCCCCGGATCTCCTCACCATCTCCTCGCGTTCCATCCATAAAATGCAGCAGCTTACCTAGCCGCGATACAGAACCCTCCCCAAAGGACTCTCTCCTTAAATCCCTAGCCAAACCTCTCGCCGTAGCCTCTGTCTCCTCGGCCGCTTCCTTCTTTCTATTCCGAATCTCGAATCTTCCGTCGTTACTAAGCGGCGGTGGAGGAGGAGGAGGCGATGGAAACTTCGGCGGATTCGGTGGTGGAGGCGGCGGAGGAGATGGAGACGACGGTGGTTTTTGGGGGAAATTGTTTTCTCCGGCGCCTGCAGTCGCTGATGAAGAACAGTCACCGGATTGGGATTCGCACGGCTTACCAGGGAACATCGTGGTTCAATTGAACAAGTTAAGTGGTTTCAAAAAGTACAAAGTCTCCGACATTGTGTTCTTTGACCGGAGGAGACAAACCTCGATCGGCACTGAAGACTCCTTCTTCGAGATGGTTTCGATCCGTCCAGGCGGAGTCTACACCAAAGCTCAGCTCCAGAAGGAGCTCGAAACCCTAGCTACCTGCGGGATGTTCGAGAAAGTCGATTTAGAAGGGAAAACTAAACCCGACGGAACCCTAGGAGTCACCATCTCCTTCGCGGAGAGCACGTGGCAGTCCGCTGATAGGTTCAGGTGTATCAACGTGGGGCTGATGGTGCAGTCAAAGCCGATTGAGATGGATACAGACATGACTGATAAAGAGAAGCTTGAGTATTACAGGAGCCTTGAGAAGGATTACAAGAGGAGAATTGATAGGGCTAGGCCGTGTTTGTTGCCTGCACCTGTGTATGGAGAGGTGATGCAGATGCTGAGGGATCAAGGGAAAGTCAGTGCGAGGCTGTTGCAGAAGATTAGAGATCGTGTTCAGAAATGGTACCATGATGAAGGGTATGCCTGTGCTCAGGTTGTGAATTTTGGGAATTTGAATACTAAGGAGGTTGTTTGTGAAGTTGTGGAGGGAGACATCACTCAGCTTGTTATTCAGTATCAAGATAAGCTTGGTAATGTGGTTGAAGGTAACACTCAAGTTCCTGTCGTGCGCAGGGAGTTGCCCAAGCAGGTATGTTTCTTTTGTTGATTTTTAGTTCATTGTTTGATGTGGGCATTGATTGTGACAGTATCTTTGATGGCCCCATAGATAGATCGCTATAAATTGATGGAGTTTGACTCGAACTTGCTATTAGTTCTAATGAATGTGAAAGGTTTTTATAGCTTAAATGAACTCACTTTATCATGATTGATGCGTTGGTTTGTTGAGGCGATAAGTAGTTTAATTTGTCTTTTTTTTTGCTTGTACAAATCTCATGTGTATCATTTGTTAAGTTAGTTTTGGTGATAGTTATCTATGTAATTGTTGACAGCTTCGCCAAGGCTATGTTTTTAACATTGAAGCTGGGAAGCAAGCTCTGAGGAACATCAACTCACTAGGGCTCTTCTCCAACATTGAAGTGAATCCACGCCCAGATGAGAAAAACGAAGGGGGCATTATCGTTGAGATCAAACTGAAAGAGCTCGAACAGAAGTCAGCTGAAGTTAGTACCGAGTGGAGTATAGTTCCTGGCCGTGGAGGAGCTCCCACGTTGGTATGAAGTTCTTCCTTATTGGAATTAAGTAAATTTGCTTTTGAAAATCAGATTGATTTTACTCCGTTATTGTGTATATGCATCAGGCTTCATTCCAACCAGGTGGGTCTGTTACGTTCGAACATCGAAACATCCAGGGTCTTAACAGGTCTCTTATGGGTTCAGTGACCACTAGCAACTTCTTGAATCCTCAGGTAAGTGTAGTCAGCTCGGATATTTGATAAATCTCTAGCTCAAACTGTTTTCTTGACACCATCCATCTATCACTGGTTCGTTGTGTGTGTGCAGGATGATCTTTCGTTTAAGATGGAGTATGTACACCCATATCTGGACGGTGTTTACAATCCTCGTAACCGTACATTCAAAACAAGCTGCTTCAACAGCCGCAAACTTAGCCCAGTGTTCACTGGAGGACCAGGTGTTGAGGAAGTGCCACCAATTTGGGTCGATCGAGCTGGTGTGAAAGCTAACATAACTGAGGTAAGCTTTCCAATACTCAGTGCCATATTCAGCTTGTTCTATCCTACAAACACTTAAAAAAATCAAACATATGTTTTCATGCAGAACTTCACCCGTCAGAGTAAGTTTACATATGGACTTGTGATGGAGGAGATAACAACTCGAGATGAAAGCAGTCACATCGCTGCAAATGGTCAGAGACTACTACCTAGTGGAGGAATCAGCGCTGATGGACCTCCTACAACTCTCAGTGGTACGGGTATTGACCGGATGGCCTTTCTACAAGCCAACATCACCCGTGACAATACCAAGTTTGTCAATGGGGCTGTTGTTGGAGAGAGGAACGTGTTTCAGGTTTGTTTACTCATTGAAGCTAAGTCATGTGTATACTCTGTAAGCTTTAAACTCTGTTGTTTGCTAATCGCAGGTGGATCAAGGGTTGGGAATTGGAAGCAAATTCCCTTTCTTCAACCGCCACCAATTGACCTTGACAAGATTCATTCAGCTGCAGCAAGTAGAAGAAGGTGCTGGGAAGCCACCGCCACCGGTTCTAGTCCTCCACGGACATTACGGTGGCTGTGTTGGTGACCTTCCGAGCTACGACGCCTTTGTTCTTGGAGGTCCATATTCCGTCCGTGGCTACAACATGGGCGAGCTCGGTGCTGCGAGAAACATCCTTGAGGTAAAACAACAAACACACGAAACAAAAACATTATACTTCCCCAAAACATGTGTAGGATTTTTTTGTTTAATGGATTGCAGCTTGGTGCTGAGATTAGAGTACCTGTGAAGAACACGCATGTCTATGCATTTGCTGAGCATGGAAATGATCTGGGAAGCTCCAAGGACGTGAAGGGCAACCCAACCGCAGTCTACAGGAGGATGGGACAAGGTTCATCATACGGTGTAGGAGTGAAGCTGGGTTTGGTACGAGCTGAGTATGCTGTAGATCACAACAATGGAACTGGTGCTCTGTTTTTCCGTTTTGGAGAGAGATATTAAGATAACGAGAAGTAAGTTCGTGTAACCCACTTCAGGCTTACCTTTTCCCTATTTGTTCAAGTCCTTCTGCAATTGTTCTCTCTCTTTTTGTTTCCTTTCAAATAATTTGGTTGATGTTAGTGTTTTGTTTGCGTTGTTGAGTTATGCGGATAATCGGGATAGAGTTTCTGTTCCTTAACTTCCATTGTTTAAAATTTATAAGTTCAAGTGAGAGACTGCGTTGAGCTTCTTTACGACCACCATTCCTGAAAATTTGTCCTTTGAGATTTGGGTTACGTTGAACCCCTAAAACTTTCCAATTTACAAAAATCTGTAAGTTTGGGATTGAGTACCACATCTCAAAATATATACGACTGGTTCAACATATACATGAATAAATTTCAAACTTTGACGAAAGTTCCGTATGAAAATTTTACAAATGAGAATCTAAGTTGGTCTCACGTCTACTTCGATTTTCTTTTTTTACTTTTATTACCGAAACTTGGAAGGGGACACAAGGACACAAACGGGAAAACGGGTTATTTATGCCCGAACTAAGGATAACTTTTACTGCATGTCAAATCATACCTTCACTAATTAAAAATTTGAAATTCATGCCTGAACTAGGGATCGATTAAAAAATACATACCCCAACTCTTATTGCATGCCAAAACATACCTTAACTAATAAAAAAATTGAAATTTATGCCTAGTCTTTAGAAAGCAACGCTAATCCCAATCTATATTATTATTTGCGAAATAATTTTTCGCAACGAAGCTCTAACGTTAAAAATTAGAGTGGCTAAAGTCTATATTACCCTTAATGAATTTTTATATATATTCTATTATATAATAAAATGAATTTTATATTAAAAATCTTATATATTTTTTTAAAAATAATTACGATGATTCTTATATATTATGTTGTTATCTTAAAATAATATTTTACTATTATAAAAGTAAAAAAATTAAAAGAAGTGAAAAAGAAGACGAGGTCTCAAAAGAGTGGACAAAACTGGTTTTAGACATAGCATACGATGTTGAAGACGTTTTGGACTGCTACAACCTGAAAACTGTCCAAAGATCACAAAGACGAGGCTTGATGAGATTAATCAAAATATTCGGCGAGACCATGGATTCATACAGAATAACTGATGATATCGGAAGCCTCAAGAGAAGAATCTCGGATGTGACTCGCAAGCGGGAGACTTATGGGATAGGAAACTTCAATGAGCCGCCTCAAGGAGGAGGGAATATTTCAAGTTTAAAGGTGAGTGAGCTTAGACGTGCTAGACCCGTTGATCAGGAAGAGCTCGTTGTTGGTTTGGATGATGATGCTAAGATTCTTTTGGAAAAGCTTCTTGATGATGATGATGATGATGTGGTTGAAAAGAGGTATATTATCTCGATATTAGGCATGGGAGCTCTCGGAAAGACCGCAATTGCTAGGAAGCTATACAACTCGGGTGATGTGAAGAGAAGATTCGAGTACCGCGCGTGGACTTATGTTTCACAAAAGTATAAAACAAGAGATATGCTTGTCAGAATCATAAGATCTTTGGGAATAGTTATTGAGATAGAGCTCAAAATGTTTTCAGAGGAGTTAGAAGATTACCTTCATGATATTTTAGATGGAAAAAGATATTTGGTAGTGGTCAATGATATATGGGAGCCGGACGCATGGGAGAGCACTACAAGGAAACAAGTTTCGTCGTTATTCGTTCGTCGTAACGCATATTTCTTTTCCAATTCGTCATAAACTAGCGAAAAACACACTTCGTCGTAAAAACCACGTAACCTTTCCACGTAAGGAGGATGCTACATTTCCTCGTAAATACCTCGAAAGTAATTCCTCCTAAATTACACGTAAACCCTTCCACGTAAAATACTCGTTAAGTTTTCCTCATAGTATTACCGTAAAAGTTTTCCTCGTAACTTCCTCGCAAACTTTCCACGTAATGTAGTCGTAATTTAGATACGAATTTACTTCGATTTTTTATTTTCCAGAATTAGAAAATATAATTAAAATTATTTAATTTATTAATAAAAATATAATTTAAAAATAAACGTAAATACAAAAATATTTTATACATAAATAAGTTTTGAATTTATAATACAACCATCGAAAAGAAAAAAAAAGAACTAAGGGTCGTTCATCGCCCGGTAGAATTCCTCACTCCTCCTCTCTACATCCGCTTCATCATGTGTGCCGGATGACTCGTCTGTAATAAGATTTTGTCGTCGCATGTTCCTCAACAAGGATTCTCATTCCAGATTTGTGGCCGCTACAACGTCCAAGAAGCCCTCGACTCCACCCATACGAGCTGTGAACGAAGATCGCGTCGAATCCAACTCGTTACGCAGCTGAGTGACTTCATCATCCCGTCTCTGACCATAAGACGATGTCGCTCTCGGAACATCGTTGACGGAACTAGTCCCCAACGTACGTCCCTTTTTCTTAGGGACAACCTTAAAAACAAAAAATAAATATTGTTAGTAAAAAGTTAAAGTTAAATTAAATGAATAATAAAAAAATTTACCTCCTCGTAAATCCTATCCACTTTAAGTGTGGATAAGGTGACGGGTAATCCGTCGGTGACTCCTGGATCAGCTGGGTCTGACGGTCTTCAACCAGACCAACCAAGTTGTTGAAGATCTCCTCGGACCTAGCATCTAGAAATTGGCCCGCCTTGTTCTTGTGGGTCCTCTCATAAAGTTGCAAAAGAGACGGGAGAACTCTCGTCTCTTTGGCCTAAAAAACATTTAAGAAAGTTAGAATATATATATATATATATATATATATATATTAATTAAATTAAATTAAATATTTAATTACCATATCCAGACGGACACCAGCGTGAGGTTTTTGACCCGTAGAGTGAAGCAGCGGCCCGTGGCCGTGCTCATCTACCGTCTGACGAGAGGCAGAGCAAGATTCGGCGTCTCTAATGGAGTCAGGATCCCGCCAATAACGGATGAGGCCATCCCACACATCCTTGGTGAGCTCAGGGGGTTTGCCACTCTCATACAACTTCACGATCCAGTCGTCCTTCCAGTTGGAGACCATGTCCAACAAGAGAGCTTTCGCCTTCGCGTTAAAAGCTTTATTCACCCTCTCATTGACCCCCATGGACCAATGATATTTTTGCTGTAACATAAAAAATTAAATTAAGAATTAGTTTTTAAAAATTAAAAAATCTAAATCATAAAAAATTAAAGTATATATAATTAATTAATAGTAACTTACATCAAAATTTTTGAACCACGTCTTTCTGACGTAGATCAGCGTCTTTTGGAACAATCATCGGTATCTCAGCTGACAGTCCATGGAACATCTTTCTCTAGACAAGATTGATCATGCCGGGTTTTATCTCAAAATATGCCCTTTGACATGGTGGAGGAGCGATAGCAGAGCGCGTAGCAGGGATGTTACGGGGTACGTTTCTCTCACCAATTGGGACAGGTGGTTCCCGCTGCGCAGCCAGTTGCTGCGCTGCCATTGTTTGCTGCAACTATTTCATCTGTTGCATCTGCTGTTGTATCTGTTGCATAGACGCGACCATTTGTTCTGGAGTGCCGAAGTCGGCCATTGTTGCAGTGATTGATTTTTGTTGACAGGTTGTTCTTTCTAAGATTGCGAGTTCCTGATTTGTAAGCGAAATTAAGTCCCCTTATGTATTGCTCCGAGTATGTCTACTGGTCATGCACCTGGGTCATTAACTGCAAAAAGGATTAAACAAGTTAGAAGTTTTAGACTAAGTAAATAACCGAAAAATAAAGGTAAAAAGCTGCTCCCCGGAAACGGCGCCAAAACTTGATACACTAAAATTGGATCTTTGTCTACTGTCAAGTTAACAGTGTAGTTGTAATATCTTTAGATTCAATTCCAGAGGACCAGTTCACACTTTATCTTTATGGGATCAAAATTTAGCTAAAACGAAGTGGGGGTTTTAAAGAAGTAAATATCGTAAAGATCAGGTAACTAGATTAGGTTGTTTTGGATTGGTTTAAAGGTGCTAGTCTAGAGTTTCTTCTTCAAGTATGAAATCACAAACCAAGCAATTATTCAAGTTTAGTTTATAACGAGTCTAAACTCGGATCACCAGGTTGAATCAACCCACTCTCGTGGTGTTGGTTCCTTTGCAAGTCGGTCTTGATGCCTAAACTCTCGTTTGGATCAAGACACGATGGCAAGCTCTAGAGATCAAGTCCGATATGTTCACAATAGACCCTAATATCTACTCTCGCTGACTAGGGATGCAAAGCTCATTCAATTCATATCAGGTTATCAATTAACGGCTAGCTAAACCGATTAACCCTGATTCATGCACTGAGTGATCGGTTCAATGCAAGCAATAAGAACAGATATGAATGTAGACAATCTCAAGATGACTTATTTATGCTTAGCTCACGAATCCAAAACCTTGGAACCCTAAACTAACTCGGTGACTACTCAGACATAACACAAGAACAGAGAAGTATGATTTCTGAATAATACTGCATACAATAGATCAAAGAAATCAGAGGGTTCAGGATAATCTTCTCTATGAGATAGATGAGACCTTCTCCCTTACAAGTAGCAATCGCTAAAATCAAAGCTCTCTCAGGTCTTTTCTTGCGTAAAAACCAAGGTATGTCTAAAATAATAAATAGGAAACTATATATATAGGAGCCACAGGCGGCTAGAGGAAAGAAATAGGAAATCTAGGGCAAATCTCGAAATTTTGGAAACTTCCTTTTTTATCTCTGTCTCTGGAGCAGGCACTCAGGCTGCTCCGGTTGGCTGTTCCGCGCGAAAGACTCCAAATCATACTTTTCTCTTTTCTTTTCCTCTAGCTGGTCCATTTCTCATCCAATGCAACTCTAGACCTGTTATGACTCGAAAGGGACTAAAAAGACTCGATAAAACCTTGAAAACTATTAGTAAGACATACATATAATGTGCCAAAAACACAATATATCAAGGATCGCGTGCATGCTCTTCGCTACGAGAGTGAGGTGGAGAAAGGAAAGATTGAGGTCCGGAGACTTACATAGGAGCTTCGGATGGCCAAGTAGGAGGCTAGGAAGAAAACTGGAGAGGCGATGATCTTGAGGAATGAATGGAAAAGGGCTTGCCAGGAAAGGGCGGTCTTTGAGACAGATGTCGCTGCCCTCAGGACCAAGATCGTGGAGCTCGAGACCGATCGTGACCGAGATATCCGTAGGGGTTCTAGCGTCGCTCGTCGTGAAATTACTAACGGCTTCCGTGAGGTCCTAACTTCTTTGGAGAAGAAATGAGTTGACAAGAAGAAGGAAGTGTCTACTGAGATTCAACTCCATGAGGTGGTTGCCAATCTCGATCTGCTGAATGAGATCAAAGATGAAGGGCTGGTTGTGGAAGACGAGATCGTTCATCTGAAGGAGATGGAGAAAGACTGCGAGGCCGTTGCTAGCTTGGCCGCTGTTCCGGATTGGTCGGTCGCAGGTCTTGATCTTCCTCAAGTTTCAGAAGACTCGATCGACGACGAGGCTGCGAGCTCATCTGCTAGAGGAGAAGCTAGCTCTTAGGCTGTCTTTGTGTGTTTTTTTTAAAATTATTTTCATTGTTTGTGTACCGGATCCGAACGATCTTTTATGTTTCGTTTTTGATTTTGTTTTTTTGAATGGATAACTATGACTTTCAGAATATCTTTTCTTTTAAAGATTTTATCCTCTTGTGACCCCCTTGCCCCTTTATAAGGTTTCATTTTATTTTGTATCGGTTCCATGTTTCGAACGAGGCTTCCTATTTTCTTTTATTGATATGTCGTCGAGAAGAGTGAATTCCCGTGAGTCCGAAAGGGTACGAGGCCGGAATGGGAGTGTCGGCGCGGAGAGAATCCCTTCTGGTGATGTGAGCGAAGCTCTTACAGAAGTTCTTCGCAAGGACACCCGACTTCCCCATGGTGGTTCGTGGGAACTCGAACGGTCTGAATGGCTCGGAGGGGCGAGACCGTCCTCCGAAGAAGGCGAAGATTACCGGTACTGATCATCGTCCAGGTGTTTCGGGCGATAATGCTGTTGCGAAGCATTTTCATTGGCAATTTTCTCATTCCAAGGATTGTCCGATCACGGAAGATCCAGACAGTGTTGCTCATCTGGTCAGGCATTTCAAGCCGGCTGGGTGCCTAAACCCTTCCCTTCGGAATATGACAGAGCGTGATGCCTACGTTAAGATGGCTGTTGTGCATGCTAAGGTCGGCTTTTCAATATCTATGATATCGATTCATCCTCGAGTAAATTTTCCGATGATCTTCGTCGTGCGATTTATAATGCTAAGAAGGCCTTGGCCGACAATTATTTAGATATGTTGATATCTTTGAAGGAGAAATGGTAGAAGAAGAAGGCCGAAACTGACTGTGAAGCTCGTCTTAAAGAAGTTATGGCTAATATCAATCTTCTCAAGGAGATAATGAACAATAACTTGTTGGCTTCGGATGAGTTGTTGCGCCTTCGAGCGAAGGAGGTCGAGCTCGGGTCCGAACTTGACGTGATGGTGGTGTCGGACTTCTCTGTTGGGAGGCTGGATCTTCCCCAGATTTCGGAAAATTTACCGGAAGAATTCTTTGCGAAAGTCCATTCTGAGGTGAATGAACCGGGTAACAAAGCCAAGTGTGCGGGTGGTCAGTTCGAGGACGAAAAATTTGACGCCGAAGAGTAGTTTCAGGGATTTGCGTTTTTGATTCTGTTTTTTCCCTTATGTTTTTGTTGCATTTATTCTTCAAATACAGAAAAAGGAACTGCGAGTGTTAGGGGATTTTTGTGTAGGATCTTTGTGAGTACCACGGAACGATGGACAAGGCTAGTATTCGTATTGATTTCGTATGAGTTTGAGAGAAATAGACTTGAAGAGATGTTTTATTAGATCAAAGATCCGGAACTACAACAGTTTTGAGTAAGAACCCTAGTTCTAGCCGCCTAGCTCTAATCTCTAAGTCTTGAAGTGTCGATCCCTTGCTCTAAGGTTTAGGTTCCCGTTATATAGTCTTCTTAAGGCGGGAATTAGTCGGTTGGAGTAGGTTAAACTCTTCCATATTCGGAAATATGGAAGGTTCTCCTTATCGGAAGTTTTCCTTTCCCGGAGGAAGGGGGCGGTCCCTAGGACCGGACCCGGAGTATATGGGAACCAAAATTCGCACTGTCGATTTCCGTTTAAATAAGGAAACTAGGAAAACCCTAATTTCCCAGAAGACCCGGATATCTGCTAATTACCACACGTCAAGCAATCAGAACACGAGAATAACAACTATAAGAATAAGAAATCGAAAAAGAGAGCAAAGTAGATCTTATTCCGAATCTGCATATGAGCGTTTACAATAAGGTATAAGCCTGGGCTCGAGAGCTGTCGACAAGATTCCTAGTTCTAGCAACCCTAAGACGGCTAAACCTAATTGAGTCGCAGCTCGAAATAACAAAAACGGAAAATTGCCTAAATTGCTCTAAGTGCTAAGTTTGCTCTGAAAAGTCCCCTGCCATGCTCCTCGCCTAGGACTCCTTATATACTAGCTCCAAGGTCGGTTTACGCTTTTACTCTTCTGCCCTTAAGCCGTCATAGCATAAAAATGGAGATATTCCATTTTTCCCGATCTTCCAATTATCTTCAAAACTTCCGTATTTATCCGCGGAAACTTGACATTTATCCTTCCTTGTGGACCAAGCGTAAACCGTGCTGCTGTTTACGGGCTTTTGGTTAAGAAATCGTAGGATGGGCCTCGAGTCGTGTTTTAGATCCCTTTGGGCCGTCTTCCGACTCGACAAGTTTACTATGAATTCTTTTTGATAAAGAACGAAATTTCCGCGGTTTCTAATCCCCGAAGTTTGATCAATGAATTTGAATAGCGGAAAACATGGACTGAGCTTGCTACGGTCTTCGGGAGATAGCATTCAAAGGTTTGACGAGAATGCATGAATTGATGTCGTATCGATGTTCGGAAGGGTTCAATCGCCAAACAGCGACTGAACTTCGGCTCAAGCCCGGTTGCAACGTAGCGACCGAGCTTTGGCTTGAGCTTGGTCGCTACGTAGCAACCGAGCGGGACGAACGCTCGGTCGCTACGTGGCGACCGAGCGGGACGAGCGCTTGGTCGCTACATAGCGACCGAGCTTTGGCTCGAGCTCAGTCGCTACGTAGCGACCGAGCTTTGGCTCGAGCTCAGTCGCTACGTAGCGACCGAGCTTTGGCTTGAGCTCGGTCGCTACGCAGCGACCGAGCGGGACGATCGCTTGGTCGCTACGTAGCGACCGAGCGGGACGAGCGCTCGGTCGCTACGTAGCGACCGACCTCGAGCCAAAGCTCGGTCGCTACGGAAACCGTGCTGCGGTTTACGGGCTTTTCGTTAAGAAATCATAGGATGGGCCTTGAGTCGTCTTTTAGATCCCTTTGGGCCGTCTTCTGACTCGACACGTTTACTACGAATTCTTTTTGATAAAGAACGAACTTTCCGCGGTTTCTAATCCGCGAAGTTTGATCGATGAATTTGAATAGCGGAAAACATGGACTGAGCTTCTACGGTCTTCGGGAGATAGCATTCGAAGGTTTGACGAGAATGCATGGATTGATGTCGTATCGATGTTCGGAAGGGTTCAATCGCTACACAGCGACTGAACTTCGGCTCGAGCCCGGTTGCTACGTAGCGACCGAGCGGGACGAACGCTCGGTCGCTACATAGCGATCGAGCTTTGACTCGAGCTCGGTCGCTTCGTAGCGACCGAGCTTTGGGTCAAACTTGGTTGCTACGCAGCGACCGGACAGCGTGTATGCGTGGTAATTACGCAACGGTCGAGCTTGGTTAGTTTGGTTTGAATCTTCAAGGATACTTCTTCGTAAAAACTTCGTGTTTGGTTATATTTTACGAAAGTTACATCTTCCTTTTTACTATCTCTTTCGGAAATACGATCTCCGAGGATTTTTGGGTGGTAATTCCATCGTAACCGTTTTTGACCCCAACAGAGTACTTCGTAGCGGGGACCTGGGGTGCCTCCTAGCGGGGACCCAGAGGCCGGTGTCCTGCCTGGGGTCTGGAGAAATTCAATACCTGAGTATTTTTCCTCAACAGTTTGCCCCTTATTGCTCGATTTCGTCATCGAACTCGGGGAATAACATGTGCACTTAAGTCAACCAGAGTTGGTCATTCTCAGCAGGCTTCCCTTAGGCAGGACATCATTTCAGTAATCCTTCGATCCCGGGTTCCACTCAGGCCGGAACCACACTCTGAACCCGGGGGAGGACCGGTTCCCTTATACCAGACCGGGGTCTGGCGCTATTGAACCGCCGATTTCTTGTCGAAGATGGAGAAGCTCTGGGCTTCTGATGGCATCTTGGAGACGGTAGAGCCTGGAGCTCTGGTTATTTCCGAAGAGGAGCTTATGCATTGATGCATAGAGGTAGGCTTGATGCTTAGCGCGATTTTTTTGTGTAGACGTTCCGGACGGAGTTCTGGATCCCATGGGGTTTCCTTTTTTGGCGTTTGGGATAACTCGCGCTGATTCTCACCTGACTTTGGAGATTTATTCCCTTAAATGAAGGAGATCCGCTGAGATAGCAATTTTGTTGATAAGGAAATGATTTGAATTTCAAATCTCCCTCGAAATCCGAAAGTTAATAGGCTCACGGCTTCCTCGGGAATCCTCTCAACGGCTTCTTTGTTATAGGCTTTCCCTTTCCTTCTTCTTTCTATATTTATCGCTCTTTTGTCGTCGATACCCTGAACTCTGGTAACGTTTTCTTTTGCCCTTCTTCTAGTTCTTCGGATTCCTATTAGGTAGGTCGAGCCTCTTAGCTTGTTAGGTTTTCGCGTGTTAGCTTTCTTATTGCCACGATCTATTGGATAGGAACTGTCAGAATCATGTCTAAGCGTTCTGCCTCTTCTGTTCCTATGGCGGCTGATAGGGCCAGGTTGAAGGGAAGGATGGATTCTCCGGTTTCCCGATCGGACAGCACTTCGGAGCCATGCGAAGGATCTGACTGCGATCTGATGGCTCCCCTACCGCTATCTTGTGTTTATGCGGCTCCCCCATTGGTGGGTCCTGCCTCGTCGGTCGGTGAGGACGAGCTGGCGGAATGGCAGAGTAGATATTCGCTTCCTTCTTCTGTTATCTCCGGGTTCCTACTCCAGAAGAACGTGCTTCCAGCTACATCCCAGGGGAGATCCCCGTCTACGAAGCTTTCTTGGACTCCGGCCTCATAGGGGTGATTCCTGCTCTTATTGTTGGTTTATGCAACCTTTTCGAGATCTCGCCTTCTCAGCTGAACCCTCCAGCTTGGAGAATCCTCATAGCTATCTAAAATCTGGGCGACTTGGAGTATTTATCTCTTGGTATCAATGAGGTCCTGTTTGCGTATCATCTGGCTCCCCTTAATGGAGGAGAGGGGTGATTTCATATTCGTCCTCGCAGCGGCTTGCTGATCGTGGAGGTGCTTCCAAAAAGTGACTGGAACGGGCCAGTTTTTAATAAAAAGTGGCAGGAGAGATACGCTTTTATGATGCTCCCTTGATCTTTTTATCGATGGAATTTTATAGGTAGGACTCGGTTAATCCTTTTGCTGGTTGATCATCCTTTTGACCCTATGTTTTTATGCAGCCGTGACTCACCATGCTCCCGCAGAAGGAGAGAGAGCTGTTATCCGGGCACGACAGCTTCCTGTATATCGTCGCCAGGTGAACTTCTTGGTTAGCGAGACGGTACTGCGACGTAGCAGCCTTTGGAGTAATTGTCCCCTTGCCCTGTCTACTTTATTTCATTTAACGCCTGACGATTGTTTCTATCCAGGAGATATGGCAGGAGGTGTCACCAATGATCCTTTTACGGCCTATCAGGAAGCGGCGAAGGTGATGTCAACGAAGAAGGGTTCCAGTAGTAGGAGCGCCTCCGGAGATGAGGTGATGATTACCGGTAGCCGTCGTTCGATAGTGGTTAAGTTGGAGCCTTCTCCATCTCTTCCAGGAAAGAGACCCAAAAGCGGCGGTGTGACGACTCGATCGGCGCAGCAGTCGGCTGACATGGCTCGCTCTGCAGGGAGTTTAGCTGTGGCTTTGTCCAATCTAAACTTGAATGTGTTCCCTCAGGATGGTACCGTCTTGCCAATAGGGGTTCCCTTGGAGGTGGTCCAAGTTCTTCAAGAAAGGCTCCACCGGGTAAGTTTTACCGCATGCCCGCTTTCACTTTCAGTTTGGTAGCTTGATCGAGATCCTTGTTTCGTGCAGACCGTATCTCAGCTGTACCATCTTGGGGAGCGACTATCCGGTGAAGGCTTGCCAACCCTCCGAGAGGAGATTGAGGACCTGAAGCGCCAGGTGTCAGGAGAGAGGGATCAGCGTGCGGCCCGGGAATTGGAGATCCGTGATCTTAAGGACAAGGTGAAAGATCTGGAGAAGGTGGCCGTGGCATCTTCAGCTGATGCATTGGCTACGAGCCAAAAGAATCAAGAGCTGGAAGAAGAGATTGATGGCCGAGGCATCTTCAGCTGATGATTTGGTGTTAATCATGATTAGTGATCAATATAACTAAACAATCACAAAAGATAGTAATCAAGATTATATCTTTCACCTAAAAGTTCTTTGTGATTAGATAGAAAAATAAGATAAGTCCCAACTTGGGATAACAAGGGTATTTATATGTCTTTGGTAAATCTAATGGTTTCCATTAAAAATTCTAAAAAGCCCTTTAAAAACATTATAATCCGACTAAGGCAAAGATTCGACTCGGGTAGGAGGCATCGGTCACAACCCGCGCGACCCTACCCGCGTTGGAGAGTCGAGACCTTCACTCCATGCGCGCGGGTAGCTCGTCCCGCGCCCTTCTTCCCGCGTCAGACCGTCAAGGCTGCTCTCTCGTCATGTGCTCCAACCCGCGTGACTCCATCGATTGGCTCTCTTCGACAATGCGGGTAAGGGAACCCGCGTCGCTCCACCCCGCGTTGAGGCGTCGTCTCGCTTCTTCCTCTTCGTGCGCGCGGGTTCACGATCCCGTGCCACTCATCCTGCGTGGAGGCTCTTTTTTGGCTCTGCTACGCGGGTAGGTGAACTCGGGGTGCTCCAACCCGCGTCGTGCTCGCCCAAAACCGAACCAACTTCATTTTCCATCCCTTCTTGTACCAAAATGCTTCTAAACACCTCCAATCACTCCATAGGGCACTCTAATACCTGATAAAGACTTATGAATGCAATATGGATCCTAAGATGCTTAATTACTAATCTATATGATCAATGTGTACAAAATGGATGGTTAAAACAATGCAAATATGCAAGATATCACAGTACAAGGCTGTGGTTCAAGAGGAGGCCAGGAACAAAGGTGCTCCCCCTCCTACTTTCGAGGATAAACCTGCCATTCCGCCGGTTTCTGAGATGGACGTGGATTCGTCTGTCAAGCCGAGAGGGTCTCCGACCTGAACTCATGTCTCTGTTTCTTCTGTTTTTCCTTTTTCTGAATAATGGCTTTTGTTTGAACCTTGGTCCTTTGCGGCCTTTATTATTTTTTTGAACAACGGCCCTGCTATGGCCTTCTTTTTAATCTTATCAAGACTTTTTAGCTGTTTTTTGAGCTGCGTCTTTGTATCGGGGTTGTCCCGGACCTGGAGATTACGCAGGGATCAGGAGATAGCCTTGTAACCCTAAGGTTACGGCTATGGCCTGAGAGATGGGCTATGAACCCGAGAGTTTCAAGCTTTCTAGAATATGGACTCTTGGAGTTTGGAGATTGCTCTTGTAACCGGGAGGTTTCGTGAGGACCAGGAGGTCGTCTGGGGACCCAGAGGTTGTGGAGGAGCCAGGAGGTTCTCTATTAGATCATGAGATCACATTCGGGACCCGGAGGTTCTCCTAGACCATGAGGCCTTATTTGGGACCCGGAGGTCGTGGGGGAACCCGGAGGCTCTCCTCTAGATCCTTGGATCATGACTGGATCCCGGAGGCGGTATAGGAACCTGGAGATTCTTTGATAGATCCGGAGATCTTAGTTGGAACCTGGAGGTCGTGTGAGAATGCATGGTTTTCCCTTATATCCGGAGATCATATAGGGACCCTGGAGTTTGTATTTGGACCCTAAGGTCGCATGGGAACCCAGAGGTTCTTAGGGATGTAATGACCCGATGCGCTCTAGGCTGCACAAGGGTTGTATCCTCTTTCTAAAATCATATTTAAGCCTCTGAGGCCGTATAGGAACCCAGAGGTTTCTTCCTTAGATCCGGAGATCTTCGATTGGAACCCGGAGGTTCTTCAAGTTGTAATGACCCCTGATGTGCCTTAGGCTGCACAGGGGTTCTAGCTTCTTTTTGAATTTATCTTTGGAACCCTGAGGCCATATAGGAACCCAGAGGTTCTTCCTTAGATCCTGAGATCTTTGATTGGAACCCGGAGCCTATAGGGGAACCCGGAGGTTCTTCCTCTGATTTTGTACATAGGACCCAAAATCGTATGGGGAACTGTGGGTTTCCTCTTTAGATCGGGGGCTTGCATAAGGACCCGGAGTTCCTTGGGAACCCAGAATATTTGCTTTCGTAGGGACCGTACTCCGCCTTCCTAGGCAAGACTACTACCGGTACCTGTTTGGATTTCGCATTCTGCCGCTCGGAAGCTGGCCACTATCGAGTTCCTATGTTGTATTCTACATCTGCAGGAAGTCACTGACAGGCTTAGAGGGTGCTGGTGTGGGTGTTATGACCCAAGTGCCAGGCTTCGCTGCTTTCCACGTCTGGAGAAGAAGAATTTTGATTGCTCCCTGTATTTCATAGTACTTTTGCAATAAATATACCATGTGTTCCCTGTATTGTGTAGCTCGTAGCGTTTTAATACATGTACTTTTCACATTGGTACTCTAGGGACCCCGATGCGCCTTAGGCTGCACAGTGGTTTTAGGTAGTTTTGACAGCATACTCAGGCTTACGCATACCCATTCCTGCTTTATGTCTCATACCCATTTTGATTTTGTGGACGTGCCACTGTGGTCGTGCCACTTTTTGCAAGGGTTGGCTAAGATCAGAGGTTCTGGAGACCTAATCCAACTCGTATGCCCCTTTAAGTATAATGATTTCCCTTCTGCCTTTATAGTCGGAACTATTTTATTATAAGCTTTGTCCGGAGACGTTTAGCATACATAGGAGTAGGAAATCATAATGCTTAAATAGTATATAGTAGTACAATAGAAATCATGGTCCGGAGACCGTATTAGAAATGATAGGCTTTGAGATGCAGGGCGTTCCAGCAGCTGGGTTATATTTTACTTTTGCAATGTTGCAGCCTGTAGGCACCTGCTCTCCGCACCTCGATAACCTTATAGGGTCCTTACCACCCAGGGGTAAGTTTCCCCGTTGTTTTTTCTGCTTGTCGTAGAACCCAATCCCCTTGCTGGAAGGTCATGGTTCTGACTTTATTGTTGTACGTCCTGGCGACGTTTTGCTAGTAGGACCAGCTTCTTAGCCGAGCGGCCTTTCTTTTTTCGTCGAGTAGGTCGAGGCTCAGCATCATCAGCTCGTCGTTCTCCTCCTGAGAGGTAGACCCTGAGACCGTTGTTCTCACGTGCATCTCCGTGGGTATTATGGCCTCAGAGCCGTAGACCAGCGAGTAGGGAGTTTCCTGTGTCGCTGTTTTGGGAGTGGTTCGGTAGGCCCAGAGGACTTCGTGTAGTTCTGCATCCCACTTCCCGTGAAAGCCCTCCAGTCGCTTCTTAAGCATGTTGACCACAGTTTTGTTCGTGGACTCGGCTTGTCTGTTAGACTGAGGGTGTCGGGGGTGTGGCGAAGGTGAGCTTTATGCCCTAGTCCTTGCAGAACTCCTTGAAGTTGTGCCTCGTGAACTGGGGTTCATTGTCGGTGATGATCTCGTGGGGGACCCCAAAGCGAGTGATTACGTTGGTCCATAGGAATTTGCGGATCTGGAGGTTTGTTATCCGGCTGAGTGCTTCTGCTTCGATCCATTTGGAGAAGTAGTCAGTGACTACCAGAAGGAAGACCTTCTGCCCCAGTGCTATTGGGAATTTCCCCACTATGTCCATGCCCCACTTTCTGAAGGGCCATGGTGAGATTATGGACTTGAGGTTCTCCGGAGGAACCTTAGAAACTGGAGCGTGCCTCTGACACTGGTCACAGTGTTTAGCTTGTCTGTTGGCGTTGGTGGCCATCGTGGGCCAATAGTAGCCTGCCCTTCTTGCTCTGAGCACCAGGCTCCTGCCGCTAGAGTGGGATCCCCAATCTCCTTCATGTAGTTCAACAAGGATTCTAGCGGCTTCTTGAGCTGTGACACACCTTAGGTACGGGCCTGAGAAGGATCTCCAGTATAGCTTCTCCTGGGAGATACAGTACCTTGCGGCTTGCTTCTTAATTTTTCTGGCCTCGTTGCTCTCTTCCGAGAGAATGTCGTTCTCTAGGTACCGGACTAGGGGGGTCATCCAGGTTTTGCCCTCTTCGACAGCGGAGACCTCCTCTGACTGGGTTCGTCCAGGGTGGCTGGCCATTGAAGCACAAGCAAGGGTATGCTCATCTGGCTGTTTGTTTCGAGGGCGGACCCTAGATTAGCCAGAGCATTGGCTTGCGAGTTTTGTTCCCTGGGGATTTGAGTGATCTTGCAACTCTTGAATTTCTTGATGAGTCACTAGGGGACCGCCAGATACTGGATCATGCTGTCGTCCTTTGCTTGGTACTCTCCATGTACCTGGTTGATTATTAGCTGGGAGTCACCGAAGACCTGGATATTTTCTGCCCCCATTTGATGGGCGAGTGTTAGTCCTGCGATTAGGGCCTCGTACTCGCTTTCGTTGTTGGTTGCTTTGAAGTTGCATCTCATGGCCCTTTAGGCCGTGTTCCCTGTCGGCGAGGTAAGTGTTATTCCCACTCCGGCTCCTCTGACGTTGATGACGTTGCTGGATCCATCAACGTGCAGGATCCATTCTCCCTCTTCCTTGGTTTCGCTTCGGAGGCGTACTTCTTGCTCCAAAGCTGGTAGCAAGGCAGGGGAGAATTCGGCCACGAAGTCTGCTAGGACCTGTGAATTTATAGCTGTGGCAGGTCAAAAAATCACATTGTATTCTTCTAGTTCCACGGACCATTTAGCTAGGCGTCCAGAAACTTAGGGTTTGTGGAGAACCAACTTTATAGGGAAGGAGGTGACGACCACAATTGGGTGAGCCTAGAAGTAGGGTCGCAGCTTATGAGCGGCGACTATCAAGGCTAAGGCCAGCTTCTCTAGATGGCTATAGCGGGTTTTCTCATCTAGGAGGGCCTTACTTACATAGTAGATTGGTAGCTGCTTGCTTCCCTCCTCACGTATTAGGACGGCGCTTACGGCGTGTTCCGAGACCTCTAGATATAGTAGCAGGACCTCACCGAGCAGTGGCTTAAATAGGAGAGGAGGAGTTGTGAGATATGCCTTTAGCTCATGGAGAGAGGAGTCGCATTCTTCCGTCCACTGGAAGTCCTTTGGGTTTTTGAGGGTTCCAAAGAAGGCATGAGATTTGTCGGAGAGTCTGGAGATGAACCTACTCAAGGCCGCCATTCTTCCTGTTAGCTTTTGGACCTCCTTGACATTCTTGGGGGAAGGGATCGAATGAATGGCCCTGATTTGCTCCAGGTTGGCCTCGATGCCCCGGTGGGTTACAATGTACCCGAGGAACTTGCCGGAACTTACCCCGAATGAGCATTTAGCTGGGTTGAGCTTCATGTTATATTTCCGGAGAGTGGATAAGGCTTGCTGCAAATGAGATATGTGGTCCTCAGACTCTAGGGACTTGACCATCATGTCGTCGATGTAGACCTCCATGGTTCGCCCTATCTGGTCCGCAAACATCATGTTCACCAGTCGCTGGTAGGTTGATCTTGCGTTCTTTAGGCCAAAGGGCATAACCTTGTAGCAATAGATCCCTCTGGACGTCATGAAAGATGTTTTCTCCTGGTCTTCCGGATGCTTAAGTATTTGATTGTAGCCGGAGAACGCGTCTATGAAGCTCATCAGCTGATGTCCCGCGGTGGCGTCGACCAGCTTGTCGATATGAGACAGAGGGAAGGGGTCCTTTGGGCAGGACTTGTTGAGGTCTGTGAAGTCTATGCAGACTCTCCACTTCCCGTTCTTTTTCTTGACTACGACAATGCTGGCTAGCCACTCTGGGTATTGCACTTCACGAATGAACCCCGCGCCGAACAGGCTTTTGACTTCATCGTTGATGATGGCGTCCCTTTCGGGAGCGAACTTCCTCCTCTTTTGTCTGACGGGTTGATGGAGGGGATCCACCTGCATCTTGTGCACGATGATCTCCGGGTCGATCCCATGCATATCTTCGTGGGACCAAGCGAAGCAGTCGGAGTTAGACCTGAGGAAGTCTATTAATCTCCTCCTTAGTCCTTCAGTCAGCTTGGAGCCGATCTTGAGGTGTCGGGTCTGATCTCCTTCGATTAAAGGCACATCGTCCATTTCTTTTACCTCTGGTTCCTCAGTGTGATGAGCCAGAGGCTTGCTCTGTAATTGCTATAAGACCTTGGTCTTTCCCTTCAGGGTAGTCTGGTAGCAGGAGCGGGAATACTCTTGATCCCCTCTGATTGCCCTTATGCCCTAGGGTGTAGGGAATTTCACTATCTGAAGAATAGTCGAAGGGACAGCTCCCATGCCGTGGATCCAAGGCCGTCCCAGGATCATATTGTAGGATGAATTACAGTCAACGACAAGGAACTTGGTTGTCATATTGATCCCTTCAGCGTATACCGGGAGGGTCACCTCTCCGGCGGTCTGCTTGACTTCTCTGCTAAACCTTATGATTAGGGTTATCCTCCGAGTTAGAGCGCTTTCCTCCTGCCCCGGATCCTTGTATGCGGCATGTGATGTTGCCGGAGCTTACATTATCTACCAGTATCCTTTTAACCAGGCAGTTCGCCACAGTGAGCGATATGACCAGGGCGTCATGATGTGGGGTGAGAACCTTTTCCTGCTCCTTGGCCGTGAAACTTATTTCGTCCGTACCCAGGAGCAGACGTTTCGGCTTGGATGCCTCTAGGCCATGCTTGGCGTTCCAAGTGCTTTTCTTCGCGGCTGTGTGGCTTATGCCGCTGATCTCCGAACCGCCCGATATGACATGTATCACTCGGTCCTGTCGAGGTGGCGAGATGGGAACAGCTTCAGTGGGCTTTTCCGTTATCTACTTGCGTAGATGGCTTTTGGTCTTCTCGGAAAGGAACTCCCTGAGGTGTCCTTTCTTAAGCAAATCGTTTACCTCGATCTTCAGTGCGACGCAGTCCTCCGTTTTGTGACCGTGATCTCGGTGGAAGTCGCACCAGAGACCAGGGTTCCGGAAAAAATCGGGTGCTTTAATCTTCTAAGGCCACTTGACCTGTTGGCCCATCTGCCTCAGAACATTGACCAGCTCCGGCCTTGAGACGGAGAGGTGAGAGATGCCTGGCCACGTGGACACTGCCATCCCTTATGCCTTCTCGATCGGCCGGTTCTGGTATCTGCCCCGGTTTTGATTCCCGGAGTCCCTAGCTGGTCTTTGAGAGGGTTTCTCGTCTCGCTTGGTTCGGTTTGATCTGATCGCCTTGGGATCTTTCTCTTTCTGCGCCTTAGCGCGACTGGCGACATCTTCCTCCCATTTTACCTGGGCCCAGGCTCGGGATAGGACGTCTTCCATGGTTTTGCACCGATATTTGGTTAGCTCCTTATAGAGGTCCCCGTCGGGGAGCAGGCCTCTCTTGAAGGCAGAGATAGTAGTGGGGATGCTGCATTCGGGAATAGCCACCTTCTCTTGATTGAAGCGGGCTATGTAACCTCGCAGGGGTTTCGTCTAGTGTTGGTGGATTTCGTATAGGCCATCAGAGGTTTTCTCTAGGTCCCTGCTGCTGGCGAATTGTTCCACGAACTTATCTCTGAGAATCGCGAAGGAGGCTATGGACCTGGAGGGTAGGTTGATGTACCATTGCAGAGCGGGTCCGGTCATGGTTGAGCCGAACCCTGTGCACATGGTAGCTTCACGTGACTCCTTTGGTAGTGCTACGGCAAACATCCTTCGCCTGTATTGGGCGACGTGGTCGTCTGGATCAGTAGTGCCGTCATACGCCTTTATGTTGGGGAAGGAGAACTTTCTGGGCTTCTCGATCAAGGTGATCTCATCCGTGAAAGGAGTGTCGGCATAAGAGTCGGGGTTGCTCTTCCAGATGGGGGGGGGAGCTACCCCTAGGAGCCTCTCTACCATGGACTGCATGGCATCGAGCCTCTTGGAGAACATCTGCTCCAGGTAGGCGACCATAGGAGACTCCCCTTTTGTTGCTCCATTAGGTGCTTTTCCTTATCGGGTTCCGGCTCAGATTCGCTGTCTTCGACTTCGTAGGTCTGAGCATCCTTAGACTTTTCGCGCGTTGATGCGTCTCCTCCCGGCACCGTAGGTGGGAGATTCACACCCGTTCCGGAGTTGGGTGTCTCCAGAGTCGGCATGGGGCGAACCAGAGCCCGGAATCGACGCTTCTTGTTACTTGCCGTGTTGAGGGCCTGGTTCTCATCTTGGAGGTTTAGATTCTCCGATTCGAGCTTCTCGGCGCTCTACTCCAGTTGCTTGGAGTGTTCGTTGGGCTTCTCCTTCAAGCTCTAGACTTCCAAGGAGAGCTCGGGATTAGTCTCCTCCCGAGTTTTATGCAGCTCGGTTACTTGACTTTGCAGACCATCGAGTTGCCTCTGCAGTTCGGCTTCTCTTTGGGTTGCTTTGGTAGCTCGTTCTGCTCATCCACCGCCATTATCACGTAGTTTAGATTACTCCCCTTCTTCTAGCGCCAAACTGTTAGGGGATTTTTGTGTAAGATCTTTTTGAGTACCACGAAATGATGGATAAGGTTAGTATTCATATTGTTTTCGTATGAGTTTGAGAGAAATAGACTTGAAGGGATGTTTTATTAGATCAAAGAGCCGGAACTACAACAGTTTTGAGTAAGAACCCTAGTTCTAGCCGCCTAGCTCTAATCTCTAAGTCTTGAAGTGTCGATCTCTGTCTCTAGGGTTTATGTTCCCTTTATAGAGTCTTCTTAAGGCGGGCCTTAGTCGGTTGGAGTAGGTTAAATTCTTCCATATTCGGAAATATGGAAGGTTCTCCTTATCGGAAGTTTTCCTTTTCCCGAAGGAAGGGGGCGGTCCCTGGTACCGGACCCGGAGTACTTCGTAGCGGGGACCCGGGGTGCCTCCAAGCGGGGACCCAGAGGCCGGTGTCCTGCCTGGGGTCTTGAAAAATTCAATACCTGAGTATTTTTCCCCAAAAGTGAGTTCTTGGACTGTTTTTTGAATTCTTATGTGGGCCGGTGTTTTGAGGCCGTGGGCCGAGTTATTGTAGCGCGTGTTCTGTGTAACAAAAGATTTTGTCCAATGAGTTTTGTCGGGTTTCTGTTGGGGCCGACTGTGCTCGAAGACTTGATCAAGGTCTCGGTTTGCAGCCGGCCGTTTTTTGAGTATTTCAAGGGGTTGCATTTGGTTGCATTCTTCAGACACAGGATGGCTAATGAATTTGATGCATTTTGAATTAAACTTGGATTTTTATTTAAAATGTCGGTATGATACATATTTGGTACAAAGATGCTTGAATTTGACTTCGAGGTCGATATTGTCGTGCTAGCGTACTTCGAACGTTGATCGGAGTGGGTTACGGTATGCATCATTCGAACTTTTGTGGTTGGTGGGTGACTGACCTCATGTCGTGAGTTGCCTACGTACCCTCGACGAGGGATCAAGTCATAACGTAGTTTGATTATTTTTTCCTAGGGGTAGGGTCGTTTATTATGTTGTTCGTGTACGTGTGTTACCCGTCGTCCGGCCTTGCTCTGGTTCGGAGTTGATGGAATAGTTATGCGCTCCCTGGGTCTCTTCTTCCCCGTGATGGACGCTTTTGTCGTTACGAGGGTTTCTCCTTTTTGGTTTATGATCCGTCCCGGGATCCTTCGACGATGTCTTCGTCGGCCTCTGCTTTTGCGACAAGACTTTCGTCTCTTCTTTGATGATCATGTAGTCCGTGGCTTTATGGAGCGCGTCATGAATCATACGCGGCTTATCCAAGGTTATCCACTTCCTACACTTTAATTTATACCAGAGAGTCTTACGGAGTGCGTCTACTGCTACTTTGTCGCTTATTCCGCTGACTCTAGCCATGACAATCTTAAACCGTTTAATGAAGTCGCGGAGAGGTTCGTCCTCACCCTGGGCCATGCTCCAGAAATCGACATCAGAGGTTTCTCGGTCTATGAACATAGAGTACTACTTAAGCAACTCTGAGGCGAGTTTACGAAAGCTTATGATGGAATTTCGCTTCAGGCACGAGAACCATTCGAGTGCTGCTCCTTGGAGGTTTTCAATGAAGAGGCGGCATTCACCGGCATCTCTTTCACTTTCTCTGAATTTGGCTCTCCCCATTGTGATCTGGAAAGCCTGCAGGTGTGCCCTCAGATCGGTCGTACCGTCGCAAGGTGTTACCCTGATCTTTCCAGGATCCGAAACCCTAGTTCCGATGATGCGGGTTGTAAAGGGTGTTTTCGAGATTCCTAGAGCAGCATATCGATCTCGGGCGCGGTGCTAGTGGCGTGGTGAATCTGAGATTTCACCGCTCTGACTTCTGCAACCGTTTTTATGAGATGATTGCGAAGATCGCGGATCTTGGATTTCTCGCTAGCAGGTTTCCGACTTTGTCGACGTTTTCCACGAGTGTTCCGAGTCTGCTCCTCGGCCAGTTCTTCCTGTTCGTCCCAGAAGATAGCTTCTTCCTCTTCGGTCATAGGATTATCGAACTGGGAATCATCTTGAGCCGTCTTGAGCCGCACTGCTCCTTGCATGACGCGGATGCACGTCTGCGTCTTCGTCCGTAGGTTCAGACTGATGGCTATAATCAACGCGACGCACCCGATATCTCCTTCCTCCTTGTCTTCCACGATAGGGGGAAGACCTCCCGGGGTTTTCTGCGTTGGCGCAGGAGTGATTTCGTCGAGATTTTGCCCATATGGTTTTCCCTGTGCGTTGCCGGACCGGTCCGAAGGAGTTGGGAAATCGAGTCTTCTTCCGCGGATTCAGGTTGTTCCGCGCGGAAGGATGGCCCTGGTTTTTGCTGTTAGATTTTCGACCTGTTTAGCGAGAGAACTCATGACATTGTCCCGTTCTTCCGACTTCTTTTCGAAAGTCAAGAACATCTTCTGGACCTCCTCGAACGCTGCGGTGTTGACGTTAACCACGGTAACGTTCGCTGCTGGAGTGTTTTCAACGTTGTCGTCGACGGCATCGCCGTCGCGATTTTGTTGGCTGTTGAGATCGTCAGCTGACATGTCTGATCATTCGTCGGTGGCTGAGAGTTAGATTGATCCGTACCCCCCCCCCCCCCTCCTTCTAGCGCCAAAATGTGGGAACCAAAATTCGCACTGTCGATTTCCGTTGAATTAGGAAAGTTAGGGAATCCCTAATTTCACAGAGGTCCCGAATATCTGCTAAACCATACGTCAAGTAATCAAGAACACGAAAAGCCAAACAGAAAAATATGAGAATCGAAAAGAGAGCAAACTTGATCTTATTCCAAATTTGCGTATGAGCGTCACAACAAGGTAAGAGCCTTGGCTACGAGAGCTGTTGGCGAGATTCCTAGTCCTAGCACCTAAGACGGCATAAAACCTAATTGAGTTGCAGCTCGAATAACAAAAATGGAAAGTTGCCTAAATTGCTCTAAGTATTGCTCTGAGTAATAATTCTTGTGTCCTCTTGCCCCTTCAACTTCGATCCTCTTATATAATCCTTCTAAGGCGGTTTGCCTTTTCCCTTTCTGCCCTCGGTCGAGGTTATCGCTTCGCGGAAATATTCCATTTTTCTTCGATCACTGTGTTTATCTTTGCAAACTTGACATTTATCCTCCGAACTTGACATTTATCTTCTCCTGGGTAACAAATGATAAACCGTCCTAACGACTGGGCTTGATTTCATAAAATCGTAGTGGGCCCTTTCGGGCCGTTTTCCAACTTAGGAGTTTGTACGATTTCATAAAAAGAGCGCTTTCGAAACAACGTCGATTCCGAAGAACATTCAAATTCCTCGTATAGTGTAGGCAATCCTAGGTGTTCAGCTAACCGTTGCTGTTTTATACGATCAGTCCAAATGTTATTCGAGAAAACGAGTTCTTACGGTTTTAAATCGTAAAGTTCCAACAATACCTCCGATCGAGACGAAACAAGAGCAAGTTTGATACAATCTCGGGAGTGGAGTTACGAGGACGAGGTGAAGATAGATTCCGGTTAATCCAGCTCGGCGAACGGCCAAGCTGAATCCCGTGGTTGATCCAGCTCGGCCGTCGCCGAGCTGAATCCGTGGTCGATCCAGCTTGTCCTTTCAACGAGCTGATCATTAGACCATTGGTAGATTTTTCCGTTTTTCGACTTTTTTCTTTTTTTATGGAAGAGAAGATTTTCTCGGGAAGTTTTCTGACGTTGATTTTGTCGTAACTGATTTAGACCCAAACAATGGAGATCGATTCTCGGAGGTTGGATGACCCAGTGGTGGAGTTCGCGTTCTTGGCTCCCCAAGTCTTTCCGTGTACCCGTTTTGTGATTGGATCGGCGTACATTGTGGACCTTGTAGCCCGGTATCTATTTCGTCCAGTTCGCTGTAACTTAAGCTTTGGTAGGCCATGCCCTGCTGCGGGGGTCATTGCGAGTTTTCTCCCATGTAGTGTCTGGATCGAGCGCTTGGGAACTCTGGAGTGCTGAAAGATCAGGGATTTTGGGGATTTAGCGTTCCCCTTGATGGACCGATTGGCGGTTGGTTTCTTTCTCGGGCGTTAGCTCGGTGTTCCGCGAGTTTCCGTTCGGCCTGATCCAGCCGATTAGCAACGGTCCGATAGGCGATCTCTTGTTTTCCAGTTTTATTGATTAATGACGAGACCATTCCTCAAAGCTTGGTCACTTCTTCTCGAGTTTGGGCTAGAGGGGCTGAAGATATTGGTCTCGTTGATTGACGTCGGGTTAGGTCGTCGGCGGCCTGCCTTTCTCCGGGATGATTCCAGACTCGAGCTCCATTTCGCTCGGGGATCAAGGTTCGATCTGGCACCAAGATCCGATCTGGCGGTGAGGGTCGATCGTGGCTTGATGCTTGGTCCTGGTTTGAGGTTCCGATTGGAGGGATTCATTGCGTCTGGGTCATTTCGACCGTCCCATCGGTACCCGTTGGTCCAGTGGGTAAAGTTTCTGTTCTTGAGTCTGATCCGATAGGATCGACGTCGTTGACTCTTGATGGCGTGGTTCCGACGGTTTTATTAGGATCCATAGTCGCGCTTAGGAAACTTAGATCGGTTTCTTAGCAAAGACGTTTTTCGTTTATCTTCCCCACAGACGGCGCCAAAATGTAGATACTAAAATCTACACTAAGTACTTAGTAGTGATTGAAAGTTTAATCTAGGGAAGAAAAGATGATGTGGGCAACAATATCTTTAGAACACAACGATGAAATCAGATTCCAGTAGGCAAAGATGGATTTTATTGATTAATAAGATCGTAGACAAGAGAAATGAGATCCAACGTTACAAACGAGATCGATAAGAGAAAAGAATTAAAGCGGAGTGGAAAGAGATTGATGTGTGTGTAGTTCTCTCTAGGGTTTACTCTGTGTCATTTCTTCGTTTTCATCGATCTCTTCTTATAGTGAATTGATTCCGGATTTCTCTCAACCTCTCCGCAATCTCCGGCTCTTCGAACCGATCTCTTCTTGCTCACCAAAATCGGGCTTCTTCGTTGGTTGTCCGGTCCAAGTTACTCAAGCCCAACTGCATAGTTGACCGAAATTGGGTCCGGGTTTTATTGGAATTAGTGACACTTTCTTCCTCTGTTGATGAATGTTAACATCATCGTGCGAAAGGGTTATTGCATTAAAGACAAAGAAGTAGCTGCAGCATGAGAAACACGAGAACTGTATAAAATGGCATTATTTATATTTGTATTATTGCATTGGTTGTTGTACTTTCTAATACAAATCCCTTGTTTATATTTCTATTATTGCATCAAGAAGTGATAGGATTCAAAAAACAAAGGAGAGAGAGAGAAAGGTGAAGCAATGGGGAAAAAAGGAAAGAAGAGAAGAATAGTGTTGGTTCCGCTAACACTTCATGGACATATTACTCCGATTCTGCAACTCGGCAAAGCCCTTAGCTTGAAAGGCTTCTCAATAACAGTTTTTCAGGGTCAGTTCAATCGCGTAAACACTTCTTCGCCACACTATTCTGGTTTTCAGTTCCTCGACTTAACAGGAAGCTTACCTGAGTCTGAACTTATGAGACTCTCGCCGGTTGAGTTTCTGATGAAGCAAAACAAAATGAGCGAGGCAAACTTCAAGACCTGTATAGGTCAGTTGCTGCTGCAACAGGGCAATGATATTGCTTGTATCATCTACGACGAGTTCATGTATTTCTTTGGAGCTACAGCTGAGGAATACAAGCTTCCTAGTTTCATCTTCACCGCTGCAAGTGCTACACATAAAGCTTGCTGTAGAGGATGGATTTGACCATCCCACAAGGCCCGAGGAATAGAAAGGCCTGGCCCGGATTAGGTAGAGCGACGGCTCGATCGGTCGGCTCAAGAGTCAGGTCTCTCGGCTTGACTCTTGGGTACTTTTAGTCGATCATCATCGACTGAAGTACATCCAGCTCAGCGGCTGCTCGGACGCCTACGGGCTTCTTGGCCCAGCAGAGGAGGCCCACCAAGATGGCGTAAATTAGGTCAAGGACGAGGCATCAGGACGTCTATATAAGGGAAAGGGGAGACAACGAGAGAAGGATCCGAAATCACTGACTAAGACTTGGCGGCTAGATTAGGGTTTTCACCTTTGCTTCATCTCGCCGTTAGTTGTACTTTTCCGGTAGCTCATCGAGCCACCGGCTTCCTTTCTGTCGCACTCTCTTCTTTCCCCTTGTAACCGACAGAACGTTGATATTTCCGACCATTAATAAGACGTCTTTGTTTAAACCCACATCTTATTTATTACCGTTTTCCGATTAAACAGTTGGCGCCCACCGTGGGGCAACTAGCAAAGTAACGTCAGAACTATGGTCGTTGGCAACGATAGTTCTTCGTCAGGCGAGGAGCGCGAAGCTCTCGAGGTGACACCGGCTCCAGAGATGACACCTACGCCTACACCAGTAACTCCACTTCCTCATCCTGCATCTATGGAAACTATCCTGGCACGCCTCGCCCTACAAGAAGCGGCGCAGAAGGCGGCAGTTGACCAAATCACGGCGATAGCAAAGATCCTTGCTCCTCTCGCTGCAAACGCCGAAGCTTCAACGGCGCAGTATCGTCGACACCTGTTCGCCACAGAACAAACCACCGACTTGGCACCTACGCGGGATAACGATAACCAAAGCGCCGGTAACGACATCAACGCGCACACCGCAAGCGAACTAGCCGCATTGAAACAGTCGGTCCTCGCCATCAATTCGAAAATCCACCAGGTGACGACGTCCGCGCCCCAAATCGAGCATGTACTCGCGGAATCTCTTCGTACACCTTTCACGCAAAAGGTTACCGGCGTGCGGCTACAGAAGATGGAGAAACTCCGTCTTCCAACCTTCAAAGGTCTCTCTGACCCTTCTACTCACGTCAAATCTTTCAACCTAGCGATGCGACGCGCAAACCTGACCGACGAAGACAAAGACGCAGGCTTTTGCCAACTCTTCGTCAAAACCCTAGATGGACCGGCCCTTACTTGGTTCACCGGCCTCAGAGAGAACTCCGTCGACTGTTTCCACGACCTCTCGACGGCTTTCCTTAAGAACTATATCATGTTCACCAACCAGGAAGCGACCGTGTCAGATTTGTGGAACCTCACTCACGCCAGCGACCAAAGTCTCAGTGACTTCATGGAGAAATTCAAAGCTATTGTCTCGAAGATCGATATTCCCGGCCATATCGCCGTCGAATCTTTGATGAACACCTTGCACGTCGACTCCACATTCCGCCAGGATCTCTACCGATATCCGACAAAATCTGTCTCCGACGCCATCGCTCGCACAACTTTATCCGCATGGAAGAAGACACCAGAGCAAAGTTCGCAAAAGAAGCAGCAGCGAGACAACAACCCTCCCGAACAAACGACACCAGCCCCGAGCCTCGCCAGCACTCCTCCGGTGGAAATACCACTCAGAAGCGAGGCTACTTTATCTCGGTCGATGATGAGGAATCTCCAAAATCAGCAGCCATCACGCGAGAGAAAGGCTGGAACCACTGGGATCGTGACTCCACACCGTCCCAATCTTGACCGGCCACAAAAGCAGGGCGCAATAAATCAGGATGTAGTCGCGGAAGCTCGTCGAAAATCCCTTCGGGATAGAAGGTCGTCGGAAACGACTCGGCTTCGGAGTCGTCGTCTTCCGAAGAATCGTCTTCCACTGCGCGAACCCTCAAAGTAATCGAGTCAACGGGCACCGCCCCACTCTGTCCGTCTCTCGCACACTCCGTTGCATCCCCCACGACGACGTTCTCGCTCCCTTCCCTCGCAAGCCGTGTAGCATCTGCGACCAAAAGCCTCTGGGAGCGAGACAAATCAACTGTGTCCATCATCGCCTCGTGATGAGTCGACTCGAGATCCACCGATACAACCTCCGTTTGGACCCCTTGCCGGAGCTGATGCCGCCACAACTGAGTTCCCCTTTTGCTGCCTCGATGACCCCTGAGCCGACGACATGGTAGAACAAGGCGGCGAAGAACGCGTCGAATGAAGGCTATAACACTTAGAGAGATAAAAGAAGAAGAGAGAGAAAGTACCTTTGATCGCGGAGGAAACTTGAAGAAATGAGAGGGGATCCTCGTATTTATAAGGAAAAGAGAGGGGGGAACTCGAGGCATCATCATTAGGTCTATTCGGGCCTAGATGGGCCTCGAAACTCTCCCCAAAAATCTAGCGGACCCTCGCGACGTTTCAACTTCTCGGTGCATTTAAAAGAGAAAAAGGGGGGGGGGATTCGAGGTGTCGTCATTAAGCCTAAACGGGCCTAAATGGGCCTCGAAACTCTCCCAGATATCCAGCGGACCCTCGCGACGGCTCGGCTTCTCGTCTAAATCGGGCGTCGGTCATCCTAAAATCAGAATAAACCAACGGCTAATCTAGATATGTCAATCGGGATCTGATTATCCGCGACTAATCGGCCTTCATGCGACACAACGATCAAAAGGAGCGATAAAGCTTCTACTGCTCGCTTCCAAGAAAACGATGCTGTGCGACTCATCGACCAACCTCTCCAACTTTCCGATAGGCCTTCTATTCCCTCAAACCTTCAAACCTTAGAATCCATCACGAGCCAGAAAGCACTTCACTCACTAATGGACTGGGGGGGACTTACTGTAGAGGATGGATTTGACCATCCCACAAGGCCCGAGGAATAGAAAGGCCTGGCCCGGATTAGGTAGAGCGACGGCTCGATCGGTCGGCTCAAGAGTCAGGTCTCTCGGCTTGACTCTTGGGTACTTTTAGTCGATCATCATCGACTGAAGTACATCCAGCTCAGCGGCTGCTCGGACGCCTACGGGCTTCTCGGCCCAGCAGAGGAGGCCCACCAAGATGGCGTAAATTAGGTCAAGGACGAGGCATCAGGACGTCTATATAAGGGAAAGGGGAGACAACGAGAGAAGGATCCGAAATCACTGACTAAGACTTGGCGGCTAGATTAGGGTTTTCACCTTTGCTTCATCTCGCCGTTAGTTGTACTTTTCCGGTAGCTCATCGAGCCACCGGCTTCCTTTCTGTCGCACTCTCTTCTTTCCCCTTGTAACCGACCGAACGTTGATATTTCCAACCATTAATAAGACGTCTTTGTTTAAACCCACATCTCATTTATTACCGTTTTCCGATTAAACACTTGCCAAGTTTTTTTAAGCAAACTCAATGCCAAAAAGTTCATGATGGACATGGAAGGTACGCACTATACAATCCGCCCTATTACTCAACACAAGTGCCTTTTATTTTTATTTTATTTTTACTGAATGAATGTTAAATTTGTATTTATCAAAAAGCTTTTTTACGTTATTTTTTACCATGTAGATCCTGAATTGCAAGACACGGTGGTGGAGGCATTGCATCCTATAAGATACAGAGACATGCCGGCATCAGGATTTGGGCCTCTAGAATCATTTGTGGAGAACTCTAGGGTAGTCAACAAAAGAATGGGTTCTGGCATTATCCTCAACACGGCAACCTGTCTAGAAAGCTCTTCTCTGTCATGGATGCAAAGAGAACTTAGAATTCCAATATATGCACTAGGCCCTCTTCATGCTTCAGCTAAAGCAGTGAAATCTAGTTTACTGGAAGAGGACAGGGGCTGCCTTGAATGGCTGAACAAGCAGAAGCCGAGGTCGGTGATATACATAAGCCTGGGAAGCTTGGGTAGCATGGAAATCAAGGATGTTTTGGAGATGGCTTCAGGATTGTATAATAGCAACCAACCTTTCTTATGGGTCATCCGGCCGGGCTCTATCGTAGGCTCCGAGATAGAGTCATTGCCAGAGGAAGTCAATAAAAAAGTCTCAGAGAGAGGATACATTGTGGAATGGGCACCACAGAATGAAGTACTTGGTCATCCTGCAGTAGGAGGTTTCTGGAGCCACTGTGGATGGAACTCAATACTTGAGAGCATTGAGGAAGGAGTTCCATTTATTTGCAGGCCTTTTCAAGGCGAATAGAAGTTAAACGCAATGTATTTAGAAAGCGTTTGGAGGGTAGGGATTCCGCTAGGAGAAGAAGTGGAAAGAGGAAAGGTTGAGAGAGCTGTGAAGAGGTTGATTGTGGATAAAGACGGTGCAAACATGAGGAGAAGAGCCCTTGATTTAAAAGAGATGATCAAAGCCTCCGTAAGAATTGGAGGCTCCTCATACAACGCATTCGATGAGCTCGTCAACTACTTGAAGGCAGGGAGTGAAGAAGCTGAATGTAACGGCCCTGGCTGTGATCCTCATCGAATACTATAATACAACTCATTTCATCCAATAACTCTTATTAAAACCTAAATAGTCTTACATAATCCAAACTCAACTTAAAAGACTGAAATATCCAATGAAACCTTAAAGAAAATGTTTGAAAAATAAAGAAAAGACTCGAGAAAACACTTGCACCATACAGACTTCTACTCCCGCTCCCTCTCGGCCATACCTGCAGGAAGAAGGGTGAGTACGGATTATTCAGTGAGGGCAGGTTCTGGGAACCCACGAACTCAACTCAGGAGGAGCAAACAATCACAAGTCATGAGCTAATAAGATCTATTACACAGGAACCCAAATACCCGACCATGAACTAATGACACCTAAATGAACGTTTTTATATCCCGCCTCTCGCGGTTGGCTCGTCTTCTCATTCCCCGTGGGTAGCTCTCGCTAGACCACTACCCCATATTCCTGTGGGTGCCCCAATGAGACACTACCCCACAGCTCCTATGGGTGCCTAGCGTAGAACTACTACCCCACGGTACACCCCCTTATACTCTATATGATCACCCAATGCCATACTTATACTTAACGTCATTCACTTATCCATTCACATACGTCTCAACATCTTATCATGACTTTCTTGACAACCCTAGCATGCCTACGACTTCATCACAACAACCATACTACCTTTTATAACAACTAGATCAATCACATATCACATCACACTTACACACAAGTTCTAGATCTGATTAACAGAGGACTAAGTCCCATTGGTTACTCAACATGAGGCAAGTTCACAACCAAGTCCTGACCTTAGCTTATTGCAGTGGTAGATCTGGATCTAGAGTGGAAGAGACGGTCACTTCCCAGGATCTTGTGGTTAGATCTCAGTTGCTTGCACGAAACCGAATCAAGGAGGCGACGGCTAGGGGCTCGGGTGCGGCGGCTTGGGCTTCGCGGGCGGTGGACGACGGCTGACTTCGACGGAGGCAGAACGGCGGTGGCGAGAGGCGGCGGCGGGGTTCTGCTCGGGTAGGGCTTCGCTTGCTGTCTCTCTTGTGGCTGAACCCTAAGGGGGCTTCCCCTTTTATAAGAAGTGGGAGGGGTCATGTCTAGGGTTTCTCCTTCTTGGGCCTGCAACACTTGAGTTTCATTTTGGGCCAGGCTCGGGTGTTACAATTCTCTCCCACTAGAAAGGGATTTGTCCCCGAATTCTGAATCGCGTCCCGATTCCGTTCAACGTTTCCGAATATCCCGGGGTAGTTAGCCTTCAAGTGAAACTCAGGTTCCCACACATCCTCGTGGATTCTATCCCTCTCCCAGTGCACGAGCACCATCTTTTCTTTCCGTCCACGGTTATCAAATTCCTTTTCATCCACAATCTTCACTGGTTTGCTAACCAACGACAGGTTACGTTGCGAATCTGCAGGTGGATGCGGCAGGATTAGCTCGGGTTCTCGTACAACCTTCCGTAGCACTGAGACGTGGAACACATCATGGAAATCAGACAATTCCGGCGGTAGTGCCAGACGGTACGCGACTGTTCCAATCCTTTCCTTTATCACGTACGGGCCCATGTACATGGGTCTCAACTTCTTAAACTTCCGGTTTGGGTCACTCCCTTGGAAGGTCCTCATTTTCAAATACACTTCGTCCCCTACTGCAAACTCTAGCTTCTTTATGTGTTTGTCGGCGTAACTCTTCTGGCGGTCGTGTGCTATTTCCAATCTTTTCTTGAGGAGTTCTACTTTCTCGATCGTTTCTCCGACTAGTTTTGGAGTCATATCTCGTTTCTCCCCCACTTCGGTCCAACATAAGGGGGTCCTACAGGGTCGCCCGTACAGTGCTTCGTAAGGAGACATTTCAATGCTCGCGTGGTAGCTGTTGTTATAAGAGAACTCCACTAATGGTAGATACTCGCCCCATTTACCTCCCCATTCCAAGACGCTCGACCTCAGCATATCCTCGAGTGATTGCTGCGATCTTCTCTGGGTCCACTGCTATCCTTGCCTCGGAAATCACATGCCCTAGGAACCCGATCTTACGTTGCCAGAAACTGCACTTGCTAAGCTTAGCATATAATCCCTGCTCTCTTAACTTGTCCAGCACTATACTCAAATGGCGTCCGTGGTCCTCCCGGTTCTTGGAGTAAATCCAGATATCGTCGATGAAGACGATCACGCATTGGTCCAGGTAATCTCTGAAAATGTCATTCATTAGCCCCATGAAAGCTGCCGGCGCATTAGTCAGCCCAAAGGGCATTACTACTAATTCGTAGTGTCCGTACCGGGTACGGAAAGCCGTTTTCTTAATATCTCCTTCGTGAATAGGAATTTGGTGATAACCTGAAGCAAGATCGATCTTTGAAAACCATGTGGCCCCCTCCAACTGATCCATGAGTTCGTCTATACGGGGTAGGGGGTACTTGTTTTTGATGGTTACCTTGTTTAATCCTCAGTAGTCGATGCAGAGTCAAAGGCTCCCATCCTTCTTTTTGACAAAGAGCACGGGCGCACCCCATGGCAAGCTACTCGGGCGTATGAATCCATTCTCCACTTGTTCTTCCAGTTGTTTCTTAAGTTCGGCCATCTCTGCCGGTTCCAATCGTTAGGGAGCCCTGGAAACCGGGGCGGTTCCGGGTTCTAGCTCAATCGTAAAGGCATTATTTTGGTGAGGTGGGGGTCCGCGTAGTGGTTCGAACACATCTGAATACTCCGCCGCTACAGGAATACTTCTCAGTTCTGGTGCTTCGGTCTCCCCCACCATTTCTATAGTGGCTAGGAAGGCTTCTCCTCCTTTCCGGATTGCTTCTTCGGCATGAACCATTGATACCACAGATATCCCGGTCCTAGTTCTCATTCCTCTGTACACGATTTGCCTCCCATCTAGCGGAATTCTAACGCATGCCTTGGCACATTCGACTACAGCTCGGTGTTGTACGAGCCAATCCATTCCCAATATCACTTCGTAACGCCCCAGTTCTAACTCTAGTAAGTCCCCGGGTAGGTTCACTCCTGAGAGGACCACTGGCACCTCTTCATACCTTCCCCTCGTGGCCATTTTCTCTGTTCCTGTAGTCTCGACTCCAGTCACCATGGTGTTGAAGTTCCCCTTAAAGTTCCACTCACGTGTAAGTCTGGGGCATACAAAACTGTGAGTTGCCCCAGTGTCGAAGAGAGTGAATGCTGTCACTCCTCCGACCGCGACAGAACCTACACGATACTAATGCTAAGCTATGTGACCTCTAACGGTTCTTTTCATAATACATACTCGTAGGGTCAAGACAAGGACATACCCGCGATTGTTTCGGCTCCTTCGCGACCTTCAACTGCATACGCTCGTGGCCTTGCAGCTTGTCCTCTCTGCTGTTGGGGTTGCGCCCCTCCCGTATTCCCTCCTTGATGTAATGGACAATCCCCCGACATGTGTCCTTCCTGGCCACAGCGGTAACAGAGTCTGCGATGGGCTTGTCTCTCCTTCGGGCACTCCCTCGCCACATGGCCGAGCTCACCATAGTTGTAGCATGCTCCCGCCCTGCACTCTCTCATATGGAATCGTCCACACTTTTCGCATGGGGACCTTGCCGGGGCAGGCTCGGTCGGGGGCAGGGCATCCCGGGGCAGTGCATCCTGGGGCAGTGCATCCCGGGGCAGTGCATCCCGGGGCTGTTTGGCACCCCGATTCTGGGAGGTCTGCTTCTGTCGCCGCTCCTCCTCGAGTCCTGTTTCTTGTTCAGCGGCTTTCTCGATCAGTTCATGGACATCACGGTAGTCCCGCACGTTGCAGCTGTTCCTCAATTCTATCCTCATTCCTTTAAGGAACCGGCGGACTAATTCGTGTCACTCAGGTAGTGGCCCACAAATCTCCGAAGTCGGTTGAACTCGTCCCCGTAGTCTCTCACGTTCCTTGTCCCTTGACGGATGTCCTGAAACTTGCTTTCCATTGCGTCCATAGCTTCCAAGGAGAAATACTTCCCATTGAATGCTTCCAGGAAGTCATCCCAGGTCAGTCGTATCCCGTGTGCTCTTACAACCACTTCCTCCCACCACACTAGCGCATCGTCCTTAAGGTGGTGGATGGCCAGATCCCTACGGAGCTCAGGTGGGCACCTTGCAGAAACAAAATTCCCCTCGAGTTGGCGCCTCCAGTTACCGCGGCAATTGCATCGGCCTTTCCGTTGAAAAACTCCATATGCATATTCTTTATATGTCTCATCATGTCCCAATAGTTGGGGCATGGGCGTGCACCACTGCAGGCGCCGCCAGGGGTGGTGGCGGTGGTGGCGGATTCTGGCCTGCCCCAGGTGGTATGGGGACGTCCCCCGCCCCTGCTGCGGCTTCACCATTGGGAAGTTGTCCCCCATTGGCGTCTCGGTACCTTTGCAGTTCCACCAGGATCGCTGCATTCACTGCGTTTGGCACTTCTGCTGGGTTCTCATTCACGGGTGCAGCCACACTCCGGCTTTCTGCCTCGCTGAAGGCTGAGTCGAAGACCTAGTGGCCCGTCGTGTTGCTCTTTGGGCGGTCGCAGCTGCCCTTGCAACTCTGGCGTTCTTGGGAGTCATCCTGTTGACAAGCGGAGGAGTATTAGAAACAGTTCTACTCAAGTTCTTTTGCCTACCGAGTAAGCTAGAAGTTCGGTCCGAGTGGTGCTTTTTTTTTTTGACATACGTCGAATCTATCTTTTGAAAACACTTTTACAAACACTTGAAAGAAGTTCTTTTGAAACCCGGCTTTTATCTACTTCTACCCAACCTTTCCCCTACCCACCCGGGACCGGCTCTGATACCAATTGTAACGTCCCTGGCCAGGTGATCCTCATCGAATACCATAATACAACTCATTTCATCCAATAACTCTTATTAAAACCCAAATAGTCTTACATAAATCCGAACTCAACTTAAAGACTGAAATATCCAATAAAACCTTAAAGAAAATGTTTGAAAAATAAAGAAAAGACTCGAGAAAACACTTGCACCATACGGACTTCTACTCCTGCTCCCTCTCGGCCATACCTGCAGGAAGAGGGGTGAGTACGGATTACCATGGTTGGCTCGTCTTCTCATTCCCCGTGGGTAGCTCTCGCTAGACCACTACCCCATATTCCTGTGGGTGCCCCAACGGGGCACTACCCCACAACTCCTATTGGTGCCTAGCGTAGAACTACTACCCCACGGCACACCCCCTTATACTCTATATGATCACCCAATCCCATACTTATACTTAACGTCATTCACTTATCAATTCACATCACGTCTCAACATCTTATCATCACTTTCTTGACAACCCTAGCATGCCTACGACCTCATCACAACAACCATACTACCTTTTATAACAACTAGATCAATCACATATCACATCACACTTACACACAAGTTACAGATCTGATTAACAAAGGACTAAGTCCCATTGGTTACTCAACATGAGGCAAGTTCACAACCAAGTCCTCACCTTAGCTTATTGCAGTGGTAGATCTAGATCTAGAGTGGAAGAGACGGTCACTTCTCGGGATCTTGTGGTTCAGATCTCAGTTGCTTGCACGAAACCGAATCAAGGAGGAGACGGCTAGGGGCTCGGGTGCGGCGGCTCGGGCTTCGCGGGCGGTGGGCGGCAGCTGGCTTCGACGGAGGCGGGACGGCGGTGGCGAGAGGCGGCGGCGGGGTTCTGCTCGGGCAGGGCTTCGCTTGGTGTCTCTCTTGTGGCTGAACCCTAAAGGGGCTTCCCCTTTTATATGAAGTGGGAGGAGTCATGTCTAGGGTTTCTCTTTCTTAGGCCTGCAGCACTTGAGTTTCATTTTGGACCAGGCCCGAGATGTTACAGAACCTCATGCATAATTAGAGATCACTAAAACGTCTATTTTGAGCTAGATATACACAAAAATACAGTTTCAACAAAAGCGATAATAAACACAAATGTAATATATATCATGCTTTATGAAAGAAATATATCATTAGCCCAGAAACAAGCTCACAAGTCACAACCATTCGTGTTTAGTTGTTACATAATACTTGATTATAGATAGAGTTAAATAATATACATTACAATAAGAGTTTTAGTATTTGTCATTTAATTATCGCTTTTTGAAGTTTTATTTTTCATAAGTTTATGTGCTTTTCTTTTTCTATTAAGTTGTATTCCTATATAAGGATTTCTTATGATTAATAACAAACAAGCTTCAAATAATTAATGTAATCTCTAAGAGAGAATATATTAAAAGGAAGTAAGTTTTTTGGTTAACATATGTTCAAGTAATGTTGGTATTTTTAGAGTTAGATTTTGGAATCTTAAATATTTTTTAAAAGTAAAAATTGACATATAGGTTTTCATTTTTTATATATTATATATTATCTAGTTAAAATATTTGATTTTAGGGCTTAGGGGTAGAAAACTTTTAAAGAAATCTACTAATAAGTCATTCACTAACATATTTTTTCAGAAATCTTCTAGTATCAGATATCTTGAGTAGTCTTCTCTATCAAATTTTTAAATCTAATTGGAATTTTTTGTCATTTTCTACAAAACAATTACACATTGGTTTTTTTTTTTTCAAAATGGATGCAAAAAAAATTGTATTGTTTCTCACCAGTGTTTTAAAATACGGTCTAGGCGCCCGCCTAGGCGGCGTTTAGACGCTATACAGTAGCCAACCGTACTGTTTTTATGTTATACAGTGTTTTATGCGGATTTATATAATTCGGGCGAATAATAGTGTTTAGGCGGACATTATGCGGTTTACACGGATGCCTAGGCGGAATTTAAGCATTAATATTTAAAAAAATAAACAATTAATATTACTATTAAATTTTATTAATGTTATTATTTATATTACTTTTACTTATTTTATGTATTTATATGATTCTAGATATTAGTATAATTGTTTCAAAATCATTTTAAATTTATCATCTTTATATATTCAATATGGCTTGAATTTTTATAATTTAAAACTATTTATATATGTTAAACTATATACTTATACATAAAAGTGGATTTAAAATATATTTATGTTCAGTTTTCTCAAAAATAATGTATATATATTAATCTTATACTTATATGTCGTGTAAAAGTATATATCAGTATATACCCCGTTTAAGCGTCCGCCTATACGGCTACGCGCTATACAATCATCTAACGCGTAATGAACGGCTAGCACGTTTTAGAACACTGTTTCTCACTTTAAATTTTGCTAACCTCTCTAATATCTTTGAACTTGGTAACAAACTTTATATCAGTTTTTCATATTTTTCTTACCACTTTATCTTTTCTTTGTTTTTGCATATCTTTCATTCTATCATTGCAAAAAATGATTTACAACGGTTAAATTCGTCAAAAATCTGTTGGAAATGGTCATCCGTCAGCTACCTCACAGATTTCGCGGTCAGCTCCATATAGTCAGAACTCTTTTTCATCAGAAAAAATCAGAATATTAAGACCGTTTCCAAAAAAATTATAATCTATCAGAAATTTCGGACAGAAGTTTCCATCATAAATTTCAATATTATTACTAAAATTTTATATTAATATACTATATATTATACAAAATTATTTTTATAAAATTATTCTAAACATTTTACACAACATATTTTGCATAAATAAAGAACATATAATAAAAATGGTTATAATTTTTAAAAGGATTTGAGAAAACATTTAAATAAAATAATTTAAGGATTTATTCCTAAATGCATTTAAAGATGTTTTAATAATTATATTAAAATGATTTTAAATAAATTAACAAGTCCGTAGGTTGAACAAGTCCGTGCAGTGTTGTGCTTAGGTGCTGAGGGGTCTAAGGCGAATGAAGAAAATGGGGCCTTTTTCTATATATGTATTTTCAAATATTGTAATATAATTTTCAAATGAGAAAAAAAATCAAAATAAAAATAAAAATGTTTGTATTTTTTTATTAAACTCTTTCACTTTAGCTTCAGTTGAAAAAAATATATCTTTCACTAGACTTTCATAATTTAGTTTTTAAATAATTTTTTTTATTAGGTTCCTAACAAAATCATAATTGATTTGTTTTTATCTTTTTATGTTTTCAAACATAATTTTGATGCCGGTGAGAGAAAAGGAAAATGACACAATTGTAGAAAGTATATTTAAATCCTTAATTTTCAAATTGAATAGAGAATATATTTAAAATTAACTGACATTTGCATTTTTTATTTATTTATATATTTAAATTTCATGTTTGGAGATACATATTTTTGATTTGGAAACTTGACGAGATAAAAAAAGATTTTGTTTTCCTAAAATCTTATTTGGAAAACAAATAAAACTAAAATTAACTTAGGGTGTCAAACTTGGGACAAAGACAAATATAATTTACTGTTGTATAGCTATAATTAGTATGATACACAACATTTCATGAAAATGAGACCCCATAATTCGTATTATCTCTTGGGGGCCTGAGGCAATGGCCTTTTTAAATGTACATTTAGCACGCTTCTGAGTCCGTGTACTGACTCAATAGAACATGGATACTTAAGGAGTATAAGTTGTTTAGATATGTGTTTCCGGCTTGAATATACATGCGTCAGTATATATGTTGATATACGTGGATGAAATGCCAGTAGCATCAAAGAATTCAAAGGAGATCAAAAAGCTAAAGCAAGACTTGGCGGCTGAATTCGGGATGAAAGATCTAAAAGATTTAACTAGATTCGTGTAATGAATATCATCAGGGACAGCCGGACAGGGAAAAAATATTAAACTATCACAAGAAAATACATTGAGCAAGTACCTAAGGCGTACAACATGAGTGAAACAAACGCAGGGAGTATGCCTTTGGGTTCTCATTTTCAACTTAGGATCTTAATTAAGTAATAAAAAACAGAGACCAAATATGAGTTTTATGAGTGGATTTTCTTATGCAAACGCAGTAGAATCACTCGTGTATTCCTTGGTAGCTTCAAAACCTGATTTAACACACTCAGTAGGTATAGTTAGTAGATTTATAAGAAGCTCCGAAATACGGCATTGGAAAACAGTAAAGTCGATACTAAACTATCTTAAGGGAACTGTTTAAGCCTAACATTCACGAGAAACTCAAATATTAAACAAAAAAAAGTCAAACCTAAGCCAAAATAAAACCGGAGTGGACACCCTCTACTTGGAAAGTTTTAAGTCAACGACCACTTGAAGCCATATCGATCTGTGCCTTTCACCACTACCCATGTTCGTTGTTCAAGAAGACCTTAATCAAAATTAAAGACAAGTTGAGCATTTTCTGACCAGGAAAATACAATAACTTGTATGGGTTTCCCCGGCCCCTACAGAACGGAATATATAGCACCGTCCTCCTTTTGTGGAAAGAGTAAACTATTGTAAGAAATTTAAGAGCAGAGGGTATAACAAGAGAGAGAGAAAGAGTAAAAAGGATTTTTTATTTCCTTAAATCTGAAAAATGTCATTATAATAGGTTATCAAGAGATAGAAGCAGAATATAATATGCTTACTCTTATAGCCAAAACACTTTTGGCTTACCGAGGAAGCTAAAATAAAATATCAGTCTGCTTTTACTGTATCTCCGCGGGTGCTGTTCATTCTGGCAGGTCTTGCTTGATTTCCTTTGGCAAGTCTTGCTAGCTTTAACCTTGGGCAGACCTTGCTAAATGCAGACTTCTTCTCTTTATTTTTTCATGTCAATACTCCTCCTCTGACTTTACCATAAGGTATGGTTAAGCTTGGAACTCATGAAGACAGCCCTCATTAAAACCTTTTGTGTGAAAAACCCAATGGGACAAAACACACAGAAAGGAAAAAGAGTAGATGTTTCATGGCTCAAGGGGATCATGATCTAGCTAGGTCTATGAGTCCCAATCTCGGATGAATAAACTCACACACTTTAGTACTTGCTCTTTTGGTGAAGATATCAGCTAGCTGGTCTTCACTTCTAGTGTAGCAAGGTAGAATGATCTTCTGCTCCACAACTTGTCTCACCTTGTGACAGTTCACTTCAATATGCTTTGTCCTTTCATGAAACACAGAGTTTGAAGCTATATGAATGGCCACCTGGTTATCACATTGCATGGTAATTGGTTTTGATGTTTCTATGCCCAAGTCTCTTAGCAAGTTTCTGATCCAAATGAGCTCACTAGTCAGCTTCCTCATTGCTTTATACTCTGCCTCATCACTTGAACATGATACCACCTTTTGCTTCTTGCTTTTCCATGTAACTAGATTGCCTCCGATGAAGGTGCAATTATTAGACATAAAGTGTCCCACATCAGATGTTGAAAGGGATCCTTAGTAATATATAAGATAGATGGACCACTCCACTTATCACCAATTGGTTTTAGGTTGGAAGCCCATCTAGCTTAACATGGTATCAGAGCCCGATTCACGCAGTCCAACCCGATCCGCATCGAACTGGCCCAAAGTTAGCCCATCGATCCTTGCCCGAGCATTCCGAGATTGACGCTCAAAGAGTCATCATCTCGAGGGGGCGTATTAGACACAAAGTGTCCCACATCGGATGTTGGAAGGGATCTTTAGTAATATATAAGATAGATGGACCACTCCACTTATCACCAATTGGTTTTAGGTTGGAAATCCATCTAGCTTAACAACAATAACATGTAGTAGACCTCCTATCCATTCTATCACCAGCCCAATCTGCATCACAATATCCCACAATCTCTGTGCTCTTGTTGCAACCCATTCAAATACCTTGACCCGGAGCCTCTCTTAGGTATCTCATGATCCTTTCCACCATATGCCAATGATGAACCTTCGGTGTTTGCATATGTTGGCTGACTTGGTTCACAACAAAACAGATGTCTGGTCTTGTAATGGTGAGATAGATCAGCTTCTCAACCATCCTCCTATAAAGCTTGAATTCTCCAAATGGTTTGTCTTCAAATTCCCCCTCACGCAAGACTTTGTAGCCTTCTTCAAGTGGTGTTTTAGCTACTTTTCCCCAAGCTTCACTGCCTCATTTAAAAGATCAAGTGTGTACTTTCTTTGAGATAAAAAAAGCCCCTCTTTAGAGCGGCATATTTATATCCCTAGAAAGTACTTTAGCTCACCCAAATCTTTAATATCAAAGGTAGATTTAAGAAAGCTTTAGTAAAGATGATACTTTTCTTGTCACTTCATGTGATGATAATATCATCCACATAGATCAGTATCACCACAATTCATTGCTTGCTTGTGAGAGTAAAGGGAGTATGATCAGCTTCTGATTTTACAAACCCTCTTCCATTGAGAGTTGTACTCAGTGTGTGATATCAAGCTCTTGGTGACTGTTTTAATCCATAGATTGCTTTCTTCAATCTTAGGACATTCCTTGGCTTAACCATATCTTCCCTACCTGGAGGTGGCCTCATGTAAATCTCATCCTCTAGCTCTCCTTGAAGAAAAGCATTATTGACATCCATTTGCCAAAGATCCCATTCCAGGTTCACTCCCAAGGAGAGAAGAATCCTTATGGTGTGGAGTTTAGCTACTGGTGCAAAGGTATCCAGATAGTCTTCTCCATAGACTTGAGTGTATCCCTTTGCAACCAGTCTTATCTTCTTCCTTTCTGGTTTTCCACTGGCAAGATACGTGATGGTGAAGAGCAGGAGGCTTGTAACAGCTTTTTTTCCTTTAGGAAGCTCAGTTTCATACCAAATATCATTCTTGATCATGGCACCAACTTCATCTTCAACTGACTCACTCCACTCTTCATGCTCCATGGCTTTTTCATAAGTCTTTGGAACATAATCTTGATCCATATTGCTGATGAAGACTACATGCTCTTGAGGATAACTTGCCAAAGAACATGTTGCTTGGATAGGGTGAGCCACTGCATTGCTGTTGAAGTACACTCTGGTGTCGACCCACTTGGATGGTTTCTTCACTCTTGTACTCCTTCTCAATGGTTGAATATGTTGCCCTTCTACCACTGCCTCTTCCTGTCCTTTATCTCCATTAAATTGATCTTCGCTAGACTGATCAGATTCATCTCCATCTTGATCATGTGTGCTTGCAGAATCATCTCCTTCTTGCGGCTGTGATTCAGGTTCATTGCCCCCCCCCCTCTCAGGATCAAGATGGATTGTTTCAACAACTGGTGATGCTTATTCATTGTTTCCAGAAGATGGTGGTGAGGGAGAAGTCCTTGGCACCTCACTGCTCTGAGGCTGACTGATGCCAAGATTCTCCAGAATGATTCTCAAGTTGTTTGCCCTATCTGAAGGTCCTTGTGAGAGGCCTTGAAGGCTTTCCCAACTCTTTTCCTCATAGTACCCCTTAGATTCCACAAACTTAACATCCCTTGAGACCATAACTCTTCTTGAATCAGGAATGTAGCACTTATAACCTTTCTGTGTGTGGGAGTATCCAATAAACATGCCCTTGACACTCTTGGATTCTAGCTTGTTTCTCATTTCTCCTGGTGTCAAGATGATATTAAGTGTATACGCACACAATTTAACCTAATGTGCACACTACCACAATCGAATGGCATGTCGATGTAGCACTTTAGGATCGAATCCACAGAGACCAACGATTACACTTTATCTTTATGGGATCAATATTAAGCTAAAACAATAAAGGGGTTTTAAAGTTGATTGAAGCTTAGAAAGCAGTTAACAATTAAACAAAAGGGTTTTTCAGATGATTAAGAATGCTAGTCTAGGGTGGTTTGATCGGGTGTTAAACAAGTGTGAGCCAAACAATTATTCAAGTTCAATTTAGCATTAGTCTAGAACTCGGATCACTTAAAATAGATCAGCCAACTGTTGTGGTGCTTAACCTTTTGTCAATCGATCTTAGTACCTAAATTGTCGTTTGGACTGAGACGCGATGAAAAACATTAAGATCAAGTCCGATATGTTCACAAAACACCCTAACATCTACTTTCACTGGTTAGGGATGCAATGCTCATTCATAACAGATCTAGCAACCCATTACACGGTTAATGAACATGTTAAACCTAGGATCTAACATTAAGCGGCCAGTTTAATGCAAGCATTAAAAACAATTATGAATGAAGACAATCAATGGATTCACTTATCTATGTTTAACTCACGGATCTAACACCCTAACACCCTAGACTAAACAAGTTGACTACTCAGCCATGAAACAAGAAAACACAGAGATTGAAACTGAATAATATTGCATATAAAAATAAAATAGAAGCAAGAGGTTTCAGGATAATCTTCTCTAGGCGAGATAGATGGAGCCTTCTCCCTTTACAAAGTGGCAAAATCACAATATGAAAAGCTCTAGAATTGTTTCTCTCTGTAAAAATAGCGTAGAAAAATCTAGAAAAATAGAAAAAGAAGTTATATCAAAGCCACAGACGGCTGGGAGAGAAAAATAGGGAGATCAGGGCAAATCATGAAATAAGTTGTAGTTTCCTTAAAAATCTCTGCCGCTGGAACATGCACTCGGGGTGTCTCGCGCGATCGGGAACAGCCATCAAGACTGTTCTGTGTGAAAGTCACCAAAAGGTACTATTTTCTGCCTCTTTTGTTCCAGCTGGTCCATCTCCCATCCAATGCAACTCATGACCTGTCATGACTCGAAAATGACTAAAAGGACTCGATAAAGACTCATAAACACTTTAGAAAACATTGTTAGAATGTATCAAAAACACAACATATCATAAGACATAACAAACACACCCAAACACATACAAGTGATCAATTGGAGGTTTGATTTTTTTTAGTACCTGAAAGGGAGAGGCATCTTAGAGAACTTTGGTGGGGATTCTATTGATCAGATAGCATGCTGATACCACAACATCTCCCCAAAATCTCTTAGGGACATTGGTGTGGAACATCATGCTTCTTGCAACCTCCATAAGATGGAGATTCTTCTTTTCAACAACTCCATTTTGTTGAGATGTGTATGGGCAGCTTTTTTGATGGATTATCCCATATTTTTCTAAATGGTGTTTGAAGGCATTGCTGGTATATTCCCCCCTATTATCAGACCTGAGAATTTTTTATATTGGAATTGAAATGGTTAGATATATAGTTTTGGAAGTTTATAAAAGCTTTTAAAACTCTATCTTTAGTTTGAATCAGGGTGAGCCAAGTATATTTTGATTTTTCATCTATGAATGTAACAAAATACTTATGGTTCTCCCTAGACACACAAGGTGCAATCCAAACATCAGAGTGCACAAGATCAAAATAAGTCTCATAAATAGTCATTGATTTAGGAAAAATAGATTTCTGATGTTTACCAAGAATACAAGCCTCTCACATATTTCATTCTTAAAAGATAGATTAGGTAACATCAGACCTAAGGCACGAGAATGAGGGTGACCTAATCTAGCATACCATAACACATCACTAGCTAAAATGGAAGCAGAATTAAAAGCACACGATAAATCTGAAACTTTGGCGTCTTCAAGAAAATATAGCTCTCCCTTGCTCACATCTTTTTCTCAGCATCTTACTGGTCTTAATATCCTGAAAGCAAACATCATTAAGACTAAAAATAACATTGCAATTTAAATCATTAGTTGCTCTTTTAACGGATAATAAGTTGGATGTGAAAGTAGACATATAAAAAGCTTGTGACTTCTTATCAAACAGTTTCAGGTTTCCTACTCCTTCAATTGGAATTCTATCACCATTAGCAATCACTACACTCCCTAGAGCAGGTTTGACATCACTGATCAGTCTAGCATCCCTAATCATATGATGAGAAGCTCCTGAATCAATGATCAAAGGTCTAGTAACATGAGATGTACTATGAATAGAATTTAGAGCATTGACACTTATGTTACCAGAGTTCGCATTGATAGCCTTGATAAGGGCTTCAATGTCTGACTTGCGGATGAAAGCATCATCATGAGATGGCTGAGACATGGCGTGGGATGTGGATCCACCAGTGTGGGTGGTTGAGATCATGGCTCTCCCATCTTCTCCCATTCGCATGAAGCTTGGTACTAAGGTCTTTTGAGCTCTTGCTTCATGTGCTCTGGCCTGATTGTATCTATTGGTTGAAGCTGGTTTGAGGTGAGGATGGAGGATCCATCCATTGGTTTTGGAGTTGCCTAGCTTCTTGCAGTGCTCACAAGTCATAGACTTGTCTCGTCCTAGTCTTGGCTTGAAGTGTGCTTTGTTGACTGAAGCACTCTCCACCTTCTCAGCCTTGTTTGCCATAGACAGCTCCCCCTTTTCACCAAAGAGACAATCTGAGCCTAGCTCCTTTTGAAGTTAAGCACACACATCATCATAGCTTCGAAGCTCCTTAGCTCTTAATATGTGTTTAAGTACATCATTGAAGCTTGGGTTGAGTGTGAGAAGCAATCCAAAGACTTTGTCTTGTTCACGCCTCTCTTCTAGTGTACCAGGATCAGTGGTGCTTGGCCTCAGCATCTGAAGTTCAGACCACAACTGGATGTACTTCCCAAGGTGTTTAGTGAAGTTAATCTCTTCTTGTTGCAAGTTGTTGATTGCCCTCTTAACCTCAAAGATTCTGGTGAAATTTGAACTGTTGCCATACACCTTGTGTAAGGTATCCCATAGCTTCTTTGCAGTCTCACAGTGTGAGTAAGACTCCATGATAAGAGTATCAAGTGAGCCTTGCAAGATAGACTCCATGATAAGGAGTATCAAATGTAGTTAGGACCCTTCAGGGTGACTGAAATCATTACGGGCTTGTGCTGCTCCATCTCCTTTTAAGAAAACAGATTTATTATCCACTAGATAAAAGAAATCTGAAGAGAAAATAGAGAAAGTAAACCGGTGAATCAGTAGAGACAGAGTATCAGAGTAAGATTGCAGAAGAGAAATATGTCATCAAGAGCTTAAAGGCTCTGATACCATGTAAGAAAATGAAGAGTAGAGTGAAGAACAAGAGAGAGAAAGAAAGAAAAAGAGTAAAGAAGGATTTTTTTATTTCTTTAGATCTTAAAAATGTCACTACAATAGCAGAATATAATAAGCTTATTCTAGTAGCCAAACACCTTTGGCTTACTAGGGAAGCTAAAATAAAATATCAGTCTCTTTTTATTGTAGCTCCGCAGGTATTAATCATTCTGGCAGACCTTGCTTGATTTTCTTTGGCAAGCCTCGATAGCTTTAACCTCGGGCATACTTTGCTAGATAAAAGACTTCTTCTCTTTATTTCCTCGTGTCAATAACTATGACATGTATGCACGATTTCAGGGGATTGTCGTCTTTTCCTTAAAATATCGACAGGTCTAAACTTTTCAAGAAATTCTTGATTTTGCTGGGAAAGCAAGAGCATATGGAGAGCCCTCGTAGGATTTTGTTGGTCGCACTTGTTGCAACTTTCGTTGTTATTCACTTTTCTCAAGCTGAAGATCAAGAAGGTATGTATCTATATATTTTTGAGATACGTTAATAGAATTTTGGAATTCTCATAGTAGAAAATCTACCATTACCTGAACTAAAATTTGCACAATGCATGTGGTTAAAAATAAAAAGAGTACAAAACTGTCACTTTAAGTTTTAACACAGCAATCATTATCTTGGATTATTGTAAATTTTAAGGTGGACAAAATTTAGAAAAAAAAAACACTCGAATAATTAAAGTGACCATTAACTGAAGACACTATTGGATATCGTAATAGGGTTCATCAGTTTGGATTGCGGTTTACACCCGAGTGAAGCGTCACCATATATAGAGCCAGATACTGGACTATGGTTCTCATCGGACTCGGACTTCATCCAAAGTGGAAAGATTGGGAGGATCGATGCAAGTCTACCCAAGACTCTAAAGTCATACGTGACCCTTAGGTACTTTCCCGAAGGAATACGCAACTGTTATAATCTTAGTGTGAAGCAAGGGACCAATTATCTGATGAGAGTTACAGCTCTATATGGAAATTATGACGCTCTTAATACTACTCCTAAGTTTGACTTGTATGTTGGTCCTAACTTTTGGGTAACGATAGAACTAGAAAAAAGAATAAGCGGTCAAACCGAGGAGATCATCTATATCCCAAGATCAAATTCCTTGGATTTGTGTCTTGTTAAGACAGGACCGACCACGCCAATGATTTCATCCTTGGAACTAAGGCCGCTAGCAAATAATCTTTACATTACTGAATCTGGCTCACTGAAGGGTTTCAAGCGATACTATCTTACCAGTTCAGATACCATTCTATCGTAAGTCGCTTTAAAATAATCTTAATCTTTTTGCTCATTTGCGTTTATGTGGTTAATATGTAATAATACAATATTGTTTTTGAATGATAGGTACCCAAATGACGTCAGCGACAGAATATGGGAACCAAAATTTGATCCAGAATGGAAGCATATTTCTACCACTCTAGAAGCAAACAACTCCAATGGTTTTCTTGTACCACAGAATGTACTCAAGACCGCCGCTATACCTGCCAATGCTACTGCACGCTTTAATATTACGGAGGAGCTTGATTTCCCAGACGACGAAATTTACTTGTATCTCCATTTCTCTGAGGTCCAATCATTACAGATCAATGAATCTCGAGAATTTGATATTTTTTGGAACGGCCAACAGTTTGATAAAACGATAAGCCCTAAATATCTGAGGACCACGACAATTAAGTCCACAACCCCAGTTACTTGCAAAGGAGGAATATGCAACTTAGAGTTGATAAGAACTAAAAACTCTACCCTCCCACCTCTTCTCAATGCCATTGAACTTTACGCCGTCGTCAAATTCCACCAACTGGAAACAAATGAAAATGATGGTAAGCTTACTACTCCGGCAAGCTTCCATATATATGCATTCACACATTTATATAGATATAAAACTTTTGAAAGCATAGCTAATGCTAAATACAACATATATATTAATTGTTTTACTATCGACAGTTTTAGCTATCCGAAAAATCAAAGCCATATATGGATTAAATAGAATCACATGGCAAGGAGATCCATGTGTCCCCCAAAAGTTTTTATGGGATGATCTAAATTGCAACAGCACAGATACATCTACACCACCAAGAATCGCTTATTTGTGAGATCTTTGTATAGCACAACATTTTAGAATTGCAAGAAAACATTTTTTATCTTACATTAATCTTTCTTCTTCTTTTGTAAACAGGAATCTGACTTCTAGCGGGTTGATAGGAACCATAGCAGCTGCAATCCAAAATCTTACCCATCTTGAAAAGTTGTAAGTATGATCATTTTTACTTAATTGACAAGAAGTTCATAAATGTCAGTGACTTGACTCTTACAAACTACAGGGACTTGTCAAATAACAATCTGACTGGAGAAATTCCCGGATTTCTGGCTGATATGAAGTCTTTAAAGCTCATGTAAGTTTTTGTTAAAATGCTCATGTAGGTTTCTACGGACATACGTGATTAGTAATAGTATTTTTGGGGATCATGCTCACCTATATGCATATTCTCTTTTTTAACAGAAACTTGAGCAAGAACAATCTGATTGGTTTCATCCCACAATCCCTGCTTGATAAAGAAAAGGAAGGGCTACAGTTATTGTAAGAAGGAACTCCACACACACACATTTCCTTTTGAATCTTTCATCACATGCATTCAGAATTCTAACGGTTAATCATTTTTTGGGGGTAGTGTTGATGGAGGCAATCGTTGTTTATCTGGTTCATGTATCACAGAGAAAAAAATTCCAGTAAAAACTACTGCAATTGTTTCTTCGGCTACTGTCATGGTCATTATAGTGGTTCTAGTTCTCATTTTTGTGTTTAAGAAGAAAAAATCATCAAATTCAGAAGGTAGTTGCCAAAACTCATTTCATGATATTTATAATATTCTTGTTCTAAATGTTGGTTTCTACAGCTCTACCACCATCATCAATTAAGCCGAGTACAAACGTTACATTCACTAATATATCTGAAATATCGATCAAGATGAAAAGGAAAAAATTTACTTACTCAGAGGTGATGGAAATGACAAACAACTTGGAAAGACCACTTGGTGAAGGAGGGTTTGGCATTGTTTATCATGGTGTTATAAATGGCTCACAACAGGTAGCCGTCAAACTACTTTCCCAATCATCAACACAAGGCTATAAAGAGTTCAAGGCAGAGGTAAGAAATTGTCGTAAGTTTCATAATGTTAAACCGATGTGTTATATTTATTCTTTCATTGCTGTACAGGTCGAACTTTTGTTGAGAGTTCACCACATAAACTTAGTAAGCCTTGTCGGATGTTGCGACGAACGAGATCATTTGGCTCTCATATATGAATACATGTCCAACGGAGACTTAAAAGATCATTTGTCAGGTGAAAAATTATAATATATAAATAGCTTAAGCATTTTTCTTAGCCAAATTATACGGAAAATAACATGTTAGCTGATTTCACAATATGTTATAGGAAAACACGGTAGCTCTGTTCTGAAGTGGAGTACTCGACTATAAATAGCCATCGATGCTGCACTAGGTTCTAACTACCTCATAATAATGTCATTCACTTGTCGTTTTAATTACATAACATTTCATGTTATCAATGGACATAAATATTCAAATATAAATAGTATAGAGTTCTAAATTTTACTTAAATATAATGAACCATTATATTTCTCCTCTTTTACATTGAAATACTCTATTCTAGTTTGATATAATGACGAAGGTAACATCTTTCAATCTCGAATATTTGAATATTTTACTACATTATTCATATATTTTAATAATGAGTTTTAGAGATCATACACAAGTTAAAAAGGGAATGTACAATGTTTATAGGACTAGAATACTTACATAATGGATGTCGGCCATCGATGGTGCATAGGGATGTCAAAAGTACAAATATATTGTTGGATGAGAGATTCTCTGCCAAACTTGCGGATTTTGGACTTTCCAGATCTTTCCAACTCGGAGATGAGTATCATGTTTCGACTGCTGTTGCTGGTACCCCTGGATATCTTGATCCCGAGTAAGTATTTTTATTTATTCTACCTAAAGTACAACTTTTTATATATGTACAACCCTGATGTGTCAAAACAAAGTTTGAAATAATAATGCACACCAATGTAAACTTTGTGAGAATGTTCATCTTCATCTTTAAATAAATACACATGTACCTTACTCTCTCTCTTTTGCCTTGCTAGATATTACAGAACGGGTCGATTGGCGGAAATGAGTGATGTTTATAGTTTTGGAATTTTATTATTGGAGATAATCACAAACCAACGCGTGCTTGACCAAACTCGTGAAAAGTCACACATAGGAGAATGGACAGCATTTATGCTTAATAGAGGAGATATTACTGGAATCATGGATCTTAACCTTCATGGTGATTACAGCTCTCATTCTGCCTGGAGAGCTCTTGAGTTGGCTATGTTGTGTGCAAACCCTTCTTCAGAAAAAACGACCAAACATGTCCCAAGTTGCTATCGAGTTAAAAGAGTGTCTTACTTCTGAAATCTCGATAAAAAGTAACGATCAAGACATGGACTCTCAAAGTTCCCCTGAAGTAAGTATGAGCTGTGACACCAAGGATTTGCCTAGTGCAAGGTAGTATTTGCAAAGAATCATTGTTTGTGTTGCTGGTATTTCGTTTTTTTTTTTTTTTTTGGAGTGACATCGTAAAGAAAAAATGAGAGGAAATATATAACACTCTTTTGATCTCGTGTAATTGAATATATTGTCATAATTTATTCTTTTTCACACTTATTAAGCTACTTCTTCGGAACAAAAACCAGATCCGCCAATGAGAGGCGTGCTTAATTTACATTTAAAAAGACCATTGCCTCAGGCCCCCAAGAGATAATACGAATTATAGGGTCTCATTTTCATGAAATATTGTGTATCATACTGATTATAGATATACAACATTAAATTATATTTGTCCTTGTCCCAAGTTTGACACCCTAAGTTAATTTTAGTTTTATTTGTTTTCCAAATAAGATTTTGGACACCCTAAGTTAATTTTAGTTTTATTTGTTTTCCAAATAAGATTTTAGGAAAACAAAATCTTTGTTTATCTCGTCAAGTTTCCAAATCAAAAATATGTATCTCCAAACATGAAATTTAAATATATAAATAAATAAAAAATACAAATGTCAGTTAATTTTAAATATATTCTCTATTCAATTTGAAAATTACGGATTTAAATATACTTTCTACAATTCTGTCATTTTCTTTTTCTCTCACCGGCATCAAAATTATGTTTGAAAACATAAAAAGATAAAAAAAAATCAATTATGATTTTGTTAGGAACCTAATAAAAAAAATTATTTAAAAACTAAATTATGAAAGTCTAGTGAAATATATATATTTTGTGAACTGAAGCTAAAGTGAAAGAGTTTAATAAGAAGAATACATACATTTTTATTTTTATTTTTATTTTTTTTTCTCATTTCAAAATTATATTACAATATTTGAAAATACATATATAGAAAAAGGCCCCATTTTCTTCATTCGCCTTAGGCCCCTCGGCACTGCCGCCAATGACGATGACAACTTAAGAAACTGATGCAACAATTCCCACTTTAAATTTGTTCTCGGAGGCTTTTGTGCATGATAAATTAACAAGCACGCATACATACATTACTAGGAAAATCACAAAACATGTTTGTGAATATCAGGTTTTTTTTTTACAAAACTTTAGACCATTAGCAGAGGTTTAGGAGATATAAACACACAATGAAAGAGATCCTTGAGTAAACTCATCGTATTTATGGGGTCACCCTCAGTTGTTAAAATTCTTGCAGGTTTTCTATATTTCATCAAATTCATTGACGATTTCTAAAGGAAGATGTGGATCTAATTTCTAAGGAAAAATATGAAGCATTCGATAAATTCAGGGAATGGAAGGTAAGTGAATAAATCCATATATGAAAGAAGTTAAGGACAGACAACATGCTAGACATTATGTGACAATCAGTTCGATACATTTTGCAAAATATCAGAAATTAAGAGACACATGATATTGATATGTGACTAAACTCCCCAATAAAATGTACTACTGAAAAGGTTAGATAGGACTATCATGAACAAGGTGAGAAGTATGTTTGTAGAAATCGGTTTAGAGGAGAAGTTTTAGGCGGAAGATGAATCAACAACAGATTACCTATAAAAAAGTCTCTGAACTCGTCGAAGAAAAGGGGAGCGAATCTAAACCGGATCTAAGTCATATAAGGAGTTTTGGATGCTCTCCACATGTTTATATCTCACAAGAGAATAATAGTCCAAGGCCAGTTAGTGGTATCTACGAGATTTACCCAACGAGCAACAATATGTGGTAACATCAAATACGTATCCCCTATATATTAATCTTGAAGCATTACAACAAGTTTTTGTAGCCACGTGTCAACATTAATATGATTCTTAGAATCCTTACAAAAATAAGTTGGTTCATATAAATATATATTATACTTTTTATTAAACTAACTATCAAATTAATTAGTAGTGTACAAAAGAATATTCTTTATTTCCTTAAATAAAAGCTACAAAATTACATAATTTGATTAACATATATATGACAATTAATGATTATGAATAATACATGTTTGATAGCAATTTTGTATCGTCTCCCTTTTTTGTTTAATTTTATATTATTAAAAAAAAATCAATCACATTAAGCATATAATAAAATAAATAAATTTCTTTTAATATGTTATATTTTAATTTTTTTAAAACCACTATAAATTACTAAAATGGTAGAAATCTCACGTTGAAAATTTTGTGATCAATGGTTTAATTTGTTTTTGTTCAAGTAAGATACAAATGATCATAAATTGTATGAATATGAAGTCTCATTAATACATATTCATATTATATATATATATATATATATTAATATTAAATATACTTTAAATTAAATTTTATACTATAGAAAATATAAAAATATGTTAATTTTAAAATTTGCAGTGAAAAATTATTGAGATTTAAATATTTTAATTTTGAAATTTGTATTAAAAAATTACATATTAAAAGTTTTGTGATTAACGGTTAAATTTTTGATACAGAAAATATACAAATGTTAATAAAATCATATGAATAGGAAGTATCAATAATAAATATTTATATTAAAATATCTCCTATATATTAATCTTGGAGCATACAACATTTTTTCGTAACCACGTGTCATCATTAAGATAATTTTTAGAATCTTTAGAAAAATAAGTTGGTCTATATAAATATATATTAAATTTTTTATTAAACTAACTATCAAATTGTTTAGTAGTTACAAAATAATATTTTTTATTTTCTTAAATAAAAGCTACAGAATTACCTAATATGATTAACATATATATGACAATTAATGATTATGAATAATACGTATTTGATAACAATTATGTATCCTCTCTCTTTTTTGTTTAATTTTATATTATTAAAATAAATTAGCAAACACATTTACCATATAATAATAAAAATTAGATTTTTTCTTATATTTATATTTTAATTTTTAAAACGACTATAAATTACTAATAAAGGTAAAAGTCTCATATTAAAAAAATTGTGATCAATGGTTTAACTTTTGTTTTGTTCAAGCAAGATACAAATGATCATAAATTATATGAATATGAAGTCTCATCAATATATATATATATATATATATATATATATATATTAAATATAATTTAAATTAAATTCTATACCATATAAAAATATAAAACTATGTTAATTTCAAAATTTGCAGTGAAAAGTTATTGAGATCTTATATTTTAATTTTTAAATTTGTATTGAAAAATCTTACATTATAAGTTTTGTGATTAACGGTTTAGATTTTTGTTAGGGAAAATATACAAATGTTAATAAAATAATATGAATATGAAGTATCAATAATAAATATTTATATTAAAATACACTATATATGTATCTATGTCAATATCACTTAATTTAATTATATACCATATAAAGTAAATAAAATGATTGTTTTGATTTATATACCAAAAACATGATTGTAAATTAACAAAAAAAATATTGGTTTTGATTTATGTGCTTACTCTAATGTATATAATTTTATGTATACAAATTATTTTTAAATAGGTGGCTTCCAATATGTTATTTGATCCTGACAATCCCAGAAATACACTTTTTCAAATCAAAGTGATTTTTTAACATTGGAAGAACTATATATATATGTTATGAACCAGATTGTGGATGGCTCATAACCAAGAGATTATGATTTGTAATCTTTCTATTTATCTATGACGGTGTAATCTCCTATATAAAGAACCTCTATGTTATGAACAAAGATAGACTTTTCCATTACTTTTATATCACGTTATCAGCACGAAACTCTAAATCCCTAAGCTAATACCCAAATCGAAAAACCCTAAAACCCTAACCCTAGCCAGCGATCCGACGAACCCTAAACCCCGATCGCGTCTCTTGTTCCCGCATCTGTTCCAGCTCATGTCCCCGATCAGCTTCAACCCAAGGCGTTCCTGATCCTAGCTCAGACGTTCACGACCCGAGAGCAGCTCCAGCACGCGACCTCTTCCTCATTCGCGATAACATCAGACAGCTCGCGTCCGACGATAAAGACGTTCCCGATCAAGCAACAAAGGACGTCTGCGACCCGATAGAAGCGACTCGATCCATTCCAGCTCGTGTCCCGTTCGTGTCCAGCTCGCGGCTCAACTCCTTTGGTGGTCCGATTCAACAATCATCTAAGGTTAAAAGGTAATTCAAAACCTAAGAACCCATAATCGAACATGGATTGATTGATAAATAATGAAACCTTAAAACCCTAATCTTTATGAATCAAAACTATAGGGTAATAGATCAAAAAAATCCTAATTGAGTAAATCGAAGCTCTAAAAGTTTGATACCCCAAACCCTAAATCATGTTCCTACATGATTAAAACCCCAAATCGGTTTTTACAAGTTAAAATCCGATAAATCCTAACCCTATATCTATAAACCCTAAATAATATAAGTATCACAATTAATTATACTATAATTATCAAATCACATATTAAAACTCTAATCGAATATTTTGAAATCAAAACTGTTTTCGGTTTTGATCATTGAGGTTTTAAATCTGATTGAATCTGATGCTATGTTGCAAGAATTGTTTGACCGTTAAATTGATAGATTTATTTTCTCATCCTGCTTGGTTAATTGTTCATCTGATTATTATCACCTTTGCATGATCTGATTGTTTTAAATTGATGTTCCATAATTCCACTCCTGTACATATAGAATCGGTATGCTAGGTTTGCATTATAACCATATGGCCACATGAAAACATATAAAAATTGCTTGTTTGGTCGATACCCTTTGTTGATAAATCTGTGTGACTTATTATGCATCATATATCACTTTGGTCGTGTGGCCTTATTGCATTATATCACATTTGGCCGTGTGGCTTGTTTGCTTATTAGAAATGTATTGACTTGATAGCATCTTGTTTATGGCCATATTTTAAATATTTTATGAGATCTAAAATTGATTGATATATGATTTGAGATGTCAAAAATCAACCTGGATTTTGCTGCCCTAAATCTCTCTGGAGATAATTATTTGAAATGGGCACTGGATACTGAGTTTATCCTAAAGTCAAAGGACTTGGTGAATGAATCACAAAAGGCGATAATGCCAAATGAGAAAGATTGATACAGGGCAATATTAATTATTAGCCATCATCTTATTAAGAGTCTCAAAGATCAGTATCTAACTATAGAGAATCCTCTAGACCTTTGGACAGAGTTAAAAAAATCGAGATATGATCACCAAAGAACGGTGTTATTACCAAAGGTCCTATTTGATTGGAGGAATCCCAGAATCCAGGACTATAAGTCCGTGGATGAGTTTATTGCTAGCTGGACAAAATAATGGGTTACTGATGAGAAACAGTGAATTGAGACCTCCTGGATTAACTCCATTACCTGATACCAATAAGGCCGCAGAAGAAAAAAAAGGTAACCACGTCCAGAATGATAGACCACACGGTCATAGCCGTGGAGGGTAGAAAGGACGTGGCCATGGCCACTATAACACATTTGACCGTGGGAATCACTATGGCAGAGGCCGTGGGTATCAACCCAATTTGAGCCATGGTCAAGGCAGTGGCCGTGGTATATCCTTTAAACCACAAAGCTCGACCAAATCAGTGTGCCATAGATGTGGAATGGGGAACCATTGGGCTAAGATATGAAGGACTCCCAAACATTTTTGTGACCTCTATCAAAGAAAGTCTGAAAGGGAAGAATCATGAAACCCACTTGGTCTATAAAGATGGTGAAAATAATTTCGAACATGATCAAGATGATCTTATGGAATATGAGACTTATGATTGCCTAAAAGAATCTAGTTGATAATCTGATTTCGACATCAAACTTGTGTGTTTGCTTTGCTTTTATGCTTTCTCTGATTTTTATCTCCTTGAATTTATTTCTATTACATTGTCTGCTTAGATCAAATGAATGAATGATTTTTCTATATGAGTACACTGAAAAACGCCAATATAAGTACTAAAGTAGGTATCGCCAGTCTGAAAGAAGACTATGGCTAGGCTAATATATTATTGCCTACGGGTATGCATCTAGAAATCAGTGATGCCTTATATTCACCCAACTCTAAGAGCAAGAGCAGCCTATTGAGTTTTAAAGATATAAGAATGAATGGTTTCCATATTGAAACAATGGGCGAAGGAAACAAAGAGTTCCTTCAGATATATGTATAAAATCGCCCAAGGCCATAATAAGTCCTAAAGACTATACCTGCATTCTCTTCTGACCTATACTATGCATAGATCAGTATGATAGAGGATAAAATCCTGCAAAAATATACACTTTATGGCACGACCGGATTGGCCATCCTGGTCCAAACATGATGCGAAAATTGATATTCAAAAGGCACACATTAAAAGATAAGAAGAGTTATCCCAAAGAATCTCACGTGTGTAGCATGTACACAAGGGAAACTCATTAGGCCATCACCAGTAAAACGGCTACGAGCCCCTTTTTCATAAATAAAGACTATATGTCTAGATAATACTGGTGAATACAAGTCCCAAGCGTTTAAATGATTATGGTATGTCCATGGGGGTAAGTGTGGACAATTCTGTGATACATGTCCATACCAAGAACGGTTTGGCCGAAATCTTTTAAAACGCAAATAGCTGATTGATAGACCATAACTTATGAGGTCAAAACTCCCATTCACAGCTTGGGCCACACGAAATTTACATGCACCTAAGTTAATACGTATCAGGCCATTTAGTGAGCATAGATATCCCCTATCACAATTATTAACGGGTCAAGAGCCAGACATACCCCATCATAAGACATTTGGATGTGCTGTCTATGTACTAATTGCTCCACCACAGAGAACTAAGATGGGACCTCAAAAGGAGGATAGGGATATATGTTGGATATGGTTCTCCCACAATAATAAAGTACTTTGAGCCAACTATGGGTGATTATATTTGAGGCCAGTTACACGGATTATTTTAAGACTAGGAGGAGAAAAAAATAATAAAGCTGGTAAAAGAATGGTAAAAAAAATAGAATGGAATCAACCATCAATGACTTGGCAAGATCCTCGGACTAAAGAATGTGAAATAAACGTCCAAAGATTATACATTTACAAAGCTAGCTAATCAAATGCCAGGCACATTTGCTGACCCGAAAAAGAATGACTAAGTCATATATAAACCAACTTGTAAAGCACCAAGGAATTTGATGTCCAAGAAGAGACACAGTCAAGTTGCTACAGAGTCTAGACAACGTATGAAACGTGGTAGACCAAATAGGTTCCAAAAGATAAGAATCCTCGGAAACAAAAGAAAGGTGCAGAGAATGATAATCAAAATCCAAATCCGAGGTTACTAAGGAAACCATCCCATACATGGAGATAAGGCCGGCCGGCTCTAAGGTACAGGTACCAAACAATGTAGCTTGGGACGCCAAGCTGCAAAGTATTAAAGGTCCTGATAATAATGAATCTTAATCGATTATATCATGTCTGGAACATAATGGAACCAATAAGGAATGTCGACATAAGATGATTTATTTGCATACAAGGTAGCACTTGAATTTATGAATATAAGCGAGGATCATGAACCCACGTCAATATAAGAGTGCGCACTCGTAGAATAGATTGGATTGAATGGAAACGTGGGGTTAAATAGTTTAAAGAAGAAAGGCGTATTTGACCATATGATTAAGACGCCATATGATGTTAAAACCAGTGGATATAAATGGGTCTTGTGAGGAATAGAAATCGGGAGATATAAAGCTGATGTTGCACAAGGATTCTCACAAAGACCAGTAATAGATTATGAGGAGACATACTCCTATGTGGTGGATGCAACTACTTTTAGATTTCTCATAAGTCTGGCTATATAAGAGAGAAAATTAGACTTGCAGCAAGTTGATGTAGTGACTGCATATTTATATGGTCCACTGGATAATGAAAGTACTAGACGGTATTGAGCTGAAAGTACAGCAAGTTCTCAAGAACAATATTGATAATCATCAAAGTATATGATCTGAATATCATAGGAACCTCTGGATACAATTTCCCAAACAGTTAAATATCTCAAAAAAGAGTTTGAGATGAAAGATCTTGGAAAACAAAGTCTTGTTTGGGATTACAGCTTGAGTACATTAACAATGAAATCCTTGTGCATCAAATAGTATATACAGAAAAGGGTACTCAAGAGATTTAATATGGACCAGTCTAACCCATTATCTAGTACATGGGCATGAGATCACTTGTTTTGGACACTGATCCATTCAGTCCAAAGGTGGATGATAAAGAAGTCCATTTAGTCCTGAGATGGACGATGCAGAAGTCTTGTTTTAGACACTGATCTGATTGGTCCATAAGAAGGACGATGAAGAAGCCTTTGATTTTGGTTTATTTTATACTAACCAGCCCAAAGAGGGGTTATTTGGTTTTGTTGATTTGTTTTCAGACAGGTTATGTTTTACACATGGTGGTACACGCATATCACAGCAACATCATCCAAGATTTCGTGTGTGTGTATTTGAGGTCGATGACTCAATATGTTCGATCAGATTGTGGCATGGCCGATGGTAAAGAAGAACCAACTATCATGTTCGAGGACGCAACATATGGCTTTTATAGTTTATTTTCTGAAGAAAATATAGAAAAAAATGACAGATTGAAACTATCTCTTGAAACTATTAAGATAACTTTGTTGCTTAATATAAAACCTTAATTGAAACAAACGATAAAGTAAATTTCATCAAATTTTTGTATTTTGTGAAACTGGGTTTTAATTCTCAACTGGGTCGCCGGTTCTTCCGGTTTTGAGCCGGGTTTTCCGGTTTTGAGTAATCCCGAGTTTTGGACCAAACCGGACTCGCTTTGCCCAATGAGTCACGGTCAGACCGGTCGGACTGGCCGGTCCGGTTAGGGTGTCAAAACCTAGTAAATTAAATCAAATACAAAAGTAACTTAAAAGGATAATGAAATTACAACCATCCCCTTATCAAACAAAAAAACATGTAATCACTTTTAAGATTATAACACGGTGAAGTCTTCTCAGGTTAGTGAAGTAATCTATGAGAAGATTTCTCTAGAAGTTTTCTTGTGTATTTAATATTAAAATAATTTATTAAAATATTTGGATGGAAAATAAATTAAAATCATGTAATTACAAAAAAATCTAAATGATGTAAATTTAGATTTACTAAAATTGATTTTTTTTTAACGTAGATTGGTGAATATATGTTGTAAGTCATGATTGTTCTTAGTTAAGGGTTTGGTAACAGTTGTAGTATTTTTTGTATTTTTAAGGTTAAAATTTTGAATATATATATTTTAAAGATTTAAATTTGACATGTATGTGTTTAATTTTGTATATATTAAACACTTTATAAGTTAATCTTATGTTTCATAAAGTGTTTGTTCCTATTTAGTTAATTATTTGATTTTAGGGTTTAGAAGACTTCTAACATATAATGCATTAAAAGACTTTTTGGGAAATCTTCTGTAATGAATATTAAATTTAGGGTTTAGAAAATTTCTTGAAAATTTTTCTACTGAATTTTATATTAGTAGACTTCGTATTTTATATTAGAAGACTTCCAAGAAATCTTATGACACTCTTGAATGTTCAAATTCATATCTTATGACATAAAAATACATATGATGCTATTTTAGACTGCAACTAATTGAACAAATTTTTACAAAAAAAAAAAATTAAAGCACATTAGAAAACATGAACATCTCATGTTCAAAATATTTATGAAAGCAGTCTTCTCCGATTTACTATAAACATATATAAACATGAATATTGCTAACCTCTTAATTATAAAGTTATAAATTTCATTCAAAAGTCTCAATATTGACAAATACACATGACTTAACAAGAAAATCTTAAAAGTTCATTTTAAATTTGGAGAAAAAACAAGGTTCACAAAAATTAACAGAGAAGACTCTTCTCTCACTAACTAAAAATGTAAATAAATATAAATATTGCTAACCTCATAATTAAAAACAATTAAGTTATAAATTTCATTCAGGAACTCCAATACTGACAACTACACTTGACTTAACAAGCAAATCTTTAAAAAATTCATTTTAAATATGGAAAAAAATCCAAGAATAGTTCTCCAGAAATCTTATGTTTAGTTTATTTTTGCAATAATAAATATACAAATGCGACTTCTCAAGAAGTCTGCACACTTAGCGAACTTCTTAGGAACTCTTCCTTTGTAAATTATTGTGGTACTTTTGTATTTGGAATTTTTTTTTGATTTTTATGAGAAGACTTTTATACTGAATTTTGCAATTGAATGAAATCTTCTCTCATAATCAAGTTATTTTTGCAATGGACAGAAATTTTGCTGAAATTTAAATTTTCATACAATATTTCTCAAGAAGTCTTCCAACAAAAGATTTCTAAAGAAGTCAGAGAAGTCATCTTACAGTTATGTGAAGTCTCCAAAGTGTCGCAAGAAGTCTATGTTGGTTAATTTTTCAATTTACCATGTTTAACTTGTAAGAGAAGACTTATAGGGAAGAATTCTCTAGAACTCTTCTTTCAAAACCAAAGGTTTGGCCAGAATCTCGAAATAAATTAGTTAACTTTATTATTATTTATTATCAATGGCAAAACTAACATATGCATACTTCAGAGACTTCATGTGGCTGTAAGAACACTTCTCAAGAAGTCTTTTGGTAGAAGAATTTTCTAGAAATATACTTTGGAAAAGTCAAATTTATGCAAAACTTCGGTCAATTGCAAAACTATCCTGCTTATTAGAGAAGACTTCTAGAGAAGTCAACTCGATTTTTTTTGTTACAAAGAAAAAGGTAAAACTTCAAAAACATACAAAATAGTCAATTGCAAAACAAACATACGAATTTACCAACAAACTCCTCTAGAAGTCTTCTCCATCTTGCTTATTAGAGAAGTCTTCTTCAGGAAACAAATCAGAAAAAATTCAAATATCATTCTTAGATCCGGTGAAATTCATGTTTTGTTTCTCCAACCACACATAACTTAATGAAAGTTACCCACTCATCATGAACTTGAATAACTCCAATAACCATATAAATTTTGAAATAATTTTTTTTGGTATTTTGGGATGAAATGAGAGAGAAAGTGAAAGATAGATAGTTTGTGTGTGTAAGAAATGAGGATATGAAGATGTAAATGTCTATTTTAGGTGCATTTAGAGCTTTAAATTGGTTGTTCATGATGGTTGTTGTATTGATGACAATGGTAACGTTGTAAATAAGAAAACAAAATGGAGATGATTGAGTAAAATAATCAATTTCAAAAAAAAAAATGAAAATAATAATAATGACATTTTCATGAATAACTTGAACTTTTAGGATGAATAAGACAAATGAAAAAAAAATTAAAAATGGATTTATTTTTGTTTATGACCATTAGTTTTGAGTCATTTTTGAAGCACTCCAAATTACAGTGATATGTTGGTTGTAACAATAAGAATCCACACAGATTATTAGTTTATAGATACATATGTTTCTACATATAACTTTAAATAAATAATGGTTTAAAACCTATAAATTTGAAATATAAGTTGATTTTAATTGGTAGATGACAAGGTATGTTATGTCATTGAGAATGGTATGATCAAGTTTTGTATGCATGATGATATTATAAAATGTTATCTAATGTTAAACATGCTTTTTTGTGGTAATTATGTGAGCTCATCAGTACATTATGTATAATATAAATTTTACCTACAAAATAATAATTTAGTTGTAAATGATAATATTTTAGAATCAAATTAATATAAATTGGGTCTCCAGTAAAAAACTGCAAAAAATGACTCACTAGCAAAGAATGAAAATTTCATCTTATTTAAACACTTTGAATCTTTATTAGTTGAATGATGATTAAAGTGTACTCTTTTAATGAATAAATAAACTGTGATAAAATTTATGCGAATATGAATATAAACTTGTTTAAGAAAAATTATATTAGACAGTTATAAGATGCTATGTTATAATATGTAAAAATTTATATATAAATTAATCTAGCTTAATTTTTAAACATGTATATAAATACTATGTTAGAGAAATGTTAATTTTCTAATCTTAGATATTTTTCATTTTTCATTTTCTTAATCTTTCCAAATTTTTCTTGATCATGCTTTTCAAAATTTGGATATGGTATGTTTCCAAGTTCTTTCACTCATGTAATCTCATACTTACTAACATATGTGATAATGGACAAATCTTCAAAATATTTGTAATATACCTTTGCCAGGGCTATCAAACCGACGATTATATTCATTTGTGGAGCAAATCTGCAACATCATGCGGTCGAGTCGTCATCGACATTTATACGATGTTGTAGGGTCAATGACATTTATACCCAATCCTATATATCTTTAATTAAGAAACTAATATCATGACTGCAATGTCAAAAATTAAATAGTAATTGCAAAATTGAAAAACAAGTCATAAATGAAAAAAATTAGATTAAAAATGTTATTCGCAGGGATGAGAATAGCAAATAAGTTGAACGAATCAATCACAAACTTACGTTTAAAAACACATTGTTTCATTACTTTATTATAAAACAGATTTTGAAAACATAATAATTATTTTTTGATCCATTAAGATTATAATTTTTGGGTAACATTATATTAATTGTTTTTTGTATTACAACTAAAAATCAATTAGCTGTAAGTGAACTGATTATAATACTGATCTATGATTTTCACACTAGCATCTCATTCCTCTCACTCAACAAGAAGGAAAATTTCAATTTTACTACAAGTTTGATACCATTTTTCAAAAATATCTTTAAAGGATGACCATTTTCATAAATACTTTTAATTTTTGTTAAAAAGATATAATTAACACTGGTAAATCATTTATAAACTTTTAATAATAATTCACGAAACATTTATAGAAGTTTATAAACCTAACTACATCACCTAAATATTACCCCCTATAAATAATCACTAAACCTTAAATCCAAATGTTATGATATTTTTGATTGAGTATATTTTTGAAAAGTGATAACCAACTTAGGGCATTTTAAGCGATTTTTCCAAGAAATATTGTGACAATAACATCCACATATGATGCACCATTGGATAGCATTGATATCAAAATTGTGAAAATAAAAACACAAAATGTTTAACAAAATAATATTTGACTTTCATAGAAGTTAAGTAACAATATGCATATTTATATAAAATTTTTCCTACATAATTTTGTAAAATATTAAAAAAAAACTATACTAAAAATATTAATTTACCGATTTCAAATTTATTCTTGATCTTTCCTTAATCAATTTTATTTTTATGATTTTCACAAATTTGATATGGTCCATTTTTATGTCTCAATAAAGTGTGTTTGTGTAAAAATACAGTACCTATGAGAGTATAGTATCCTATTTACTAAAGTGTAACTTATGCATACGATGAGCCCTAGAATACAGTTGATACATATTTTTTTTCGGAGGAGGAACTAATATAAATTATGTCATATACGTACTTTTATCAGTTTTTCATAGCACTGGACAATAGATTTTAGAGAGAATTTTTTCAACATATACGATTGATGTCAAAATTAGGAATCCATACATGATTTGACCGAAAGACAAAATACTGTTACATTTGTGCCCAGAAGTATCAAAATTACCCATACTCTCCTCTCCATCCCTAATTTCCTTCTTCCTCAACATCCGACAAGGTTGATTTTCTCCATATTTTTTTATAGATTTAAATCAATTCGCTAAAAATTCAAATCTTCTACATAAGTCCTCCATCCCTTCAAATCTTCTAAATTAAAAACACATTGTTTCATTACTTTATTATAAAACAGATTTTGAAAACATAATAATTATTTTGTGATCCATTAAGATTATAATTTGTGGGTAACATTATATTAATTTTTTTTGTATTACAACTAAAAATCAATTAGCTGTAAGTGAACTGATTATAATACTGATCTATGATTTTCACACTAGCATCTCATTCCTCTCACTCAACAAGAAGGAAAATTTCAATTTTACCACAAGTTTGATAACATTTTTCAAAAATATCTTTAAAGGATGACCATTTTCATAAATACTTTTAATTTTTGTTAAAAAGATATAATTAACACTGGTAAATCATTTATAAACTTTTAATAATAATTCAAGAAACATTTATAGAAGTTTATAAACCTAACTACATCACCTAAATATTACCCCCTATAAATAATCACTAAACCTTAAATCCAAATGTTATGATATTTTTGATTGAGTATATTTTTGAAAAGTGATAACCAACTTAGGGCATTTTAAGCGATTTCTCCAAGAAATATTGTGACAATAACATCCACATATGACGCACCATTGGATAACATTGATATCAAAATTGTGAAAATAAAAACACAAAATGTTTAACAAAATAATATTTGACTTTGATAGAAGTTAAGTAACAATATGCATATTTATATAAAATTTTTCCTACATAATTTTGTAAAATATTAAGGAAAAACTATACTAAAAATATTAATTTACCGATTTCAAATTTATTCTTGATCTTTCCATAATCAATTTGATTTTTATGATTTTCACAAATTTGATATGGTCCATTTTTATGTCTCAATAATGTGTGTTTGTGTAAAAATACAGTACCTATGAGAGTATAGTATCCTATTTACTAAAGTGTAACTTATGCATACGATGAGCCCTAGAATACAGTTGATACATATTTTTTTGGAGGAGGAACTAATATAAATTATGTCATATACCTACTTTTATCAGTTTTTCATAGCACTAGACAATAGATTTTAGAGAGAATTTTTTCAACATATACGATTGATGTCAAAATTAGGAATCCATACATGATTTGACCGAAAGACAAAATACTGTAACATTTGTGCCCAGAAGTACCAAAATTACCCATACTCTCCTCTCCATCCCTAATTTCCTTCTTCCTCAACATCCGACATGGTTGATTTTCTCCATATTTTTTTATAGATTTAAATCAATTCGCTAAAAATTCAAATCTTCTACATAAGCTCCTCCATGATCTTCACTATTAACATATTTTTATGTTCTTCATCATCATAGTATCTATTACATAAGCATACCATTATTTTGTTTATGATAATCTTCGTTCCAGCGATGATCTCTAATCATTCTTCATCGACATCAGATTCTCCAAAAGCTCGCTGATCTTCTTTTCTATGAAGATAACTCAATTATCATAGGTTAATATGCTTGTTAACTGAGTATGTAATCAATAACAATACATACATATTTACTGACTAACACTACTTTTATCCAGGTTTAAATGTGCACCATCATAAAAAGGTGATATATAACAAATGATACATTAGCAAATGAAAATAACAGCTAAAGTTGAAGTTAACTGCGTTTAAATATACATTCATAATTAGCTTATTTCATAACACACTAACCTAATGTTATCATCCAATAAAGCTATTTTTAGTACTTTAAAATCCATTCATTGACCTAAATATGGTTGTACTTGTATTTGCATCGGTTAAACATAATATTTTGTATCTTGGACATCCAAATTGTATATATTTATATTGATGCTAGTACAATATCCGCTATATAAAAGGGACTAAATTGAAGATTTCTAAAGCTATCCACGTAAGATAAAATATTGCTAGACAATGAAACTGACATGTCATCATCAATTTTACTAACATTTTTCGTGGACTACAAACATCATTCTAAAAGACCAAATGACATCTATGTACTTGCTCACGACACAATTAGGCCCAATATCCTTTATGAACCCATTCAAGCAAAACCAGCAACTCACCAACGTCTTCCACCTTCGCTGCAACCTTTCATTATCCTTTCTTCACTGTTTAGGAACGCATACCCTTCCACACACTATCTACATCCATAAATCCATAACTTCCCTCTTCAATAAAATAACAACTATATGGCGATACACTCTTCAGCTTCCCCTGCTTCTCTTTATATACGATGACCCCGACTTACACCACCGCCAAATTGATTACTCTCACACAAGAAAAACTTCTTCACAAATGGCTTCTAATGGTTCTAAGTATTGTCGCAAAATCTCCCACCGTCTTCTTCGAGCACATGTTCCGGAGTTACTAAGTGATACACGGCAGCAGCCATTCATTGGTCTTGAGCTCCTCATGATCAACGATAAGGTAAGACCTGATCTTCTGATCCCTGTCAATTTATGTTGTTCTGATACATCTATCTAACATATAAATATATAATCGACATCCACATGCCTCTGTTACAAGGTATGAGAGGTCACAACGTTAACATAGCCTGAGAGTTGTCTCAATATCTCTCTCGCTCAGTATTTGGAATTATATTTCTATATGTAAGTGGCAAGTGTTTTGACTCTTTTGGGAGAGGGGAGAGGGAGGAGACGTAGCTGACTCCTTTAAGCTCTGTGTATTTGCTTTTCATTTAATATCAACAAGCTCAAGATCATCATTCATGTACTTTTTCGCGTAAACGCATATCTTGGAAACTCCACATGTGCAGTTCCTTCGGGATGCTGAAGAGGAAGCAAATGAAGAGGGGGTGAAGTAAGAGAGATGCCAAGAACTAATTGTGCCTCAGCCCTCTCGAATGAATTTCTTTACCGGACATTTCCCAATAACGACCATGTCTTAACTCGTAGTTTCGGTATCTCCATCCAGTCATTTTGTTTATTTTTTAAATTTAGATACACGTGTAACGTCTATGATGAGCTAACTCTTTTGTCTAATGTGAATTCTTTAATGTTGCCTCTCTTTAATGGATGTTTTTTTTTTTCGTTTCAGTTTTAGCCATCTATTTTAGTAATACCACTCGGATTAAAAAGACTTGGAATGAAAGTTTTGATTTCGATGGATGAAGAAGAAGCATGAAGTCTTATTTGATAGATTTGTCTCAAGCAGGACGAACAAGAAAAACAAAAGAGTTAAAGTTGTAAATAGAAAGACATGTATTAAAGGGTTACAACCGAGGGCTTCAAAATTGATCAATTATATTATTAACCAAAAAATTTCTTATTAATATATTTTTATATTCTGAAGATTGAATTTTTAAACTAGGATTTTAATAAAATATATATTGTTAATATACAATGTACAATAACAAATTATTTAAAAAGTTATTTTCTTATATATCCCGCTCATGATGGTCAATTGAGTAGATAATCTTAATGAATTAAGAAGAAGCATGAAGTCTTATTTGATAGCAGAAACTTATTATGTAATTGCCACTATCAAAATTTCTATCTTTTTTCTTATTTTATACTTTTTTATTTTTCTAAAAAACAAAAATGGAAAATATCTACATATATATATATATATTTCTAAAGCTATATGGAAAAAAAAACTTATGAACAATTCTTACATTATTTTTTTCAAATCTCGGTAGTATTTGTGTACTGAATTAATAAGAATTAGCTTAACAATTAATTACGTTTTAAAATATTTCCGATTCTAAGAACAAAAAATATATAATCAGTAATACATAGACAAACATATTATTTATTTTATATATTATATCTTTAATAATTATGATATTTTTATTTATAAAATATATACGGATCATTTTGTTTTACCCTTTTCAAAATAAAGCTATTAAATATTTAATTTTAAAAATTGGGAGACCAATTTTATTTTATTTTTCTTATAATGTTAGTATTAGACAACATATTAAAATTATATAAGTTTACAAAATACTTACACATTTAGGATGAACAACCAAACTAAATTAAAATAACAAAATTATTCACATTTAGCATTAAGAAAGTAGTAAATATATACTACTTATGTTTTTAATAAAATTACTTGAAGGATATAAACTTAAAGATTCTAATTTTCTTTGTAATTAAGAATTCCAAAACTTCTGTAGAAAACTATAAATAATTGTATTTAAAATTTTTGTATCAAAGTAGATGACAAAAAAAAATATCAAATTTTGAAACAAACATATATAAAAGGTGAAGGGAAAGGGACATTCATGACCATATCTGATTTTTTAAATTAACTTTCTAAATAATTCTAAAATTAACTACTCACCTCAACACCAAAAGTTTTTTTTACTTAAATCGCATTATATATGTTATTAGCAGCTTCAAAAAAAACACAATGAATCAAATTAAACCGCTTAGAAGTAATATATAAAAAAACATAAAATAATTACCTAAAATTTAACAAGACAAAAATACCAACAAAAACCATCTTCAACTCTGAAGTGACAATTTTGGTTCATTACTGCAGAACTATATTAATAAAAGAAAAATATTGAAAATATATTTTAAGAAAAATATTGAAATAAAATTATAATGCATAATCCGCGCGTAGCGCGGACAAAGAATCTAGTAATTGTTAATGTTAAGAACATAGAGTTAAAGATATAATAGTTAAGCTATTCTGAAACTACAACTAGTGATAGATGACGCTAATACAATAATAAAAGTTTAATTGGCTATGGAGATGATGGAGAATATATGGTCAACAAATGTATCAATGTATATTATTTTCTTAACACGCTACATATTTTGTTAACAAGTTATAATTATGTGTAGAATGTTAAAATAAAAAATAACATACATAATAGTAAATATTCATTCTTTGGTGTGAAACCATATATTAGCTAACAAATCATGTATCATATAATAACTAACGTATCAACTAACAATACACTCATAACAATGTATCATCTAACAAATCATGTATCCAAACCATGTAACATCTAATAAACCATGTAAGAAACCATATAACAACTATATGTTTTGTTAACAACTTATAATGATTTTTCGAAAGTTAAAAGAAACAATAACATACTAGTGAATACTCATTCTTTGGTCCTAAGTCGTGTATCAATTAACAAAATATGTATCACATAATAACTAACATATCAACTATTAAATCATTGTAGGAACCGAAATTCACACTGTCGATTTCCGTTTAAATTAGGAAAGTTAGGAAAGCCCTAATTTCCCTGAGGTCCCAGATATCTGCTAAACCACGCGCCAAGCAATCAGAACACGAAATAAAGACAAGAAAAATAAGGAATCGTAAAAAGAGAGCAAAAAGAAGTCTTGTTCCGAATTTGCGTATGAGCGTTACAACAAGGTAGAAGCCTCGGCTACGAGAGCTGTCGGTGAGATTCCTAGTTCTAGCAACCTAAGACTGCAAAACCTAGTTGAGTCGCAGCTCGAGATAACAAAAACGGAAAGTTGCCTAAATGCTCTAAGTGCTAAGTTTGCTCTGAAAAAGTTCTCCTCTTGTGCCTCTCGCCTAGAACTCCTTATATACTTCGTCCAAGGTCGGTTTGAGCTTTCCTCTTTTACCCTTAAGCCATCATAACTCGAAAATGGAGATATTCCATTTTTCTCGATCTTCATGATTATCCGCGGAAACTTAACATTTATCTGCGGAAATTTGACATTTTAACTTTTCTTGCGGACTAAGTATAAACCGCCATAGTATCTATGGGCTTTTTCCTTAAAAAATCGTAAGTGGGTTTCTAATCTCGTTTTAGACCAATTTGGGCCGTCTTTCGACACGAAACGTTTATTACGATTTTAATCGATAAAACTAAACTTTCCGCAATTTTTATCGTAAAGTTTAAGTGATAACTCCAATCGATGGGAGTGAGAAATGATATGGCTGCGGTACATAGGAGCTAGCATTAAGGAACATACGAGAATCCATGGATTTTGGTCGTACCCGTTGATCGAAGTTCGAGACAATTCGGTCGCTACTTAGCGACCTGATCCGCACTGGATCGGTCGCTACGTAGCGACCGAACGAATGGCTTGGTCGGTCGCTACGTAGCGACCGACTCGTTCGCGGGTCGGTCGCTACCATGCTTACCAGCTCTTACCATTGCCGCTTCTAGATGGGAGGTAGGCGAAGGTAGCTTGCTCGAGGAACGCCTAGGCTACCTTTTATTTGGCAGCCGCCTTTGATGTAACTAAACTAGATAGAGTTTGGGTCACGAATTCGGATTGACAAGACGACCTGCTGATTAAAGGAAAAACTCTTCGCTGGGAACTCTCCAAGCAAGTGATTTGAGGTACTTTAGTAACTCGACTGTACTGGAATGCTTAAAGCTACTAGAGAAAGTCCTACTCTTTCATTTAGAGAAATGAAGTCTCCTTTCAAGGATTTTGCTGAGCAACTGCTTTATAGCCCTCTCCCTATTATATTAGTAAAGGGAAGTTCTTTTTCCCACTTAAGCGGATACTCCAAGTCAAATCAATGCTTTAAGGAAAGACTTCCCAGGGGAGTCGAAGCAAAAGATGCAAGGGGCTTGGTCGGTCGCTACGTAGCGACCGACTGAGTGGCTTGGTCGGTCGTTACGTAGCGACCGGCGCCTTGTTTCGGATCGGTCGTTACGTGGCAACCTTGTTTGGACCCTTTTCTGATGTTTTACGAACGTGTTCTTGGACTATGGGAGTTTAGTTTCGATGGATCAACCGAGATTAGTGCAAGATTTCACCGCAAGGTTTTTCGTAAAGATTTCTTTACGAAGATTACTTTTTCGTAAAAGCGTTAATGCCAATTTTTACGGATATTTGGATGTTAACTTCGCCGTGTTTGTTTTTGACGCCAACAGTTAGCCCCCCAGCCCGTTAGAATCGTGGATTGCGATGAGATTCTAGCGTGCGGTTTAGCGATTTGGGCAAGATACGCTTATTTGGACGAAGTTTATATCCAAGAATCCGTAAACAAATAGTAACTTTTAATGCCTATAAGAAGGGAGGTAACTTTCCTCATAATTTTCACTCACTTATTTTCATAAGAAGTTTTTTGAGAAAAAAATTTCCTTTCCCTCTCCTTCTCTTTTTTCTTTAAGTTTTAAAGATGTCTAGCAGAAAAAAGACTTTGAAAAGAGGTACCTCCCGTGGTTCTTCGTCCGAGGGTGTTCACGATGACGATATTCTTGTCCCGAAGCCTGAGTCCTTGCCTCACTCGATAGATCCTGCCGATGGGGAGGCGTATTGGATAGCGAGATATGGTTCGATTACTCCCCCCCCCCCCCTCCCCCCAGCGAGAAGTCATTTCCTTTCATGAGCCAGTGTTTGGTCGAAAAAGGTGCGCCGAGCAGAAGCACCGGTGAATTTCTCAAGGCCGTTCGGACGTTCTGCCGGATTTCAGATGCGGTAGGGTTTTGAATTCCTTGTCGAGGGGAAAGTGCTGATAATCCCCGGGAGGGTTTCTTTACCTGCTACGAGTCCTTCTTGCTGCGCTGTCGTCTGTGGTTTCCGATCCCTGAAATCATAGTCCGTGTGTTGGACCGCTTCGAGGTATCGATAAGCCAGCTGAATCCCACCAGTTTTCAGCATCTCATTGGCGTCGTGATCTTGAGCTATGAGCATGGCCTCTCCCTTACCACTGACCACTATGAAGCGATCTTTAGGCTGCAACTTGTCTCGAAACCGCACCTCTACCGGTTGGTCCCTCGGAAATACATGACGGTGATTAAGGGGCTTATTTCCAACTCTAACTCGTGGATGAAGTTTTTCTTCTTTCTTCGTGTAAATTATGCGTCCGTCGAAGAGAATTGCATTCCACTGTTCCGGAGCAAGCCGAATGACAGTCCCTTCATCAACCCGCTCTACCCATTCCCCGAAGACGTGATCGAAATGAGGGATCTCCTCAGGAATGGTCCATTTTTCTGGACCTTCTTTATGCCGAGGAGAGTTCACAAGGCGTTGAGACCCGTGCATCCTGTTCTTGGAGTGGGCGTAGAAGCGGATAATGATTCCGAGTCCGATGATCCTGCTCCTTGCGACGTTCCCGCGGGGGAGACGAACGTGAGGTCCTCTAAGGGTAAAGGCATCGATCTTGGTTATATAGAGTTTTCTGTAGATGACTATATTCTTCCAGGATGGGATCCGGACCTTGCTTATGGTGACGGTAGCGGTTCAAGCGAGGTACCTATTCCGGATTTTGATGAGTTCTTCACCGGCTTACCCTCGAGTTTCGATCCTCCTTCGTCCAAGGACGAATTGGGAAGGTCCAAGGTAGTCGCAGAAGGATCACGCATAATCAACGGGGTTAGTCTCTTTCTTCTTTAGGAACTTTGCAGATAGAATCATGCGCTTCTCTTTTTCTTTACGTTAGTCATTTATGCAGGGCCTGAACATGCTTGGCTCAGCCCTTGAAATGAGCCACAGGGAGGCCATGGTTTACTGCTTCAAAGCAGCAAAAGCGGAAAAGAACCTTGCGCGTATGCAAAACAAAATTTTAGAGCGAGATTCGAAGCTTGCCAAGGATTACGACAAGGCCGTCCGTCGAGCGGAAAGGAGAGGTAGGAGAGAGGTTGTCGAGGTGATGAGAAACCGTGCTTCTAAGTTCAAGACCGAGTGTGGAAACCTTAAGGAGGCTTATTCCCTGGTGGGCGATTTTCACGAGTGTCGTGGTTCGGTTGTTGCCCTGAAGACGCATGCGGCGACTTTGTTTTCAAGGATGAGATGGAACTCATGAAAGGTGGCATGAATGATTATGCCCATGCTGAGGCGCTTATTTCCCCGATCGATGGGAGGATTCTGGGATTTTGGGATCCTATTCCGGTTTCTCCCGATACGGAGGAGGTCGCAACCGAGGCTGCTGGTTATGATGAGGAAGTGGATTGTCCCGTGGATGCATTCGGATTTTTTAAATAGCGCGCTTTTATCCTTGTGTCGGATGTTTGAGTATCAGAATGATCAGGGTGCGTTTGTTTAAGACGGATGATGTGTTCGTTGGGGCCAATCGACGAGCAGGATGTAAATATTCGTTGAAATTTTATTGTCGCGTTTGGACAGTTGTTCGTATAGTTTCGATTCTAACTTTGGCGATGTCTCGCTGTTACTTCGAAGGCTATAAATTCGTTATAAGTTCTGAAAGGTTTGCGAATGTTTTGCGACTTGGACCAGATACGGCCGTTGACAAGAATTTAATATTTGTAGAGATTTTTGCGTAGTTGAAGCGTAAGAGTTCATAAAATGCTTATTGTAGTAAAAGTTTTAAAAAGCTCGAGTACAATAACGCATCTTTTAAAACATGGGAGTATACGAGTATACGTACCCACTTCCCCCCCCCCCCACCTTTTTAGAGAGGGGGATAGCTGAACTCGTCTTTCGACGAGTTGCCTACGTACCCTTTTCGAGGATCAAGCCATCTCGTAGTTCTATTTTATGCCGCGAGTGTTTCTACTCGGCGGTTAGTGCTGTGTTGACCGCCTTAATTGTGGTGACTGTGGCAGGATCAATGTCTTTGTCCGGGTTTTTCTTTTCCGGTTGAGTGACAGCATTGACTTTGGAATCAGGCTGAATTTCGATATCCGAGGCGTTTGCTCCAGCAGACTATGTCTGGTCATCTTTCTTTGAAGTGTTATCGGCCGAAGGCTGACTTAACTTCGTGCGTTTACGACTTATCATCGCGGTGGTTGTGATTTGTCTTAACTTATGCTATGCGAGCAAGCAAAGTCGCGACTGTTTCTAAAAACCCCATATGGCAGCAACCCCGCTCTGGGTCGGGAAATTGATGCCTAGGTGATATGTAGACGAAACGGCTTTCATGGCGTTCAGCCATGGGGTTCCCATGATCATATTATAGATGGCAGGATGATCGACCACCGTGAAGTCGACGATCTTGGTGACTTCCTTGACCATGACTGGTAGTCAGATTGATCCGAGAGTTATTGACGTTTCGCCTGAAAAATCCGTCAATGCTTTTGGTATCGGGGTAACTTCCCCGAGTTCGATGTTCATCCTCTTGTGAGTGTCACGGAAGTCAACATTGACCATGCTCCCTGTGTCAGTGAGGACTCTTACGACTTCCAGATCTCGTATGACGAGGTCTATGACGAGTGGATCGCAATGAGGCTGATCGATTCCGCCAGCTTCCTCTTCCGTGAAAGTTATCGAGTTGCTTTGACCATCTCGGGGAGGAGACCACGTAGGCCAATTTGCACTTGACTCGGTCTTTCGCTGGTAGGCCTTGATGGCCGAGACCGTGTCGTTGCAGTACTGTGATCCTCCGATGATCATGTTCACTCTACGACGATTGTTATCGTTTCCTTTGTCGTCCGATCTCCTTCCGCGTTTATCCCCTGCTTGATTTCTCCGAGGAGAATTTTCTGCGGGTGGACTTTTGTCAGTTTTTGGAAGACGATCGGTCTCAAAGATGAGATCTTTTACGCTGGTTTCTTCAGAGAGAGCTCTCCAGCTAGTAGCTTTGCGGCCAGTCTCGCTCCCAAGACTTTTCAGTTAGTCGTCGAGTGTCCTCGAGTCTGGTGGAACTTGCAGAAGCCGGCGTCTTTTTCGCTCTCCTTCAGTCTGGCCCTTCCCATCGTGATGTGGAAGGCTTGAAGATGCGCTTTAGGGTCAGTCGTACCATTGTATATTGGTACTTTGATTTTTCCCGGGTCAGATACCTTGGTATCAGAGATGCGAGCAGTGAAAGGTGTTTTCCGAGCTCCCTCAAGTAATATGTCGATCTCCGGGGCAGCGCTGGGAGCATGATGGATCTGTGATTTCAGGCCCTTACTTCTGCTGCGGTTTTAGTTATGTAATCGCGAAGGTCGCGTATGTCCGATTTTTTGCCAGCAGCTTTCCGAGCCTGTCGGCGTTTGCTGCAAGTAATCTCGGTTTGTTTTTCGGCTAATTCCTCTTGTTCGACGCAGTAGAGGTTTTCCTCTTCTTCCGTCATAGGTTTATCGAACGGAGAGTCTTCCCGAGCTGAACGGCTTCTGGTTCTTCTTGGATGTATGTCAGCGTCCTCTTCCGTATCGTCGGAAACGTCGCTGGGATCCAAGTTGACAGGCTAGACTACATCGACCTCTGTGTCCACTACAAGAAAATATGAGATTAACGACGGCGGTATTCCTCGTGATTTCATCGTAAAAGAGGCTTTACGAGAAATTAGCGAGGAAACACATTTCTTCGTTACTCGTTCGTCGTAACGCATATTTCATCGCCAATTCGTCGTAACTTAGCGAGGAAAACAATGGTGTATTTCCTCGTAAAGACCACGTAATCATGCCACGTAAGGAGGTTGCTATATTTCCTCGTAAATACCTTGAAAGATGTTCCTCGTAAATACCTCGAAAGGTTTCCTTCTAAATTACACGTAAATATCTCGATAGTATTTCCTCGTAAAATACACGTAAATACCTCGAAAGTATTTCCTCGTAAAATACTCGTTTAACCTTCCTCGTCATTTCCTCGTAAACTTTCCACGTAAATAAGTCGTAATTTAGCTACAAATTTACTTCGTTTTTTTATTTTACAGAATTTAAAAATATAATAAAAAAATAATTAAAATTATTTAATTTATTAATAAAATTATAATTTAAAATATAAATCAATACGGAAATATTTTATATATAAATAAGTTTTGAATTTATAATACAACAACCGGAAAAAAAAAGAACTAAGGGTCGTTCATCGCCTGGTAGAATTCTTCACTCCTCCTCGCAACATCCGCCTCGTTATGTGTGCCGGATGAGTCGCCTGGAATGGGATGTTGCTGTCGCATGTTCCTCAACATGGACTCTCATTCCGGATTTGTGGCCGCTATAACGTACAAGAAGCCCTCGACTCCACCCATACGAGCTGTGAACGTAGTTTTTGTTGAGGCCAACTCGTTACGCAGCTCAGTGACTTCCTCATCCCCTCTTTGACCATAAGACGATGTTGCTCTCGGAACATCATTGACGGAACCAATCCCCAATGTACGTCCCTTTTTCTCAGGGACAACTTTAAAAACAAAAAAATAAATACTGTTAGTAAAAATTTAAAGTTAAATTAAATGAATAACAAAAAAAATTAAAATTTTAAAAAATTTACCTCCTCGTAAATCCTATCCACTTCAAGTGTGGATAAGGTGACGGGTAATCCGTCGGTGGACTGCTGAGTCAGCTGGGTCTGGCGGTCGTCAACCCGAGCAACCAAGTCGTTGAAGATTTGCTCGGACTTGCCATCTAGAAATTGGCCCGCCTTGTTCTTGTGGGTCATCTTGTAAAGGTTCAAAAGAGACGGGAGTTGTCCCGTCTCTTTGACCTAAAAAAAATTTAAGAAAGTTAGAATATATATATATTTAAAAAATAATTAAATAAAATATTTAATTACCATTTCCAAACGGACACCGGCGTGAGGTTTTTGGCCCGTAGAGTGAAGCATCGGCCCGTGGCCGTGCTCATATACCGTGTTACGGGAGGCAGAGCAAGACTGGGCGATTCTAATGGCGTCAGGATCCCGCCAATAACGGATGAGGCCATCCCACACATCTGTGGTGAGCTCAGTGGGTTTGCCACGCTCATACCCTTTCACGATCCAGTCACCCTTCCAGTTGGAGACCGTGTCCAACAAGCGAACTTTCGCCTTCGCGTAACACGCTTCCCTCACCCTCTCATTGAGCCCCATGGACCAATGATATTTTTGCTGAAAAAAAAAATTAAATTAATAATTAGTTTTAAAAATATATATAAATCATGAAAAAATTAAAGTATATGTAATTAATTAATAGTAACTTACAGCGTAAATTTTGAAACACGTCTTTTGGACGTAGATTGGCGTCTTTTTCCAGTTCGGATGTTGCATGGAGAAGTAACCTTTGATCGTGTCGGTTACATCCGATGCAAGACATCCGTCAACCCCAAACTGAAAAACAAAATTTAAAGTATAAATTATTTATTAATGTTATAAAAGAATTTTAAAAGAATTAAAAAAAAATTAATGTAACATACCACAAAATTCCGTCCGGTCGGTCGGGGTCTATGACGGGTAAACCTTCTCTGCCTGGCTGACCGAGAAGGTCCTCGACAGTGTATTGCGAGTAAGGAGCACTCGGAGGCACCATCAAATCGGGATGAATCTCGGCGGGCATCGGAGGAGCCATCGGAGGAGGCACATGAGGAGGCATCGGAGGAGGAGCCATCGGAGGAGGCACATGAAGAACCGATGGTGCACTAGAAGAAGGCGACCGAGAGACTCTCTGAGAAGACTGAGTCTCGGGGACAGTCTCTGGACCCGAAGAACAGGGAGCTGAAGAAGAACCGGGAGCCAAAGAAGGTGGGTCTAAACGACTACCAGGCTCACCGAACAACTCTATGTAATGGGGAGTAAGCATGTTCTTTCGAAGGCCTTGCAAAAAAAAATTGATCTTTGAAGTTAACATCAACAGTATTAACAAATTCTATAATTAACAATTTCTATAAATCTAGCTAAATTCCCTACATTAACCACCTAATCAACACTAATTAACATAAAATCAGTAAACTTATCTAAATTCCCTACACTAACCACCTAATATATCCTAAACTAATCAAATTATAGAGGAATTAGAGAGAGTTACCATTGCTACGAAATAGAGAGGAATTGGACAGGAAATTGAGACGAAATGAAAGTGTGAGCGCTCGCGGGTATATATAAGAAATTAGATATCCTCGTAATTTCCTCGTAAATTTACGAGGAATTACAAAGGCCCGCGTTTTGTTTCCTCGTAAAGCCCACGTTAAATTACGAGCAAATAGCAAGGCCCGTGTTTTTATTTTATGAGGAAATAGCAAGGCCCGCGTTTTCCGGTTACGAGGTCTTTACGACGATTTCTGATTACGTGGAATTAATGAGTCCCGCGCTCGTTATTTTACGAAAAAATTACAGGATTATGTTTAAATCCCTAAAATCTGAAACCCCAAACTCCATCTTCCTTATCTTCTACTTCATATATTCCAAATCCCAAACCCATCTTCCCTTTAACGAGGAACTCGCGAGGCCCGTGTTTGGTTTCCTCGTAACGTCCTCGTTCATTTACGAGGAATTAGCAAGGCCCGCTTTTTATTTACGAGGAATGAGACGAAGCTAATTGGTCGTAAAACCTTTCGAAATTTCCTATAAATACTCACCAGTTTGCTTCTCAAATCAAAGATAAACTCACCAATTTAGTTCTCAAATCAGAGATAATTACACACCAGTTTGCATCTCAAATTAGAAAGATTTGGAAAAAAAAGAAGGAGAAGAAAGTACTGGAACACATGTGGCCGGAGACAAGGCTAGACTTACGTAAGTCTGAAAATCCATCAAATAACATGCATTAAGTCTGAAAATCAATAATATTAAAAACAAATACATCAATCAGATATATCGACATTTTCGTCATCACTAAGAAACATCATCATTTTCATTAAACTCCTCTTCAACAGCTTCGTCCGTGGCATCGTCGGTAAGATCTCCGTACACATGATTATGCGGATCAATGAGAAGGATGTCATCAATTTCTTGTTCAGGTTCCTCGACTTCATTTATCTGTTCTTCTTGCAATGGTGGTTCTTCTCCACTGATGATTCGTCCTCGAGGTGTAACTTTGATCACGGCTAACCAATTTATTCATGATTCTCTCATCCGAGGTTATGGAAGAAAGCTAACTTGGTCTGCTTGTGAAACTAAGATGAAAGGCTCGAATTTGTTGTACCTGCAAAAATAAAGAAAACGTAGAAATTAATTTATTTTGCTCATGTATGGCAGAAAAAGAATTTGTTGTACCTTCGTCCACCATTGACATCAACTACATCAAATTTGTTAAACCGAACACCTCTGTTGACGTCGGGGTTGAACCATTCACATTTGAAGATGACGCATTTCAGCTTCAATATCTCTGGGAATTCGACTTCAATAATTTCCGTCAAGATCCCGTAGAAATCTGTTTCCCCTTTCACACATATTCCATAGTTACTGGTCGCCCGCTGTCTACCATACTCATATGTGTGAAAATTATAGCCTCGTGTGAAATACATTTGTGATGTGGTGACCTTTACAAGTGGAGATTGAATTACTTCGTGTAACGACTTAGGATAATCTGCATCGTCGTCATAATCAACCTACAAAAATAAAGAGAACGTTGAAATACATATCATGTATGAAAAAAAAGTTTGATCGACCTGAAAAAATTAAGAGATTTAGTTAATACTTGATTCTTCAACCACTTAATAAAGTGTTGATCTTTCCTTTTATCTACGTCACTTGTGGATATACGTGGGAATGTTTCTTCGACTTGAGAAACAAATAGGCCGTAAAATCACATTTTATATTAATTAATCTTTGGCAATTATATAATTTACTTATATGTGTTTAGAAGTGTCCATATATGTTACATTTCAAAATAACGCATCAATGGATCCTCGCAATTGAGTAGAATATAGGTGTGTGCACTATGAGCGTCTTCTTCACTCGACCACCAAACCTCTTTTGATTTCCCACCGAGTCGCCCAATCTGGCTAAAGATGTCTGGAACACCAGCAACTGCATATGTTGACACGACACCACCATCATCATATCTTATTGGAGCTCTTTTCCGGGTACGTACTTTTGACGCAAAGTAGTACGATGTGAGGTGAGAAGTTTCTTCCGTCAAACTTCCAGTAATTATAGAACCTTCAACTTTTGCGAGGTTCTTTGATTTTTCCTTCAAATATTTCATGGCTCGGTCATACTGATACATCCATCCGTAATGTACAGGTCCACGAAGCAATGCCTCGTATGGGAGGTGGACAGCTAGATTCTCCATGACATCAAAAAATCCCGGAGGAAATATCTTCTCCAAGTTGCACAATAAGATGGGAATGTTCTCCTGAAGCTGTTCCACGACTTCTTCTTTAAGAGTGCGTGTGCTCAGATCCTTGAAAAATGCTCCAATGCCTTGTATATTCCAAAAACAATTAAACACATAATTAGTCATATATTATTGCAAACTAAACCATTATAAAATTATTGCGTTATAATATACTACCTGCAAGTGTTTCATGTACGTTTGTTGGAAGTATCTCCGCAAATGCAAAGGGAAGTAGTCGTTGCATAAAGACATGACAATCATGACTCTTCATCCCGGAGAACTTTTGACTATTTTCAACACATCTAGAGAGATTTGAAACATACCCATCGAGGAACTTCACTTCTGATGCCACCCAGTTGAACAACACCGACTTTTTTTCTGAAGACAATCTGAATATCGGAACGGGAACTTGTCCATTGCTTTTTATATGTAACTCACTTCTTGAGCAAATATCCGGCAAGTCCAACCTCGATTTTATGTTTTCTTTTGTCATCCCTGGGACATTCAATATTGTATTCATGATGTTCTCAAAGAAATTCTTCTCTATATGCATCACATCGAGGTTGTGGCGCAGAAGAAGATCCTTCCAATATGGCAACATCCAAAATATACTCTTCTTGTACCAATTGTGATGAACACCGTAAGAATCAGGCATATTACCGGGGACATGCCAATTACCACCACAACGAACTGTTTCGTTAGCTCCCTAGTAGTCGATTTGCACTTCAATTTGTTCTCCAGTTAGATATGGAGGAGGAGTGTCTCTCACAACCCTTTTGTGCCTAAACAATTTCTTGTTTCTTCGGTACGGATGGCCAATGGGAAGAAATCGACGGTGACAATCGAACCAACTTGTCTTCCTACCATTCTTCAGTTAAAACGCATCTGCCGTTCCATTACAATATGGACAACCTAATCCCCAATGTGTAGTCCATCCAGACAACATCCCATAGGCAGGAAAGTCACTTATGGTCCACAAAAGCATCGCTCGCATCGTAAAATTCGTCCTCGTTGAGGAGTCATACGTCCTCACCCCTGTTGACCAGAAATCCCTCAACTCTTTTACCAGTGGTTGTAGGAAAACATCCAGAGACCTTTTTGGATGGTTCGGACCAGCTATTAATATGGTCAAGAATAGCAACTCTTGTTGCATGCACATCTCCGGTGCTTGTATGGCGTAAATCCATCTGTGCATAATCCAAGATACACATTCCGCCTATTGCTGAATTCCGGATGTACTTTGTTAAAATGTTTCCAGGCTCTTGCATCTGATGGATGAGTCATCTCACCATCCGTCTGAGTATTCTCGGCATGCCATCTCATCCCTCCGGCTGTCTGCTCAGATTAATACAATCTTTTCAATCTGTCTGTAATTGGTAGGTACCACATCCTTTGGTACGGTACCCTATTACGTCCCCGTCCCTGCGGCTTGAATCGTGGCTTCCTGCAGAATCGACATTCTTCTAACTTCTCATCATCTCCCCAGTAGATCATGTAGTTGTCGATGCAAACATCTATCATTTCCGAAGGCAACCCAAGACTATAAACCAGTTTCTGAATCTCATAATAACAATCAGCAGACACATTGTCTTCCGGCAAATACTCTTTAAACAAGTCCGCCCATTCATTCATGCATCTTTCAGGTAGATTATGATCAATTTTAAAATTCATCATTCTAGCAGCCAACGATAATTTAGAGAGACATTTTCTATAACCACTGTAAAGTGGCTGATTTGCCGCATTTAACATTTCATAAAACTTTTTTGCATCTATGTTAAGTTCTTCATCTTCATCATGAGCTACGAATTCATCAGCTACCATATCATGAACCCTATCATAATCTACCATCTGCTCCTCATGATGGTAACTATGTTCATTATGCCAATGATGATCAACCGGTTCTTCCTGAAAATTGCTATTACTACTACTAGCTTCATTCTGATCATAATTATAACCTTCTATATGTTGAAACCAGATATAGTAATTTGGCGTGAAACCTCTATTTATTAAATGCTTCCAAACATTTTCACGATTTTCACGATTTGTCAATTTCGAATTGTTGCATTTCCGACAAGGACAGAACATCTTACCGCTTTCTTGGGCGAGTGGTGTGAAATCTACTTGATGCATAAATGTCTCCAGCCCCGCAAGGTATTCTTTCGTCACTCTCCCGTTAGCATCTCTATGCATATACATCCACCTCCGCAACTCGAAAATATTCCCGGAGCCCGACATTTTTTTTCTTCCACGTTTTTTTTCTTCTTGTTGGGGTGTTTAAAGTGATGTTCAAACGTCCATATTTATAGGAAAGTTTTGAATCTGGTAGTTGTAATTTTTCTAGGAATTTACGACGAAATTTAGTTAGGTTGCCGGAAAAAAAACGTGTTACAACTACAAAGTTGGTGGATTCAAAATTTCCTCGCTAAGTAGACGTAAAATATTTCCTCGTAAAGTACACGCTACATTTACGTCGAGTTTACGAGGAAATCGTATTTCCTCGTAAAAGCAACTTGACAATACATCGACTTTACGACGAAATGATTTCGTCGTTACTTTACGAGGAAATAACGTTGATTTTATATTTCCTCGTAAGTTCCTCGTAAAGTCGATGTAAATTTACGAGGATTAGTTTTCCTCGTTAAGTTTCCTCGCTAAACTTGTGTTTTCTTGTAGAGGTCCCTTGCGGGAGGTAGAGGGTTTAGAGAGTTCTGTTTCTCAGCAGGGGATGTTTCGCGGGGGTTTTGACCCGAAGGACGTTCCCGCGACGTTCCAGGCCTGTCGAGAGGAGTTGTGAAGTCGAGTCTTTTCCCGCGAATCTTTGTGGTTCCGCGGGGACGGATTGCTCGAGTCCTTGCTATTAAGGTTTCGACCTGTTTAGTCAAGGTGTTCACAAGTTTATCCTGTTCTTCCGACCTTTTTTCATAGGTGGCGAACATCTTTTTAAACTCTTCGAGCGTTTCGGCGTTGGCGGGTGCTTTGGCCGCGGAGACATCCGCCGCTGGAGTGTTGAGATTGGTGTTGGTTCCTCCGTTGAGAGGAGTCTGCAGGTTATTCGTGTCGTTAGTTGTCATGTCTGGTTGAGCATCTTGTGGCTGAGAGTTAGATTGATCCGTACCCCCCCCCCCCCTCCTTCTAGCGCCAAACTGTGGGAACCGATATTCGCACTGTCGATTTCCATTTAAATTAGGAAAGTTAGGAAAGCCTTAATTTCCCAGAGGTCTCGGATATATGCTAAACCACGAGCCAAGCAATCAGAACACGAAATAAAGACGAGAAAAATAAGAAATCGTAAAAAGAGAGCAAAAAGAAGTCTTATTCCGAATTTGCGTATGGGCGTTACAACAAGGTAGAAGCATCGGCTATGAGAGCTGTTGGCGAGATTCCTAGTTCAAACAACCTAAGATTGCAAAACCTAGTTTAGTCGCAGCTCCAGATAACAAAAACGGAAAGTTGCCTAAATGCTCTAAGTGCTAAGTTTGCTCTGAAAAAGTTCTCCGCTTGTGCCTCTCGCCTAGAACTCCTTATATACTCCCTCCAAGGTCGGTTTGAGCTTTCCTCTTTTACCCTTAAGCCGTCATAACTCAAAAATGGTGATATTCCATTTTTCTCGATCTTCATGATTATCCGCAAAAACTTAACATTTATCTGCGGAAATTTGACATTTTAACTTTTCTTGCGGACTAAGTATAAACCGCCATATTATCTATAGGCTTTTCCCTTAAAAAGTTGTAAGTAGGTTTCTAATCTCGTTTTAGACCAATTTGGGCCGTCTTTCGACTCGAAACGTTTATTACGATTTTAATCGATAAAACTAAACTTTCCGCAGTTTTTATCATAAAGTTTAAGTGATAACTCCAATCGATGGGAGTGAGAAATGATATGGTTGCGGTACATAGAAGCTAGCATTAAGGAACATACGAGAATGCATGGATTTGGGTTGTACCCATTGATCGACGTTCGAGACAGTTCGGTCGCTACGTAGCGACCGAATGAATGGCTCGGTCGGTCGCTACGTAGCGACCGACCCGCGAACGAGTCGGTCGCTACGTAGCGACCGACCAAATCCCTCGGTCATTACGTGGCGACCTTGTTTGGACCGTTTTCTGATGTTTTACGAACGTGTTCTTAGACTATGGGAGTTTAGTTTCGATGGATCAATCGAGATTAGTGCAAGATTTCACCGCAAGGTTCTTAGTAAAGATTTCTTTACGAAGATTACTTTTTCGTAAAAGCGTTAATGCCGATTTTTACGGATATTTGGATGTTAACTTCGCCGTGTCCGTTGTTGACCCCAACAATCATTTTTAACAATGTGTCAACTAAAAAATTATGTATATAACCATTTAACAACTTACTAATTGTTTACAAGTTGTGGCAATTGTTTTTAACAGTTAACAAAACATGTATCCCCCACGACAAAATAAAGCTGAAAATTCGCTAAAATCTTAAAAATATCAGATAACAATATAATGACAATTAATATAAAAGTTACCCATATTGGAAAAGACCTTCAAAAACTCATCATGGCCCAACTTAAAAAGTTTCGCTCTATAGCAGCTTCCAAATCTTGGTAAAGATTTCCTCAATTGATCCAACTCTAGATCTGACACAACATTCACCTATGCCGCAAAACATATCTCAGATCAGATTTGCACATACATATATAAGGACCAGAACCAAGAAGAAATATCATAAAAAAATCCAAGATTATTGAGAACAATCAAACATAGATTATAAATTCAATGGAAACAAGAAAACCTAGTTCGGATCCTTGGTAAAAATCATTCGCATAATCAGATCAAGAATATAATAAGAGAAAAGTGGTGAAAGAAATATTTCAAACGGACATGAGAAGCGGTATTCACACATTTCTTTCAATTACAAAAATCTTCGTTTTTCGAAAAGCAAAACATAAACAAAAGAATCTAATCGGGAAACAGAGAGGCGAGAGGAGAAAAGTAGATAGGGAGGAGAGGAGTAAAGAGGAGAAAAGAGGAGAGGAGTTGATGTGATCATGGATAGGCATCTTGAACCAGTACAGGAGGAGATTGACAAGAAAGATGTCTTAACCATTCCGAAGATCAGTTGTAAGCAAGAAGAAGGCATTGGACAAGACTTCAATCAGAATTCCATAACCATTGAGGATTTCATTCCAAGAACCAGCTGATCAACAATTAGGAAAGATATCTGTGTGCTCTTTTTCCCTACCTTGGTTTTGTTTTACTGGATTTTCCAAGATAGGTTTATAACGATGCCACATCTAACTTTACCCTATCTCCTAATTGCTGATCCAAGGAGTAATATATATATATATATATATATATATATATATATATATATATATATATATATATATATATATCTAAGTTTTTATGTTTTAAACTATATTTAAGTTATGTTTCTCATTTAAATTTCAAATGTGCTTAGGCATGTGGGCTTTTTAATGTTTTTGTCATTTCCAAGGTGCTGTGCATGTACAAACTCCCTTGGCTTTATATGCGGGATGAAATTAAGAAATAAAACAACCATTTTCGGTCTAAAAACTTTGTTTCTTCTTCTTTATGTCTCTGTTTTAGATCTATGGATGCTAGTGTGTAATATCCAGTCTTTTGGTTCTCTGATTTGGTGTGTAATATCCAAACCAGAAGCCTTGGAGTATCAGAAGTAGAGTCATCCCTCTTGTGTCCCGCATCAATCCACAAGCCTTGAAGCAGATTGAGTCTTTGATTCTCTGTTTGTAAGGATTATCCACTGTCCAACCAGTTCCAGTTCCAGAGATCATCCTAGGATTTTATTAGGATAAAGATGAGAAAAGAGGAGAGAGGATAAAATCTGTAAATTAATTGAGAAAGAGGGTTTTGGCATTGGACAGCGGTCAAAGATCTGAGATCTGGCATGAAGTCTTAGTCTTCTGTTCAAGCTACAAGCCATCTTTCATAGGGGTATAATCAGAAAGAATTGGAAGAAAAGAGAGGTATATGTTGTAGCGACCATGTCTCAAAAATCTTACTTTCAACCTTAACCATTATAATTTCAGTTCAACAAAAGGCTTTATTTCAAACCAAGTTGTCTTACATGAACTAAACTTAAATGCAAAAGTCGAATAACCGAGAAATAGTCATAGGAAAATAGTAAAAATTCATAAAGATAAAGAAAACCCAAAACGATGGCACCGTATAAACTCCTACTTCTGCTCCCTCTCGAATGTACCTGAAAAAAGGAGTGGTTCATACTGATTTATGTTGGGGTCAAAATGGGTTCGACGGAATCAATGTCGGAAGGTTCTCAAGAAAAATGTCTCTCTTTAAAAAGAAAGAAATGATAGTTAAAAAAATTAGCGAATGAAAACCGAAATTGAGTTTCGTATGAATTCTAAAGAGGATTCATACGATGAGCCCTCAAGAAAGGTTTTTCGAGTCCTCGGACGAATGGATCCTGGGCATCGAAACAACGAAGCAAGCATAAGGCTTGATCAACCCGGCTCGCCATCGTGGCAAGCTGGATGCACGTCCAACTCGCCGAACGGGCGAGTTAGACCGAACAACCAGTCCAACTCACCCGTTCGGCGAGTTGGATCATCTAGTCTACCTTCATCCCGTCCTCGTAGCTCCCTCTTTCGAGAGTGGATCGAACTTGCTCTTGTTTCATCTCGATCAGAGTCACCGTTGGAATTTTACGATTTAGAAACCGTAAGAACTCATTTTCACGTATGAAATTCGAATTGATCGTATAAAATGGCAACAGTTAGCTAAACACCTTTAACTGCCTCCAATATACGATAAATTCGAACTTTCTTCGAACCGACGTCGTTTTGGAAGCGTTCTTTCGATAAATCGTAAAAACGCTAAAGTCAGAAAACAACCCGAAATGGTCCAGAATGCGGCTAAAAGCCAACTCATGATTTATACGAAATCAAGCCGAATCGTTATGACGATTTATCTTTTATTCTGCAGGAGAAGATAAATGTCAAGTTCGGAGGATAAATGTGAAGTTTCCAAAGATAAACACGAAGATCGAATGAAAATGGAATATTTCCGCGAAGGAATAAACTCGACCGAGGGCAGAAAGGAAATGAGCAAACTGCCTCTAGGAGGAGTATATAAGGACGTCGAGGTTGAAGAGGCAAAAGACAATTCTTTTTACTCTTAGAACTCTATGCACTTAGAAACTTTAGGCATTATTCTCGACATGTTATGTTTCTACGACTGTCACTCGATTACTAGACGAACTCGCAACGGCTGTTCGATCTCTTGTTCTACTCTTTCAATCAAATTACGTTCGGCTTGATCCTTGAAAGGGGTACGTAGGCAGCCTTTCATAAGGTTCATTCTGAAATCAATCAAAACCTTTTTTGTATCTTTTTCGTCTTCTGTTATCGAGCTACGACTCAACTAGGTTTAAGGTTTTAGGTTGCTAGAACTAGGTAATTCGCCGACAGCTCTTGCGGCCGAAGCTTTTATAATCTATGGTAATGATCGCAATGCTTTTACACGGATTCGAAATAAGATCTACCTTTTCTATAAATTTGTTTTGTTATATTTTCATATTTTTGACATTTATTTGGTCAATTGTCGTTGGCTCTTGCAGAGAATCCGGGACCTCAGGAAACATTAGGGTTTCTTGACTTTCCTCCGATTACGGAAATCGACGGTGTGAATTTCGGTTCCCACAATTTGGGGCTAGAAGGAGGGGGTAAGGATTACTCTAACTCATAGCCGCAAAACGCTTGATCAAAACGATGTCTGGAAATACGAAAGACAAAATCGCAGTTCGCAACAACACTAGTAAAACAACTCCAGCAGCCACTGCGCCTATGGCCAACGCTTACGTAAACGCCACAGTTCTTAAGAAAATCGAAAACCTAATCGCGACTTTTCGCAACTGGAAGAACAACGATAACGAGCTCGCGATTTCTCTCTCTAAACATAAAGGGAAACTATAAATTTTATCAAACCTCGTAAGATTTGGCTCATTACTGAGCTAAATAAGTCTCAACGCGTAAGGGTATTACAGAAAGAGGTTTTCCGAAAACTTTTCAGAAAAATAAAACTTGCTCTCCCCAAAACCCTAGGTTATTCGTGGAAAAAGGGAGCACAGCAAATCGGTTACATAACTCACCGTTGTACTTCTTCCAAATATCTTTCGGAAAAACTCTAGATTACTCGTGGAAAAAGGAAGCACAACAAATCGGTTACACAATCCCCCACGGTTATACTTCTTCCAAATAACTTTCGGAGAAACGAAGTTGATTTCTATAGAATCACTCGAAACCTAAAACGGCTGACAAAGGAAAACGGGAGATCGTATCCCTACCGCTAAAACGTTTTCTGAAACCTAAGATTTCGTAAGAATTCAAGTATCACTTCTATAGTAACAAATTCTGCGAGTTTTTGATGTTTGTCACCTCAATCTTACTTCGGAAAAAACTACTCGAAACTTCTACGGATCAATCCCACAGATCAGAGAAAAACTTATGATTAAATTTGGTCACGGCTCTCGTACAGCCAAAACTTGAAAACATCTTTACGGAACAAATCTCGTAAAAATTATGCTCGACAACATCTTGCTAAATAAGCTCGACAAGATTTTACGAAAAAAATTTCGTGAAATTAAAATCGATAACATTTTGCGGAATAACTTTCGTAAAATTAAACCCGATATTATTTTACGAGACATTATTCGTAGAGTTAAAAATGGTTGTTTATTATGATACAATTTTCGTAGAATAAGTTTGACAATGTTTACGAAGCGACTCTCGTAAATAAAACTCAAAACTATTCGACAACCTTCGAAAATCTAACAATGATCGTAGAAAAAGACTCTCGGATAAGGAAAGAGATGGAGCGAAATCCGAAAATAAAAATTCGCCCATCCGCCTCTCTCCACGGTCTCACCATCCTTCCTCTCTTGCCTTGATCTATCGCCAAAACCTCATCACCCGGCGAGTCTTCCTGATCATCCTCGGCATCTCTTGATCATTCCTGGCTATTCCTAAATGCTAAAAGGTTTCGACGAGATGCTTATTCATTTTCATAAATCCAATGATACTAAGACTGAAACATGGATCACGAAAACCGTAAGATTGGCATCAGCCTAAACGCGGCCAGGAAAGCATAGAAATCAAGGAAGAATCAATATTCTTGCTATTCGAAATGGGCAGACAGACACGCAAAGAGTAAGGGCAAATGAGCGGAGAAGAGGCAAACCCAAATCTTTCAGAGAACTAAGGTATGTCCGACTTGAGATTTTTGAAATCTGACTTGGAATTTTCGTAGGAAATTACTAAGAAATAAAAACACTTTTGAGACCGCCATAGAACTTTAGGGAACTTAAAACCTAGGTGGATAGTCTAGCGAACTAAGTCTTAGGCGATTTTTCCTGTCTCGATATATTGTTCCATAACTGTTCAGCCAGATCTTGCAAACCAATCTAAACTCTCTGAAAATCGAGAAACGATCGCCACGCATATTAAGATCGCTCCCTAAAGAAAGAAAGAACTAGAGACACGAACGTCGTCTTAAAACCGATTCGTTTCTTGCAATTTTATTAAAACCAACATATTCCAAATCGTCAACCTGAAAACTACCAAGTCACAATCCTAGCATCGTCTTTTAACCGACCCAGATTGTCGATCATCCCAATCCTCGAAAGAAAAAACGTACAAAACCCTTCAAAACATCAGTTCAGCCATTTTTTTGTAAAAAAAGAGGGAGTAGGTAAGTATACTATACTCGTATACTCCCATACTTCAAAACCTTTTTTCCTCGGCATCGAGAAAACGCTTTTGAAAAAGCAAACTCTCGCAGAAACAGGCAGAAAAACACTTTGGCAATGCGATGCCTCATTTAAATCGTCCCAAAAAGGCAAACGACAATCTAAAATTTGTCTCTAATGCTAGCAACGTATCCAGACGATCATGAACATAATCTCAAAGACTATACAGCATTTCTTGTCGCAATCATGCGTATAGAAAACCTGTACCAATATCAAACTGAAACTCGACGATTAGCCAAAGTCTTGAAGCCCTTTCCGGCTTTATAAAGCCAGTTTCGTATAAATTTGTTTACGAGAAATCGTCAAGCATCAAAGCATTTCTTTCAGTTTCCGTTGAACCAAGTGAGGATCAGAAAAGCATTGAAAACATTTGCGACGAAGAAAAATCGAGAATAAAAGTAGCAGTGAGCACATTAAAGGAAACACTTTCTTCCCAATTGTTGGCTTGATCTACCGATGGTTGACCAATTCGTTCCAGAAACGAATATGTCATGAGAATCCTCTCAAAAGCCTATGAAAAACGTTCTGCAACTATATCCTAGCGAAATAAACTTCGATAACACTCCATGAGTGACTCTAAGAAACTTTCATCAAAGATCGAAATCAAAGCAGAAACGTTTCTAGTGAAACCCGCAGAAACAACGCTACTTTGACATTGATATTCCGTGTTTTTAACGGTTTTAAACTCGTTTTGGAGCAATTAAATTGTCGGTTTTAATTAATGTTTTGGTCTATTTGATGCGTTTTGGTGTTCTTAAGTGTAATATGCAGGTTACTAGATAGCTTGAAAGAAAAGAACGCATTCGGGATTTATTCAGAAGCAAGATGGACCGAACAATGGACCGAATGAAGTATTGATCGCACAGAGCACTAGATCGACCGATCCGGGATATGTGGATCGACCGATCCTAGGCTTTCATACACGAGATCGACCGATCCGGGCCATGTGGATCGACCGATCTCAGGCGCTACGGGCTCCACACGCACAAACGAGCTTTTCACTCCTTTTTACCCACTCCCCTCAATAATTCAGAGAAGAACTCGACCTTTGAGACAAAAAAAAGACCAGGGGCGACCAAGGAGGAGATTTACAAGTTCTAGAGAGAAGATTTGAGTGTTTTGTACTTGTTTTGGTGTGATTTGTGAAGATTTGTAAAGGAGTTCATCTCAAAACCATTTGGAGAAGATCTTCTGAACCTTTACTCTGTTTTAATACAATCTTATCATGTTTTCTTCATCAAAATCGTTTTGTTCTTGCTTAGTTATGTGTGAGTAGTCATCTAGTTGGGTTTAGGGGTTCTCATAGGGGATTTCTTGATGTTTTGATCCATAAAACGTGTGTAGACTAAGGGATTACGTTTTGGTTCTTCATCTAATGGATTTCTTACTGCTTGAACTGAATTGATCACTTAGTTCATGATTTCAGATTGTTTGATGCACCGAAAGTGATTGTTTGAACTTCCGAAAATACTTTAGATGAGCAAAGTGTCCTTAACCCTCGGAAGTTGATGTTATTGCGCTTTGTGAACATATTGAACCTGTTCTTAATGCTTGTTTAGAAATTGAAACTCAGCGGAAGTTAGTGTGGAGATTTCTATAACATAGAGAATTAGCGCTACGGAAGTAGGTTAATTCTAATATCGTGTTTGAGTTCTAGACGGTTCTTAATATATCCCTGTGTCTTCCATTAATTGTATCTTGATTAAAAAGAAATCCCTGAGAATTCCCAATGCCCAACGTTTGTTTTAAAATAGTTTTCAAATCGTTTAAATCATCTTTTTACAGCTTGTTTATGTTTTGTGACACTAGAGAAAATTAAATAAAAACCATCAAAAATATATCTTGATTCGCTGTAGCTATTAACTTGTCTGCAACTCTACGTGTGATCATCGGTCCCTGTGGATTCGATCCCGCATTACTACTGCGTACTTTACTGTGCACTTGCAGTTAGATAATCGGGTTAAAACTCGAGACATCAAGTTTTTGGCGCCGTTGCCGGGGACCATTTGGTCACCCTAGAGTTAATGATCAGTTTAAGACTATAGCATTTTTTTATTTTGTCTAATGTTTCTGTCTTTCTCTTTCTGTTTGTGTTTTCAGGTGAATGAGCGGATTTCATACTAGAAGCAAAGGATCATCGAATTTAATACCTTTGGAGTTAGAGCTCGGCCGCCTAGAGAGACAAGTGAAAAAGAAAAGACTTGAGTCCGCTGAAGAGGTTGAAATGGCTGAACACCAAGAAGACCAATTTCAGGACAACCCGCAAAATCCAATTCCTGTAAATGAACGAGAAGGCAACAATGCTGGTGATAATCAGCAGGCTGGTGTAGCTGCAAGACAACAGGCTGGAGACTATGGCATGCCTAGGATGACGCTTGCACATTATGATACACCAGATGCATTCTATGCCGATCGTTCTGGGATTCGCCCACCTCCCATTGAGAGAAGAGACTTTGAGATCAAGACTGGTCTCATTAATTTGGTGGAGAAAAATCCGTTTCATGGAAACCCGTCTGAGGACCCGATGTATCACTTGGAGCATTTTGAGCGAGTCTGTGACACCAGCAGACATAATGGAGTTCCTCAAGGCGCTTTGAAATGCAGGTTGTTCCCGTTTTCCTTAGCTGATAAAGCTATCAGATGGTTAAAGTCCATCCCTCCAGGATCTCTTACTACATGGGAAGAGACAAGAGCTGCTTTTCTACAGCATTTCTTCACCAAGTCAAGGTCCACATATCTGAGAAGCAGAATTGGAAGCTTTCAGCAGCTTGATTCAGAAAGCTTTCATGAGGCTTGGGAGCGTTTCAAGGAGTACACACAGGACTGCCCTCACCATGGTTACACTGATGTGAGCTTGCTGAACATTTTCTATAATGGAGTTCATGAAGAGAGTCAAGATGCCATGGACACAGCAAGTAATGGTGATTTCATGACCAAGACTGTTGAAGAAGCTTACACCTTGCTGAACAACCTGTCATCCAGCAAAGCAAACCGCAAGTCAAGGTTTGACACCAGCCAGAAGGGTGTTGGTTATGAATCCAAGAAGATAGATGAGCTGAATGCCAAGATTGAGATGCTTCTCAAGAGAGATCAGAAATCTGTGAAATTTGTGGAGGAGCAAGGCTATCGTTCCTCACAAGAAACTGTTGGTGATGATTCAGATGATATGCAAGCTGATGTGAACTACATTGGTGGTCAAGGAAACTACAACAGGAGCTACAATCAGAACCTTGGATGGAATCAAAATCAGCAAAATAATCTGTCTTACCGAAGCAACAATGTGGAGAATCCACAACATCAGTCCTACCCTCAGGCAGGAAACAGGCAGAACCAGAATCAGAACCAGAGTGTGTTCAACCAAGGATTTCAGAACAGAAATCAATATCAGGGGAACAACTCGGGCAACTCAGGATTTCAGCAAAGGCAGCAGTACAACAACTATCAGAATCAAGGAAATGCCTCTTCGTCACAGCCTTCTCAGGATAACGAAATTAAGAAGATGCTGCAAATGGTGCTAGAAGGTCAGAAGAATAGCACTGCAGAGATAAACACCAAGGTGGATAACATGTATGGAGAGCTTAATGGGAAGTTCGAAGCTTTGAACACCCATTTGAAAGTTTTGGAAAAGCAAGTTGCTCAAACCGCCTCCAGCAGCAGAACAGCACCTGGATTTCTACCAGGGAAGTCAGAGACGAATCCCAAGGAGTTTGTGAATGCTATAACACTTAGGAGTGGAAAAACGATTGAGGAATCGAAAGAGAAAGAGATCGACCGATCTCAAGAACAGATCGACCGATCCAAGGGGAAGGAGATCGACCGATCCGGTCCATCTGGATCGACCGATCCCGTGTCGACGAAGCCAAATTCCTCTGAACCTGAAGAGGTGTATGTGGCGCCTCCTGCTTATGTTCCTAAGGCTCCATACCCATCCAGACCAAGGCAGAAGATCAAAGAACGTGAGTACGAGAAGCTAAAGAACCTTGTTGGGGAGTTACATGTGAGATTGCCATTTGTTGAAGCGGTGAAGATGGTACCTTCTCTTAAAAGGTACATGAAGGAGATTCTTACCGATAAGATGAGCCTAGAGCGGGGTGTGTTGATGCTCAATGAGGAGTGTAGCGCAGTTCTACAAAATGTCATGCCTAAAAAGCGTGAAGATCCCGGAGCATTTGTTCTACCATGCCGCATTGGATCACTTACTTTTGAGAAGAGTCTCTGCGATCTGGGTTCAGGAGTGAGCCTAATGCCTTTCTCTGTCTCTGAGAGGCTAGGCATGACGAACTACAAACCTACAAGGATCTCCTTGGTCCTTGCTGACCGATCAGTGCGAAGACCAGTCGGTGTACTAGAAAACATCCCTGTTGGTGTTGGAAAGGGATATGTGCTTACCGATTTTGTAGTTCTGGAGCTGGAAGAGGAACCTAAAGATCCTCTCATTTTGGGCAGACCGTTTTTAGCTACTGCTGGAGCCATGATTGATGTACAGAATGGGCATATAGACTTACGTCTAGGAGACATGGCGATGAGATACAATGTGGAGAAGGTGCTGAAAAATCCGACTATTGATGGACAGACTTTCTGGGTTGATACATTGACTGAACTGGTGGAGGAAATGGATGAAGAGTTGCACACTGATGATCCTCTACAAGTCGCATTGACCCAAAAGGAGAGTGAGTTCGGGTTCATGAACCAAGAAGTGGTTGGATTTTCTGAGATTTTGGATTCAGCCTCACCGATTGAGAAGCATGTCGCCTATGTCAGCCTTGAAGACTCAGGCACCGATAAAACCGTCAAACCGTCATCCTCCCAACCAGATTGGAGTGAGGAGAATGCTCCAAAGGTGGAACTTAAAGCCCTCCCAGCTGGGCTGAGGTATGCATTCTTGGGACCGAATTCCACATATCCTGTTATTATTTGTGCTAACCTGAATAATGTGGAGACCGCTTTGCTTCTTTCAAAATTGCGAAAGTATAGAAAAGCATTGGGGTACTCTTTGGATGATATTACAGGTATTTCTCCAGATCTTTGCATGCACAAGATTCACTTGGAGGATGAGTCAAAGACGTCCATAGAGCACCAGCGAAGACTGAATCCCAAACTGATGGAAGTTGTGAAAAAGGAGATTCTAAAGCTGTTGAGTGCAGGGGTGATCTACCCAATTTCAGACAGCACTTGGGTGAGCCCGGTTCATGTGGTTCCTAAGAAGGGTGGCATCACTGTCATCACAAATGAGAAGGCTGAGCTGATTCCTACCAGAACAGTCACAGGGCATAGGATGTGCATTGACTACAGGAAGCTAAACTCAGCCACAAGGAAGGACCACTTCCCACTTCCTTTCATTGACCAGATGCTGGAAAGACTAGCCAACCACCCCTACTACTGTTTTCTCGATGGCTACTCCGGGTTCTTTCAGATACCCATTCATCCAGACGACCAAGAGAAGACAACATTCACCTGCCCATACGGTACTTTTGCCTACAGGAGAATGCCCTTCGGATTGTGCAATGCTCCTGCAACTTTCCAGAGATGCATGATGTCGATCTTTACTGATCTTATTGAGGACATTATGGAGGTTTTTATGGACGATTTCTCAGTCTACGGTTCTTCATTTAGCGACTGCCTTGCTAATCTGTGCAAGGTGCTGGAAAGATGTGAGGAGAAGAACTTGGTGTTAAATTGGGAGAAGTGTCATTTCATGGTGAAAGATGGCATTGTTTTGGGTCACAGGATATCAGAGCAGGGTATCGAGGTTGACAAAGCAAAGATTGAAGTTATGACCAGCCTACAGCCTCCCAGGACAGTGAGGGATATTCGGAGTTTTCTGGGACATGCCGGTTTCTACAGGAGGTTTATCAAAGACTTCTCTATGATAGCGAGGCCACTCACCCGTCTGCTGTGCAAAGAAGCGAAGTTTGTTTTTGATGCTGACTGCCTCGCTGCGTTTCAGATTCTCAAGAAGTCTCTAGTCAGTGCTCCCATTGTGCAGCCACCAGATTGGGACTTGCCATTTGAAATAATGTGTGACGCAAGTGATTACGCGATTGGAGCTGTTTTGGGGCAGAGAAAAGACAAGAAACTCCATGTGATCTATTATGCCAGCCGAACGCTTGATGATGCTCAAATCAAGTATGCTACCACTGAGAAGGAGTTGCTGGCAGTAGTTTATGCTTTCGAGAAGTTCAGGTCCTATTTGGTGGGCTCGAAAGTAATTGTGCACACAGATCATGCAGCCTTGAAGTACCTGATGACGAAAAAAGATGCTAAACCGAGACTCTTAAGGTGGATCTTACTCCTACAGGAGTTTGATATTGAGATCAGAGACAAGAGAGGAGCAGAAAATGGAGTGGCAGATCATCTTTCCCGAATGAGAGTGGAAGCTGAAACACCACTGGATGATACATTACCCGAGGAGAATGTCTATGTGATCACCTTGCTGGAGGATGAGTATTTGGATCAGGCTGATTGCTGTGTCATGAGACAAATTCAGGATGATCTCCCATGGTTTGCAGACTTTGCAAACTACCTATGTGCTGGAATTGAACCACCGAACCTGAAGGGGTATGAGAGGAAGAAGTTCATGAGAGATGTGAACCACTACTACTGGGATGATCCCTTCCTCTACAAGAGATGCTCAGATGGTTTATTCAGGAGATGTGTTCTGGAGAATGAGATGCAAGGGATTCTTTTCCACTGCCACAGTTCAGAATACGCAGGCCATTTTGCAACATTCAAGACGGTTTCTAAGGTCCTGCAGGCTGGTTACTGGTGGCCTACACTTTTCAGAGACGCCCATGAGTTTGTCTCAAAGTGTGATGCATGTCAGCGGAAGGGTAACATCAGTAAGAGAAATGAGATGCCCCAAAATTTCATCCTTGAAGTTGAAGTTTTTGATGTATGGGGAATTGATTTTATGGGCCCTTTCCCATCTTCTTATGGAAATGAGTACATCCTGGTTGCGGTTGATTATGTCTCCAAGTGGGTGGAAGCAGTAGCCAGCAAGACAAATGACTCTAGTGTTGTCAAGAAAATGTTCAAGACAGTCATTTTTCCAAGATTCGGGATCCCGAGAGTGGTTATTAGTGATGGAGGCTCTCACTTCATCAACAAGACGTTCGATAAACTGCTGAAGAAACATGGAGTAAAGCATAAGGTAGCTACACCTTATCATCCTCAGACAAGTGGGCAGGTTGAAATATCGAACCGAGAAATCAAGGGGATTTTGGAGAAGGCTGTAGGCAAAACAAGGAAAGACTGGGCTGTGAAGCTTGATGACGCCTTATGGGCGTATAGAACCGCCTACAAGACTCCCTTGGGCACCACTCCTTTTAATCTGGTCTATGGAAAGTCTTGTCACCTACCTGTGGAATTGGAGTACAGTGGTTTTTGGGCAACGAAGTTGATGAACTTCGACATTAAAACCGCAGCAGAAAGGAGGATGGTTCAGTTGAACGAGCTGGACGAGATTCGGTTGAACGCCTATGAGAACACCAAAATCTACAAGGAAAGAACTAAGGCATGGCATGACAGAAAGATAATCCCGAGAGACTTCGCTGCTGGAGACAAAGTCCTTCTGTTCAACTCTAGACTCAAGCTATTTCCTGGAAAGCTTAAGTCTCGTTGGTCCGGACCTTTCACCATCACAGAGGTTAGACCTTATGGAGCTGTTGTCTTGGAAGACAATGGGAGGAAATTCACCGTCAATGGGCAGAGGCTAAAACCTTACTTCACAGATGCAAAACCCGAAGAAGGAACCAACATTCCTTTATCGGAACCCGATCTCGCCTAAGGACAACAAAATAGTCAGGCTCGCGACTTTAAACAAGCGCTGACTGGGAGGCAACCCACATGGTTTGATTTTCTTTCTCTTTTGTGATTATGTTTTTTTTTTGGTGTGAATTGATTTTTGGATGTGTTTTTAGATGATTTTCAGGCATGTATCACGATCAGGAAGAGATCGGTCGATCCAACGCCTATGGATCGGTCGATCTAAGGCGCCCACGGCACCGCTGCTGGACCTGAGGCAGCGGAGGACTCTGATGATGATGGAGCCTTGGAGAGGCGCTCCAAGAGGCGTACTGACCGCAACGCCTGATCGGTAATCTCTCTTGGAATTATTTTCACACCGAGACGGTGTGAAGTAAGTCTGGGGGAGGATGCTACTTATGTACCATATTGCTTTTATTTCTTTTATTTTCTTTGTGTTTTAAAAACTCTCTACGTATTTTTCTCAGACCCTGTGATGATTATTAGACTACTTCCTTGTGTGTTGTGCATTACATTTCATATTGACCATTTTTCAGGACTGTTAGCGCAGACAAACCGAGGAACCACTTGACCAAACAACCTCTCCTTAAATCTTTTATCAAGTCTCGGTGAATTGTAATCGACTCAACTATTTTTGACCATTAATGAATTTAATTTCTTTTGACCAGGAATCAACATCAGGAAACGGTACACCATATACACATTCAGGATTTTCTTTACCACATTCTACCACTCTTTAATAATCCTGAATGGCCAGACTCATCAATAGTTTGGTACCTCACCTACACCTTACCCTTTTATTTCATCTCCATGCATTCTTACACACTGATCATATGTGCATACATGTGCAAAAACAATGGAGAGATTAGGGTAGACATGGTTCATCCGACTGCTTAGGTAGGATCGGAACATTTAGGTGGTTAGACACGGACCTGTGTGTCTAGAGGTGTAAATAGAAAAATTGGGTGTTGTAAGTGTGTGATTGCATCGCAGTGTATATATTCGATTTCGGTTTGTATAAGTTTTCCTAAAAAAAAAAAAAAAAAAAAAAAAAAAAAGATATGATTCGATCGATTACCACAAAACATTTGCAAGTAATCGGTCCAAAAAAAAAAAAAAAAAAAAAAAAAAAAAAAAAAAAAATTTATTCATGTTTATATCTCATTCAGTATATTTGATTTAGACATTTTATTTTTATTTTATGTACTAGAGATGATGCTTTGTTTAAATTTGGGGTTAGAGTTTGAGATTTGTTGGTTTTGATCATTTGAGACTTGAGCAGTTCGAAAACATGGTTATCAATATACTCGGTCTCTCCAGCGATTTTGCATAATGTTTTGCATTTTTTTTTGTTATCGCTGATACCCACAAACACTTGAGCCTCACCTAATTAAACACTAAAACAGCCTCCCAAACACCGAACCCGTTATACCTGATGGAGATATCTTTGGTGGAAAGGTCACGCCCTTTTTAATGAATGTAAAGAGTTGATTACTTGAAACTGAGACTTGCAGGTCTGAAATATGGAAAGGTTTGCGCGGTCTTGGTGGGGATTTGGAATGAAAGCCTTGACAGTCTCTGATTTAAGTGGTTAGCGAAATCACAAGGTAAGGTCTACTGAGGGTTAGTGAGCTCCCAAATTTTAATCCTCTTTACTTGAGGACAAGCAAAGATTCAAGTCTGGGGGAGTTGATATTCCGTGTTTTTAACGGTTTTAAACTCGTTTTGGAGCAATTAAATGGTCGGTTTTAATTAATGTTTTGGTCTATTTGATGCGTTTTGGTGTTCTTAAGTGTAATATGCAGGTTACTAGATAGCTTGAAAGAAAAGAACGCATTCGGGATTTATTCAGAAGCAAGATGGACCGAACAATGGACCGAATGAAGTATTGATCGCACAGAGCACTAGATCGACCGATCCGGGATATGTGGATCGACCGATCCTAGGCTTTCATACACGAGATCGACCGATCCGGGCCATGTGGATCGACCGATCTCAGGCGCTACGGGCTCCACACGCACAAACGAGCTTTTCACTCCTTTTTACCCACTCCCCTCAATAATTCAGAGAAGAACTCGACCTTTGAGACTCAGAAAAGACCAGGGGCGACCAAGGAGGAGATTTACAAGTTCTAGAGAGAAGATTTGAGTGTTTTGTACTTGTTTTGGTGTGATTTGTGAAGATTTGTAAAGGAGTTCATCTCAAAACCATTTGGAGAAGATCTTCTGAACCTTTACTCTGTTTTAATACAATCTTATCATGTTTTCTTCATCAAAATCGTTTTGTTCTTGCTTAGTTATGTGTGAGTAGTCATCTAGTTGGGTTTAGGGGTTCTCATAGGGGATTTCTTGATGTTTTGATCCATAAAACGTGTGTAGACTAAGGGATTACGTTTTGGTTCTTCATCTAATGGATTTCTTACTGCTTGAACTGAATTGATCACTTAGTTCATGATTTCAGATTGTTTGATGCACCGAAAGTGATTGTTTGAACTTCCGAAAATACTTTAGATGAGCAAAGTGTCCTTAACCCTCGGAAGTTGATGTTATTGCGCTTTGTGAACATATTGAACCTGTTCTTAATGCTTGTTTAGAAATTGAAATTCAGCGGAAGTTAGTGTGGAGATTTCTATAACATAGAGAATTAGCGCTACGGAAGTAGGTTAATTCTAATATCGTGTTTGAGTTCTAGACGGTTCTTAATATATCCCTGTGTCTTCCATTAATTGTATCTTGATTAAAAAGAAATCCCTGAGAATTCCCAATGCCCAACGTTTGTTTTAAAATAGTTTTCAAATCGTTTAAATCATCTTTTTACAGCTTGTTTATGTTTTGTGACACTAGAGAAAATTAAATAAAAACCATCAAAAATATATCTTGATTCGCTGTAGCTATTAACTTGTCTGCAACTCTACGTGTGATCATCGGTCCCTGTGGATTCGATCCCGCATTACTACTGCGTACTTTACTGTGCACTTGCAGTTAGATAATCGGGTTAAAACTCGAGACATCAGACATGTGTATACATATCACCGATTTACAACCTTCATAAAACCGGTCGCCCATTATTTACGCAAAAAATCCTTCGTACAATCAGATCAAGTCATACGAAGAAACTTTCAAAAGTAAACATAACATGTTTTATAAAGAAGTATTTTTCGTATAGCAAATACAAAGCTGTAAGATCTGACTTTAGATGATCAATCTAAACACTATCTCTTCGCATTACGATCTAATAGATCTCATTTTTTAGCCTTGCGGCTCACTGGCTTCTGCCTTTGGTTCCCCTCGGTCAAATCCGAGCAGGCAATCATCCCGCAACTGACTCCACACTGGTTATCTATCAAGACCCTTTGGCTTCCTCTTCCTCAGACAAAAACGAATCAATTTTCATAAGATTATAGGTAACATTATACGAAGCATTCATCGTATAACTGAAACCTAAAGCGGATAATCGTTTTCTACGACTATCGGCCATCTTAACACGGATAACCCCGACAAACTTGGTCTATCAATCTCGACAAGCGCTCTTTAGCCCTCGGTCAGTTACGCCTTCCAGTAAAAGTCTGAACCAGAATTAGGCATCCCCTTTAAGGACAATCGTAAACAAACATGACCTTCTTTTTAACACGAAAGTACCATTGTCTAATCCTTGACCTACAATGTCCTTGGCTATCTGAGTGAACACATACTTCAATCCAAGCTAAAGTATTTGAGCAACCATTGCTCCATCACTTAACGGCCAAACGACAATCTGCGATTTGTCTAAAAACGTCATACGACTATTAAGACTCAGTATAACCCATAGTCGGAAATCATATGATAAATTCTTTGTAACAAAACTCAGTAACCAAATGGTTAACGTAAAACCTAAACTTGTCGAGAATCGACCAAGTTCAATACGTTCCACAATTCACTTTAAGTCTGCTACGTTTTACCCATAACACGCGGCATGTAAGGAAAAATTTATAACAAATCTCCTAGAGCTATAAGAAACATCCTAAAAAATGCACGAAATAGATCTCGGAAGGCCAACACTTCACAAAGCACTACGAAGGAAAATGCTTCTTCCCATGGACAAATTGACGCGACCCCTCAGTCCTAATTCCTCGATCGCAAATCAAACTATTAGCATCCAAACAGCAACAACAGTTTTGTCTGTGAACATTCGTAGACAAACCAAAAATGTTTCTCCGATGTAGGGTTAAGACTAAACTCTTGCAATACCGCGAAACATCTTCAAGCCCGCAAACATTTCAACCACTAAACGCGGCATGCAAAAGAAAAACCAATCTTCAGCATCGCGAGACGTTGCAGACGCTTGAAGAATAAGTTTTTTCGACAAAAATACCTTCCTCGATAAAAACACCTTCTTGGAAGACCAGACAATCATACGCACTAACATCTTCTCAAGCACGTATTCTTCGCGAAGACTCAAAAACGGTAATATCTACCGATGAGTTTTTTGCTGATCACAAAAAACTATTAACGTCCTAAACAGACTAAGCCATCTCGTAGAGATAGCTCTCGTACACCCGACACAAGGGTAATAGAGCTATATAAAAAATTCAAAATTTTGGTCAGCTCTTTTGGGAGACTTAAAAATTGTCCTCGAAGAGATGCTCGATTCCTACCATACAAGTCACGTAAACCGAGAACATATCACGGACTTTACAGCGGGACGGAATCAGGTCAAAAATGATATGGGAAACATAAGTCGAAGTAGTCATCGCACCCCCTAAAGTCGTGATTAGACCTAGGTCTTGCCCTAAACCCATCACACTGGTCTCTAACATCTCTAGGCATAGTATCAAACACCCTGATCCGAGATCTCAAAAATTGTCTATTGGCTAATATTCGAGCATCTTCAGATATCCCGCAAGTTTACGCACTGCAGAAAACTCTCGAAACATATCACGGATATAGAAGTTCACCCAGAGTTAGATTACGAGATGACAACTCGTAATCTGCCATCTACACTCATATAAATGCTCGATTACCTCCACACTACACATAACTATACCGTAAAGGTCTGACTGGAAAACAGGTTGTAAGAATCTCAACTCCAGGATGAACTACGAAAGCCTTGATCCCTTCGACAGGGGTACGTAGGCAGCCTTCACAAGGTGCAGCCCTAATCTTATTGCACTCCACTTTTAGTAGAGCGAACAGACCACTTTCAACCATTAATTCTGCCTAACTTACATGGCCTGCCTAACTGCTCGCAAGAACATCGCAAAAATTCTACCGAGCTGGGGGGCTAACTGTTGGGGTCAAAATCGGTCACGACGGAATTAATGTCGGAAGTTTCTCAAGAAAAATGTCTCTCTTTAAAAAGAAAGAAATAATAGTTAAAAAAAAAATAGCGGGAAAACCGAAATTGAATTTCGAATGAATTCTGAAAAGGATTCAAGCAGTCCAATTCGCCCGCTCGGCGAGTTGGATCAACTAGTCTACCTTCATCCCGTCCTTGTAGCTCCCTCTTTCGAGACCGAATCAAACTTGCCCTTGTTTCATCTCGATCGGAGTCACCGTTGGAACTTTACGATTTAAAAACCGCAAGAACTCGTTTTTTCGTATGAAATTCGAATTGATCGTATAAAACGGCAACAGTTAGCTAAACACCTTGAACTCCCTCCACTATACGAGAAATTCAAACTTTCTTCGGAATCGACATCATTTCGGAAGCGCACTTTCAATAAGTCAGAAAACAGCCCGAAATGGTCCAGAACACGGCTAAAAGCCCACTCACGAATTTATACGAAATCAAGCCCAATCGCTATGATGGTTTATCTTTTATTCAGAAGGAGAAGATAAATGTCAAGTTCGGAGGATAAATGTAAAGTTTCCAAAGATAAATAAGAAGATCGAGGAAGATGGAATATTTCCGCGAAGCAATAAACTCGACCGACGGCAGAAAGGGAAAGAGCAAACCGCCTCTAGGAGGAGTATATAAGGACGTTGAGGTTGAAGAGGCAAAGGACAATTCTTTTTACTCTTAGAACTCTCTGCACTTAGAAACTTTAGGCATTATTCTCAACATGTTATGTTTCTATGACTGTCATTCGATTACTAGATGAACTCGCAAAGGCGTATCGATCTCTTGTTCTACTATTTCAATCAAAATACGTTCGGCTTGATCCTCGAAAGGGGTACGTAAACAGTCTTTCATAAAGTTCAGTCGTAAATCGATCAAAACCTTTTTCGTATCTTTTTTGTCTTCTGTTATCGAGCTGCGACTCAACTAGGTTTAAGGTTTTAGGTTGCTAGAACTAGGTAATTCGCCGACAGCTTTTGCGGCCGAAGCTTTTATAATCTCTTGTAATGATCGCAACGCTCTTACACGAATTTGAAATAAGATCTACCTTTTCTATAAATTCGTTTTGTTATATTTTCATATTTTCGGCATATATTTGGTCACTTGTCATTGGCTCTCGCAGAGAATCCGGGACCTCAGGGAAAGTTAGGGTTTCTTGACTTTCCTCCGATTACAGAAATCGACGGTGTGAATTTCGGTTCCCACAATTTACTCAGTGAGGGTGGGTTCAAGGAACCCATGAACTCCAACTTAGGACAACTAATAATCAACACAATCACGAATTAATAAGATCTATTATGCAGAAAACAACCTAAGGACCTAGGGCTTCCTCACAGACATCCCACCTTGTGTCGGCCTATCCTGCGGGATCTTACGTTGACAACTATCATGCAGCTTCCTAAGTGACCACCTGCTCGCAGCCCTTTGGCCCCGTAGGACAATGTCCGCATCGCGGTCTTGATGATCACATATGCCACGACTCGGCATGACTCGATCTTACGGCTCCCACTAACATTAACCTGCCCTTTTCGCTGTCTCATTATATTAACTCATAATTAATTTCTAGACGCCGCCCATTCTCAGTGTCTCATTTATCACATCATTCATCATTACACATTAACTCATCATTAGCTCATCATTAGCTCATCATTAGCTCATCATCATTATTTATCTAGATGCTATTCATCATTTTATCACACATACATCAATACAAGCATCTTAGATCTAGCACACATTACATCATTCATATTAAAAGCATGGATTCGATTAACAAGGGACAAGTGTCCCGACGGAATACTTTACATGAGACAAGTTCACGATCGTGTACTCACCTTAGCTTGGTTGTAGACGTAGATCTGGATCTAGAGAAGCGAAAGGAGACAACGAAACCTACAGATATGTGTTGTCAATCACATAAGAGACAAGGTTGAAATTTAGGGTTCAAATCTGTCATATCCATGACTAAAGGAAGGTAGAATCTAATCCTTACCTTATGCATGAGATTGCAGGTGGTTACAAGCAGCAGACTCGAGGAGATGGTGGCTAGGGTTTTGTGGATGTCTACTCGGGGCTGTGATCCGCAGCTGAGGCAAGTGGCTGGCGGCATGAGGCAACGGTGGAGGGTGGTTGATGGTAGTGAGAGGCGACTGCGGGGTTTTGCACTAGCAAGGATTTGCTTATTGTCTCTCTTGTGAGTTTAACCTAAGGGGATCCTAATATTATAGAAAATAAAAGGGACGCTAACTAGGGTTTTCCCCTGTTCTTTTAGCAGTTGGGTTTTCTCTTGGGCCGGACCCGTGATGTTACATGTGTAGTTTGCTAATTATTATCTAAATTGTGGGCATAAAAACAAACTAGAGATTGACCTGCAGATATTGGTTCTTACATTTTTATACATTGATATTTGTTTTTCATAATTAGTGTTACATATTTTAGATGAGTCGTAATATAACTAATGGTATTCAAAAGACATGGACCGAATCGGGTAATATGGTTATTTTTGGTGCAAATATCCGAATCCATTTCAGATACATTTATTATTTAGAATTTTTTTGGTTCCTATACATCAGAACCGAACTCATACAGACCTAGAAGGATCCAACTCAAAACTCACACATAAATTTATAATATTCAAGCGGACCTAATTTCAAAAAAAAACGATACTCAAAAAAAAAAATAACTCGTACCTAAATGAATAGTTAATGTTCATGCCTAACTGATTTTATAAACTAATAAAAAAAGACTATTTCTATGTGCTTGGCTAAATTAAGTGAAACAGAAAGAGTTTTTTATTTAGTAAAATAATTATATGGAGTGAAAAATTAAGTAACAATAAATGTAATACATTTTTATTATTTTGATTTAAATTATTATTTTATTCGCAAAAACATGTTTTTGAGTTATGTTTTTGGCTACGTAATTTTTCACATATTGAAACTAAAATAAAAAAAAAGTTTTAGTAAAACAAACTAAACCGAACGTTTAACCATATGCAAAACACAGTTATTTTATAATTTTTATTTTATAATTGGCACAAAGTTAATGTTGATTAATTAATAAATAAAAATCGAAACTATTATTATTATGGTAATATAATTAATGATGTGATGTATTGTTAAGGTAATATAATTAATGAAATTATTAAACTGAGTGAAATATGGAAAGACAGTTAATGTAATTATATTAATGAAATTACTAAAAGAACATTATACTTTTTTTTATACTGCTATCCATGTTTTATAAACTATTCTCATTTATACTGATATCCATATTTTCAAACAATACCAAAAAATATTTTATTTTTAATAATATAGATTTTCTCTAGATTTAAAAGTACAAATATCATCTATATGTTAAAAAGAATCCATATATATAAGAAAAATTCTCTAAGATAGCCATTTTTAATTTATTGTTACAAAAATAGCACTCAAGAAGAAAAATGACCAATATAAGTTTTAGTAAAGGGTAAATATACATTATACTCTAGGGTTAACTAATCTATAGTTAGGGTTTAAAGTTAAGTGGTAAGGTTCTGAGGATAGAGTTTCAAATTTTTTTAAAAAAATATTAATATTAAAAAAATTAAAATAAAAAGAACTATTTTGTTCATTTTTATAGGGATATTTTAGTGATAAAAATAAAAAGTATATCTAAGAGAATTATCCTGTATATGGATTTTGTACCTCATTTTTTTCAATTTATAATTTTCAATTTTTTCTCATAAATGCACAACAAAATCCCAGAATACTGTGCAGAGAATTATTTACGTTTTACAAACTGTAGTGGTGCCATTTTATACAGTTATATTATTTTTATTTAAATGTCAAAAGAGAACATGCGATCATGTGGAAAAATCCACCAAATCCATGTGTGCCAGAACAAACCAAACAATTATTGGCTAAGGAGATTTTAATAATAATATGGAGCACTTACGAAGGGATATCTGCCATGAGATACGAAGGAGGGGCAGAAAAAATGTTAAAGCAATGGAAAAAATAGCAGAGAAGAGAAGGATAGTTTTGGTTCCATTTCCAGCACAAGGGCATATAACTCCAATGATGCACCTCGGACAAGCCCTTAGCTTTAAGGGCTTCTCAATTACAGTTGCTCAAGGAGAATACAATCAAGTAAGCTCTTCTCAGCACTTCCCTACCTTTCAATTCGTCACCATACCAGAAAGCGTACCGGTGTCTCAAAAAGAGAACCTCAGACTAGTCGAGTTTCTGATGAAGCTCAACAATAACAGTGAGGCAAGATTCAAGGACTGTGTAGCTGAGTTGTTGCTAGAAAATGGCAATGATTTCGCCTGTATCATCTATGATGAGCTCATGTACTTCTCTGAAGCTGCAGCTAAGGAGTTCAAGATCCCAAGTGTCATATTAAGCACTGCCAGTGCTACAAATCATGCTTGTGGCTGTGTTTTAAGCAAACTCAATGCCGAGAAGTTCTTGGTTGACATTGAAGGTATCCAATACTAGCTTATTCACCATTCTGCAACCCCGTCTTTTTACTAAACAGAGGTTTATATTTATAAAAAATGTATATATTTTTTCAGATCCTGAAGTTCAAGACAAGGTGGTGGAAAACTTAGATCCATTAAGATACAAAAACCTACCAATTTCAGGAATGGGGCCACTGGATCGTTTTTTAGAGATATGTAGGGAAGTATTTAACAAAAGAACGGCTTCTGCTGTTATCATCAACACGGCGAGCTGTCTAGAGAGCTCATCTCTATCATGGCTGAAACAAGAACTCAATATTCCAGTTTTTCCATTAGGCCCTCTTCACATTACAGCTTCAGCAAATTCTAGTTTACTGGAAGAGGACAGAAGCTGCATTGAATGGCTGAACAAGCAGGTACCAAGGTCAGTCATATACATAAGCTTGGGAAGCATAGCTCACATGGAGACCAAGGAAGTTCTGGAGATGGCTTGGGGATTGCGTAATAGCAACCAGCCATTCTTGTGGGTTATCCGACCTGGCTCTATAGCTGGCTCTGAGTCATTGCCAGAGGAAGTCAGTAAGACTGTGTCAGAAAAGGGATACATTGTGAAATGGGCACCGCAGAAAGAAGTACTTGGACATCCTGCAGTGGGAGGATTCTGGAGCCACTGCGGATGGAACTCAACGCTAGAGAGCATTGTGGAAGGAGTTCCAATGATTTGCAGGCCTTTCAAAGGGGAACAAAAGTTAAACGCAGTATATGTAGAAAGTGTTTGGCGAATAGGATTTCAGCTTCAAGGTGAAGTAGAAAGAGCAAGGGTAGAGAGAGCCGTTAAGAGGTTGATCGTGGATGAGGAAGTTGAAGGCATGAGGGAGAGAGCCCTTGTTCTGAAAGAGAAGCTTAAAGCCTCTATAAGAAGTGGAGGCTCCTCATACAAAGCATTGGATGAGCTGGCCAAGTACTTTGAGACAGAGTGAGAAGCTACACTTAATTTATTATTACAGATCACTGAATTTGTTTAGAACAAGCTTACAAAATTTCTGAAGTACTTGGTTTTCTTCTTTATCCAAAAAAGAAAGCAATTCAAATCAAATAAGAGTCTCTTTTGGAAGTTTGTCTAAAACGGAATTGTTGCATAATAGACAATTTTTCTGTTTGGAAAATCTTACATGAAACCAAAAACGACAACAGGAAAGATCAAGAAGTAAGAAGCATCTTCGCTTTTGTAACCGCCTCATGGTACTCACATACATCATCCACCACATGTGAAACATGTAGTAAATAAGGGCAAGAAAACGTAGTAGGGATGAATCACATACACAAGTCTGAGAATCTGATATTTACTCGAGAAAGACGCTTCTTTCTATTAATCTCATAGATCAGTTATCGCCGCCACATTAGGCCAAGAAAAAAAAAAGAAAGATTTATATCTCTTCAGCTCTCGAACGCAAGCTTCCAAGTTCTTGGTTGAAAACCTTCTAAGATACAGTTTCAATAGAAAATAAAACTATAAGATAATAACCTAAGCCCTAAAAGATGACAGCATATATGAAGGCAGAGAAGAACACATCTACACTGAGATATTTTTCTAACAATATAGCTACGAGTCAAAATAGTTTTCTCAGGCGGGGAAAACTCAATTAAAGATTAAGCAATTCACAGTTCCTCCTACAAAGGAACTCAAATTGGATATGAAAAGTCTCTTAGGACCATAGGTCATTAACTCAAATGAAAAAGACTGGTAATTGTGTCAGAAGTTCTCAGTTCCAGTGACCGATGAGACGAAACTAATACTAGATGTTGTGATTTCGAGTCTAAGAAAATTACGGGCTTTGGCCCCAAACCTCATGTATTCAAAAAAAAAAAGACTCATAAGATATTGACCAAGATCAGGCCAATAGCTGGTGAGGAACATAGTCATGTTGAGAGGGATACTAGGATCTGGATGCAGCGACATAGCTGGTGAGGAAGCTTTTTGGAACATTTGGAAACACCAATTCTAAAGCCTAGCAATCTGAGTATGTGAAAAGATCAGTATCAGAACTGGTAAGTTTAAATTTACTATATCGGTTCTGTTGAATTTTAGTAAACCACTATGTTGGTTTATCGGTTGGTTTGTTAGAGCAGCCCGATTGGGGATTTTTTTTAGTAAACCAGCATGTTGGTTTATCGGTTGGTTTGTTAGAGCAGCCCGATTGGGGATTTTTAAACAAAGTTTCTAAAGTATATGTATTGATAAATATTCTTATTGTATTAAGGGTATTAGGGGTGGGTGGGTAAGTAAATGGAATCTGAAAACCTGAACTAAAAGTAGCCCGCTTAAAAAGAATCCAAACCGAATCCCAATACCGAATGAATCTTGTTCTACAGCATTTCGGTAAAAACCGAACCTGAATGAATATCCGAAAAAATTCAAAAAATTCAAAATCCCAAAAGAAACTCATACTAAGTCTGAACACAATTCCGAATAAGTATATAAAATGCTCTAAATAGTATTTAGTACCTAAAGTAAGTATCTGTTACATGTGTAATTAACTCAAATACATTTTGTATTTGGCTAAAGATTAGAGTTCTTTTATGTTTGACAATTGAATTTAAAGTTCAATTATGAATAGCTTTGCTTTTGAAGATTAAACAATGTTGCTTTATTTTTAAGTTAAATAATGTTTTTTACTTTTATAAACTTGTTAGTTGCTAATTTTAACATGTTTAAGGTTTTCTCCTCGTAACGACGAGTTCTAAATCATTCCACCAAACTTTTGTTAGTGAAAATTGTTTAAACTTGTCAATTATATGAATTAAAGTGTGTACTTTTGAATCACAAACCAGTCTTTGGGTAACAAAAATCTGATGAAAAACCGAACCCGAAGTTAAAACGGTTGAATTGGGTTTAGATGTGTTACTATACCCAAACCAGATTCAAGGAAACCCGAGCCGAATCCTAATGGAACTTTAAGGATATCTGAATGGGGTCAAATTCCATACACTCGAAACATCAAAACCTGAATTAAATGGCAGAAGCAAATAGAGCGTTTGCACATTTTCGTTAATCCATGAACAGGATCTATATAGACACATAGATCCGTGGATTGTTAACCATTGGTTATTAAGGCGTATTTTCAAAATACCGACCTGAATCGAACAGGATTGGATACTCGAAAGAGAATCTCAAAATCAATTAACAAAGTGTTCTCGGGATTTTGAGATCCCTAAAACCACTTTATAAACATGTATTGGTTAATATATTTTAAGAATTCATGTGAAAACTTTTCACTAATCATGTTCTTAATTGGTACAACAATAAGTAAAGTAGACTACCCGAGTGTTAGAAGGCTCCTTGATTTTTGAGCAGATTATTCATATTCTTTTTGTAGGTCCAAAGCTCTTGCTCAGACATTTTTTCTCTTTGACAGTCCGTTTTGTTCGTAGGAGATTTTTTTCTTGCCGTCGAGTTCTCTATTTTGTGAGGTATGAACTCCTCTCCCTTTTGTCTGGTTGATATTTTGCTTCATTGAACGAGTTAATTACCGCGATGACGAAGTCATCACAGCTATTCCGGTAGTAAAACAACTAAGGCGGTGGCGACTTCTTAGTCTAAGGAAGACACCGGCAACTTGGATAAAATCGGATTAATTCCACCTTCTCGAGATTTGGATACTTCAGTTGAGAATGGTGAACGATTCCGTAGAGATCTAGAACCGACTAATGAACTACGCCATATTAGATTTGTGTAAGAAGATCTAGTTGGAGATGGATTAATGCGATTTTTTGTCGGATAGTTATAATCGATACTGTATTCCCGGTTAAAAAAATTAAAAAAATAACAATATAAGTAAAGTAAATACTATTTTAAACTTTATCTCATTATTTTATAAAACTATATATACATATATCTATGAATGCAATGGATATTGGCAAAAATCCACCAACTACATGTGTGCCAGAACAAACCAAACAAACAATTATTGGCTTTTTGGGGAACGTGAGCATGCCCACATGATTTGCCCAATTCCATCATCTTCAATCTCTCTCTCTCTCTCTCTCTCAATTGATCTGGTCTTGAGACTTTTGAAATGATCCTTCACTTTGTAGGCTTTGATCCATCTATATCTCTGTTTCAAAAGCTGATTGTTATATGAGAAAGATACTTCTTTCAATAATAAGAGATACCATTTTAGTTTGTTTTGTAGGTTTTGAAAAATGGAGGAAAAACTGGCGAGGAAAAGGCTAGTGTTGGTTCCAATTCCAGCACAAGGACATATATCTCCAATGATGCAACTTGCGAAAGCTCTTCACTTGAAGGGTTTCTCAATCACAGTTGCTCAGACCAAATTCAGTTACTTTAGCCCTCTAGATGACTTCACTGATTTTCAGTTTATCACCATTCCAGAAAGCTTACCGGAATCTGATCTCGAGAATCTCGGGCAAATTCTGTTGGCCCTTAAGCTCAACAAAGAGTGTCACGTGGGTTTCAAGGAATGTCTGGGTCAGTTGTTGCTGCAACATGGTAACGACATCTCATGTGTCATCTACGACGAGTTCCTCTACTTTGCAGAAGCCGCAGCCAAAGAGTTTAACATTCCATCCGTTATTTTCAGCACAACAAGTGCCACAGCTTTTCTTTGCCGCTCTGTATTCGACAAGTTCTTGAATGGTACTCCAGAATTCTCTGTTTCCATTTAGTATCTAAGATCTTGTAACAAATATGATTTTTTCGACTTTTTTGCAGAGTTTAAAGAAAAGCAAGACGAGCTAGTTCCGGAGTTTCATCCCCTGAGGTACAAAGACTTTCCGGACTCACGTCGGGCATCATTAGAAAGCATAACAGAGCTGTGTAGGAACGCAGTTGACAAACGGACAGCTTCCTCTGTGATAATCAACACATCGAGCTGTCTAGAGAGCTCTTCTCTGTTTTGTCTGCAAGAATCACTAGAAATTCCGGTGTATCCTATAGGCCCTCTTCACATGGTGGCCTCAGCTCCCACGAGTCTGCTTGAAGAGAACACGAGCTGTGTCGAATGGTTGAACAAGCAAAAGCAAAATAGCGTGATATTCGTGGGTTTTGGAAGCTTAATTTTGATGGAAATTAATGAGGTAATGGAAATGGTTTCGGGATTGGCTGCTAGTAACCAAAACTTCTTATGGGTGATCCGGCCAGGGTCAATACGCGGTTCGGAGTGGCTAGAGTCCTTGCCTGAAGAGTTCAGTGATATTGTTTTGGATAAAGGCTACATAGTAAAATGGGCACCACAGAAAGAAGTGCTTGCTCATCCTGCAGTAGGAGGGTTTTGGAGCCATTGTGGATGGAACTCGACGCTAGAAAGCCTCGGGGAAGGAGTTCCAATGATCAGCAAACCGTTTACCGGTGATCAAAAGGTGAACGCGAGGTACTTGGAGTGTGTTTGGAAAATAGGGATGCAAGTGGAAGGTGATCTAGACAGAGGAGCGGTAGAGAAAGCCGTGAGGAGGTTAATGGTGTGCGAACAAGGAGAAGAAATGAGGAAGAGAGCCGTCAGTTTGAAGGAGAAACTAAGAGGTTCCGTTAGAAGTGGAGGTTCTTCACACAACTCGCTAGAGGAGTTTGTCAACTTCTTGAGGACTCTGTGAAGAAAATTATTCACCATAACTTGCCAGTGAAAACATAAGGTTAAAGCAGGTTGGTCAGCGGATGAATGGCTTGGGTGGATATCAAGAAATCTTTGTAATTTTCTATCCTAGGAGAATCTTACTTTTCAAGGAAAAAAATCAAACGGGTGACACAAGTGAAATGAGGATAAGGTTGTCAGCGAATGTGTGATGTCCAGAGGATAGTATATTAATGGAAATGATTTTTTTTTTCTTTTTAATAGAGTACTAGGATAATACATTCGCAAGTTGAATTTATATGAAAATTATTTAAGATATATCATATGGAAAAATATAATTTATATTCTTGATTGAATTAATGTTTTTGGCCTTTAAACAATTTTTAAAAAAATTTTTTTGTTAATTACATAATTCTTTTACTCATAAGCTAATCTCATTTTTAAAAATATTTTAGGTCAAAAAATCACTTATCACATAAGAACCTAACGCTTAGACCGAAGAATCTCAGGCGTACTATTTGGTTAAAATGAAACTATAACGGCTCGGTTTTATATCATGATTTAGCAATTTAAAAGTTAATTATGGTTATGAGAAGTTTACGTTCACGTGCCAATCCTATCTATCTTCAATATTTTTCTCATTTTTGTGTCAGTTTTTTTTATTTTGGTTATTACTTGATATAAATATTGATTTTTGAGTTTATTCTCATTTCGTTATTTGTTTTGGCCTGAGATTTATAAAATGTTTAAGATTTAAAATTATTAAAAAGATACATATATTTTTTTTGTCATCAACTTTACAGATTCATATTGACTCTGTAAACCACACTGGGAGATCTTGATCCATGTGAACTATTAAAGAGATACATATTTAGGTTAAGATATGCGCCTTGTGCAGAAAAAATATTTTATATTTATTACTTAGTTTATGTTTTTCTGCATATTATGAAATCATAAAATAATAATTATATATTAAATTACTAAGAGACCAGTTACTATTATGTAATAAATTGGCGTGCAAATATAAATCAAACGACCGCTCTTGTTTATTCACACTCATTTTAGGGTAAATAAATCAAAACAATCAATCTTATTTATCGTATATGATATATAATTAAATTTAAATGATATTAACATAGATATATAGTATATTTTTAATTTGGATATTTATTAAATGGGATTTCTACTCATATGATTTTATGATTATTTGCATATTTGTGTAACAAAATTTTTACACCAACAATTTTTTTTTTACGTGGAATGTTTAGTGGTTTCAATAATTTATAAACATTTAAAAAAAAAATGAAGATTTCAAAATTAAAATATTAACTTTTCAATATATGTTCAACGCAGATATCAAAATTTAAATATGTATTTTAATATGATGTATAGTTTAATTTAAACGATATGAAATATGTACATATACATACTAACATAAACACCTATTAAAATAAAATTATTTATTCATATGATTTTATAATCATTGTATTTTATTATAGAACTAATATTTATACCTTTAATCACAAACGTTTATGTGAGACTTTTAACAGTTTTAGTAATTTATACATGTTTTGAAAATTTCAAAATACAACATATACAAAAAATCTAAATTTTTATTATATGATAAATATAATTGTGTAATTTATTTTAATAATTAAACAAAAATGATAGAAAGTATACAGATTGTTAACAAATCTTTATTATTTAAAATCATAAATTGTCATATATATCTTAGTCACATTAGATAATTCCGTAGGTTTTATTTAAAGAAAGAATATATAATAATTTCAATTTGATAAATGGATAATCCATAATGGACATACTATATAATATAACATTCTCTAGCAATTTAATTTTGGACTAACAAAAATTTTAATTAATTCTCAAACCGCCACGTTAGCAAAATTAACATTCCAATTACGTGACAACTCAGCATAACATTTTTTTAATTAGTACCAATTACCGTTTATAACTTTTCTAATGTTTTTCTATTAATATATAAGGGATAATCGTATACGGGAAACGAAAAGGTCTTAAATTATTATATAGATCTCAAAGTAGAACCATACGTAGCTGAAACCAATAACTCATTCAGCAAGAAAGAATAAAAAAAAAGAGTTTTCGCTTTTGTTGGAATGTCACTTTCTCCCTTGTGTCGGAAGTTCACTGGTACGTGGCTCTCCAGTCAAATGAAAGGTTATTACTTACAGAAAAGAAAAGGTCGTCATATGTGAGGCAATTTGATTGGACAAAAATGAGCTCTCCTTTTAAAAGATTAAACGGATTCGTATATTGAAAAGTAAAGAAACATGAAGATTGTGTTTGACGCCATCTTAAAGAAATAAACCCTTAACAAAGCAAAGAAACGAGACATGAGAGACTTACCTCACAATCTAGAAAATGAGTACACGAAACCTGACAGAAGTCCCCAAGTATGCATTGTGTTCCAAGAATGCTCATTGGTCTAGCTTCGAAATGATATGTTGTATGATCTCTCCTATGTAGATGCAATGCGGACTTGGTTAAAAAAACTCGGCTAAAGATAAAAGACATATTGATGCGGACACAAGTCAAGAACCTGTAACAATAATCCAAGTACGATCAAGACCTGGGAAGATGCACAGGATTTAAGAACGGTATAACTAAACCTGAAGAAATGGATTATTCTGAGAAAAGCAAAACGTAGGGGAGAAAAAAGGCTTCTGCGATGTATAAAGTCACAGCAAGTAGCATATCTTTTCCAATTACAATACATTTACAAGCAAGATATGGTTTGGTAAATAGAGACAAGAAATGTATATGTATTTACCAAAACCAGAGAAACATGAAACTATCACTGTGGTGGTGACTATCTTTCTATTTACAAACTAGAAGGGTAGTGGACTTGTACAGCACTACATATGACATTAAGCACACAAAACACTAGCAAGTCAAAATGGCACATGAACACTAACTCTTATGTTTACAGCAAACATATGCTACAGGCATTCATTGTTACTTGATGGTTAGCTTTGTCAAAATTAAAATGCGCCGAACAAGTTAAAAAGCCCAAGACTTTATTGTATACCATTTATAGCAAAGACAAGAAACTTGATAAAATTTCAATCAAATCGTGTAAGGAGATATATTAACTGTACTTAAATAAAAGATAGAAACTTTGACTAATTACTATAAGAGTTGCACGAGCAAAAACAAGCTCACCAAATCGATTCATTTTAATTCTCATGCGCACTTCTACCCCCAACAGGAGGGTAAGACGCCATGGATCCGAACTTGTTCTGCTGCATCATATATGGATTAGCTTCGAACCCTCCAGCTCCATGATGATGCTGACGGTTCTGATGATAAGGATCATGACCGTGACTCTGGTGATGATACCCTTGCATACCCATATGATGGGCATAGACAGGCATCTGCATCATCGGCTGCCCTCCGTAGGGCACCGGAATCGGCACACCCGCGGATACGTTCCCTTGGCCGTTGCCGCTACCGTTACCGCCTCCGATTTCTTGGAAGCTCTGTGGAGGCACAGGCGTCGAGGAGAAGAGCTTGTCGGAAGAAGACGGACCTTCCGTCGTCAACCCCTGCATCCGTTTGAGGTACAGCCTGTACTTCTGGAGATGAGACGCGACGTTCTCTCGAGTCAATCCTTCGACGTTCATCAGCTGCATAATCGTCTTCGGCACTGCGTTCTTAATCCCTAAGTGAGCCACAACGTCCACGAATCTCTTGTGTAGCTGCGGCGTCCACACTAAACGCGGTCGTTTCAGTGTCTTCCCAGTAGGATCTTCAGTTCCCGAATCTCCTTCCTCCGCCGCCGTTGCCGTTGAGAGATCCACACCATCGCCGGATGTCTTTTGTTTCTTCGAATCCGATCCGGGACTGCTCGATCCGACTCGATCTTCCTCCTCCGCCGCGACGCTGTTATTGTTAGAGGACGAGGTGTTGAGACCTGAAGATCCGCTGCGCAGGGACGAGAACGTCGTCTCCGATGCGCGATTCACATCTTCGATCGTACGGCTTTTCTCTGGAGTTATGCTGAAAGCCATGGCGAGATTCGGAGGTATCAGAGAGTAAGAAAGAGATGTCAAATCGTCGTCGCTAGGTAGCCCCATCTCCCATTCAAGAACCCTATCTCCGTCGCCGGAAACATCGTAATCGCTCATCCTCACTTCCTCTCCCATTCAGATTTCGAATCCGAGATCGGAGAAAAAGATTCGTGGAGAAGTTTGGTCTGTGAAGATGAGCAATTTTCAAAAGAGAGAAGAAAAGAAAAACAAAAGCAAAAGATAAGAGAAAAAGCGCAATGTCTAATTCCAGATGGCTTTGTGTTAGTGCCAACGTGGACGAGTTAGCTAGATATTTTTGATCTTCTTAATATCTCCGACCGACTAACGCTTTAGATATTTGATACAACCAATGCCTTTATAACACGTCACAAGAGCAGGATACGCGCGTTGTAGCCGATTAAATACGAATTACCTAACTGGGCTCGTAAGATGAACCATGTGGATTAAGAAGGTCCAACCAAAGTAACTTGGTGGGGCTTCTGGTAATTTACCTCTGACTTACCAAGTTGCATGTGTTAGCCCAAGAGAGAAAGCGGGCACATCCGGTGGGTTCGGCCAGCTGGAGATAGAAAAGAGGATAGAGATTCGGTGATGAGTTATGTACATTGTTGACACACAATACGATATCTGAGCCGTTGGATCATGTTTTTAGATATTTATAGAAACGTCAAAGGATAAATCTAACGGCACAGAGTGGCAACGAAGTCGCGAATTAAATCAAAATGAGATATCGGAAGGTGTGGCTCTACGGCTCTGTCGGCTTCCACATCATTTCGGGTTCTATGCCCATCTTCGTAATACTGATATAATAATAAATGGGCCTGTGGGCCTGGTCCATAAAATATTTGAGAAAAGGTCTCTTTTCTCTTTCTTCTTCCCACGTCTTTAGCCGTTGTGCAAACTATCCGCCATCTTCTTCGAGTGACTATATACTAGTTAGAGTTTATTTGATTCTAATTATTATTTTCGAGTATGATCTTGTTATCTCTCAGTTCCTCCCCAATCAAGGTCAATGACCTCGCTACTCCTCCTTAGAACACTCCCGCTCCTCTACAACGGTTTTCTCTCCCACCGTCATCAAGTAAACATCGCAGCGGTCTGGTTTCTTTCTCACCGTCATCGTGCTGAAAAACAACAGTTGCGCGAGGATAATACTCCATAGGAAGTTTCTCCCCGATCGAGGTCAATGACCTCGCTACTCCTCCTTAGAACACTCGCTACTCCTCCTTAGAACACTCCCGCTCCTCTGCAACGGTTTTCTCTCCCAATGTCATCAAGTAAACATCGCAGCGGTCTGGTTTCTTTCTCACCGTCATCGTGCAGAAAAACCACAGTTGCACAAGGATAATTCTCCAGGGGAAAGTTGTGCCACAACGGCAATCAATTCGACACCGTCTATTGGTGACAACTAGCGTTTCGAAAATCCTAATTATCAGAAGTAAAAAAAACTGGAGACAGGGATACTTCAAGATATTGAACCTATAGCTCTTTCGCCAAAGATCTTCTCCATTCAGACATGTAGACTTCATTTTCTCGATTATATATGAATTTTTCCCTCTGTTTGCAGTATTTTTTAATGGAGTTGTAGTTATGAATAGAATGTTAAGTCAGATCAGCTGCCCCATTTTCTACCACAAACTTGATAGAACTGATTGAATCTCCAAAAATACAGTGCCAGTGTTTTGAATTATAATTAGGGGTTTTATTAAAACCCTAAACCCTTCAACTAAAGAAGGATCGCAAAAGAAACTCTCAACTAAAAATTTGTTGTGCCTGCCCTGGGTTCTGAATCGCCTTGGCCACCTTCCCGCCTATAACCGTGCGTGCCCTGATGGAAAGCCTCGTGAGGATTAGTCTGGGCTTACCGCCTGGTATCCCCCACGGATATAAAAAAAAACTAAAAATTTGTTAAAAGAAACTTTCAACTTTAATTCCGTTAACATCTGCCACCCTCTCTCATGGTAATTTAGATGAAGGGTGACAAACGTTAACATAATTAAAGTTGAGGATTTCTTTCATCGAATATTTAGTTGAGGGATTATTTTACGATTCATCTTTAGTTAGGGGTTTTATTACTAAATCTCACTAAATGTTTTAAAATCTTCAATATCATTATGTATTATTTAAAACTTTTATAATCCATTTGATATGCCTTTAAAACTAATTTATAAATCATTATACATTACTTTATCAATCTTATAACCGATTTATAAAGTTTTATACATATTTTAATACTTTTATAAATGGTTAATAAAGTTTAACAATGATTTTATAAAATTAGAGATACGATTTTAAATATTTTAAAACATTTAGTAATGATACCCTCAACTAAAGATGGATAGTAAAATAACCCCTCAACTAAAAATTCGACGAAAGAAATCCCCAATTTTAATTCCGTTAACGTCAGTCACCATCCGTCTAAAATACCGTGACGGATGGTGACAAATGTTTACGAAAATAAAGTTGAGTGTTTCTTTTGTCGAAATTTTTAATTGAGGGTTTGTTTTAACATCCATCTTTAGTCGAGAGATCTTATTACTAAAAACCCTTATAATTCCAATCAAATTTTAGAATTTCTTGAAGTGCATGGAATGAATCTCTTATGCTCTACAGTAAATGTACCATCACCATGTGTAGATTAATCCTCAGGTTGTAGTCTCATAGCTTCTTCCAGTAAGCCATATTCTTGGTAGTTGGTGGATGAGTTTTGATTGGATTATAGCGGTGTTTGCAGAATAAGCCTATCTCTGTAATGTGATAGATGCTCTTGTATCTTCAGTTCAGTGTTCTGGAACTGGATAAATAGCCAAACTTGGATTGTTTTGTGGTGAACTATTGCAACTTGAAGCTAGCTAACTTGAGTGCATGTGCCCTTTCGTGAAAAATATTTTTGCAGTCTTAATGATCTGCTTTTTATTCTTGGTAAGCATGTATTTGGATGGAGAATGCTTAGACATTCTTATCACCAGTACTCCAAAGAAAAAATTGGCTGCGGTCATGATTTTATAATGGTACGTGAGAATGCATGCTATCTTTCTTTCATGTCTACTAATATTAAAAATAACTCATCTGGAGGTATTGTTGCATGTTCCTCCATCATTAGGATTTCACTTGCATGCTGTGTCTAAAAATTTGAAACAAAAATAGAATCCGAAAATTTTAAGTAGATGGAGTTTTCCTAAAAGTTAGCTAATGAAACCAAGTCATAGGAGTCTTTCAGCTATCTTTTTGATGTATAACCATTGCAATTTTCTTTTATATGTTCGAAACTGCTTGTTGTGATTTGGAATGCTTATGGCTATAGGGAGTTTTCATAATCTAGGAGTGTGTAACTTGTTAATTTGTGATCTTCTTTCTTTTATGTGCTTATGAGTGTCTAACTTGTTAATGGCAGGTTGATCGGCATCCTCAGTTCAGGCACTCGAGGTGTCTCTTTCTTGTGAGAACAGATGGTGGATGGATAGTTTTCTCATACCAGAAGTGTCTTCGAGACTATGTTCGTGATAGGTACCGTCTCATGCCGAGAGATTTATTCGTGAACATTTTAAGCGTGCTAGTAGATAAGTCATAACTGGTTACTGCTGTAATACCGTCCCGCTCATCATCAATAGCAAGCAATTCTCATATAAATTTTGCTGATTCCCCCTTATTGAAGAAGTTACACAGCACGAAATCAGGTGTAAGGCTTTGTTGCATAAAATATGGAATGGCTCTCAATACATTGGTAGGCTTGAATCAATAAGAATAATAGCAGATATAGTAGTTTACTTGTTCTCATGAGCATTTGATATACATATGGGAAATAGATAATGGGAAACAACAGCAATGGATCTATCGTATTTTTACTCTAGCCTATATATCAGCAGCAGGTTCATTAGATCTTCAAGTCCATATGAATTGGGATAAGCACATAACCGGAATAAACCGGTGAAAGAAGAAGCATCCGTTAGTTCACTAATTCACGAGGAAGAAGTGAATCCTAAGAGCATCCTCAACGAAAATATCTCAATCAGTTTAATGAAAAGTGTTAGGAGTTAATTAATTTTCTAACAAAGAATTGGATCACTGAATTCCCAACCTCAAACCGGTGTGTGGGAAAACATGTTTCACAATTTTCAATATTTGATTCAAATGTGTTCGTTCACAAATGCTTTAAGCGTTCTCCTCGTATAACTTATGAAACTAAAAGAAGACACAACAAAGAAAAAAAAAAGAAATAACTATCTCGCGAAAACATGATTCGAAGAATGTATATTTTGTAGTTTTTTCTACTCTGATCTTCTTTTTAAAAACTTGTGTTAGGTTTCTCTTTTCCAAATCATCTTATGTCTTAGTATCTTCGCCCTTTAAATAAAAACGCAAAACCGACTTGTATATCTTTCCTTTACTTGGTATGATTTGCAATTTCTTTTTTAATGACCTTGCCACTGCGTAACTCAATTTCAGATAATATGAAAACATAAGAAAGGACCAACTGAAGCAAACAAAATCCATAAATTCCAACTTTTTCTTCATCACCTGGTCTAGCCCAAACATGTTTTTTTTTTTTTTTATAATCATGCAGGGGTATCCTGGCCCTACAACAATGGTTCAGACTAGTGGCCACGTGTCAGTTTTCTGTCCTGGTGATGTCGAAATATTAATTTCCTAATGGCCAAAACAGGAACACCGGTGGCTTCACCGTATTAGTTTTTATGCTCAAATTAATCAACACCCATCAACCCCTGGTTTTATTTATTTTTCTTTTCAACGGGGAGAACATGGTGTCGTTACCTCTGATGATAGATCAAACATAGATATCAACTCACCGAGAATTCTACCGTTTCGGGCGAGTTCTGTATTTGTTGTCATCGATTAACCTTTCAGCGAATCCATGCCTCTATTTTTCTGAAAAAACCTGAAGCTTCTCGACTTCATCTCAACAATCTCTCGTCCTTTTTTTTTTGAGGATTGAATTTAGCAAAAAATTCTTTTTCGATTACATTTTGGGCCACTCCTGCAAAGTCTTTGCACCTTCAGGCGAATCCCAGGTCACACTCCCTATTAATCTTCATCGGACCTTGCCCATGTTCCTTTACTTCCGACTCCAGCAATATTCTGCTATAGTGTATTCAGGATATCGACCTTTCTGTTTGTCAGAAGCGACACGATTCAAACATATTGTTAATTTTCTCCTCCAATTATGAGACTGCCACTTTTTGTTTAGCAACCCCCAACATGTTGTCTACATATATGAGTAGGTAGACCTTTGAACCATCTTCACATGTTATGATATACACACAACTGTCTATGTAACTTCTTAGAAATTTAAGCTTAGTCATGTAACTGGTAAATCTCTGGTTCCACTTCCTTGGTGCATGTTTCAAACCATTTAAATATTTGTTCAATATACATACTTGTCCTTCCTTGAACTAATCCTCAAAATCCTCAGGTATCTCCATGTAGATCTTTTCATCCAACTCATAAGTATAAAAGTTGTTTATATGTCAAGATGTTCTGGTTCAAGATCTTCTTCAACCACAATGGATAACAATATCATTATGGACACATGTCTTACCACTAGTGAGAATATATCTATGTTTCTACTGTTGAACTGAAGAGAAGAATGGAGCTTGTGCATAAATAGGGCAAGCTCTTGAAGATCTTGAGAAGAGTTCTATGAAGCTTCAGAAAGTGATGAGAAGCTGATACAAGGTTGGGACAATGGCTAAGAAGAGTTCAGATAGAAGTGGAGTAGCCTTTGGATGAGTTTAGGAGAGAAAGGTTGATGGTGCAAAGATAGGGACGGCCATGTACGGCCGGCTGTACGGATGGTACGGCCCGGTAAGGACATGGTCGATCCAAAAGAGTTTCTATCAAGTCTTGGGATGTTTTGGAGTTGTGCAAAGATAGGGCGCAATGTGAGAAAAGCAACCCTAATCCGTACACTCAGCTGATGAAGACTTGTGATGCAAGGCATGAAGAAGGCTTAGGGAACAAACGGGAAAGAGAGCAATGATCCTAAAGGCATATACTGTCCGAGATGCTTTAGGAAGTAACCAGGAAGGTGTTGTGCTCTCTTGACCGTTTATGGATAAGGTTTCTTATCCATACAGCCTATTCAAATTCAAATGTGCAAGCTGGCGTGAGCTGTAAAGTAAAGGCAAAGAAGAGATCATGTATCTGGCCAAAGGAGAGGGAAGATACATGGAGCTTTAAGTAAAGCAATCAGGCGCCAGCAAGGGAGAACCAATCACCATTCAGCCAGCCTTGACCAGATCCAAAGATACATCCAAGCCATTCATTTCCCAAAGTGCTTTAGAGCCATCAGATTTAGGTTTATGAGTTTCAGATTGTGAAAGCTTATATAAACTGATGTATGGACGTTTTGTAATCTCTTAAGTGAGTAAGGGGGGAAACCCTTCTCCTTCATGTTCTATGAAAGTTTGTTCTTGATACTAAGTCTCTAATCTATTCTCTAAGTCTCTCAGTCTCTTTAATCTTGTTACCTAGTCTCTTTCATACTCTAAATCTCTCCCCATACTCGTAAGTCTCAAATCTGTTCACATAAACTCTCCTAAACACTTTCTCACACACACCTTGAGTGAATCCTTATAAAAATCTCATGGTATCAGAGCCAGGTTCATCAGAACCTGGTATCTAACTTCCGCAAAGCTCAAGCCCACTTCCATGGCTGTTTGAAGCAAAGAAGAAGCTCTTTGGTCCAGCCAACGTTTGTTCATCTTCAGGAGGAAGATAAACACATCCGAGGTGCTTGAGAAGCTGTATGTGCTCTATCCTGACCTATCAAGCTCGACCTGAAGAAAGGAGACCCTGAAGAACAAAGCCTTGAAGTGGTTTGACAACACTCTTCAAGAGCTAGATCCTTGAGTCTTAGTGGTGGTTCAAGAAGAAAGGTGACAGCTTTCTACTTGGGACTGGTTTTGGCGACTTGACAGGGAGGAAAGGAGGTGTCTCAGCGATGGTGGGTTCAAGAGGATGGTTCATGAAAGAAGAAGGGGTGTTATACGACACCAAGAGCTCAACATCTGGCCATGAACCATGGAGATTCAAGGAACTAGTAAAAGTTCCTTGGCTGTAAGCTGGATCTCTTTCCCTCTTTATTAAAAAGCTTGAGTATAGAAATGTTGAGGTGGTGTGGTGATTGATATGCTGTGTATATCCCAGGATGCTTTAAAGGCTTGTTTAGTGTTTTGAAGAATAAAGTGATTACTCTAGTTCAGTCATGAGTTTGCTAAGATATTAAAACTTATTGTTTGAATCATGTGCTCATGAACTGAAATTGATTGAAGTAATGCTGAGAACTGTGTAGTCCCGGATATAATGATGCGTGTCAGGAAGTTAGTAGACGTCTAAACCTGATTGTTTTTCATGAAATGAATCCGCTGGCTGTCTGACATTGAAGCATTAGATTCATGTCTAAATGCTGAGTAAAGAAGCTCTTAAGAGTGCCTAAGTAACTTGTCTTGAATCTGTTAGGATCCTGCTTGTACTTAGAGAGTTAGCTTGCAAAGAATAGAACTTGATAATGCCTTGTGTCTATCTGTTGCATTGCTTGTGATAGTAGGAATCAAACTTGATAAGTTATTAATCAATGTTTGACATTAATAAGATTGAAAATGGTTAAATGCTTAATGTCAGTTCTAAATTAAAATTGTCTTGTTAAGATGATAGATTATATTATCATGCTTGCTGTTATGAGTTAGAAACTGATTAAGATTAATGCATACTGCCTTGTATTGTTGCATTTAGATTATAGTCTAAGTTGCATATTAAGGAGTGTTTAAAAGTGCCTAAATACTTTGACTTGAATCTGATAAGGTCTTGCTTAGTATTTAGAGAATGGTTGCTTGCATAGATAAGAACTTGACATTGTCTTGATTCTATCTAATGCTATAAAGCTTGAGACATTGGTGATTAAACTTGATGAAGTCAAGGATTGATCCCAATGCAAATGTGTCTTATCTTTGCTAGAGTTTGAGTGATGTTTCAGGTTCACAAAAGGTGTTCCTAGTTCATCATCAAATCCGAGTTGAAAGAGAAAGAATGATGCCCATTGTGTGTACAATGGAGAGGTGTTACAAGAAGGGAGAAGCACATATGGTTGTAAAACTCACTGGTGTTCTTCTTCTTAACATTGCAAGTACCAGAAGAAGAAGCCAACCGGGTCTAGGCAGTGGCGTGCCTATTCAAGAGGGTGCTCAAACTAAGACAGAGCACTCTTGGCTGTGTGAAGAAGAAGGCTACTCTATCAAGGCGGCTTCTATTGTGAGGTGATTGAAGAAGTAGCTGAAGCATCCACAAGCATTCCATCATGGTGGTGAATTCAGAAGGGTGATTGCAATAAGAGAAGAAGAAGAAGTAAGGATTCAAGTGGTAACTTTGAGAACCACTCCTCATCATCTTAACCAAGGGAGTAAACCTAATCTCATCTATCTTAATATGTCTTGATAGGTTTATCTCCTGATTATACTATGTGCTTTCCCTAATTCCATTAAGAGTTTATAGCTTCTAGTAGAATGTCTAGGCTAATTGCACTGAAATTGTTTTGCTGCTGCATTGTCTTATTGATAGTAAGTGATGTCTAGAGTCCCAGAATCTCACGGTCTGTTTATTGCATTGTCTTGGGTGTGGTCATAAACTTGAATCATCATGAATGTGTTGTAGAATTGAGTAGAATGTCTATGCTACTTGCATCATGATTGATAAGTTATTTTGCATACATAAGCATATCTCATACTGTCTAAGTTCAATCCTAGTGTTATCTGATGCTATTGCCTATGTTTAATCCATCAATGAAAGTCTTGCATCAATTAGAAATTGTCTAAGTTGCTTGCATCATTGGTTCTGATTGAAACTGTTGTGCATAGCTTTAATATTAATCATGGATTGAACCTGTTGCATTCATATAGCTAATGATTTAAGATTGTGCATTCATGTAGTAATGCATTTAAAAATGAGCATAAATTTCAAATGTACTGATGTAAGCTTGCATTGCATTTAGAGAACTTAATAATCATAATAACCTAGGATGTCAATGTAGTGTCTAGAACTTGTATTGTCATTGTTAGAGATTGAAATCTACTTGTCTTGACTCAGTCCAGTTCTGAGTGTTGCTATGCCATAGTTAAATCCATCAGTGATGTCTTATAAGCATTTAGAAGTATGTCTAAGCTACTTGAATCATTGGCTGTGATAAAACTAGTGAGCATAAGCATGAATTGAGTCACACTTATTGCCTTGATTGCATAAGTATCATCTAGTCTTGTGTTCATTTGGATTGAATCTGGTTCATTCATATGGTTAGTGTGTAACCTAATGCATTCATCTATTGTTGCATTTAAAAAAAAAAAAAAAAAAAAAAAAAAAAAAAACTGAATTGATTGTCTTTGCTTGATTGTCTTGATTGTCTAGCTTGTTTCAAGTATCATATATTATTGTGGCATTGGTGAGCAAACAGGATGGATAATCTTGGTTTGATCCCAATGGGATGATCTGATCTTGCATTGAGTTGTGGTGGTGTTAGGTACACAAGGAATGTGATACATGTAACTCGCCAACAACCAAGAATGTAAAGACAAAGGTCTTGTGCCATTGCATATCATCACTAGGACATGTTAGTCCATAATCTACAGGAAGTGTAGTGTGATTAAGTATGCAATGAGAGATGGCTATTGCATAATACCATTGGACATATCTAGTCCTTAGTCTACAGGAAGTGTAGCATGGGTCATTATGCAATGAGAGGTGTGTCTTGTGAGACTCTCTATGGTGATTCAAACACCCTAGTTCCTGGTTAAGGAAGAGAGTAAACTCACAAGAAGAAAGCTATCATGAAAGATGATAGTTATTAGACCATGGAGATGCATAGGATCATCACAAGCTTAGCTCCTTCTAGTCTCGGTTCTAAGCTTGAGGGGGAGTCTTAATGCATATGATCCATGGTCAGTAACAAGTCTTTGCAAAGGCTTCTACAAAGGATCATCAACCGGGCCAAGTCAGTGGCGTGTCTAGGCAAGAGGCTGTTCAGAGCAGTCTTGGCGAGTGAGGAAGAAGGCTCTCCATCAATGCGGCTTCAATGAGAGAGGTGATTGAGGAGAAGCTGATAAATCCATTCTGCCTTTCCAAGAAGTTGATGATGCCATGGAGATGGTGCAATGGCCGAGTGGGAACTCACCAAAACAAAAGGGAAGTGTTCTAAGCTCAATTCAATTCAATACATTCATCATTTCAAATCAAAGTCTAGAAATGATACTTAAAATGTTTGAATGGATTGTGTGATGTTTCTTGGTAAGTACTGATGCACCTTTGGGATAATGTATCAGGTACCATTGCTTGAGTCTCACTAAAGATGTTCCTGGTCATTTCCTAGCTTCTCTAAGGTGGCTGTGAAGTCTGTTGAGAGGGGGAGATCCAAACCAGTTCTATGAAGAGGGCAAGCATAGTTTGAAGTGTTGATCAGCCTTACTGGGGTTTTGAAGATGATCTGGTCGTGTCCTAGCTTCTCTAAGATGGCTGTGAAGTCAGTTGAGAGGGGGAGACTTCAAACCGGTTCCATGAAGAGGTGAAGCTGAAGTGTGAAGTGTGCGCAAAGCTGTGAAGTGTTGCTGCACCTATTAGGCCATGATCCAGAGCTTCTTGTGTCCAACCACACTGGTTCTAAGGCACAAGAGCTCACTGGCCAATCCCTAGGCTTTGGAGAGCTCTACTCTTTTTCCCTTGCAAGGTTTTGTCCCAATGGATTTTCCTTGTAATGTTTTTAATGAGGGAGACTCTTCAGGGTTCCAAGCTTGACTTAGGATCTCCTAGAGTCAAGCTTGAGGGGGAGTGTTGAACTGAAGAGAAAAATGGAGCTTGTGCATAAATAGGGTAAGCTCTTGAAGATCTTGAGAAGAGTTCTATGAAGCTTCAGAAAGTGATGAGAAGCTGATACAAGGTTGGGACAATGGCTAAGAAGAGTTCAGATAGAAGTGGAGTAGCCTTTGGATGAGTTTAGGAGAGAAAGGTTGATGGTGCAAAGATAGGGACGGCCATGTACGGCCGGCTGTACGGATGGTACGGCCCGGTAAGGACATGGTCGATCCAAAAGAGTTTCTATCAAGTCTTGGGATGTTTTGGAGTTGTGAAAAGATAGGGCGCAATGTGAGAAAAGCAACCCTAATCCGTACACTCAGCTGATGAAGACTTGTGATGCAAGGCATGAAGAAGGCTTAGGGAACAAACGGGAAAGAGAGCAATGATCCTAAAGGCATATACTGTCCGAGATGCTTTAGGAAGTAACCAGGAAGGTGTTGTGCTCTCTTGACCGTTTATGGATAAGGTTTCTTATCCATACAGCCTATTCAAATTCAAATGTGCAAGCTGGCGTGAGCTGTAAAGTAAAGGCAAAGAAGAGATCATGTATCTGGCCAAAGGAGAGGGAAGATACATGGAGCTTTAAGTAAAGCAATCGGGCGCCAGCAAGGGAGAACCAATCACCATTCAGCCAGCCTTGACCAGATCCAAAGATACATCCAAGCCATTCATTTCCCAAAGTGCTTTAGAGCCATCAGATTTAGGTTTATGAGTTTCAGATTGTGAAAGCTTATATAAACTGATGTATGGACGTTTTGTAATCTCTTAAGTGAGTAAGGGGGGAAACCCTTCTCCTTCATGTTCTATGAAAGTCTGTTCTTGATACTAAGTCTCTAATCTATTCTCTAAGTCTCTCAGTCTCTTTAATCTTGTTACCTAGTCTCTTTCATACTCTAAATCTCTCCCCATACTCCTAAGTCTCAAATCTGTTCACATAAACTCTCCTAAACACTTTCTCACACACACCTTGAGTGAATCCTTATAAAAATCTCATCTACTCCCTCTCCTTTTGTACATAGCCATTAATAACAAGGCATACCTTGAATCTTGGTTCCCTTCAATTCAAAAAAAAAAGAAAGAATCTTGGTTCCTCAACTCTAGGAATCCCAACCTTTCGCTTGTATATCCATTTGCATTCTATCACACAGTGTCTCTTAGATTTATCAACCACTGTCCATGTGAAATTTCTCAGCAATGAATCCATTTATTCACTCATTCCTCATTTCCCGAGAACCCAACCTTCATCGTTTTTGGCTTCTATAACTTGCATGTTCTCTTGAGTCACCATCAACAGAGGTGATAAGCGATTCATCATTAGTTTTTTCAATAAAGCAACCTTCTAGGAGCTCTGATTTCCTGCGTTCTTTGTCACTGGTCAAATGATAGCTCTGAGGTTATTCATTTTTAACTCCTTCCAGGTTCTGGTAAAAATCTGAATCATGATCATCATTTGCATTTCGATCACTTTCTTCATGGCTTCCAGTGTCAAGTTACGTATCCCATGAGGTGACATACTCATTTGGAAAATCTGTATCTCAAGTGTTATCACTTGTCTCTCCAAGTTCAATATTGAATAGCAGCTCTAATAACTCATTTTTATTTTCTTGCTTTTGGTTCTCTTTCTGAATCATATCTTTGTAGACAGGATTCTCTTGAAATATCACATTTCTACTGATATGACATTTTTCTAGTAGCCACACTTCTAGCCTTTCACACCAAGTGAGTTTCCCGGTAGAAGTACTTTCTTTTCTCATGAAGTATATCGACAAGCCAATTATCTGATATAGACATGTGTCCTTCAGACCAGATGACTTTAGTCAACTATAGGGTCACGTGCCCACAAGGTCACACACCCACCAAGGCCAAGCTACGTGCCCATGAGGCTACATACCCAAAAAGCCATGTGCATATATGGTTATAACGCCGTCATCAAACCACGAGTCCCTTTAGACCCCTTGGTCATATGTGCTCCGTTAGAGATGGCAATCATGGACTTGGACCGCGGGCCTGATCCGTAAAAGACTGTTGCGGGATGGTATTAGGACGAGGTTTTTTAGACCGGTAAATTTTCGGGCCTCGCGGGACGGGTCTTTGCAGGACTGGATCTGTTGCGGGATGGACCGAAACGGGTCATGCGGGATTACAAGGACCCGCATATTTTTTTCATTTCTTATTTTACCTGAAAAAACGAGAGTGAGAGTGAGAAGAAAGCGATTCTTGTGATTTTCTCCACAGAAAACATAAGGAGTTCCGGCGATGATGATTCGAGCTCCGGTGATGATCATTCGAGATCCGGCGATGACGACTCCAGCTCCAGCGATAACGATTCGAGCTTTGGTGGTGTTTTGATTTGGTTTTCTCTTTTTATTACACACAACTATGAATTGCTTTATTACAATGTGAGATTTCTTGTTTAAGTTGATTGGTTTTGTTTTCAGTACTATGAAATGGTGTTTTTATTAAATTAATTTTTGTTACAATGATGTTGTTTAGAAGAAAAGTTAGTTGTATATCATGTCACTTGTATAATTTGACAAAGTGATTCACAATTTTTTTTTTTTGAAATCCAAAGAATTACAAAAAAAAGATGGTTTGATGAAGACATACAACAATTGAGCCAAGTTATTACAAAGACAACAACTTAATCAGATTCAAACTTAATAAAATCTTATGCTGATAACAAAAAAAAAACTTTTAACTCAAGAACGCAAGCACAAACAAAATTTTATGGCATTGATTTTTGATAAGACTTTAGTGTAGCTTAATGAGCTCTCTTCAACTCTCTTACACAACTCTTCCACTTGAACATTCATGAAGGAAACTATAGTAGGCGGTTTGATAAGGAAGCAGCCCGCAGGATGGTCTGCGAAGGCCTATATGTTCTGCGGTACGGGTTTGGACCAGCATTCTAAGGACCGCAGCCCGCGCGAGACAGGCCCGCTGTGACCCGCTCGATGACAAACCCGCCGCGGTACGAAACGGGACGGGATGGATAAACCTGTTTGACATCTCTATGCTCCGTGCCTAATGAGCAAAAAGATTCTAGTCACTCCTGAGGCTATATACTTCTTTGCAACAAAACATCTTCTGCGAGGCTAAACGGTATATGCCATAACATCCTAGTCAAATTTGGAGGCAAAGTCCTACTCCCTAAGACATAAAAAAAAACTTGTTATGAAGATATGATTCATGTTATCAGATAAGTACAACTTATTTCCTGACTTCAGACATGAAAACAAAAGGGATAAACATTGGAGATAATTAATCTAGTAGTCAATCCTCTTAGCTAGAGTAGGACGCCCATTTCCTGCCTCTAGTCTCTGGATCGCGTGTTCCTCCTTCGAATCAAAAAAAAAAATTATGGTAAAAAAAACTTCAAAAGAGACTCCAAAACCTTAAAAGAATGAGGCTGACTTGAAACACTTTCGACTAAGAGACATCCCACCTATAACTAGGGTTTATATACCAGTATGTTGTATTCTTGTTTAAGTTTAATAAAACGGTGGTAGATGATTGATTGGACTTTAACTTAATACTATACCTTTAATTTTTCCTAAAGCACTAATCCTAACCAATCATGTTTTAGCTTTAGTTTTTAAGTTAAAATCTACAGCAAAATTTTACAATTTTTTACCAATTAAGTTGTAGTTTTATTTTTTCAAGATACAACAAAAAAGATACAACTTTAACTTTTCTATTTGTTTTAGACAAAAATCCTACATCCTTATAATTTGGGCTGTAGAAAAAATAAACTCATAATTGAAAAAGAAAATCACGTTCTCTTTTTCATCAGCATACGAGGTACATATATATAGTCAGATATTTAGTATTTTCAAATCATGATAATCCTTGATCATAAACTAATAGTTTAAAAGTAGATAAACTTAAGAACATAAATTATCAACTAAAAACAAAAAGGAAAAATCAAAAGATAACTTAAGAAAGGAAAACCCTAACGGAACACTTGTTTTATAAATACTAGATTTTCTTCAGAGCATTAAGTATCGAAAACTAAATTTTCAAATACTTTTTTTTTCTAATTGGAGATGAGATTGCAATGAATTTATGGAATTCTCTTAGATAAAATTTATTTGTATTATTATTTAGATGGTGGTTTTCCTTTAAATTTTTAATTTTAGATGGTTTTTCTTTTATTTTGGATAAATTTGATAATTTGTTATTTTAAATAATAATATGAAAGTTTTTTTTTACAGCTACATCATATTTTATCAAATCATGTTTTATTTTACAAAAATACATCCAATAATTTACAGTTACACTTATCATAATTACAACAAAGCAGAAAAATATACTTTAGTAAGGGCATGACTGGTTCAAACGCAGTGGCTGCGGTTGCGGGAGTTCTCAGATGCGGGTGGTTGCGGTTTTTAGCGGTTTTAAGAGATTTATACGACTGGTTCTAAGGTTAAAAATTGGTGCATTTGCGGGATACTTATTACTGGTTAACTACCAAATGCTGCAGCGGTTAAATAATAAATTAACAATATTTACATTTTATATAATTATAAAAATATCAAAAATCATAATATTATAATAAATATAAAAATTATACTTAGAAATTTATAATTTAAATTTTTTAAAAATATAGAAAATATTTTTATTTTAAAATTTTAAAATATTAATTAAAATATAATATATATATTTTAGTATTTTTATAATTCCAATTAAAAAAATTTATTGAATATTTTTATTTTTGTACATATATTGTTTATTAAAAAAAAAAATTTATCCTCCCGCAATCTCCCGCAGCCGCAAACGCTAGTTGGAACCAACTTTTGAATTTATGAAGTTTAAATTGGTTTGAAACAGTTTAGAGTGGTTTGAGTGATTGTTGTAAAACGCCAATAGCCGCAACCAACCGCAAAGCTACGTTTGCGGCTGGTAGCGGAGAAACCAGTCATACCCTACATGTACGGCTACATTCAATACATTTACAACACAAATTATACGGTAAATTTTTGACAGTTACAGTCCAACAAATTACTCCCACTATGCTTGATCTCTCTCGTTGTTTTAATTCATGATTCTATAATATCACGAAGAAAATGCATTAGTTTACCCTAACAAATAACATATTTTAAATATAAAAAACTTGCTATATATTTTTATTTAAAATATATTACCTTTTGATACCAAATTCCTTTTTGATTTTAGTATAATTTATAACATGTTATTAAGAAAAAGAAATAAAAATAAAAAATAGTAATAATGGCAATTAGTAAATATTTTATTTATTAACAATATTATTGTAATTGATAATTTTAAAATTAACGTTAGAACGACGTATAGAAAAATGACTACTCAATAGTATTATAAAAATAAAAATATAATAATTATTAACTAATATAATTTATAAACCAACAAATAATTTAGTGTTTTACAAGCGCATATCAAATTCTATTCTAATAATAAAATTAAAAAAATCACAAAACATCTTTTACACTTTGACAAGAAAAATTCATTGAAAGCTTTAGAAAGCCCAATCAAACCCAAAATGTATAATCAAAAAGAAGAACAAACAAACTTTTGTGTGTCCAAAAGAATCAAAAGATGATGAGCGAGGAAAGAACGAATATACCTTAGCAAACCTGGGTCCACCATAAAGTGACTATAGTATATGCCTATATGTTGATCAAAGAAAAAAAAAGTATATACGTATATAAACTCATAATTTCATAAAGTCATGTTTCGGTTAACCAGAAAAGCATTTAGCTGACCGAAGAAAAATAAATCGGAAAGCACATTAACAAAATGTCAACATATGTTGTTGATCGTTATGAAACATAGCACATATTTATATCATTTTCAAAACTCAAAGATTTCTTATTCATTTCACATCAAGATTAACACCTTTTAATACTCGTAACGTACTTAATTTTTTTTTTTTAATTTTCAAAAAACAATTCTCTCTCTAGATCTCTATTTGCTCCATCTTCTATCTAGAAACTACTTTAAAAGAAAAACGTTTCCGGCAGTGACGGATCTAGAAAATAAATATAGTAGGGGCAAAAAAAAAAAATGAAATACAACTAAATAAAATTAAATAGTAATATCTTATAAAAATCAAGAAAATAGAAAAACAACTCTTACAAAATAACTATACGCTCATTCATCATTTGAAATTTCTTAATCACTTTCTCATTTGAATCTGAGTCAAATAATTTTTTCTCAATAAAGTAAACCATACAGTCACTTAGAAACTGATCTCCAATTCGGTTACGTGCAACTGTCTTCACTAGTTTCATTGCTGAAAAACATCTTTCAACACTTGCGGTGGCAACTGGCAAAGTTAAAACTAACTTTAAAAGTTTGTAAACTAAAGGATGTGCTAGATGCTTTTGAGTTTTCACCATCAAACATGAAAAATCTCCAAGATTTTCTACACTCTTAAACCTTTCGTCTCTGCATATATTGTCGATGTAGATATCAAGTTGTTGCTCTAGAGATAAAAGCTCACCATAGCTAAAATCATCTGGATATAACTTATCTAATCGCACCAGCTTCTCTTTATCAAACCCATGGAATGAATCCACCGGGCTTAAAGTAGCCATACAAATAAGCAGATCAGTGGTTACCTCTGTAAAACGATCGTTGAACTCTTGAATCTGCAAATCTAGAACCGTGCAAAAACAGTTGACCTTATCATGATGCATATTGCTTATATTGGTTCTCCTTCTTGGGTACCTAAGATCAACAAACTCTTCTTCCATGATGAGCATCTCAACATTATGTTTCTTACAAAAAGAAGCAACTTTAGCCATAAGCGAATCCCAACCATCATCTCTAAGCTTCTGCAACTTTCGTTTAATGGATCCTACCAGTGACATAGCATTCAAAATATCCTGATCTTTCTGTTGCAAAGTCAATGACAAGTTCGCAGTGAGCCCCATAATAAGTAACATAAGATGCAAATAGAACACACAATCAAATGTGTGAAAGTATTTGAGAAGACCACATGCTTGGCGTTTCTGTAAGTCTTCCCAACCCTCATCTTGGATATACTCAAGAACTTTAATGGTAGTAGAAAACAATTCTTCCAGCCTCAACAATGTTTTGTGATGTGTACCCCAGCGAGTAGTTGCAGGTCTTGCTAAAGAACGTTCTTGATTTTGTCATGTCCCAGTCTTAACATCACCACTCTTGATTCCTTTTTCTAATTCTTCACGTTGAATTTCTCGAAACATATCTTGTCGTTTACAAGAAGCCCCAACAACATTCAACAATGTAGAAATCATATCAAAAAAATCAGCAATGTCAAAGTGTTTTTTTGCAACAGCCACCACAACTAGCTGAAGCTGATGAGCGAAACAATGAACATAATATGCTGAACTGCTTTCTTTAGAAACCAATGATCTCAACCCATTAAACTCACCCCTCATATTACTAGCTCCATCATAACCTTGCCCTCGTACCTTTGTAATGCTCATACCATATCTAGCAAACAAATCATCTATAGCAGACTTCAGAGTTAATGAAGACGTTTCTTTTACATGAACAACTCCAATAAACCGTTCTTTGATTGCTCCCCTTTTATCAACAAACCGAAAAACAACACCCATCTTCTCTTTATGAGAAACATCATCAAACTCATCAACCAGCAAATCAAACACACCATGACCAATTTCTTCTAAAATAGCTTGTCGTACTTCTTCTGCAAAGGAATGGACAATATCTTTTGAATCTTGGAAGAAATCATCTGGTTATTTCCTGGAGCATTTTTCAGAATAACCTTACTTATAGCATCATTTTGTTCTCCTGTGTATTTTAAAAGCTGCAAGAAATTTCCTTTGTTCACATCATCTTCTTTCTCACCATGACCACAAAAAGGTAATCCTTGTCGTAACAAGAATCTTAAAGCATCCATAGAAGCATTTAAGCGAACACGATACTCAGTTTTCACCTTATCATCTAGCTTAAACAGATCATGTACTATAGATTGATGTTGATTCATCAAATCCTCACATTTCTGAGCAGCAATAATGTGACAACTGTTGGGTGGTTTACCCATATGAGTAATCAATCTCTCTGGCTTCTGCCAGCTATTAAACCCTTCTTTCACGAATGCATCACTTCCACCTTGCATTCGTACCTCATCTCTAAATAAATAGCAATATAAGCAAAATGCACGTTCTTTAGATATGCTATATTCTAGCCAACTACTATATTGATCAAACCAAGATGGATTGAATCTTCTTGTTCCACCTCCTTTTGATATTTTTTAAAAATTATGACCATAAGGTTGACACGGACCTTTAGTTAGATATCTACGTCTAACCTCGTCTCTTTGATTTAAAGGGTGATCCATTATGTCTTTCCTTTCACCAGGGTCAGATGGAAAATCATCGATATTGGTATCAGGTACTGGAGGAGATTTTCTTTTGTCTTTCCTTTCATCAGATTCAGGCAGTGGCAGATCATTGACATTAGTTTTAGGTACCGAAGTAGATACTTTTTTGTAGTATTTTTCCATTGATTTTTTCCGAAAAAATAAAGCTGTGTTCAACAATACAATCGAAAGGTATGAATTTTAAAATTCACTTTTGCAAATCAAAAAGACGACAATGTTGACCGAGAATTTTATATTACTTTATCATCATCAACATCACATCAGAGTCAGCGAAACCAAATCAATATTAGAATTTTTCAAGGACACGGTTTATCAAAAAAATCAGTAGAGAATTGTAGAAAAGTTTAGTTTATATAACTACTAGGATCGGCCCGCCCTACGGGCGGGATTTAATGGATCGATTTTATAAAAGATATAATTTTGGTGTAAATTTTCTTTTGCGTTAAATTGATTTATTTGGAGTAACAAATCAATTTACAAATAAACACAAACGTATAGAAACTTATCCAAACCTAAATTTGATCGGCTACTGAATCCTTCCACGGTTGTGTATATTGTATTTTTGAGATGTTCTCCTCATGTTTAGAGTCACAACATGATGATAGGACAAAAGAATCAAGAATCAAGTGACAACAATTCAAAGTTAACTAAAGAAATGGACTGTTATTCGGTAACTTATACATTGATGATAGGACAAAAGAGATTTCAAGAGAAAAAAGCAGAGTAAAAGAGTACGTTCCAAGTATCAGGTAGACCAGGAAGACACCAGTGGCTACAATCATTACCAGGATGGTTCCCACCGTAAGCAGAAGGATAAGCATCTTTACGGAGCTGAGATAGACCGGTTATGTCGAGCCAATATACCAGTTTTTTCAATCTCCTTATCACTTTGTTTAAAATCACCCAAGCCACAGGTGACCCTCCTGAATATTTCCTCCCGTATAATGGCTGTGTGTGACTCTTACATGACTTCATTGGCTCTCCCCAATCCCTTCCACTGCCAACAAAAGATCGTCTAGATAATGTTAGAGAATGGCATAAACATAATCACCTAGACCATAACGTACAATATCAAAATAATAGTCATGGCCGGTTTTGAGCACAACCGGATTAAACATTTGTCTCAATCCCTAAATTTTAAAGAGCTATTATACATAGATCACATGGTCTTTAAATTATCAATTTCTTGTATTAAGATTAATACTAAAATGTTTATGATTCCCTAATAGCTATGCTATGCCTAGAAAATGCTTAACCAATAACATCAACTACCCATTGAAACGGGTTTCTTTGTTTGTTTACTTACTCGTAAAGAACAGGAGAAACACCATTGAAAAAACATTGGTCTTAGATGGATTGACAAATGCATTAACCTATCGAGCCTGGTCATCCCTTTGTAATAAGCGACCAGTCTGTTCATGTCTTTGTATCTTCCATGTAGTCCCCACCTGGGCCACACAAACATACGTAGACATTATCAAATGAGTCAAAACTCGAAAAGGAAGCAAACAAAAGCCAAAGAAAACGTACGGCTGGATGGTCCACCAATGCCAACCGTTGAAAATCAAGACGTCCATGCCTCTCCAGACTCTGGTATGGCTTCCCTTCCACGGCGGAGATGACATAACCCACCAGATCAAATAATCCAGGCTCTGCAACAGGGAGGAGTTTGATCAAATGCTCTGTTATGGCTACGCTTTCCATTTTCCTTTTTCTGTATATCACTCTTTCCTGCCGTGAACCACAAAACATATCACTCAACCTGAACAACATTAAAAAGCTGAACTTTAAAACACATCGAAAGATCACTGCTTCTCTACACAACTAAAGTCAGAAACATTGGATAAAACAACAAAATTTACAATTTAAAACGAAGTTTGTCTCCTAAAGAAAGCTATTAAGTAAACAGAATAAGATTCAACTTTCATGGAAAATCCTTTCCATCAACTTCATCTACCAAAAACAGAGACAAAATCAGAATCAAACTTCATGGCAAATCCTTACCATCGTCATTTTCCAGCATATATAAACTATATATAACCCATAATTCCTCAAATCACAAACCTACACAAATAGAAATAATATTCATCGGTGGTTTCAATTAACAGCAAAATCCAGATCTACTAAAACTCAAACAAAACCCAGATTTTTCTACTCGGCGGTGGTAATCCTCCGTACAGACTCTTCTCTCTTCTTCCGCACTCCTCTCTGCTCCTCTGGTTCGTCTCCCCCCTTGATTATTCAATTTGCACCAAAATCAAAACCACAAAAGAGAGATGATGAGAAAGCAAATATGTATCTTTAAAGGCGATGAATGTGGCATCAAAACGTCTGAGAGGATATGAATGAATACAAAACCACTGAAACGAAGTCTCTAGACAACGATTCATCTCTTTGGACTTTCACAAACTCCATTTTTTTTTGAGCTCTGGATAAGCGAAAGAAGAACGCGGATTTAGCCCTAAATGAAAACACGTCGTTTTATCTTGGCGGAGATGATAAGCAGGCTATACTCTCAAAAGTTAACATAAAGCCCATAGGAATCACACAGACGATTAATGAAACGCACAACATCATTTGACACGTGTCAAGCCCACATAAACCAAATTTCTGACCTGGAATCCTATGTGTCCTTATCAGGATGGAAGAAACTCTTTTTTATAATAATAGATAAGAGGTTGCTTTTCTTTTTACCATTAGAATAAAGTATTAACCATGAAAATAAAAGAAGAAATTAAGATAGACAAAAAGTTACCACTTGCTGAACTCAAGATGATGAACACACGAAAAAGAAGTTTGATTATGGTTTTTAATTCGTAACTTTAGCATAATTATGTCAATTTAGTAAAACAATAATTATATTTCTAAAATGGGCTTCGATAACATACCTGAATGGGCTCTGATCTGTGGGGGCAAAAAAAAAAAACTTATTTCATTGTAACTTTTTTTAACTAAAAAAAATATAGAAAAAATCAACACATTTTTTTTTGTGGGGCAGCTGCCTCCACCTTAACCTACGTAGGTTCGCCCATGGTTTCCGGTGACCGGTGGCCTTATAGGCGCCGGTTACCATCATGTCCTCTTTTGCTCTTTGATGTTAAATAGTTTCGATCAATCTTAGATCGAATATGTAGTTTCGCTTGACGATTTCCCCTTCGCGTTTGGCGATATTTCCTTCGTATCGACGAGTTTTCTTTTTTATTGTGTTCAGCTCAATCATGTTGGAATTGCATATCATTCTTATCTTCTTCTGATATAGATTGAGCATAAATACATATCATTCTTATCTTCTTCTGATGTAGATTGAGCATAAATATAGTTATATCTAAGTTCTTCTCCTTCTGTATGTACTCTTATTCCGTTGATCGATAGGATTTTATTTTCCTCTTTGTTAAATATGCTTAGTCCTTGAATCGGAGGTGGTATAAATCTTTGTCTTCTACTCAATGGTCTCCACGAAGATCTAGACGTAAGATTTGGATCATGCTTTCGGGTATCAAGCCAGAATCCAGTTGATTCGGAGCTACCATAAAGGTTAGTGTTCCGGAAAGATTCAAAGCTTGGCTCTTCTAAAGCTTTTCCCCTCACTCAACTTTAACAATTGGAGAAGAAGATTTAGAGATCAACGGCGATTGAAGGTTGAAGAACATGCAAGCAGTCTCAAGTCTTCGGAGATGGAGATGTTCGGCTTTCCGACTTGTTGGTTCCGGAACCGTCTTTCTTTCTTCGGGAAGGGTGTGGAAGCATCGTTCGAAGACCACGTGTTAACCTAACGATTATGGGGATGATTGGTAAGTGCTGTAGCTTTATGCTGTAGAATTTAATCTGTAGATTTATTTGTTGTAGCTTTCCTTGCTGTAGATTTCTAAAATTAGTACTAATTTTTTGCTCTGGAAATAAAGCTCTCTACAATCATATTTTGATTTTGCAGAGATTTTTTTGCTGTGAGTTTTTTAAGGAAAGCAAAGCTCGATTGGTTGACATATATAGCTGTAGACTAAATTTTGGCTGTCCAGAGCATCTACAGCCCCAACCAATCATCCCCGTATCTTATATTTTGTGCTTCTTATTGGACTTCATTTGTAATGAGACTGTTTGTAATTTGCCCTCTAGGCTATCGTTTTAATGAAAAGGAAAGTTGACAAAAAAAAAGGCATACGCACCCGAAACGACAACGTTAAACATCGTTTTGTGTTACTTACCGAAGAAAATTAAAAAAGAGAGAGACCTTGGTGGGTCCCACGTTAACTTCTCCGAAAGCTCTCAGTGTTTTCTTACAATTTCCACATTTGGCGTCAAGTATCTCGCACACGTCAATGACGCTCTTTCACTCCAGAACCACCGTTAATAACTCCGTAATCATCAGTCCAAGTCAAACAACATTTTCACGTGTTATAACCGTCTAATCTAACGCCGTTAACACTCACCTACAAAAAAAAACAGCGTTTATATAAGCAAACAGTTTTTTCTTCTCCCTTCACTCATCATTATCAGATCCTTTCACCAGCATCCCAAATTTAAAGCTATGATGCCGTCTAGGTCGGCGACAACAACAGCAGCTCCGACGACGACGGAAACAACAACGTCGTATTGGTGCTACAGTTGCACGCGTTTCGTCAGCGTTTCAACCGGAGGATACGTGTTGTGTCCTTATTGCAACGGTGGTTTCATCGAAGATTCTTCCGCCGCAGAAGCACCAACGACGACCACTCCGGTGTCTCAGGTCGAGGATAGTCATAGATCTGTAATTAGACGGCGGAGATCGAATCGGCGCACTTCGTTTAATCCGGTAATCGTCTTACACGGAGGAGCCAGTGGTGAGAGAGTTGAGAACGAAGAAGGAGATCGACGCCCTTATGAATTCTATTACGACGATGGATCCGGTTCGGGTCTTAGGCCGCTCCCGGATTCTGTATCGGAGATCTTGATGGGATCTGGATTCGAGCGGTTGCTTGAGCAATTGAGCCAGATCGAAGCGTCGGGCAACGGAATCGGGAGATCTGGGAACCCTCCGGCGTCGAAATCAGCGATTGAATCTTTACCTCGAGTCGAGATGGGAGACTTCCACATCAAAGCGGAGGCGAATTGCGCCGTGTGCACGGAGGTTTTCGAGGCAGGAGCGGAAGGGCGTGAGATGCCGTGTAAACACATTTTTCACGGCGATTGCATCGTCCCTTGGCTTTCGATACGGAACTCGTGCCCTGTTTGTCGATTTGAATTGCCTTCGGATCCGGTTCAACGGAGTATCGAGGAAGAACACGCTGTTGGTATGACGATCTGGAGACTTCCCGGAGGTGGATTCGCTGTTGGAAGGTTTAACGCGGCGATGAGAGAAGGGGAGAGGATTTTGCCGGTGGTGTTGACGGAAGTGGACGGTGGTGGGCTGGGGAGTAATGAGGGTCCGAGACGAATCTCTTGGGTTAGGGATCATGGGACACCGGAGATTAGCAGAAATTCTGCTCGCGCTGGTCGATTGAGGAGAGCAGCTCGGGGAATGATTTCGTTTATGAGGAGGATGAGACCAAATCGTGGCTCTTCTTCTTCTAATGTTATTGATTTGGATACAAACGTTATGAATCGATCGACGTCGTTGATCAGAAGATTTTTCTGACTTGATGGTTAGGTGAAAAATGTTCAAATTTTTGTTTTCGTTTTGATTCAACAATAGAAGACCAGTTGGAACCTAAATAGTACTTTTTTTCTCTTTTGTAATTCGATTAACCTTTTAGTCAGTTTCATCAAAATTTATGGTAACATAATGTCAAATTCTTTATTGTTATTAAAAATTCTTTCTTTAGTTTTTCATTGTTTCGTTGGCTTATTTAGGATCAATCAACTTGTTTTTCTAATTCGAAGAAATTGAAATAGTTTCATTTATTCTGGAAACGAAACTGAGCTCTCAATTTCATCATAGGTCCCTAAACCCTACAGTTGTTTATTTAGTTTACACATTATTTATAGGTTCATTAAAGTTCAACCGATATATACTTGGCATTATTCTCACATTCGTCACTACATGACACATCCATCATCACCAGCTAGATGATCATCTGAATTATTCTCTTACAAATATCACAATAAAAAAAGAAATCTAAAGGATAGACTACACACGGTCAAAACAACTTTTTTTTTCTGGCGAAAGCTACCCTCTATGTGTGGTCCCAAAAAATAAGATAATTGTCGGATCCTAAATCCTAATAAAAGTCATGACGTTTACTTCAAACTTTTACTAAGCACTGATCCGCGCGCCAGTGCGGACGCACCAGTGCGGATATGAATTTTTAATTTTTAATTATTTATTTTATTAAATTATGTATTTGTAATATTCGTTCATATTATATTCATTAAGTAAATTTTTTTTTTTGCATCTTAAACTATCTATTTTTTTACGAATGTGTGATAACATATAAAAATATAAAAAAATAAGTATAGAGTTAATTAGATAATTCTAAAAACAGAAATTTTTGTTTTGTGTGCGATATCATATAGATAATGATCCGCCCTGTTAGCAAAAATCATGATTATTTTATGTGTAATTTTTTTTATTTTGACAATTTCTTTAAAACTATATTAAATTTAACATATTTTAGTTAGAATATTTTTAATATCTTTACCTTTTTATTTGAAATGCAACTCAATATTTTTTAAAAAATTATAACAAAATATTTAAAAAATATTTTTAGAATTTGTTTGAAAAATATGAAAATTACATTTTAAATTAAAATTATCCTAAAATATGATAAGTTTTGATGTAAACGAAAACTCAAATTATGTCAAAAATAATGATATTCAATGATAATAACAATTTGAATTGATTATTTTTTAAAAAATACATTTACAAAAAATTTAACGATAAAAATTTGAAAGAAAATTCATTTATCTTTCAAATATAAAATGAAAATATTATAATTAAATAATAAAAAATATAAATAAAAACCATAAATTTAGCAAATAACAACTGAGTTATATTATGCTAAAATTTTCTTTCTAACAATTTATCAAATGACAAATGAGTTATGAGCAAATAATACCATATAATTTTTAAAAAATAGTCATTCTTAAATATTTTTTGAATAAATAATTATTTTTAAATTTAATCAACTGAAAATAATATCCGTACAATTGTGTGAGTCAAATTCTATTTTTATTGATGCATGTTATATATTTGTGCTGCATGTTTTAGGCAACATTTTAATGATGCACGTTTTTAAAAATCTCTGTTATTAAAATTATGCACGTAAGGATAACTCATGAGTTTTTTTGGTTGATTAAATGACATTATGTCCAAATTTATTTAACGATATTTCATTAAGGTAACTGAAAAAAAACAAAAAATAAAATAAAAAGTTTAAATTTATTTAAGCATATTTCATTAATGTAACTGAAAAGACAAGTAATAAATTAGGCAGTTTTATTCGTTTTAGGATATTTCATAAATACGGCTGAAAAAGACAAGAAAAAAAAGAGTTTAATTAATGAAGTAAGAACATTTTCAAATGAGTACTTTTCTTTTAATAATATAGACTAGACCCTGACTGCACGCGGATATGAATTTTCAGTTTTTAATTATTTATTTTATTAAATGATGTATTTGTAATATTCGTTCATATTATATTCATTAAGTAAATATTTTTTTGCATCTTAAACTATCTATTTTTTTTACGAATATGTGATATCACACAAAAAATATAAAAAAATGAGTATGTAGAGTTAATTTAATAATTGTAAAAACAGAAAAAAACAATTTCGTGTGCGATATCATATAAATAATGATCCGCCCAATTAAAAAAAAATCATGATTTTTATATGTGTAATTTTTTTTATTTTGACCATTTCCTTAAAACAGTATTAAATTTTACATATTTTAATTAGAATATTTTTAATATCTTTACCTTTTTATTTGAAATGCGACTCATTCTATATAATTAAAAGAAAAGTAGCCATTAAAAAATACCCATAAGTTTTCAAACTTATTTACACTTCCATGCCACTGAGAATTAAATTAAGCTACATATTTTAATGCTTGTCTTTTCCAGTTAAATTAATAAGTTTTGCTTATTCAAATTTAAACTTAATGTCATTAAATGAACCTACCTATTTTAATGTTTGTCTTTTCCAGTTAAATTAATGAGTTTTTCTTAATCAAATTTAAATTTAATGTCATTAAATGAACCTAAATATACATCATATTTAACGTAGCTTATTACGGACGAGTACGGTCCAATAGTGAACTTGAATTTTATTTTTACGAAAACGTGAATCACTTGACTTATGTAATATTTAAAATATATTAACTACAATATAACAAATGCATATAACCTACATATGCTTTAGTTTGAAATGATCATGCTCAAGTTTTATATAGTCAACTTATATCATGCATCGATCGATGTACAATATTCAAACCACCTATAGCTTTCGTTTTCTTTATAGGATGTATCAACAAACCAATCATCTCATTGATTTTCTAAGCTTTATAAAAAAACAAATCAATAAATACAAACTCAAAATCCAATATCTTCTATTAATCAAAACAAAATATCTTCAATGTCGTATTTTTAATGTACCTATTAAATATAGAAACTATAACCATAATTACACTAATTATAAGAATAGATTTGATTCCAACCAATTGATCTATTACTTAAGTAATTGATTTGCTTGCAGAAGATGAAACAATAAATTTAAAATTTATAAGAACATAAAGATATAGAGATTCCAACCAATTGCCTATATTTGCGTATGATTTTCGCATAATAAGCTTCAAATAGAACATTGAAAAAGATAGAGATTTTTTTAATCTTTTACCGACACAGAACTTAAACAAACGAAGAGTTAAAGGTAATTTTTTTTTTACACTTCCCGGAAAAAAAACGGTTACAACATGGGCTTTCATAATATGGCCTTTTAACATATTAATATTATGGACATTTAATAATTATCTCGACGAAAAACAAAAACTATAAATAATTTATTAAATAAAATTATAAAATTATTTACAATTTGATGACTAATTCATCGCCCTTTTTTATATGTTAAATTTTTCATAGAAGTTTAAAAATCATTTTATTTTATTTAAACATGTATAACTAATTTATAATCTTTTATGCCATACTAAGTCATAATATAATATTTCTTCATATTTTACATTAAAAACCATTGTTTTTATATATCGTCTACAATTCTCTAATTACGTTTATTTGTTTAATTTTTATATGATATCGAATATTCGTCATAAATGGATGGTTTAAGATGCCAAAAAAATTATTTACTTGGTGAATATAATACATAAAATATTACAAATACTTTATTTAGTTAAATAAATAAACAAAAACCAAAAATTCATACCCGCGCTGGCGCGTGGGTCAGAGTCTAGTATTTTTTAAAAAATTATAACAAAATATTTAAAACATATTTTTAGAATTTGTTTGAAAAATACGAAATTACATTTTAAATTAAAATTATCCTAAAATATGATAAGTTTTGATGTAAACGAAAACTCAAATTATGTCAAAAAAAATTATATTCAATGATAATAACAATTTAAATTGATTATTTTTAAGAAAATACATTTTAAAATATATTGTTTTAAAGAAAATTCATTTATCTTTCAAATATAAAATGAAAATATTATAATTAATTAATAAAAAATATAAATAAAAACCGTAAATTTAGCAAATGACAACTGAGCTATATTATGCTAAAATTTTCTTTCTAACAATTTAGCAAATGACAAATGAGTTATGAGCAAATAATACCATATAATTTTTAAAAGCATAGCCATTCTTAAATATTTTTTGAATAAATAATTATTTTTAAATTTAATCAACTGAAAATAATATTCGTACAATTGTATGAGTCAAATTCTACTTTTATTGATGCATGTTATATATTAGTTCTGCATGTTTTAGGTAACATTTTAATGATGCACGTTTTTTAAAATCTCTATTATTAAAATTATGCACGTAAGGATAACTCATGAGTTTTCTTGGTTGATTAAATTACATTATGTCCAAATTTATTTAAGATATTTCATTAAACTAACTGAAAAAGACAAACAATAAAATAGGAAGTTTAAATTCATTTAAGCATATTTCATTAATTTAACTGAAAAAAGATAAGTAATAAATTAGTTAGTTTTATTCGTTTTTAGGATATTTCATAAATGCAACTGAAAAAGATAAGCAAAAAAATAGGGAGTTTAATTAATGAATTAAGAACATTTTCAAATGAGTATTTCTCTTTTAATAATATAGATGAGTTGATTACATGATGGGTCACTTTACGAGTTTCCTTTGCACTCAGAGTCACTTTCTGCTTGTAACACACTTTCACGGAGACCAAAGTAGTTTGTTGACACAATTGCCCTTAATGAAGCGAACCAGATGTGTGGCTTCGTTTGGTCAAGTATTACAATGTAAATAAAGTTGTATGTGTTGTCAAAGTAATGGAAAAGTCTATCTTTATTCATAACATAGAGGTTCTTTATATAGGAGATTACACCGTCATAAATAAAATGAAAAGTGTAATCTCTTGGTTATGAGCCATCCACAATCTAGTTCATAACACTCCCCCTTGGATGCCATAACCATTTAGAGCTTCTAATGTGCTTTAGTGTTGCCTCATTAAAACCTTATCAGGAAAACCCAATTGAGACAAAACCATGGTGAAGGAAAAAGAGTACAACACACATTACTCTCCCTGATTTGGGCATTACTGAAGGTCTCTTGGACCTCTCCAATTTTCTGCAATCCGTGGGTGATGAAGATCTTGGGCATAATATGCTTCGTCCTCGAACATGATAGTTGGTTCTTCTTTACCATCAACCATGCCATAATCTGATCGAACATATTGAGTCATCGACCTCAAATACACACACACGAAATCTTGGATGATGTTGCTGTGATATGCGTGTACCACCATGTGTAAAACATAACCTGTCTGAAAACAAATCAACAAAACCAAATAACCCCTCTTTGGGCTGGTTAGTATAAAATAAACCAAAATCAAAGGCTTCTTCATCGTCTTTCTTATGGACCAAACAGATCAGTGTCTAAAACAAGACTTCTGCATCATCCATCTCAGGACTAAATGGACTTCTTTATCGTCTACCTTTGGACTGAATGGGTCAGTGTCCAAAACAAGTGATATCACGCCCATGTACTAGATAATGGGTGAGACTGGTCCATATTAAATCTCTTGAGTACCCTAATTTGTATATATTATTTGATGCACAAGGATTTCATTGTTAATGTACTCAAGCTGTAATCCCAAACAAAAATTTGTTTTCCAAGATTTTTCATCTCAAACTCTTTCTTGAGATATTCAACTGTTTGGGAAATTGTATCCAGAGGTTCCTAGGATATTCAGATCATATACTTTGATGATTATCAATATTGTTCTCGAGAACTTGCTGTACTTTCAGCTCAATACCCTCTAGTACTTTCATTATCCAGTGGACCATATAAATATGCAGTCACTACATCAACTTGCTGCAAGTCTAATTTTCTCTCTTATATAGCCAGACTTATGAGAAATCTAAAAGTAGTTGCATCCACCACATGAGAGTATGTCTCCTCATAATCTATTACTGGTCTTTGTGAGAATCCTTGTGCAACATCAGCTTTATATCTCACGATTTTTATTCCTCACAAGACCCATTTATATCCACTGGTTTTAACATCATACGGCGTCTTAAGCATATGGCCAAATACGACTTTCTTCCTTAAACTATTTAACCCCACGTTTCCATTCAATCCAATATGTTCTACGAGTGCGCACTTTTATATTGACGTGGGTTCATGATCCTCGCTTATATTCATAAATTCAAGTGCTACCTTGTATGCAAATAAATGATCTTATGTCGACATTCCTTATTGGTTCCATTATGTTCCAGACATGATATAATCAATTGAGATTCATTATTATCAGGACCTTTAATACTTTGCAGGTTGGCGTCCCAAACTACATTATTTGGTACCTGTACCTTAGAGCCGGCCGGTCTTATCTCCATGTCTGGGATGGTTTCCTTAGTAACCTCGGATTTGGATTTTGATTATCATTCTCTACACCTTTCTTTTGTTTCCGAGGATTCTTATCTTTTGGAACCTATTGGTCTACCACGTTTCATACGTTGTCTAGACTCTGTAGCAACTTGACTGTGTCTCTTCTTGGACTTCAAATTCGTTGGTGCTTTAGAAGCTGGTTTATATATGACTTAGTCATTCTTTTTTGGGTCAGCAAATGTGTCTGGCATTTTATTAGCTAGCTTTTTAAATGTATAATCTTTGGACGTCTATTTCACATTCTTTAGTCGGAGGATCTTGCCAAGACACTGATGGTTGATTCCATTCTATTTCTTTTACCATTCTTTTACCAGCTTTATTATTTTTCTCCTCCTGGTCTTAAAATAATCCGTGTACCTGGCCTCAAATATAATCACCCATAGTTGGCTCTAGGTACTTTATTATTGTGGGAGAATCATATCCAACATATATCTCCATCCTCCTTTTGAGGTCCCATCTTAGTTCTCTGTGGTGGAGCAATTAGTACATAGACAGCACATCCAAATGTCTTATGATGGGGTATGTTTGGCTCTTGACCCGTTAATAATTGTGATAGGGGATATCTATGCTCACTAAATGGCTTGATGCGTATTAACTTAGGTGCATGTAAATTTCGTGTGGCCCAAGATGTGAATGGGAGTTTTGACCTCATAAGTTATGGTATATCAATCAGCTATTTGCGTTTTAAACGATTTCGGCCAAGCCGTTCTTGGTATGGACATGTATCACAGAATTGTCCACACTTATCCCCATGGATATACCATAATAATTTAAACGCTTGGGACATGTATTCACCAGTATTATCTAGACATATAGTCTTTACTATGAAAAAGGGGCTCGTAGCCGTTTTACTGGTGATGGCCTAATGAGTTTCCCTTGTGTACATGCTGCACACATGACATTCTTTGGGATAACTCTTCTTATCTTTTAATGTGTGTCTTTTGAATATCAATTTTTGCATCATGTTTGGACCAGGATGGCCAATCCGGTCGTCCCATAAAGTGTATATTTTCGCAGGCTTTTAGCTCTATCATACTGATCTATGCATAGTCTAGGTCAGTAGAGAATGCATGTATAGTCTTTAGGACTTATTATGGCCTTGGGCGATTTTATACATATATCTGAAGGAACTCTTTGTTTCCTTCACCCATTGTTTCAATATGGAAACCATTCATTCTTATATCTTTAAAACTCAATAGGCTGCTCTTGCTCTTAGAGTTGGGTGAATATAAGGCATCACTGATTTCTAGATGCATACCCTTAGGCAATAATATATTAGCTAAGCCATAGTCTTCTTTCAGACTGGCGATACCTGTTTTAGTACTTATATTGGCGTTTTTCAGTGTACTCATATAGAAAAATCATTCACTCATTTAATCTAAGCAGACAATGTAATAGAAATAAATTCAAGGAAATAAAAATCAGAGAAAGCATACAAGCAAAGCAATCACACAAGTTTGATGTTGAAATCAGATTATCAACTTGATTCTTTTAGGCAATAATAAGTCTCATATTCCATAAGATCAACTTGATCATGTTCGAAATTATTTTCACCATCTTTATAGACCAAGTGGGGTTTCAGGATTCTTCTCTTTCAGACTCTCTTTGGGAGTCCTTCATATCTTAGCCCAATGGTTCCCCATTCCACATCTATGGCATACTGATTTGGTTTAGCTTTGTGGTTTAAAGGATATACCACGGCCACTGCCTTGACCATGGCTCAAATTGGGTTGATACCCACGGCCTCGCCATAGTGATTCCCACGGCCAAATGTGTTATAGTGGCCATGGCCACGTCCTTTCCACCCTCCACGGTCTATCATTCTGGACGTGGTTAACTCTTTTTTTTTCTTCTGCGGCCTTATTGGTATCAGGTAATGGGGTTAATCCAGGAGGTCTCAATTCATTGTTTCTCATCAGTAATCCATTATTTTTGCCCAGCTAGCAATAGACTCATCCATAGACTTATAGTCCTGGATTCTGGGATTCCTCCAATCAAATAGGGCCTTTGGTAATAACACCGTTCTTTGGTGATCATATCTCGATTTTTTAACTCTGTCCAAAGGTCTAGAGGATTGTCTATAGTCAGATACTGATCTTTGAGACTCTTAATAAGATGATGGCTAATAATTGATATTGCCATGTATCAATCTTTCTCATTTGGCATTATCGCCTTTTGTGATTCATTCACCAAGTCCTTTGACTTTAGGATAAACTCAGTATCCAGTGCCCATTTCAAATAATTATCTCCTGAGAGATTTAGGGCAGCAAAATCCAAGTTGATTTTCGACATCTCAAATCATATATTAATCAATTTTAGATCTCATAAAATATTTAACATACGGCCTTAAACAGGACATGCTATGAAGTCAATACATTTCTAATAAGCAAACAAGCCACACGGCCAAAGGTAATATAATGCAATAAGGCCACACGGCCCAAGTGATATATGATGCATAATAAGTTACACAGATTTATCAAGCAAGGGTATCGACCAAACAAGCAATTTCTATATGTTTTCATGCGGCCATATGGTTATAATGCAAACCTAGCATACTGATTCTATATGTACAGGAGTGGAATTATGGAACCTCAATTTAAAACAATCAGATCACGCAAAGGTGATAATAATCAGATCATGTGCATAACATAAACATGTTGGTCAGGATAATATATGATGCAAACTGGTCACACGGCCAAGTAGATATGATGCACTCATTCTTAGCAATCGGATTCTATATGTGCAAGAGTAATATTAAAACATTCAATCAAGGTTTAGCAATTAATCAATCAGTTTCAGGTATGAGATTTAGATAGACTAATAATCAGATTCAGTTAGGTTTTATCAAGACTAGCAATTGGATCAATAATCAAAAATAATCAAACGGATTCAAGTATTATACAATTTAGGGTTTCGATCCAAAAATAAGGTTTCAATCATGAAAAACCAAAACAATCAGTTTCAAAGCTGATTCTATTAATTTTATTAATCATTTTCAAGGCTGATATTTATCAGTTTCAAGGCTGATATTAGCAAGATGGAATCAAGCAATCTGATTTTAGGAATACACAAATTAGGGTTTAGGGTTTCAATATGAAATTAGGGTTTTATCAATCAATCAGCTTCTACCAAATAATCTTAAACCTCAGAACAGTTGATTATATCATGAAACTATCAATCTAGTATAATATGAAACCTCAAAACACTCAATTCAGATTATGCAATACACGGATTCTATTTTAGGGTTTATCACTTCGAATTAGGGTTTATATTATAAAAGATTCTAACATGCAATATTAAACCTCAAATCATTCAGCCAGGTTATAAAAACTACCAATCCTAACTCACACGGATTTAAACCTCAAAGAAACATTCAATCAATCAAATAAAACAATCCATGCACACGTAATTTAGGGTTTACAGATTTTAGGGTTTCACTTTGAACATTAGTTCATTCGATTCTGGGTTCTTAGAGTTTAGGTATACATTAAACCTTTGATGGGTTGAATGGACCACCAAGAGAATAAGCTTACGTGGACTGGTACAAACTGGAACCTTATGCGGACTGGTCCAAACTGTTTCCAGTCCGCGAGCTGAGATCGGGTACAAGTTGAGATCGAAAGTGATTAGGGTTTATCGATAGAGAGAGAGAGAGAGATCAATGTTGATTCAGATAGAGATCGAAAACTTAGCTTAGGTTGAGATGATCGGGATCGTTGGTACGCGAGCTGGTACTTGCAGTCAAAGAACTCGTAGATCTGGAACAGTTTGATCACGGACTGGAACAGGCTGATCGTACAATCTGGAATAGTTGAGGCGTACTGAAACTTGTAGAGATCAGTCTATAGATCGATCTTGTTGAGATCAGTGGTCGAATACAGATCAGGGTCATGATCAAAGAGAGGTGATCGATAGAGATTAGGGTTTTAGCAATGGAGAGAGATTTAGGGTTTATGGTCGATATTTTAGCTTAGGGTTTTAGATTTCTATCGTGCTGATAACGTGTTGTGAAAGTAATGGAAAAGTCTTATCTTTATTCATAACATAGAGGTTCCTTATATAAGAGATTACACCGTCATAGATAAATGGAAAGATTACAAATCATAATCTCTTGGTCATGAGTCATCCACAATTTGGTTCAAATAACATTATGTTGGTTCTTTTAGTTAGCTTTTTTCATTTATTAAGTTTGGTATTTTGACTGATTTGCTATATTAAAAGCCACACGATCAAAAAGGATGTTGTAAATCTGACGGCTGATGTTTAAAACAAGCTAGGTAATACATGACGAGGTAAAAATGAATTTATTGATTCTTCTTTGTAGGTGAGGAAGCTCCAGTCTGAACTTTTTTTTTGTGACAAACTGAGTTAGAGAAATTATTAAAACCCAGTCTAAACAAAACCATTTACATGATTTTTAATAATTTTCTGAGAAATCCGATAGTAGACGCCACAATATATCAGTGAACGTGGATGGTGTCATGTACACAACTACTTTTTTTTTAAACGTAAACCTTAGCATTAACATTACAGACGGATTCTTTGATCTCAAAAACAATGAAGAGCTTACTGTCTGGAAAAAATTACATGGGCGTCTTACGCCCTACAGAAACGCCAAGTTAAAAAGAGAAAACATATGGAACATAGAACACAAAATAGTTTTTGAAACTTCACTGAAACTTCTGATTGTTGCATGGGTGGAGCGTAGTAAGCAGGGAGTACGAAAGCTACATGGGTGGAAGTTGACTCTCCGTCCACACAACACTCCCTTGTGGTCAGCCACACAACATTACGTCCCCAGCACGCTCCTTCATGGCTTACCCGTCTACAACTCACCTGACCACAGCTCGTCCGTACACAGCTCACACTACAATAGTTCACCAGTCCACAGCTCACCCGACCACATGTCACCCGACTACAACTCACCCATCCACAGGTCACAAGCCCACAACTCTCCCGTCCACATGTTGCCCATCAAATCAAACATTTTCCCGAAACAAGATGCTTTGATAGTCTCAAACTCCTCAGTGTCACGAGAGGTAAGAGGTCAGGCTTAGAGTAAATGTTAAGACGCCCACATGGGTACCAGAAAACAGCCTCACTGAGAGGCGGTTGTTCGGAACTTTTTGTCCTGCTAAGAAATGAAAACGGTTACATAAATCTCAGGTTGTATACAGAGACTTATAAAACTCGAAATAAATGGCAAAATGAAGATCTAAACAATTTAGTGTTAAAAACGGATCTCAATTTGTCGCCTCTAGAAAAGCTTATGAAAAAAGGATTTGTGGGAGGCGGTGGTCCGGTTTGTTGTTTCCTACAACAATATGAAAAGGTTGGGACCGTAAAATAATCGCAATCAGAACAGAAGAACAAAAGAGCCAAAAAACAGACACATTTGGAAAAAGGATGTCTGGAAGATTATGAAGAAAATCGAAAGTTTCCTTGTATTATTCATGAAACTAGAACCAAAAACTTAACTGAATATTGAAACTACCAGATCTCAAAATCGGAAAAAAAAAACAGGACACATTGAACTATGAGATCTGGAATTTTTATGTAAAAATTGAAACTTCCACTGACTCACAGATTTGAAGAGTTTTAACAGATGTAAAAATCGAAAACTAATAGATCTTGGAGGTTGGTGTCAAAACACAGAAACACAAGTGTGGGTTTCGAAGTAACAAACCTTGCGAAAAAATGATTGTGTGCTCTACTCGAGTGTGAGATCCAGACGGTGTGTGAGATGGAGGTTTGTGACGAAAAATCAAGAAAGAAGATTTAGAGGGTGAGGCCAATGATAGAGGAACTAGGGTTCTTAATTTACGTGGCACAAAGTTTTTTTTTTTCTCTCTCTCTCTCAAAAAAGTGTGTGATTTAAAATGAGGAAAGATGAGAATTTAGGGTTTCAAACTTGGTATAGGCCCTTTTCTAAAAATCGGCCGTCTAGCCGTCTGGGCGCTACGCGTCACTCTTCCGCTCCGATCGATGCCAAATCGGTTAAAAAAATCGGATATCCGGTTTTCTCCGCCTAGACCGCCTAAATGACCGCCTAGCCGCTTAGGCGGCCGCCTAAACGCCTAGGCGGCCGCCTAATCTATTTTTTTTTAATTTTTAATTATTTTTAATAATATTTTTATTTATTTATTTGATCTAAAATTTTATAAATATCATTTATATTCATAATTTTGATGAAAATTACACTATATTAAGTTTATATATTCTATTTGTGTGTTTTATACAATTTTAAACATGAAAATGTATTAATGTTATACACAATTAAAGATTAACATGTTTTATAACATAGTAAACGGTCTAAAAATTTCGCCCCGTATAATTTTCGATTAATCCCTGATTTTCTCTTTAGGCGATAGGCCCAACCCGACCGCCCGACTAGCGCCTAGCGCGTTCCCGAACAGGGGGTATAGGGTAGGGTTGGTATGGTTGGGTTTAGGCTAATAGAAGTCTGGTTTGGTTTTCTTTATTATAAGGGCATCAATGTCTTTGACTAGCAAATAAGGTTGCCTCAAGTGCAAAGTATCTTAGGGTGAAATACCAAACTCAAAAAGTGTCTTCCAAATTCAATCTTTTTGAACAGCCATCGTAAATGTGTAATGTAATTGAGACTCGATGTCACAGCTTTGTGTATGTATATCACTGTTTCTATGATGTAAACAAATAATTTTATGTGGTGGTTCTTTTCAAACGGATAATGTAGCATTTTAAGTGACAACATAAATCAATATGTATAGATTTTGTTACAAAAATAGATCGGTACATACAAATTCCGATCAGTTACGAACATTTTTTGTTCAGTAAAGAATTTTTATATAGTTACATGTGTTGTTGTGTGTTAGGTGAGTCACTTCAGACTTGCTAGTTGCTTCCAACTATCTTTCTTTTCGTCACGGCCATGGGAATGGTTTCATTTTCATTTAGATGTACCTTGTGTCAGAGGTTCACAACAATAGCAAACTACAATTGGCATAAAAAGTCAATCTCTATCTTTCGATCATAACAGTCATCTTATCTTAGTAACAATCTAGTAAATGTTTTGGCGAAAATCCAGCATAGAAAAAAATTGGTGTACATAGGTTGCATTCCTTTATATGTTTTTGGTAACCATATCATTACTTGACCAATTCCATATTACTGAAGCAATTCTATTTACTTAACAGATTCCAAGATACTCAACCTTTAATTAACATATTATAGATACAATTCACCTCCATTATTAGATTACGACGGCTTCGTTGCACACCCACACATGTTACTAATCCCTTCTCGGGTCAGAACATAAACGACTAACCAGTTTTGATACCATTTTATAACACACATGGCCCCCTTCTTGTGTGCCCACAACATGGTCTCTCTAGGTATGTGGAGCCATCCTATCCAATGGTCACGAGCATTAACTTTAAGAGAATTGATGAAAGCTTTTTTTACTGATTATGCAATCACCACGTGATATATCGCGAAATACTTTTTGATAGACCACACATCATTGCACTATTCAACTTCAAGCAGATTTTACTTTGGAATTCATTATAGATGTGATCGAAAAGATAAATACATTTTAATGACATAAAAATCAAATCAATTCTTTTAAACTTTTTCATATACACCACTATATACCAAAAACATTTATGTTACAATTAAATTTTACGCGTTTAAACCAATAATTTTCTTCTTGATATATTTAATTTTCTAATATAACTTGCAAATATTATATTAAAACCATTATTGGTTATCTAACAAAGTTATAGCATTAAAGATTGTTTTGCATATGAACACACTTCTAAATACTAAAAAATAAATGTGGAAACATCATGATCTAATGGTCAAGGTTTAGAGGCTTCTACACCAATGTATAGGGTTCAATATCTAGAAGATGCAATTCTTGCAGATTCTAGGATGCAAGTTTATCGAAGGTTTCAAAGTGTTGTAGACAGAGTCGTTCGTTGTGAAGTGTACTGCCGAGAGAGCATTTTCATCGAGGATGTCATACATGCAGAACGATCCGTTGATTCAAGTGTTATGGGAGAGATTCCTCATGAAATTGTCTGTAAAGTCGTTCATCAATATTTCATATGTTCCAGGTAGTTTATCATCATTTGTAATAGAATTAGAGATTATATGATGATGTACCTAGTGTTGAAAAAAATACTAAAAATAGATAAGGAATGTGCAGCCGCGTTTAAAAGCCCAAATTGGTTGAAATATAGTATAGCCTAGGTCTAGGCATATTTATTTGAAACCAAAAAACCGAACTGAACCGAAAAATGAGGTTAGTTATGGGTTTGGATCTTGTCAATTATACGAGTGGATCATATATCTCTAGAACAAAAAATCGGAACCGAACTGGAACCGAACTGAGAACTGAATGGATAGGCAAATTTCTATAATGTTGTTTATATATTTATAAATATTAAGATAAATGCCACGAATGATCCTAATCCAAGTGTTTCTTTCCAATCTACCCCCAAAGGAAGAAATAACTCAAAGAAGTTTTATTGAAGGGTAAATATATACTTTTATACCCCTAGGGTTAGCTATCTCTAGACTTGGATTAACTAACCCTAGACTTTGGATTTATAGTTAAGGGGTGATATTTTTGGGTGGAGTTTAAAATTAAACAAAAATAGAAAATTAATTTTGAATTTTTTTTAAATAGTTTCAAAAAAAAATTTTCAAATTAAAAAAAAAATCGAAAAGTTTGGAAAACAAAAAATTAATTTTTTTTTATAAAAGTCTAAATTTGAAAACATATAATCCGAAATAATACTTTTTTGTATTTTTATTTTTTTTTAGTTTTAATTTATATATATATATATATATATATATATATATATATATATATATAAAGCAATGGGTAGAAATGTCTTTTGCCTCTTTAGTAAAACCTATTCTGGTCATTTTCCTACTTGATTTCTATTTTTTATGTCCAAAACTTAAAAATGTTGTTTTAGAGATTTGCCCTTAAAATAATTAAATAATTTTAAAAATATTATTTATATGTCGAAATATCCAAAAAATCAAATTACTAGAATACTTTTTATCCAAAATTTAAAATTATTTCTGAATTATACCAAATTTTTATCTGAAAGCCCTACAAATAACCCGATTGTCATTTAATTTTTAACCAGAATTAACCGAAAAGCCGAAATCGAATGAAATATGAAATTACTCCGGATATAAGCTCGTTTCCAACTTTGTTGCCCAAAACAAACCGAGAATCGAAATAACAAAACCAAAACCGAACAGAACTTTCTAAACACCTGAATGAAACCTAAACGTTTAGAACTGAAGAACAAAACCGAAAGAACCGAAGAGAATCGAATGCCCCGGAAAATATAGCCTATTTTCTAGTATATCAACTTCGTACATTCTCCGGAACGGAAATGTAAAAACATAACAGAATGGAAATAAACTGGCGGGACTACTTCAGTGACCTTAATGTCCAACTCCCACAATGAGCTCTTATGTGCTAGTATATCAACTTCTCACAGTGTCCGGATTATCATTAAACACGCTGATTTGCTATTTGTTAGATAAATTATGGATTTCTTCTAAGCTTAGTTTTGGATTCTTGGTTGCCATATGTACTTGCAAGACCAGAGAAACGCATTCCATACATATATGATAGCAAAATCCAACAGTCTCTACAAAGAAACATTGTGAAGCAAAAAGAACACAGATATGAAGAGCTGAAAAAATCATGCAAATGATTACAGAATAGTTTATTGCTTCTTAGCAGGTTTCCAGCAGGGCAGAGCATAGACTCTTCCTTTGTGGTAACGTTCTCTGATTAACCCCTTTCTTTCCTTCACAATCTGTTTGTTTAGTTTCGCTGGCCTAAACCCGGCTCTTAATATCCTAACCTTCCATTGTTTATAGGTCTCAGGCCTCGCAAACCGCTCAGGCCCTTCACATGCGATAACACTCATGGCATCCCTTATGATTAATTCCCTCTCCACCAGGCCCAACAACTAGAACAAAATGAAATAATAATTGATCACTCTTCTTCATCGGAAGAGGAACAATCCGTTCCTTTCGTAAACCCCGTAGAAGGAGATGGAAAAAGTAAACAAAAAAACTTATTGATCAAAAACCAACCATAAAAATTAACGACAGTTACAAAAATAAACGAGGATATTTTAGATCCGAAATAGGAAAGCTCAAAAAATATCAACAATTTAAACCAAAACCAGTAAAATATAACGACTTCTTGGATCTCTATTGCGTTAATCACCAAGAAGGGAAAATCAGATTACACACTTGAGTCTCTGAACAAGAAATGCAACTACAGTTAAACGAAACAATTCAAAAAATCAAAGCCGGAAATTATTTAAATCTCTTAATATATATATATCACAACTGGAATTGTATTCATATATCTTGCCGGGATGAAAGATGCTAATAAAATTCAACTACAAAATTTTAGAGACCATCAAGAAATTCTTGTTACTGTGGTTGAACAATTAAATACACAGTTCTTAGGCGGAATAAACCTATTAGGGAAAGAACAAACTATAATGAAGACGAAGAACAAATTTCAAAAGTAAGACATATACTAAATAATATAGAAATATGCAATATGAGATACATAGACGAATTTATATGTCAATACGAAAAGAATTATTATGAATTACCACACGATGGTTATGTTAAATACATGGAAGTATTTATACAAAAACTACCATCCCCGTTTAAAGAGAATATAGAAAAAAATAGTATCTGATTCTTTTGGAGGAATGATACGAACACTAAGAGAATACATAAGAACCCTATGTATTCAAAGCCAAGAAATCAAAAGAGTAAAGAGAACATTTGAATTCAACTGCGAAAACTCTGAAGATATACCTCAGAAATTTGGTTGTGAATGGCAAAGAAAACATAAAAACGTAAATATAAGAAATATTATAAAAACGAAAATAAAAAGTTTAGATTCAAGAATAAATACTTTAGACCAAGAAGGAGAAAATGGTATAAAATAGAAAAAGGAAAGAATTATTATAAAGAAAAAGAAAAGAAAGCAATGGATAACAAAAAATATTTCCCACAAGGCAAGAAAAATTGTAAATGTTGTTTATGTCATGAAATAGGCCACTATGCGAATGAATGTCCAAATAAAAAATCTTATAAAAAGGAAGTAAAATATCTTAATCAAATCAATTCAATTGGACTAGTACCAATAGAATCATTAAACTCATCAGACAATGAATCATCATATTGTTATGAAATATTATCTTCCTCAGAATCTGAAAGTGAATATAGTAGTTCAAATGAATCCGAATAGCGCACATTCATTCAAATACAAATGTTGGATGATAAAAAAACTAAAACTTTAGAATAAATTGATACTGGTGCTACATTATGTATTGCACAAGAAAATACTATAGATAAAGCATTGTTGAAAAAATTAAAAAACCATTAATTATAAGAGTGGCAGATAAAAGCGAACATAAAATTAATTATGGAGCCTTGATAATTCAGATAAAAATTGTAGAAAAAATATTTATAATATCAAGTGTTTATAAACACGATACATGAGTACCTTTTATAATTGGAAATAATTTCTTAAAATTATATAGACCTTTCTGTCAGTATCTAAAACACATATCGTTAACATGCCCAAAAATAAGAAAACAAAAGAAAGAAGTAGTAAATATACACATATATAACACTAAAAAGGAAAAAATTAAAAATTCAATTAGTAAGTAAAATAAAAATCAATGATGAACTATGAAAAGGTTATGAAAAAACTAGAAGAAGTATGTAGTGAAGATCCATTGGATATTAAAAACACTAACAACATGCTAATAGAAATTAAATTAAAAGACCCTAACAAAGAATAAGAGTCTTGTGCGGACGAAGTACTCCAAGTGGTAGGACGGGCCTGTGGTGGCAACCACCATCCGGGTTCGATTCCCTCCCCATGCGAAAACTACCCTGCCTCTTCTGGACACCAAAGCGGTACTGGGTTCGATCCAGCCCAGATAAAGTCCTCCCAGGTGAAGTGGACTGCTGCCTGACCGGACCTAGGGAAATGACCCGCGAACCAGGGAACCCCTGGATTATCAAAAAAAAAAAAAACAATAAGAGTGAATTATAAAATGACTAACAAGATGTAAAAGAATTTCAAGAAGAAACCAAAATATTATTAAAAAAAGATTAATTAGAGAAAGTTTTAGTCAACACTCTTCACCTGTTTTCTACGTTAATAATCATAACGAACAAAAAAAGAGGTAAAAGAAGAATGGTGATAGATGATAGGCCATGGATTTTACCACTTTTAGCTATGGTTTATAAGTGTTTTACTATATAAATTTACTACTATATAGAGTCTATTTTAGAGTATTTACAAGTTCATGGACAATTTGGAGGAAAGTGGTGATTTTGGTGTCTTTTGGAGCCTTTTTGAGTGCTGAGCTGCACAGATGCGTCATATGTTTAGCTATGGATGGATACCTCCCCTCTGTTATATTGAGTCCATCCTTTGACACAGGATAGATATTTGAGTTAGCTTTCCAATTCCACTGGTTTGAGGTCAATTAGTATCCTATAGCAGAAGTTATGTCCGTTTTACTGAAGAGTGGTCAGTCTGCCTCGCGAGAGGAAGCTGTCGAGAAGATGAAGGACTGTCGATCGACGGTGCACCCTTGCCATCGATCGACGGTGATGCCAGAACGTGGGCCAAGCATATTTCAAGACCGACTGAAGCCCAAAAGCTACACAAAGTTACCAAAATACCCATGGACGACCAGAAATCCTATTTATATATTTCTAAGCCATTGTTGACGGGTACAAGTTTTCTATTCATTGTTTTCTCTTAGTTAGGAGAGAAGGGAGAAAATCCTTCGGAGTACTCCTGGAACTCCATTGTTTTTGGTTTTTATATCTAATACAATTTTATATATATTCATCTATGATTTTTGTGACAAACTTCATGCTCGAATATATCCACCTGTTAGGTTTAGGGTTCAAATAGGTTATGAGAGATTAGCCACAACTATAGATTGCTAAGTTGTGATATTCATAATTAGGATTGTCATTAATACATGTCTCTAGATTAGCTACCTAGAACTTGCCCTAGGAGTTATAGACACAAGCGATAGCTTGCATCTCACTCTGAATCCATCCTAATTGAGCTAAGATTGCTAGAGTAAGGCGAGAGCTGATTGTGGGAACCGAAATTCACACTGTCGATTTCCGTTTAAGTAAGGAAAGTAGGAGAACCCTAGTTTCCCAGAGGTCCCAGATATCTGCTAATAGCACACGCCAAGCAATCAGAACACGAAATAAAAACGATAAAATATGAGAAGTCGAAAAGAGAGCAAAGTAGATCTTATTCCGAATTCGCGTTTGAGCGTTACAACAAGGTAAGAGCCTGGGCTGCGAGAGCTGTCGGCGAGATTCCTAGTTATAAAACCCTAAAGCTGCTAAACCTAATTGAGTCACAGCTCGAATAACAAAAACGGAAAATTGCCTAAATCGCTCTAAGTGCTAAGTTTTTTGCTGTGTCTCGAATCCCGCTTTGCCTCTCGCCTAGGACTCCTTATATACTTGCTCCAAGGTCGGTTTACGCCTTTTTCTTTCTGCCCTTAAGCCGTCATAGCTCAAAAATGGAGATACTCCAATTTTCCCGATCTTCGTGATTATCTTCGAAAACTTTACATTTATCCGCGAAAACTTGACATTTATCTTGCCTTACGAACCAAGCATAAACCGTCATAAGGCTTATGGGTCTTCAGTTGAGAAATCGTAAGTGGGCTTCGAGCTACGTTTTAGGTCTCTTTGGGACGTCTTTGACTCGAAACGTTTAGTACGGTTTCTTCGATAAAAACAAACTTCCCGCAGTTTTTATCATAAAGTTTGACTGATGACTTCGAGTGATGAGAAACAAAGAATGGTTAAGCCATGGCTCACGGGAGATAGCATTAAAGAGTAGACGAGAATGCTTGGATTCGTGTCCCCAGATCGATGGGAGGATCCAGGGATTCTGGGATCCCATCCCGGTTTCTCCCGATACGGAGGAGGTCGCGACTGAGGTTGCTGGTGACGATGAGGAAGTGAACTATCCCGCGGATGCATTCGGAGCTTCCTTGTCCGAGAATTTTAACTTTGATTTGTGAGTAACGAAGTTGGTATTTGTCGGGGAGCGATTTCCCCTTATCTTGTATTTATGGCCGCGTGGCCTTTATTATCCATATCCGGCCGAGTGTGGCTTTTATGCTGAGACTTTATGTGGGCCTTTTTGGCCGTTTTTTATCGGGACTGGCCGTTGGTGGCTTTGAATACCTACCGCTATGCGGTTTTATATATATGATGAATATTTATCGAAGTACCTTGTTCTGAATATGTGAAATAAATATGAGTTGTCGTCTCATATTTACTTCTAACGAGACGTTCAATCTGGTGGTTCGCTTGAGATGTGATTTTTCGTAAAAGTCGCTTGTTTACTTTTCCGAAGTTTTCGTGAACGTTAAGATATGGACGGAGAGACATGGTTTTGGATCTCGTATCATTTCAGATATCATGTCTTGAGATGTTAGAGACCAGTGCGCTGGTTTTAGGGCAATACCGAAGTTTACTTTCGGTTTTAAGGTTTTATATGGTGACTAGCCGGCTATCGATTTTACTGTTGCGATTTTAATCTGATTCGTGCCGATTTAAAGTCCGCGATAGGTTCTCGGCTTATACGACTTGTATGGCATGAATCGAGCATCTTTCCAGACATAATTTTTAAGCCAACTGGAAGTGCTAGACCAAAATTTCGGATTTTTTTTGTAGCGCGCTATTATCCTTTTGTTGGATGTTCGAGGATCAGAAGAATGATCAGGTTGCGTTTGTTTAAGGCGGCTGGTCTGTTCGTCGGGGCCAATCGACGAGCGGGGTGTAAATACTCGTTGAGATTTTTATGGTCGCGTTCGGACAGTTGTTTGTAGAGTTTCAAATTTAACTTGGCGACGTCTCGCTGTTGTTTCGAAGACTATACATATGTTTTAGGTGTTGAAGAATGAAGGCTTTTACGGTTTGTGCAAGATAAGGCCGTTTGACAGGAGTCTAATGTTTGTAGAATTTAATTTTTAAGCGTGTCCTGAGACTTTTTGCGTAGCTGAAGCGTAAGAATTCGAAAAAATGCGTATTGTAGTAAAACTTTTAAGAAGCTCGATTACAATGATGCATCTTTTAAAACATGGGAGTATACGAGTATACATACCCACTCCCCCCCCCCCCATTTTAGAGAGGGGGATAGCGTACGTACCTCTTTCGAGGATCAAGCCATCTCGTAGTTCTGTTTTATGCCGCGAGTGTTCTTACTCGGCGGTTATTGCCGTGCTGACCGCCTTAATTGTGGAGACTGTGGCAGGGTCAACGTTTTTGTCCGGGTTTTCCGGTTGAGTCATAGCATTGATTTCGGAATCGTGCTGAGTTTCGATGTCTGAAGCGTTCGCTTCGGCAGACGATGTCGAATCGTCTTTCTTTGAAGTGTTTTCGGCCGAAGGCTGAGTTAAATTCGCGTGTTTGCGAGTTGCCATCGCGGTGGTCGTGATTTGTCTTAACTTATGCTCTGCGAGAAAGCAAAGCCGCGACTGTTTCTGACAACCCCAGATGGCTGCGATCCCGCTCTGGCTCGGGAATTTGACGCTGAGGTGATATGTAGACGGAACGGCTTTCATGGCGTTAAGCCATGGGCTTCCCATGATCACGTTGTAGATGGCAGGATGATCGACCACCGCGAAATCGACGATTTTTGTGATTTCCTTGGCCATGACTGGTAGATGGATCGATCCGAGAGTCATCGATATTTCGCCTGAAAAACCAGTCAGCGGTTTTGGCGTTGGGGTAACTTCCCCGAGTTCGATGTTCATCCGTTTGAGAGTGTCACGGAAGATAACATTAACCGTGCTTCCCGTGTCGATGAGGACTCTCACAACTTCCAGATCTCGTATGACAAGATCTATGACGAGTGGATCGCAGTGAGGTTGATCGATTCCGCCGGCTTCGTCTCTCGTGAAAGTTATCGAGTTGTTTTGACCATCTCGGGGAGGAGACCACGTAGGCCAGTTTGCACTTGATTCGGCCTTTCGTTGATAAGCCTTGATGGCCAAGACCGTGTCGTTCCAATACTGCGATGCTCCGATGATCATGTTGACTCTGCGATGATTGTTATCGTTTCCTTTGTCGTTCGGTCTTCTTCCCGTTTATCCCCTGATTGGTTTCTTTGAGGGGAATTCTCCGCGGGCGGATTCCTGTCTGTCTTTGGAGGGCAATCGGTCTCGAGGATGAGATCTTTCATGCTGGTTACTTCGGAGAGCTCTCCAGCTAGTAGCTTCACGGCCAATCTCGCTCCCAGGACTTTGCAGTTAGTCGTGGAGTGCCCTCGGGTCTGGTGGAACTCGCAGAAGGTGTTTTCGTCGTATCCTTGATTGCGAGTCCACGTGTTACCCGTGGTTCGGCCTTGATCCGAATTGATCGCGTAGTTATGCGCCCCTTGGAGTTCTTCCCCTTCGTGATGGACGTATTTATCGTTACGAGAGGTTTTATTTTTCGTCCTTTGGTCTACATCTTTCGAGGACGGCTGTGTCGGTTTATGCTTCTGCGACAAAATTTTTGTTTCCTCTTCAATTATGATGTACTCTGTTGCCTTCTGGAGGGCGTCTTGGATCGTCTGTGGTTTGTCGAGGGCTATCCATTTTCTGAATTTTGACTTGTACCAGAGCATTTTTCTGAGTGTGTCTATGGTCACCTTGTCGCTTATCCCGCTAACCCTTGATATAACCAGCTTGAACCGGCTTATGAACTCGTGGAAGGGTTCGTCTTCCCTCTGGGACAAACTCCAGAGGTCGACATCGGATGTTTTTCTATCTATGAACATAGAGTATTATTTGAAAAAGTCCGGCGCGAGCTGTCGGAAACTTCCGATGGAGTTTCGCTTAAGGCGTGCGAACCATTCGAGCGCCGCGCCTTCCAGATTTTCAACGAACAGACGGCAGTAGCCGGCGTCCTTTTCGCTATCCTTCAGTCTAGCCCTTCCCATCGTGATGTGGAAAGCCTGAAGGTGTGCTTTAGGATCAGTCGTACCATCGTACTTTGGTACTTTGATTTTTCCTGGGTCAGATCCCCTCGTATCAGAGATGCAAGCGGTGAAGGGTGTCTTCCGAACCCCCTCGAGCAGTCTGTCGATCTCTGGGGCAGCGCTGGTAGCGTGACAAATCTGGGATTTCACGGCCCTTACTTCCGCTGCAGTTTTGGTTATGTAGTCGAGAAGCTCGCGTATGTCCGATTTCTCGCCAACAGGTTTCCGAGCTTGTCGGCGTTTGCTGCGAGTAATCTCGGCCCGTTTCTCGGCCAGTTCCTCTTGTTCGATCCAGTAGAGGTTTTCCTCCTCTTCTGTCATTTGTTTTTCGAACGGGGAGCCCTCCCGAGCCGATCGGCTTCTGGTTCTTCTTGGATGTTTGTCAGCGTCCTCCTCGGTATCGTTGGAGACGTCGCTAGGATACAAGTCGACATGCTCGACTTCATCGACCTCTGTGTCCTTTGCAGGGGGTAGAGGACTTTCAGAATTCCGTTTCTCGGCAGGGGATGTTTCGCTGGGGTTCTGTCCAGAAGGACGTTCCGGCGATGTTCCATGCCTGTCGAGTGGGGTTGTGAAGTCGAGTTTTCTTCTGCGGATTTTCATAGATCCGCGGGGGAGGACTGCACGGGTCCTTGCCATTAAGGTTAGGACCTTTTTCGTCAAGGTATCCACGAGTTTGTCCTGTTCTTCCGACCTCTTTTCGTAGGCGGAGAACATCTTTTTGAACTCCTCAAGCGTCGCGGCGTTAGCAGTTGCGTTGGCCGCGGAGATGGCCACTTCCGGAGTGTTTTGATTGTCGTTTCCTCCTCCGTTGAGAGGAGTTTGCATGTTATTCGTTTTGTCAGTTGACATCTCTGATCGAGCGTGTTGTGGCTGAGAGTTAGATTGATCCGTACCCCTCCTCCTTCTAGCGCCAAACTATGGGAACCGAAATTCACACCGTCGATTTCCGTCTAAATAAGGAAAGTAGGAGAACCCTAGTTTCCCAGAGGTCCCAGATATCTGCTAATACCACACGCCAAGCAATCAGAACACGAAATAAAAACGATAAAATATGAGAAGTCGAAAGGAGAGCAAAGTAGATCTTATTCCGAATTCGCGTTTGAGCGTTACAACAAGGTAAGAGCCTGGGCTGCGAGAGCTGTCGGCGAGATTCCTAGTTATAAAACCCTAAAGCTGCTAAACCTAATTGAGTCACAGCTCGAATAACAAAAACGGAAAATTGCCTAAATCGCTCTAAGTGCTAAGTTTTTTGCTGTGTCTCGAATCCCGCTTTGCCTCTCGCCTAGGACTCCTTATATACTTGCTCCAAGGTCGGTTTGCGCCTTTTTCTTTCTGCCCTTAAGCCGTCATAGCTCAAAAATGGAGATACTCCAATTTTCCCGATCTTCGTGATTATCTTCGAAAACTTTACATTTATCCGCGAAAACTTGACATTTATCTTGCCTTACGAACCAAGCATAAACCGTCATAAGGCTTATGGGTCTTCAGTTAAGAAATCGTAAGTGGGCTTCGAGCTACGTTTTAGGTCTCTTTGGGACGTCTTTGACTCGAAACGTTTATTACGGTTTCTTCGATAAAAACAAACTTCCCGCAGTTTTTATCATAAAGTTTGACTGATGACTTCGAGTGATGAGAAACAAAGAATGGTTAAGCCATGGCTCACGGGAGATAGCATTAAAGAGTAGACGAGAATGCTTGGATTCGTGTCGTATCGACGTTCTGGGAGAGTTCGGTCGCTACGTAATGACCGAGCTTTGGCTCGAGCTCGGTCGACCGAGCCGTGTGCGTGCTCGGTCGCTACGTAGCGACTGAGCTTCGGCTTGAGCTCGGTCGCTACGTAGCGATAGAGTCGTGTGTGTGCTCGGTTGCTGCGTTGTGACCGAGCTTTGGCTCGAGCTCGGTCGCTACATTGCGATCGAGCCGTGTGCGTGCTCTGTCGCTACGTATTGACCGAGCTTTGGCTTGAGCTCGGTCGCAACGTAGCGACCGAGTCGTGTGCGTGCTCGATCGCTACGCAGCGACCGAGCTTGGTTGGTGCGTGGTCCGATTGCCATACTCGAGCTTGTCCGTGGCCGGTTTGGATACTCGAGCTTGTACGTGGCTGGTTTGGATACGTGTCCGTTGCCTTGGGACAATCGGTATTTGGTTCAATCGAGATTAGAACAAGATTTTACCGCAAGGCTCTTCGTAAAGATATTTTTTGCGAAGAATCACTTTCGTAGAAAATGCTCATGCTGATTTTTGCGGAGATTTGGACATTACCTTCGTCGTAACCGTTTTCGACCCCAACACAAATCTAGGAAGCTTAGTGAGCATATTCAACCCGCACGTTAAAGCTTGATGATCATATACATGTAGAAGCTTCTCAGAGAGGGTTGATATTTAGAAGTGAAATCGATACATGCCCCACAGATGCAATATCAAATGACATCAACAATCCAGCATCGATCGACGCTACCACTTCTCCATCGATCGACGCTACCACTTCTCTATTGATCGAGAATTGATGCGTATCAGAGCAGAAGGAGTTTGATGTGTGTGGAAATCTTTTTGATGGAGAAACCACCACGTGATCAGACAAGTGTGGGGGAAAGAAGAGGAAAAATTGGAAGAAGAGGAAAAAGACCAAGGGAGGTTCTCAGTTATCATTGATTCCTCGCTTCTCAGATGGTGTCAGGAAATCTAGATTGCGCAGCAGATGCTTCTCACAGCCATTTGCAAAGCTTCGAGCACTCCTTATTGCAGAGATGATAGACAAAGGAGAAGAGTCTATGGATGAGAAGAGAAGACATTGAGACTTGTTTTGGAGAATGTTCTCATTCTCATCCGGACTAAATCAGATTTCCAAAGTCAAGCAAAATGACTATAACAAAGCGCTGAGTGGGAGGCAACCCACTATTAGGTAATTTAATCCAGTTTATGTTAGATTGTTACTGATTTTTGTTTTTATTTTTTTTACGCAGGTTAAAAAAAAAAACAAAAGGTGAACAGTAACGACGGTACTGTAGCAGCACTGAGCGACACTGTATCAATAAAATCGAGCGACACTGTAGCAAGAACATCGAGCGACACTCTAGTAGAAAATCGGGAGTTACTGTAGCTGCGATACTGTTGCAGGGTTACTGATGTGCCCCAGTCCATGGACCAGTCTGACCAGCATGAAGACCAGAACATTCCAGACGTCCCAGTTGAGGTTCATCCTTCCGATCAGACCAGACAGACCGATCGGGCCGTGTACCGGCTCGACCCGCGAACATCCGGATTAGAGCTTCGCCCAGATCCACGACCAGATGATCGAACTGACCGAACTGAAGCTCGTCTTTCCCGGCCAACTCGACAAGCTAAGGCTGATGGTCAAGCCAGAATCAACTTAGGTTGAGCCAATTCCGATTCAGACCATGGCTTCTCTCTTTTGGCCCGTTTGGCTCGTACCGCATGTACCGGCGACTGTGCTGATGATCTCTCTTCCTTGTTCGATCCGATCATGGACTTTTCCTTTGGATATTTCTCTAAGGCAAGGATGTTTAAGCTATCAGAAGACTTGGGCTATGTTGGAACGCATCTTGTCCGATCAGAACGTCCCGCGGCCTTAGCAGAACGTCCCGCGGCTTTAGCAGAACGTCCCGCAGCCCTTGCTGATCATCCCGCCCATGTGCTGATCCTTTCCGCCTTGGACACAGCCAGCTAAAAAGCATCTGGACAGGAGCCGAACGGTCACTTTGACTAGTCTGCTCTATTTTCCGTGCCTTGACCAGATCTAGTCAAGTTTATATTTTCTATGTCTTATTTTTCCTACATTTCTATGTAATGTCTTTGACTACAAAACTCTATAAGTATGTAATCCGTTCTATTGAACAAGATAATCGATTTTGTCTCAAGTTTTTGAGTTAAACTCTTTGTTCTTTGTTTAGAACTTGTCTTGTTTCTTGGTGAGTCATATCCAAGCAAACATCTTTCAAACTCGTTGGTCTTGTGAGTCATATCAAGCAACGGTTCGAGATTCTTCTTTTGGTGGACTTGTGAGTCATATGAAGCACCAACTGAAGTCATGAATATCAGAGGCTTTTCCGCAACCTTCGTGCGACCCTTCAATCCATTCAGTTCTCCATCCGGAGTTCATATCCAAATCTGACCCAGTCGAGTGAGCCGATCTTAGGGTCCTTGAAGTTGTATCAAAGCCACTCGTCTGGTATCTTCTGAATCATTCCATCTACTCATCTTCCATTTCTTCATAAACACTTCTTCTTCTATCTATCTTGAATCCGGACCCCTCATTACCATCCATTTTATTAAAAAAAAAAAAGAGATCTACGAAATTTAAAAAAAAAAAAAAGTTTCAAGTTTGATTTGTAGATTGGTGATGGAAGAGAAAGCCTGCTGGCTGAGGAGAAATCCAGCCTTTGAGGTGGTTAAAACGGATTTCAAAACCAAAATCTCTTACCTTTCTATATTGAGAAAATTCCCTTGTGTTTGTTTCGATTTGTCCATTGGGATTCTTAGATCTGTTCTTCTTAGAACCTTGAGTGGAAACTTGCTTGTGTGACCATCCAAATTCTGACAGAAACACGTGTGTGGGTGAGGATCAAACACTTGAGAAAGTGAGGATTTTTATCTAACGTTTTGTGTTTAAGAAATTTCAGGAACCATGAGTAGTGATGATGAACGAAATCGTCCCGAAAACTCAGTTGCTGGACTGTCTAACCTTCAAATGCGTACTTTGAATAATTCTATGTCTAACATGTTGAACGCAGGTTTAGATCAAATCCATCAGAGGCTTGATGAGATTCAGGCCAGCCAAAGTCATCCTAGAACCGGAACAAGAAGAGACCGTCCGCGAAGGAACACCCGGTGCGATGATGAGATCCAAGAGGAGGACGTCCAAGAGGATGAGGCCAGATCCGCATACCGTCCAAGAAGAGGTCCTAGAACCCGAGATCCAGGTGATGTCAATCCATTTGCTAGAACTGGTCATACTGATGATAGTTTGAACGGATTGAAACTAAAAATTCCACCTTTTGATGGTAAAAATAATCCTGATGCTTTTCTTGAGTGGGAAAGGAAAATTGAGCACGTGTTTGATTGTCAAAACTTTTCTGAACTTAGGAAAGTAAGACTTGCTGCTACTGAATTCTCTGGCTATGCTATTAATTGGTATGATCAAGTTTTGACCCACAGGAGGAGAACAGGTGAACGGCCGATTGAGACATGGGACGAGCTTACCGAGCTGATGAGGAAACGTTTCGTACCTGCTCACTATCACCACGACCTCCACCAGAAGCTAAGACGTTTTCGTCAAGGAACCAAGTCTATGGAAGACTATTACCAAGAGATGGAGATCTTGATGATCAGGACGGACACAGATGAGCCTTTGGACGCCACCATGGATCGATTTCTTTCAGGCCTCAACCGTGACATCCAAGACCGTATGGAGCTTCAAGAGTATGGTAGTGTAGAACAGATGTTACACAAAGCCATCTTGATCGAGCAACAACTCAAGAGGAAAAGTTTCTCAAAACCGGCCATTACTTCCAAACCGGTCGTCTCTCCTAAACTGGTCTTTGCTCCTAAACCAAGCTACCAAGACAAAGGTAAGTCTTCTTCCACAACATATAATGCTTTTAAAACTGATGTTCCTGCTCGTGATGACAAAGGAAAGGAGTGGAGACTTCTGGCCGAGCAAGAGACATTAGGTGCTTCAAGTGTCAAGCCCTTGGACACTTCGCCAAAAACTGTCACAACCAACGGGTAATGATTCTCATGGAGAATGGAGAAGTTGAATCTGAGAATGAACAGGAGGAACTAGGTCCAATCTTTGATGATGAGGACGAGTCATTTGGATATCCACATCACGGGCCACTACTCGTTGCTAGGAAAAGCATGGTCGAGTCAATCTTTGATGAGACGGACGGCCGCTTGGTCGATGATTCTGATCCGACCTTTGATGCTGACTCCGATCCGATCTTTGATGAGGAGGTTTGCTTCGACTATCCAGCTCATGGTCCTCTACTTGTCACAAGAAGATCTCTGAGTGTTCAACCCAAAACCAATGAAAAAGAACAAAGGGAGAATCTTTTTCATTCTCGTTGTTTAGTTTCTGAAAAGGTCTGTTCTTTGATTATTGATGGTGGGAGTTGTACTAATATTGCTAGTGACACTCTTGTCAGGAAAATAGGGCTTGCTACTCGGCCTCTCTCTCGTCCTTTCAGGTCGGAATGGCTAAACGAGGCTGGAGAACAATGTGGGAACCGAAATTCACACCGTCGAGTTTTGTTAATCGAAGGAAAGCAAAGTTAACCTAGCCTTCCCTGAAGGTCCCGGTTATCTGCTGGGCCACGCACAACACAATCAATATGAAAGATTCGACAGTATTAAATAGTAAAAGAGCGAAAAGAGAACAAAGAGGTCTTATTTCCGAATTCGCGTTTGAGCGTGAACAACAGGTAAGATCCTAGGCCACGAGAGCTGTCGGTATGTTTGCTTTTAGAATGCCCTTTTTTCTCTCTTCGTCCTAGGTCCTCCTTATATACTCCTCCTTAGGTCGGTTTACCTCTTCTCAGGCTGGATTTGTTGCGAAGCGGGCTTTTCCATATTTTCTTCTTCTTTGTGATCATCTTCGGAAATTTGACATTTATCTCTTCCCGCGGACGCGATAAACCGTCATACCAGTTTTTGGGTTCAAGTCTTTTGGGACCAAAGATGGGCCATTGTCCACAATTCAGACCCTCTTTGGGCCGTATCGAGACTTAAGCGTTTTTACGATTTTACTCGCGAAGTAGCCGTTGGTATAGGCATGGTTCTTCCAATGGAACCCTGTTTCTTCGCATAGCCGAGGCAGTTGGTGTTAAGTTAACCGTAACCTGCTCTACTACGAAGAATAGGACACTGTTTAAGAGACATAACCTTCCCAACTTCCCGAATACTTTCGACGATGTTTTTTAGACGGAACATTAGTGTCGTATCCACGGACCCAAAGACTGAGTTACGGAAACTTTGGACGAAGATGCATGGTTATGGGATGGGACCGGGTTCAGAATGGTCCACGAAGAATTGGCCGCGCTCGCCGGGCGAGCCGATCCGTGGCACAATCGAGCTCGCCGGCGAGCCGACCGGCAACACGGTCATTATTTTTGGGCGAGCTGGCCCGTGTCACGGCCGAGCTCGCCGGCGAGTCGACCGCAACACGGCCGAGCTCGCCGGCGAGTCGACCGCAACACGGCCGAGCTCGCCGGCGAGTCGACCGGTGACACTGCCGTGCTCGCTGGGCGAGCTGGCTCGTGTCGCGGCCGAGCTCGCCGGCGAGTCGACCGACAACACGGCCGTGCTCGCCGGGCGAGCTGGCCCGTGTCCCGGCCGAGCTCGCCGGCTACTTGACCGGCAACACGGCCATGCTCACCGGGCGAGCTGGCTTGTGTCGCGGCCGAGCTCGCCGGGCGATCCATTTCGGCCGTTCGTTTTCTCGGCTTTTCTAAGGACTTTCGGACATCGATTCCGTCGTGACCTATTTTGACCCCAACAGTTAGCCCCCCAGCTAGCTAGGATCCGTGGACCTGGGTGTTAGGTCCTAGCTTGCGGTATGGTCTGTTCTAGGTGGAATTTAGACGTAATCGTTTCTCGAAAGATCGAAGGTGAATAGTAAAAAAGAAAAAAAGTTGTATAAGTAAGGGAAGTAAGTTTTTCAAATTCTTTACTCACTTCTTCCCTAAAGAAAAGATTTCTCCAAGATAGAATTTTTTTCTCCAAGATCTCTCTTTGCTCAAAGAAAATGTCTTCAAGAAAAGGATCTTCAAAGAGGAATTCTTCCTCTCACTCATCTTCGGGTGACTCTTCTACCAATGAGGTGATCGCCCCGAAAGAAGAGTTCGAAGTTGAGGAAGAAGCAAATGATGCGTACTACAAAGCTCTTTGCGGCTCGCCTCCGCCTTCGCAAGACATTCTGATTCCTAAGAGGCACGTGTGGACGCCAAACGCACCCCTTACACCGAGCATGGTTTCTCCCGACTACCTCACGACTCTCAGGGACTTTTACCAGATCCCAAGTGGAGTCGTATTTCGGATCCCGAGTGGCAACGAGAGTGCGAAGAACCCTCCGGAAGGTTTCTTTACTTGCTACGAGGCCTTCCTGGTGTATTGCCGTTTGTGGTTTCCGATCCCTGGTACCATCGTCCGCGCGCTTTGGGCTTTCGATCAGCCAGCTAAGCGTTCCGGCCTTGCAGCATTGGCTCGGCGTGTTGATCTTGAGTTACGAGCTAGGAATGGACCTTAACCCTGGCGACTTCGAGGGATTTTGGTTTACGAGAGGAACGGGGATCAATGGCTCATACCGCATGGTGCCAAAGAAGGGTATGGCTATAATTCAGGGGCACACTTCACATCCTAAGGCATGGTTCGAGTGCTTTTTCTTTGTCCGGATAGATGGAGAGTCTGTCGAGGAGAGCTACCTCCACCTATTCCGTCGGGAGTGGAATTTCACCCATGGTAATACGAAAAGCTATATTTTTCGTTTTGATACCTTGAAAACATGCGAAGATGATTTTTTTATTATCTTGCAGTGAACAAGATCCTTCCGCCAACTCCTGCCGATCTTTTTGCCAAGCGAGATCTTCTCCGCAGCAGGCCGTTCTTCTGGAATTCCTTTACCGTCGAGCGGATTCAAAGCGCGGTGGAGCTCCATCGATCTCGAGCCGTCTCTCAGCCTCTGGACGTTCCGTATGGCATAGAACCAGTCATTGCTGTCTTGCCTGCCTAGAGGCAGAGAATCAGGTCTCAGAAAGGCAAGGGAGTTGCCTCCGAGAACGTCTTGGGAAACCTTCCGCTGCCAGAATGGAACCCTGGTTTCTCCCCAGGGGAAAGGAGTGGAACCAGCGAGGTTCCCCTTCCCAGCGACTTTTTTGTCGACCTGCCTCCCGGTTTTACTACTCATAAGTCGCTGGACGAAGAGTCGAGGAGGAAAATAGTCGCCGAAGGCTCCAGCTTAATCAACGAGGTTTATCCTTTGAACTTTGATCTAAATTATATATATATGTATATATATATATTTTGTTTCTCTTTCCGATCTTAAGTTCGTGCAGGGGATGAGGGTGTTCAAAGCGGCGCTCGACGGAAGTTTCCGGGAGTCACGTATCTCTCACTTCAAAGCCGAGGAGGCTGAAAGAGAACCCTTTCAGTTTCGGAAGGAGGTCGAAGAACAGAGCCGGAGACAGGCTGAGCTCCATTCTCGGGCCCTTGTCCATGCGGAGAGGAGAGGAAAGAGAGCGATTGTTGCCGAAATGAAGCGGAGGGCTGCTTTTTTTGCCACCGAATTCGAGAGGTTTAAGGATGCTCAAAAATTCGTGGGCGATTTTCGCGAGTGCCGTGGCTCGGTTGCTACCCTCTACGAGTCGCAGAATGAGGACTTCTCTTTTTCTGCTGAGGTCGCCGAGATGTCGGGGCTTATGAACGGGTATGCCCATGCCGAATCCTTGGTTCCTCCGATCGAAGGAAGGGTCCGACAGCTTGGGGACTCCATCGAGGTCTCGGAGGACACGGCGGAAGCAGGAATCGGTGTCGGTGATGAAGGTGCCGAAGTCGCGAATGGAGAGGTGGATCAGCCCGTGAGCTCGTTCGGGATCTCCATGTCCGGGTTCCTCGACTTCGAGGTTTAAGGATTGTTGGGATTATTTCCCTTAGTTTTATTTCGAGGTTTGATGTATCTAGGCCGAGTGTGGCCGTATTTGATTTATGTGTGTTATGGTCTTGCGAGGCTATGTGAACTATGTGTTTTAGACCGGCCGTTTGGTGGCTTTGGGTTCTAGCCGTTTTTTGCGGCTTCTATATATATGATGAATGATTGACATTCTGTGCGTTTTAGTTTATTCTTCTGCCAAGTGTGAGGGAAAGATACGAGTAGTCACTTCATATCTTAACTCCTAGTTTATCATCTTGTTCGTTTGCTCTTACTGAACGAGGGCGTTCGGAAACGTTTAGGAGTTTCGAGAAGTTTCGTGAGCGTATTGGATATAGACGATGGGACATGTTTTTAAGATCTCGTATCATGTCTTGAGATGATAGTGGACCAGTCGGACTGGGTTTAGGGCAAGACCTAGTTTTACTTTCGGCTCTAAGGCTGTGCGACGACTGATCGGCTCTCGTTTTGCCTGTGGGCGATTTCCACCTTGTTCTTTTCGATTTAAAGTCCGCGACTTGGCGCCGGCTTATATGACTTGTATGGAACGAACCGAGCACTCTCCAGAGACCGTCTGGAGTGCTGACCAAAATTTCGGATTTCTTGTATAGCGCGCTATGGTATCCTCGTCGGATGTAAGAGAACCTTTACTTTTACGAAAGGTTAGTCTACGAGTTCTTTTTTGAGAACGTTTTGGGTTTGTCCGTCGGGGCCAATCGACGGGCAATTTTTAGAGTCGCGGACGGACCGTGTGTTTGGATAATATCTCTCAAAAATATTTACGACGTCTCGCTTTTTCCGAAAGGTATATCCTTTGTAGTGAGAAAGTTACGATCTTCGTTTTTAGAGAAGATGTATATGGTCTTGCTTGACCATTGATACACAGTGATTGTTGTTTAAGTTAGTTCCCATCCAAGGACTGCTTGAAAGGTATGCGTGTTTGGAGACCCTTGTCTTGGGTGTTTCTCAGGTTAATCTCCGATTGTTGTGGCTTATTGCAAGTGAATCGGGAGACCGTAATAAAATGAGTTTTATTGGAAAAGTTTCGAAAATATCGAGTACATGTGTGGATATTCCAAACTTTGTGGGAGTATACGAGTATACGTACCCACTTCCCCCCCCCCTTTTGGAGAGGGGGATAGCTGAACTTGTCAATAGGACAAAGCTTTCCAACAGCTAAAACGTTACCTGGCCACTCCTCCCGTCCTCGCAAAACCAGTAGATGGAGAACCCTTGTTCCTGTACATCGCAGTCTCCACAACAGCGGTAAGCGGCGTTTTGATTAGAGAGGAACGCGGTGAGCAAAAACCAATCTTCTACATAAGCAAAACGTTACTGGGTGCTGAGACCCGGTATCCCCTGATGGAGAAACTAGAATTCGCAGTTGTGACATCAGCAAGGAAACTCTGGCCGTACTTTCAGTCGCATACCATAACAATCCTCACCGCCTTCCCCCTGCGAACGATCTTGCACAGTCCGAGTCAGTCAGGACGACACGCAAAATGGGCAATCGAACTAAGCGAGTACGATGTGGAGTACCGCCCAAGAACCTGCGCAAAATCTCAAGTACTAGCGGACTTCTTGGTAGAATTTCCCACGGGGGATATGACAAACACGGAACCGGACTCAACCTGGATCCCTCACATCGACGGATCATCGTCCAAACAAGGATTCGCGATCGGAATCCGGCTCACGTCTCCGACCGGCGAAATTTTGGAACAGTCGTTCCGATTGGAATTCCATGTGTCAAAAAACGAGGCCGAATATGAAGCACTCGTCGCAGGATTACGATTAGCCCATGGGTTTACGATCCGCAACATTCACGGTTACTGTGACTCTCAGTTAGTCGCAAATCAGTACAGCGGAGAATACGAAGCAAGGGATGAAAGAATGGATGCATATCTAAAACTCATTCAAGACCTCTCCCGAGACTTCAACTACTTCGCCCTCACTAGGATTCCTCGCTCGGAAAACACTCAGGCGGATGCCTTGGCCGCACTCGTATCAAGTTCGGATTCTGGATTAAGACAAGTAATCCCCGTCGAGTTCATCGAACACCCAAGCATCGGGCCACCAATGGTCGCCAATCTGAATTGAGCACAAATCGAAAATGCGGAGGAAGTGGAAGACCCACCAGAAGAAAAATTGGATCAGTCGGAATACGGCTGCAACAGCCCATGGCTAGAGCCAATCCGAGCATACATAATCAACGGAACGCTTCCCACTGAGAAATGGGCGGCCCGCAAAATCAAGACCCAGGCCGCGCGATATGTAACGGTAGAAGGAGAAATCTACAAATGGAGATTCTCCGGCCCGCTCATGACCTGCGCCGAAGGCGAAAAAGCAAGAAGAGTAATGGAGGAGGTTCATTCCGGATCATGTGGGAACCACTTCGGCGGAAGATCTCTCGCCGTAAAAATAAAACGCCATGGTTATTACTGGCCAACTATGATCAAAAACTGCGAGAAGTTCGCACGGAAGTGCAAAAAATGCCAAAGGCACGCGCCGACAATCCATCAACCCGCGGAAGTCCTCTCGTCCATCTCGTCTCCGTATCCCTTCATGCGATGGTCCATGGATATCGTCGGGCCATTCCATAACTCGAGGCAGAAACGCTTCCTCCTGGTCCTCACGGATTTCTTCTCAAAGTGGGTAGATGCAGATTCCTATGCAAGTATCAAAGACGTACAAGTCGAGAACTTCGTATGGAAGAACATCATCACCAGACACGGGGTCCCTTACGAATTCGTGACAGACAACGGATCTCAGTTCATCTCTACCCGATTCGAAGCATTCTGCGAGAAGTGGAAGATACGACTGACCAAGTCGACTCCCAGATATCCGCAGTGCAATGGCCAGACAGAGACCATCAACAAAACCGTCCTCGACGGGTTAAAAAAGCGCTTAGAAGCCAAAAAGGGGCGATGGGCAGAAGAGCTCAAAGGAGTTCTTTGGTCGCATCGTACGACCCCGAGACGGGCTACGGGTGAAACCCCATTCGCCCTCGTTTACGGAACGGAATGTATGATCCCCGCGGAAGTAGAATTTCCCAGAGTACGGAGAAGATTCCTCCCCGAACGAGAAGATCTTAACAGCGCAATGCTGCTGGACAAACTCGATCTTATTAACGAGCGGCGAGATCAAGCTCTCATACGAATCCAAAATTACCAGCACGCCGCCGCAAAATACTACAACTCAAACGTTCACCATCGCAGGTTCAAAGTAGGCGACCTGGTCCTTCGCAAAGTCTTCCAAAACACTGCCGAACATAACGCAGGAAAACTAGGAAGGTCCATACAAGGTAGTCCGACCAGGATCATACCAAATCGCAAACATGCAGAACGTCAAGATCCAAAGAAACTGGAACGCGATGCATCTTAAGAAATACTACCACTAGATGGCTTGATCCCCAAAAATAGGGTACGTAGGCAGCTCGTCCAGCGAGTTCCCCCCATCTTAAAAACGGGGGGGGGGGGGGGGGGGGGGATGGGTACGTATACTCGTATACTCCCACAACTTTCAAAAAGTTGATCATTTCAAAACTTTTTACACAAAAAAAAACGCGACGCTACAATCGCTAAGCCCACTATCCGACAAACGGCTAGAACGGCGGTCCAGAACGCCTAAATCAGCTATCACGCTAAAACCAACAAACCCACGAATGCTCACAAAAAAAAAAGCATCATTGGTAAAAGGCCCGCAAGAAAAACGCGGCTCAAAACAAAAAAGATTAACTTCTGGCGCTGTGAGAAGTCGCAACACGGTTGAAGTTACAGTCTTTCCAAACACTTATGGAAACAACACTCTTGTTTCCAAAATCAACATATCTCTAACGGTGAAATGCCTTTAAAATGGCATCGCTTCTTTGTTGCTGATCACAACAAACGAACCCTAACGTCCTAAACAGACACTAGCCGCCCTCGAAAGGATAGGCTCTCTTACATCCGACAAGGATACCATAGCGCGCTATACAAGAAAATCCAAAATTTTGGCCAGCACCTCCAAACGGCCTTTGGAAGTAGCTCGATTCATACTAAGACAAGTCATATAAGCCGATAGCACTTCGCGGACTTTATATCGGTACGAATCAGGTAGAAATAGCAAACATGCAAAACGAAAGCCGACTTGTCATCGCATAGCCTTAGTCCGAAAGTGAACCTAGGTCTTGCCCTAAACCCAGTCTTGCTGGATCCTGACATCTCAAAGGCATAATATTGACGTCCCGATATGAGATCCCAAAACTTGTCTCTTCACTTAAGTCTATACGTTTTCACGAGTCCTCGCACAAAGCAAAAGCTGCGCGCTCAACAGACTATGGATACGGTGATCGTCCGGGGGCAAGGAACGAGACGACAACTGACTCCTTCGCCCTCTAACTTCGATAAACCCGGAGTTCTCTCGATTTATAATAAGCCGAAAAGGTTTTATACATTGAGCCAAGCATTATACAAAAAGCCCTAACAAGGGCAGGGATTCAAAGCCACCAACGGCCAGTCCCAAAACATGCAAACTGTGGCCTCACAAACAGGCCAAAACAAAAAATAAAAAAAATTCCCGAAAGGATCATTACCCTAAGCACTCCTCGGAGCACTACCTTCATCCTCAACCTCACAGCCATCACCTCCCTCGGCCGCTTCGTCGTTTCCTCTCCCGCTCGCAACATCTCCACCTTCTTCAGCCGCGGGGCCTTGCCCCTCGGTCTCTCCCGAACACGGCGTGAGGGTGCACTCGAACTGCAGCTGAGAGAGGATCGAGTCGAAGTCCCCGTCGGAAGCCTTCAACTCCTCCTTGCGAGACAACAGCCTGGCTTCTTCGGAGTCCAGAGTCGGAACCATGTCGCCTTTAAGCAGGTGGATCTCGTTCAGGCTTCCCTCGACGCTCGCCAGAGCCAGGTCCTTCTCATGGACTGCCATGAGGGAATCAAACAGAACAGCCATCCTCGTCAGGCGAGCATGAAAATCATCCCTCGAAATAACAGTCCTCGACTCTTCTCAGTTCTGAATTTCACGCTGGAGACGACGGACTTTGGAAGCCTTGCTCTTCTTCTCTTTCTTCAGCATGAACAATGCGCTCGCCGACTTTCCGAGTTCCCGCTCGAGATCGCTGACCCGAACCTCCAGCTGAGAGAGCTCAGCAGCACGAGCAGCTTCGGTAGATTTCAACGCGGCCTAGGCTTGTTTCAATGCCTCTCGCGTTTCAGCCAGGCCCCTTGTCGAACGCTCTATCTCTGATCCGCAGTCGCTGAGCATCCCGTCAATCAGGGTTACAAACTATACATGAAATAAGGGTCAGGATAATTGTAGAAAAGGTTGCTTATGCTGAAAATAGTCAAAACAAAACTTGGCACGATGTTGCGACAAAGGTCCCGAGGGCTCCCCTTCCGCGCCAGCGGTGCATCTCCTCTTCTTGACGGTCTCGGTCGCAGCGCGAGTCCTCTTGCGACTTTTGGTCAAAGGAGCATAACTGGACGCGGGAAGCCCTAGGACGATCTCCTTCCTATCCAAAGGTGGAGGCATCAACTCCGTTGCCTTCTCCTCCTTAGAAGCTGGGACTGGTGTGGTCGAAGAGCCCGAGGGTTGAGCCGAGCCCTCCGGAACTTGAACAGGAACCATGGCCGATTCTGCGAGGGGCATGGTATCACCAGGGGACTTGTTTCCTCCAGCCGAGGTCGACATCGCAGGCGAAGAAAGGATAGCTGGCACCTCAGGCTGAATCTGACCCCCTTCCTTCTCGGCACTGCGTCTGGACAGTCTCTCTTTGAAAGAAAGAAACCCGGCGATGAAGGTTTGGGTAGCTTCATGCATGGCCGGAGTCGGAAGTGCCGAGTTGGCCTCACCCATCTCGACGTCGGAGCTTTTCTTTTCACTTGGGGAGGAAGACATTCTTGATAGGTAATTTGAAGAAAAGAGAATGTGAGAGAAAGAGATGTGTGAAGAATGAGGAGTGGTGAGTTACTACTTATAAGGATATGAGGGTGACGAGGATTTCCGCAATAAATATTCTTAACCAAAGATTTCGATTTCTAATTCACATCATTCGCCCGGAAAATCGTCTCCGAGTCTTACGGGCTGCGGGGCTAACTGTTGGGGTCAAAAACAGTTATTTCGAAATCAATGGCTATGATTATTTCTTATTCACGGATTTCTCGCAAAACATTCACTGGAAGAAAGATTGGAAGTGAACGAACGAGCGAATCCTGCACAAAAGCCACTCGCCGGAGAGCTGAACCATCACGCGGGTCAGCTCGCCGACGAGCTCAACCATCACGTCGGACAGCTCACCGGCGAGCTGAACCAACATGTGGTTATACTCGCCCGGCGAGCACAACCATCACGCCGGTCAGCTCGCCGGCGAGTTCAGCCGTCACGTGAGTCGGCTCGCCCGGCGAGCTAGACCTGATCCCGGCCTGTCCGACTTACTTCGACTCCCGTATCATCTGTATAGCTGTGATATCCGACCTTCGGGACCATATACTTCTCGTTTCGTTTTGATTAAAGTTATTCTCGAAGTTTTATGACTAAAACCGAGAAATCGTATAAACGCCAAAAGGCCTAAGAACGGTCCGCAAGGATCCAAACTGGTCTAGAGACCCATCTACGCTCTCAGAAGGGATTCGAACCCATAAAAGTTATGACGGTTTGTCCTAACTCGCAGAAATACGATAAATGCTAAGTTTCCAAAAAGATAGATGTAAAGATTCGAGGATAACTGTCAAGATCGACAAAAAATGGAATATTCCAAAAGAGATAGACTTGGGCCCAGAGGCGAAGGATGGGCCACCGACCTAGAGCGACTATATAAGGAGAGCAGGAGCAGAAGAAAAGGGGATCTGAGAATTTAGACTTAGAGAACTCTTGCTACCTTAGAGAACTTAGGCCTTAGGTGGTTAGACTAGCACGACAAGGCTTAGGATGTCTTGGCCGCCTCTTGTCCTGTTGTTCCGATAGTTAGCATATCTCTACTCCTCTCGGAGAAATCTTGTATTCATACTATTCAATAAAACGCCTCTGAGCGATTATCTATCTTTTTATCGTTCCAAAGTGATTACGCAGAGAATTCAGACCTTCAAGGAAAAACGGGTTCACTCTGTTTTCCTCCATTATTATTTATTATAATTGACAGTGCAAATTTTGGTTCCCACCCGGCCCTTGCTGATAGTCCCGCCCATGTGCTGATCCTTTCCGCCTTGGACACAGCCAGCTCGGATGCATCTGGACAGGAGCCGAACGGTCACTTTTACTAGTCTTCTTTATTTTCCGTGCCTTGACCAGATCTAGTCAAGTTTATATTTTCTATGTCTTGTTTTCCTACATTTCTATTTAATGTCTTTGACTACAGAACTCTATAAGTATGTAATCCCTTCTATTGAATAAGATAATCGATTTTGTCTAAAGCTTTTGAGTTAAACTCTTTGTTCTTTGTTTAGAACTTGTCTTGTTTCTTGGTGAGTCATATCCAAGCAAACATCTCTCAAACTCGTTGGTCTTGTAAGTCATATCAAGCAACGGTTCGAGATTCTTCTTTGGGTGGACTTGTGAGTCATATCAAGCACCAGCTGAAGTCGGGAATATCAGAGGCTTTTCCGCAACCTTCGTGCGACCCTTCAATCCATTCAGTTCTCCATCCGGAGTTCATATCCAAATCTGACCCAGTCGAGTGAGCCGATCTTAGGGTCCTTTAGTTACTGTAGCACTCACTGTTCATTGAAACTTTTTTTTAGATAATTGGTTTTATTATCTATGTATTACTGACTTTTTGTGTTTTATTTATATTAGGTAAAAGAAAATAGATACGAGGAAGATGAGTTTGCACGATGATCGACGATGGCTGCATATCATCGATTGACAGAGCATCACTAGCATCGATCGATCGCCACTTAACTTTGTCAATTGACAGAGCTTCAAGAGTATTGATTGCCACTTAATTGTGTTGGTCGACACTCCCATCAAAATCAGGTATACCGTTTTTCCTTGTTAGATACTGTCCTTATGATTTATGACTGTATGACACTGGAGATAGTGTTGTTTAAGTCTGGGGGAGGTTCTACTAATATTGTGTTTTTGTTAGCTATTTATAAAAAAAGAAAAAAAGAAAGAGATCCGAGTAGACGATTCCTCAGCACATCGACCAATGAGACCAGCTAGATATCGATCTACGGCACTTCAGATCCAACGATCGATTGTCTCTTCATTGTGTGTATTGATTGCTCTAGCCATCGACCGATGAGACCATGTCGACATGAATCGACAACACTTCATCAACAACGATCGATTTTCACTTCATTGTGTCGATTGACACTGACATCATCGAGAAGGTTATCGTTCTTACTTGTTAAATTGTGTACTTATGTTTATGTTATCACCATAACTCCGACTGAATTTACACTGGGGACTGTGTAGTTTAAGTCTGGGGGGAAGTTTACCGATATTATTTTATTTCATAAGTCTTATTAAAATGTTTTCAAGAAAAAAAGAAGTTTTTATTGAGTCAAGAAGGGGATAATGAACTTATTGATTTTGCTTATTATCTAACCACACCATTCTAGACTTACTAGTTGCATATAGCACTAAAGATACCAAAGATGATCAAAATGTCGACTATGTTACACTTGCTGAGAATGTTTGAAGGAACCAAAGCTGACCTCCAACCAAATTGAGCTCAACTCTGCTTGTCTTGGGGCTAGGTATACATGGGATCGGATTCTTCAAACAAGTCTGGAAGGTAAAACCTTGTATAGATTTATCACCCTCTCTCTCCCTATTTCAAAATTTAGATTAAAAAAAAAGAAAGAAAAAAACAAAAAAATAAAAATAAAATAATAATAATAATAATAATAATAATAATAATAATAATAATAATAATAATAACTTGGTGGCTACAACCATTAAGGCTTGATTCATAAGAATTCTATAGGTAAAGGATTAGAACATGACTTGGTGGATATAACCATTAAGGCTTGATTCACAAATAATCATAGGATATAGGTCAAAAAGAAGTGAACATGATTTGGTGGCCAAAACCATTATAGCTTGATTCATGGAAGCCTGTCCAATCTTGGTCAATGATCTTGCAATATAAACAGACTCTGACTAAGAGAGAAATTAGTAGAGAGAGAGGAAAACAACTCGTATTAACTGCAGGTCCAGATACTTGTTTGAGCATCCTTGCATCCTGTGATCGATACTCCCAAGGTAAAGCCTACACTTTTATTTATGCAAGAATTGAGGTTGGTAGAAGGGATTGTTAGACATGATTTGCTAAGTTGTTGACTAGGTGAATTTGGTTGCTAGACTAGGATATGGTATAATGTGCTTCTGAGATTATGATTTCTTAAGGTGATGATTCTGAGTTTTAAAATCTTTGAGTCCCTGCTGTTTTCAAACCTCTTTCAGAGAAACTGCTTGTATGTTTTGCTTGAGGACAAGCAAAAGGGTAAGTCTGAGGGAGTTGATAGGCCATGGATTTTACCCATTTTAAGCCATGGTTTATAATTGTTTTAATATATATTTACTACTATATAGAGTCTATTTAGAGTGTTTACAGGTTCAAGGACGATTTGGAGGAAAGTGGTGATTTTGGTGTCTTTTGGAACCTTTTTGAGTGCAGAGTGCACAGATGTGTCAGATGTTTAGCTATTGATGGAGACCTTCCCACCGTTAGATTGAGTCCATCCTTTGACACAAGATATATATTTGAGTTAAATTTCCAATGCCACCGGTTGGAGGTCAATCAGCATCCTATAGCAGAAGTAATGCCCGTTTTACTGAAGAATGATAGTCTTCCTCGCGAGAGGAAGCTGTCGAGGAGATGAAAGACTGTCTATCGACGGTGGACCCTTGCCATCGATCGACGGTGATGCCAGAACATGGGCCAAGCATATTTCAAGACCGACTGAAGCCCAGAAGCCACACAAAGTTACCAAAATATCCATGGACGACCACAAACCCTATTTATGTATTTCTAAGCCATTGTTGACGGCTACAAGTTTTATATTCATTGTTTTCTCTTAGTTAGGAGAGAAGCGAGGAAATCCTCCAGAGTCCTCCTAGAACTCCATTGGCTTTGGTTTTTATATATAATGCAATTTTATATCTATTCATCTTTGATTTATGTGACAAACTTCATGCTTGAATAGATCCACATGTTAGGTTTATGGTTCAAATAGGTTATGAGGGATTAGCCCCAACTATAGATTGCTAAGTTGTGATATTCATCATTAGGATTTTCATTAATGCATGTCTCTAGATTTGCTACCTAGAACTTTCCCTAGGAGTTGTAGACATAGGAGATAGCTTGCATCTCACCCTGAATCCATCCTAATTGAGCTAAGATTTCTAGAGTAAGGCGAGAGCTGATCTAGGAAACTTAGTGAGCATATTCAACCCGCACGTTAAAGCTTGACCAAACGCGTCGATCGATATTCCAATCGAATCATCGGTCGACGTTTCAACAAGTGTATCGATCGATATTCCTATAGAATCATCGATCGACACTGGTCAATAGACAGACCGAGAAAACGAGATCCTAATGGTTTGTTTATAAGTGTTAAGCTCTATAATATCATGCATACAACTTGCTAGGCATCTCTTGGATTATAATCATGATTGCCTGAATAGTAACCCTAAGTCAAGCAAACCATCCTTCCACCAAACAACTCTCGGTTCCATAAGAACAACTACCTTGTTCACCCCTGAAATTTACTGCATTAATAAACTATTAGCCTATCTTAATTGTATAACTATTAGATATTTTGGCTGCCCTATCTCCCTGTGAATTCGATCCCTAAGTACTACAACTCGACTTCTTATTTGAGAGAGTATAAATTACTCCTTAAAGTAATTTGAGTGATATCAATATACTACCGAAAAGAAATGAAGCAACAATAGGTAATGCACAAAATCTACCTAGAAAAGAATACTTAATTAAAAATTATGGTGAGCTAAGTATTTCTCAGCACTTGATGCAAAGTCAGGATATTAGCAAATCCGGCTCCATGAGAATACTAAACCATTAACGGCGTTTACATGCCCACCTCAAAAACACTTTGAGTGGAATGTATTACCGTTTGGGTTAAAACAAGCCCCATGAATATTTCAACAATATATGGATAAAAATTTAACCGGATAGGAAGAACTCTACTCAACATATATAGATGATATAATAATATTTACAAAATATAATGAAAGAGACCATCTCAGAAAAGTATATAAAATACTAGAAAGATGTAAAGACAAAAGGTTTAGTATTAAGCCAAAAGAAATCTCAAATACTTAAACAAAAATTGAATTCTTAGGGTTAGAAATAAATAGCAACGAAACAATTGTCGCACAACAACACATACTTGAAAAAATAAATCAATTTCCTAACCATCTACAGGATAGAAAGCAAATACAACGCTTTCTTGGAAATCTAAACTATTTGGCTGATCAAGGATTTTTTAAAAATCTTGCAAAACAAAGAAAATCTTTACAACAAAAAATATCTGAAAAAAATCCTTGGAAATGGACCGAAGAAGATAGCGAGGTTGTTGTAAAACTAAAAGAAATGTGTAATAAATTACCTGAATTATATAATCCAAGTGATGATGATATACTCATCGTCTCTACTGACGCATGCGTAACACATTGGGGAGCCACTTTAACAGTGTTATGTGGTAAAAAGTCAGAAACAATTGAAAGAATAAAAGAATTAATAACTCAAAAAACTTCCTTGAAACAAGAGAAACTAATAAAATATAGTAGCGGTACTTTCACTAATACTCAACAAAAATACCCGATACATGAATTAGAAACATTAGCAGCTATAAAAACATTTAAAAATGGCAGATTGATTTAAGACCAATCACGTTTTATCTAAGAACTGATTCAAAATACTTGATCGGATTTCAAAACTATAACATAAAGGCAAACTATAATCAAGGAAGCCTAATAAGATGGTAGATACAAATATCACAATACTCATATGTACCAGTATATATAAAAGGATAATTAAATTCAATTGCTGATTCACTAACAAGGGAATCCATAGATGGAAACCCAAAATAAACAATTATATTTATCAATAGGAGAATTGATAAACTATCATTAATAATTATCTATCAATGATAAATTTATCAATTACTATTTGATAAATACTCTCGATATAGAGATTATATCATATAAAATAATCAGCCATAAGACGCACAAATCATTCCAATTTTAGGAAACCATGGAGGCAGCAATAAAAACTTTGGAGAATCAACTCAAGCAGAAGAAAGAAAACCTAAAGAAGCTCCAAGACGAAGTAAATTCACTCGAATCAGTCATCAAAAACCTAAAATTAAAAAACCAAAAAACCAAACCCAAAACACTGAAACTATAATCCTACCAGAAAGTCCACCAAAAAGCCCAGTCACTAAAAAACCCCACAAATTCTATGTCATCTTCAATGGACCAATGAAGGGAATCTATGACGAATGGCATAAAGTAGCCCAATTTATAACAGGCAAAAACGTTATTCACCAGAGCTACTCAACAATCGACGAAGCCAAGCGAGCCCTAGAAGAATCAAGCAAAAAAAAAAAAAAATCAATTGAAAATTCATTCAAAGATCGCTTACTTCTTGGCGGGGGAAGAAATATGCAACCAACGATTAAAATGACACCCATTGGAAAAATCCCAACCATCACAACAATTACTGGAACAAAAGAGGTACAAAATCAAATAAAACCTACACTTGAAAAATTTCTCAAAAATTTCGATGAAATAAATACCTACCCAGAGAATACCAAATACAAACACATTTAACCAAAAAACCATCAAGGCTTAGGAAAAAAAGCTATTGTCCTACCTGAAGCGAGCCCAATAACCACCATAAATCTACATAGTTTTGGACTTATCGAAACACTCTATATCCAAAACCTTGAGCAACAACTCAAATATTTTCCCCAAGGCCTAAAAACAGTCGTTGCCCGGTGTTTCACCAGATATGCAAAAAATAAAAGAAGTATTCATGCAATACTACAGCAATTACCCGGAGTTCCAAATAACAGAAACATGAGAATCAAGAGTCAGCTGTTCAACATCGAAGGTAATTATTATGGGAATAAGCAATGGACAATATCCAACAAAGGAAGACCCAACAAACATTGAATACACCAGCGAAGATAGGATTCGAGTAGATGCCGAGTTAACAATCAGAATGCCCAGAAAAATTCTCTACCTAAGTAACAACCACCGCCTTAATTATAAAAGTGATTCGACGCTACTACTCACCAGTGCAACTGAAGAAACGACAATTAAAGAAGAAACAAGCCCTTTTGTTTTCAGAATATGGGACAATACCTTCATCAAATGCCCAAGATATCATTATCTAATGTGTGAGCTACTTAGGAAAACACAGTTCAAAGTTAAGCTTGGAGAACCACAGGCAAGCGCAATCTGCGGAACCAGAGACGAAGGACCAGAAGATGAAGTGATTGAAGAGACTGAGGAACCAATAATTGAAGAATCAATCAACAAAATGTAGACATCTGACAAGAATCACGTGAAAAAATGTAAACCTAATATAGCTACCTACATAAATAAAGTGTAAAATAAGATTCCACACACTCTCTTTGTAAGAGTGGACAATAATGAGCCACGGGTCTATCTTTATTCTATAAAATAGTCCTGTCCTTATCTCATATGTAGTATAAATAGGTGTGTAAACCTCGCTTGTAAAGGGCAGAGTTAAATAAAAATCGAACAAGTTTCTTTATAAGAGTTGAGAAAACTTTTCTCTGAAAAGCTCTAACTGTTGAAGGCTTAAACCTTCTGAATAACAGTTTCACTTTACAAAACTCATAAACACAAATTAAAAACACCCGAGAATCAAAGAAGTTCAGTCAAATTCGGGCAACCATTACAACCAACAAAAATTCAACTATATCTCATTCCAGGTATGCCCGATAATGAAGAAAATCAGAACATAGTACAAAATAACTTATTAGATTACATTAGTAGTATCGATACAAAATATTTCTTTGAAAAAGATATATTAATCTAGGGATCAAAAATCAAAAACCTTGAAAAGGAGGCAAAAATAACATTAAAAAAATGATCAAGATGTACATAGAAATAGATTATCAGAAATACTAAAAAGAAAAAAATGTATTATACTTCAGAAAATTCATACGAGAATTTTCCTTACCAATTGAATCAACTCGCGGTGAATTCACATTACCAATATTTTCGTCTGAAGCCATAAACGGAAAGATAAGTAAAATGAAACCAAGTCATCAAGAAAAAATATCGTATATACACATAGGAAAAATCCAAATAATAGTAAGGTCAAGATTTAAAAAGAACATCGATTCCCCAATTAGACTAGTAGTAACTGACATAAGAATTCAAGACAAAAATGATAAAATAATCAGAATAGAAGATAGCAATTTAAAACACTCAGTTGTTAAATTTAACGTGGTCTGTCAATACGGTATCCCATTAACAACAAAAAACCTTAACAATTCAATCGGATTTATCTACGTTTTTCAAAGACATGATAATATGGAAGACAGAGATCATCCGCTATCAATTACATATGCTGTTGGATACACCTTATCCTCATCCGCACATAGTATTGAATTTGTAAACAAGAATGATATCTATCTTGAAAAACAACTACTGTTAAGTTTATACCAAATAAAAATATGAGCGATCAAATAAATAGGACATATACTCCACAGTTAAAAATTTTAGAACCTAGCTCTAATGCATCAAGAATAGCTAGAAACAGAACCATCAACGAAAGAAGAAAATCAATTAGTAGTTCATATGAGTTACAACAAATTAATCATAAACTAAATAAATTAGATCGATCTATAGCAACACTAGATAATAAACTATGAAAAAGCAAAGTCAGAATTATAAGAAAAAAGTAGGGAAAAAATTGGTATCATAGCCACCAAAACCCAAAAAAGAAAATAATAAAATTGAAAAAATTAATGAACAGAAATGAGGACATATAAAATGATTATGTGGAGTTGTAAATAAAAATAAAGGACGAGCATTAGAATACTCAGATGAGGAAGGAAAGTTAATAAACAAAAAAAATTGAAGAAATCAAAATAATAGAAAGTCTGATAAATTTATAAAAATGGACGAATTTATAGATCAAACTATCGAATATCACCCATAATTATACTCTATACCAGGAATACCTTATAAAGAAAAACAAATGTACCCTTAGAAATAAATACGATGGAAAGCATTGAATATACGATGGGAGCAAACATAAGAGAAGATCATAAAATGAGTCATTCGTTGAGGATAATATGTGGAATACTAAATAATCAAACCAAAATAATCGGTAACATATCAATAAACCAAGTTAAAATAAATAGAAAAGTGCAAGAAAAATTAGATAAAATTACAGATTCAATTGAACATATTGAAAAAATACAAAAAAATATTTCTGAAATAAAAAATAATATAAAGATACTAGATGAACTTGACAAATTACAAGGACTGGATGACGTATTAATAACAGTAAAAAACCTAACAGAAACCATTAATAAATTAACTGAAAAATAATGGCAGAAAAACTTGGAGATCAAATAAAATAATACTAGAAAAAATACAAAAAATAGAAGAAAAATAGGATAACGATTTAGAACAACTAAAACAACAGAATAAAGAACTTGAAGAAAAAATAAAAAAAATACAAATAATTAAACAATAAGCAATTAGAAGAAATAAGAGAATTAAACGAGAAAATAAAAGACTTAGAAAATAATTTCGGAAAAAGAATAAAAGAATTTAACGATGGACAAACGACAAATATAATAAGAATTAGACGATAAAAAAACCCAGAATAGTTTATTGCTTCTTAGCAGGTTTCCAGCAGGGCAGAGCATAGATGACTCTTCCTTTCCAGCACTCAAACATCCAGTGGTTGTCATTGTCGATTACAAAATCTTTGTGGTAACGTTCTCTGATTAACTCCTTTCCTTCCTTCACAATCTGTTTGTTTAGTTTCGCTGTTTTAAACCCGGCTCTTAATATCCTAACCTGCCATTGTTTATAGGTCTCAGGCCTCGCAAACCGCTCGGGCCCTTCACTGGCGATAACACTCATGGCATCCCTTATGTTATGATTAACTCCCTCTCCACCAGGGTCCTGTTGGATCAATAAAGCCCAGTGGCTTTGTTCATAAGTGAAAAGAAATGAACATGGGTTTCATTTAATGAAAAGCCCAAATTTAGTAATAAAGAAGAATGAGTTTGTCCCACATCGGGGAATATTAACATTAGAGGGATGTATATATATGTCCTTATGTTATGAGCGTTGATACGGCTCAGTAGGAGTGTTAAAACGTACCCTTGCGCGCACTGCCTCGGCCGGAAGACGGCATGGGTCTTGGGTCAGGGCCGGAGGCCCAATAAAATGATTTTTGGACCAAGTTAAGTTTAACGTTTTGCCATTTCATTTTTTAAAAAAAAACAGCATGACATTTGTTTGTAAACGACGTGTAGTTCGTCTAAAATATGACACGAATTTTATCTGTTCGAAATGGATCAGAACGAGTCAATAAGAGAGGTACTTGCGGAGAAAGCTGCTCAACGTTCCACTCCGAGATCTCTGAGAGATTTTTGGAAAACCTTTGCAACAGTTTTGGAAAACCGCTCCTCGTCTCCTCTTTAAATATCGACTCTCCTCCTCCATTTCTTACTACTTTTCGTATCGAAACCAACAACAAAAAATCCTATAGCGTAAGTCCTAAAATCTGAGAGTGTTTCGTAGAGTTTATATTTTGATAGGGCGTTCACGAGTGAAGCGTGATCGTCTGCAATGGTTGTACCCTGGGACTCAATATTCGTACAGTCCCGTCTCACTAACGGAGAGAATATTTAGAGTTAATGAAATATATTATATCTTGACTCCATGTCCCTTTGCGAATACGATTTCTTATCGTTCTTGTATTCGTTTTTACAATCGTCAATTTCCTTAACATCGTTTTATTATATCGCTTATGTCAGTCCAGTTTTCCGGCGTCTACAATCTTAACTCTAAATCGCTCTAATCGGTTGAAAAACGATTAATAAAAACAGATTCTATAAACGGGTTTGCGATTTGCTTATAGCATGCGAAACGTTTTAGATACATTATTATTCAAAACGTTCTATACATGAATCGTTTCATAACCGCTTTTTAAGCGAGTTTGTGAAACATTCTAAGTCTACACAACACGATTTCTGCGAACGCTTTTAAGCGAGTTTGCAAAACATTTTTTCAGACTTATATCGATATAATTTAGTTCAAACACCAAAAGTGAAAATCGATTTTAGACTATTATTTTTTGCTTAAAAATAATATGTTATTTGTTGATTGGAGTACTAATCCGTTTTCATGTTTTCTATACAGGGAAACAATGACAAATGATAACAACACCCCCATTGACACCACAAATATCATTCAGACTCCACTAAACGTTGCAGCAACTGATGCAACTGGCGTGACAACCGCTGGAACCATCACAGCGTCAACCGCTGGAACCATCACAGCGTCAACCGCTGCAGCAACAACAACAACGACCCTTCAAGTGGGTAATGCTGCTGATGAAACGGCGCGTCGTAGCCTATTCGGTGCTGGTCTTTATCAGACAGACTCATTTTCAGGAACTACAAGTGGTCCAGTGGCAGTTCAAACTCCTCTGTCTGTACCTAGCGTGTTCACTCAAGACTGATGCCAAACAAGTTTGATAGGAAAGGCTTCAAAACATGGCAGAAGAAGATGATGTCCTTCCTGACAACCATGAAACTGGACAAGTTCATCCAGGAGGACAATCCCCTTGTTCCTTACGGGATTGATGATGTCCACACTCTCGCAAGTGTTGACAAATGGGTGCATTCCGACTTCATCTGTAAAAGTTACATTTTTGGTCGCCTCATTGACACATTGTACTGGGTCTACTGTGAGATTTCCACGGATGAAGAGCTTTGGAGATCCCTGCACAAGAAGTAAATAAGTGAGGACGCTTGCTGCCAGAAGTATGTGATTGCAAAGTTCCATGACTTCAAAATGGTGGATTCAAAACCCATCATGGATCATTTGGAAGCGTTTCAGGTCATTTGCCATGAAATCACTGCTGAAGGAATGTCCATCTGCGAGACATTCACAACTCTCAGCTTCATTGAAAAGCTTCCTCCAAGTTATGCGGATTTCAAGAACTACTTGAAGCACAAGAAGAAGAAGATGGGGCTCGAGGAGCTCATCATGAGGCTTCAGATGGAATCTAGAAACCAAACTGCTAACAAGGTCGCTGCTAAGGAGCATAGTGTCAACATGGCTGAACACAAAGGCAAAGGAAAGGCACACACCCATTCTCCTGCCAAGCCTTCCAAAACTGATGCAGCCCTGAAGGCTTTTGGAAAAAAATTCAAGAACAAAGGCATTGAAATCAATGCGAATGTGGAAAAATTCAAGGGGAAGTGTCACTGTAAAAACCCTTAAAAAAAGAGAATGGTCGAGTATCTTTGTGATGGTCGAGTCGCGGGCGATAAGGATCGATCGAGAAGTTTTGAAGTACGAGGTGGGCGAAGAAGTGATCGTGAGTGAACTATGAGTCGAATAAGTTTCTCGACCATAGTTAGAAGATGTCTTAGATTGATCAGAAGAACATTTTGGAAGCATCACGTTTTTGGAAGCACGCGTTTTAGAAGCTCGACGTTTTAGAAGAATGACGTTTCTTCAGCACAAAGTTTTCTATAAAACTTCGTATCCGTAATATATTATGTTGGAAACATAATATGTTTGGAGCAGGATGGGAAGTAAGCATGATGCGATTGAAGCACGACGGGAAAACCCGAAGTAGGGGGAAAACCCTAATTTCGGTATTATAAATTTTTCGAGGAAGCCGGAGGATCGGGAAATATTTTCCGTAAAGGCCAGAATCCATTTGGAGTTTATTAAAATATTCTGTTCATCAGAACGGGACCAAAAAAATATTCGGGATTGATCGCGGGTCGAAAATTTGACTGAAGGACCGAAATCAGACGAATGGACCGAGAAGCTCTAGGTGTCTCGTTGCATGGGATCAGAACGTGGTGTCAACGGTCCAGCAAGCTGAGTGTCTACATAAGCTCGAGGTGTCACCGTGCATGGAAGCAGTACATGCTGCCTGACATGTAGAAGCACGAGGTGGATCGACCAAGCACGAGGTGTTGCTGCGCATGCAACCGAAGCATGCTGATCGACATGTGTGAGATGGTGTGTTGCCTTGCATGAGTTCTAGTCATGCAGATGGCCATCTGGACGTGGGTGTGTCATCCTGCATGTGACTGAGACATGCAGCCAGCCATGTGGAGCAGGAGGTGCCGCCAGCAAGTTGAGTGTCTACATAAGCTCGAGGTGTCACCGTGCATGGAAGCAGTACATGCAGCCTGACATGTAGAAGCACGAGGTGGATCGACCAAGCACGAGGTGTTGCTGCGCATGCAACCGAAGCATGCTCATCGACATGTGTGAGATGGTGTGTCGCCTTGCATGAGTTCTAGTCATGCAGAAGGCCATCTAGACGTGGGTGTGTTGTCCTGCATGTGACTGAGACATGCAGCCAGCCATGTGGAGCACGAGGTGCCGCCGCGCATGCGTCCGGAGCCATGCGAAGCAACACACGGGCTGCCACCAACCTGATGCTGATTGGTTGCTGTCTCCTATAAATTCCCCACGATGCCAGATCATTTCTTGACATCTAGACCTGCCCAAACCAAGTTAAAAACGTGAGAGAAAAGTAGAAAAAGAAAGCAAGAGTTTCCGATCTTTTTCGAGAGTTATAGAGAGATTTTGAGGTCAGTTCTCTATTGATTTCGAGTCAGCGCCTAGGGAAGGTTTTGTCCAACTGAAGGTCAATCAAGTGAAGATCAGCTCAGATGGAAAGCATGTCAACGTGGGTAGAGAGAGAGAGAGAGAGAGAGAGAGAGAGAGAGAGAGAGAGAGAGAGAGTGGTCGACTTAGAGTGTAGTCGATTCTGAAGACCGATATTCCACCGAGACGGCTAGTTCTATCCAATCGATGATTCTCTACGATTGTAATGCGGAAGCTCTGTCCAAATGAATTCGTCCAGGGCAGTCAGTTCCTTTGATGATAAAGTGGAGGTGCTGTCCAGAGTTAGTTCAGTTCCACGGGTTCAGATCAGTCGAAGTTTTGCTTGATACTCCACCGGGAAGTCCGAAGAACTGTCCAGGGGGTAAAGGAGGGTCTGTTTGGGTCTAGATCAGTCCGTCCGGACCTGTTAGTGTCTACATGATCAAGCTGAGGTTCTGTTCAAGTCGAGATCAGTCCAGTCCAGTCAAGTCGTCCCTTGGGTTTTGGCCAAGTCCTCTCCGATCAACCAGCTGCTTCTCGCCTAGAACACTGTGTGTTGGCTTGTTTGAATTCCACTTGGAATTTATGGTAGTTTTGTGAGTTCACTTGTGTGAATTCCACTTGGAATTTAGGGTAGTTTTGTGAGTTGGTTTGTTTGAGTTCCGCTTGGAACTTAGGTTAGATCAAATATTCATATAGAGTAGAATGATCATGCTGTTGCATGATAGTGTCCTTAGGGTTATTTATTAAATCGGACTCAGTTTAGCATGGGCTAAGCTGAGAAAAAATGGAATTAAGATTGAGATAATAACTTGACTAGGACTAGGATGCATCATGATTTATATTCTTGCGTGTTGATATGGTTGAGTGCAGGTTCTCGTTATCTTTAAAGATAGTGTCGTAGCAGGAGGCCGAACTATCTGGGTAATGGTTTGATTGAGTAGACTGATTTAGTAGATGTAATTAAATGCTTGCTCGTTTAATTAATCTTGTTGATTGAGGTTAGTCATCTCTTGGTAAGGGAGTGACTAACTGGTTGAGTTGTTTAGTGATGATATTGTTGTTAGTGTTGTAGAGTTAGAGTGTGATGCCATATAGTTTGTGTGTAACCCACCATGCTAGGCATGTTTAGGGGTTGACTAGTGTTTCCACAACCTCGTACCCAGCGGGTTTAAGGAAACCCCTTATTCGCTAAATCGGGAACACTCAGAGAGACGGGGTCATGGCCTATGGCTGAGTGGTTACACGGACGGGGTAGTGACCGACAGTGACCCGACCGTACTGTGGGCCGCGATCGTCGTGTAACAACCGGCAGTGGCCCGACTGTACTGGGGCTGTCGCGCGGTGACCCGACTGTACTGTGGGCCGCGTTCGGTCGAAAGTTCCTTCTCCTAGTCTTTGTGATAAGGAGATAGGATATTGCCGAGGATGATGAGGAGGAACACTAAGTCACCATTTCCCGCTGTAGTGTGTTGGGTTGTGTTAGAGTGTCGTAGAGGGTTATGGAACCCTAGAGTAAGGGTAGCACTGATATACGGTGTTACGAGCTAGATCGAATCATAGTTACTCATAGTCTTATTATTGTGATTGTGTTTGGTTGTTGATTGATTTGCTTGCAGGTTCTGACATTAAGTCCTAAGTCTGGCTTAGGTACCAGATTAGGCTTGGTGTTTATTTGGTTAGTGTAGGTCTGAAGTTGGCAAGTATGTTTTTGAGGGATTGCTTGTGAAGGGTGGTGGATATTATAAGCTATGCGGTATCATTGGTTGGCCGATCATGTTCTTGTCTGATTGTTGGTCGACCGGTTAATGATACTTGTATAGTCTAAGTATCTAACACTACATGAGTACAAAACTCAGGCGTATATATGGTTAACTAGGGATTGGTTGTTGACTTGTTTTAAATGCAGGTTCCCATTACTTGACACTAGATCATGGCAGGAGGCCAAGTCTAACTTCATAACGGTTTGCTTAGCCTTAGCTTTTACTGCATGCTAGGGCTAGACTGGTTGTTATTTTGAGTTGTCTGGGTTAGAGTCTAGGTTGCAGGTAGAGGCCGCTAGCTCACTGAGAAACATTAGGTTACTCATCCAACTACGTTGTCCTTTTTCCAGGTCGCTATAGGTAAAGATGATCGGATAGCTGGGTGCTGGACATTAGGACCGCCGGTGTAGATTTTCATGCCTTTTGTAAACGGTATTGTGAATTGTGTTAAGTTGACTCGATTTGGCATTAGGCCGGGCCCAGTCTTGAATTATTCAATGTATGAATATTTCCTAAATAAATAAAAGTAATTGTTTTATATGCACTTCATGAGTACTCTGATATTTGACTAGTCCGGTCTAACAAAACGCTAGGTCGTGGTACGGGTTGAAAAGCCTTAGGCCTCGATCTAACAGAAACCGCTAACTCTAGGTACGGGTTGCAAAGCCTTGTGCCTTGATGCAGCAGGACGAGTTAGTGGGTGAACTGGTCTAGGTCGTGGAGTAAATTTTGTGACTCTGACTAGATCGCCCCTAACCCATCACGTAGCGCTTGCAGACAATGGTGTTGGGTTGGACGGTCAGTCATGTTCTTGTTTGATTGTTGGCTGGCCGGTTGGCTCATTCATCTCCAACCCTGGGTGTTGGATGATCGATCGGTCATGTTCTTGTTTGATTGTTGGACGGTTGATCGACCATATGTCTAGGACGGTTCGGGGGTGTTACAGTCACTACGGCCACAAAGTGAGACACAAGACTGTTGATTGTCCCAGCAAGATCAGAGATGAGAAGCATCAAGTGAATCTCACTAAGGAAGATCTCGTTGCAATGGTGACTGAGGCCAACATGGTTGAAGACAACAACCCCAAGGAATGGTGGTATGACACAAAAGCGACCACCCACATTTTCACTGATAGGGCGATGTTCAGCACTTATCAGAAAAGTAAGACTCAGGAAAATCTGTTCAGGCGAAACACTGTAGTCTCGAAGATTGAAGACCGTGGTGATATCACTCAAATTACAAATAAGAGTGATTTATACTATCTCAAATAAGAGGTCGAGTTGTAGTACTTAGGGATCGAATTCACAGGGAGTTAGGGAACCTAATGGATCTAATATGATTTGTTAAGTAGGAAGGTTTTAAGATTTAAGATGTAAATTTGCAGTTTAGGTTGAGCAAGTAATTGCTCGATTCATTTGTTGAGGTTTTGGTACTTAAAAGGAAATAACTAGACTTAGGGTTTCAATTCAGGAAACTTGGAATTATAATCCTACAGATGCCTAATGAGTTGCATGCATGATAATGTAAAGCTCAACTTTCAATTCAACAAGTTCATCAGCTATCGCATGTTTGAACTCTTCTATTAACTAGATCTAATGATCCAAACAGATGTGTTCGATCAATAGCAGTGTCGATCGATAATCCTATAGGGATATCGGTCGATACACCTTTCGCTCCGTCGATCAATTATCCAATATGAATAACGATCGACGCGCTTCTATTTAAGCTTTATGCGCAGGTTGAATGATTGCTTACTAAGCTCACTAGATCAGCTCTCGCCTTACTCTTAGCAAGAAACTTAGTTCAGTTAGAATGCTTTCAGGATGAGAATGAAGCTCTATCAATCCTAGGGAAAGTTCTAGGTAGCTAATCTAGAAACATTAATGAACAATCCTAATGACAATTACCACACCTCAGCAATCTATAGTTGGGGCTAATCCCTCGTAACCTATTTAAACCCTAAATCTAATAGTGGAACTACTCAGACATGGCCAAACAATTCATGAAAGCAATTAGGTTAGAAAACTTCATAGAATTGTAAAATAGATATTAATGGAGTTCCAATCACAAATTATAACTTTGGATCTTCTCTCCAATCTATCACAATCCTAAAACCTTTTGCTGAAAGTAATAAAACTAAAAACACAGAAAATCACACTTTGCCTCTAACATGGTGGCAAAGTTTATATAGTTAGGTTAAAACTCGTCAGGGGTAATCTTGTAAATTGGTGAAGACTTGGGCTTCAAGTCGGCTATGACCAAACGGGCTTTCTGCGCGCTTTGCTGTTGATTGATGTTCTAGTGTGAACATCAATCAATATTTCTACTCCAATATCGACCGATGGTCGAGCTCGATGGTCATCTCGGGTGCTTGCTCTAATATCTCCAAAATGCTCCAAAATCATCACTTATCTCTAAATCACTCCTGATCTTATAAATATAGTAAATAGACTCTATAATATAATAATAGATAGTAAAAACACCTATAAACCATAGACGAAAATGAGTCAAATCCATGGTCTATCAACTCCCCTAGACTTACAATTTTGTTTGTCCTCAAACAAAACAAACAGACAGTCTCTCTGAAAGAGGTTTGAAAACAGCAGGAACTCACATGATTTAAAACTTAGAATCATCACCTCTATAATGTTGCAATCCACATCTAAAAAGTCCTAATCACAAAAGCACATTATATCATATCCTAGCTTAGCAACCAAATTCATCTAGCCAACAACTTAGCAAATCTTGTCTGACATTCTCCTATACCTACCTCATTTCTTAGCATAGATAAAAGTGTAAGCTTTACCTTGGGGGTATCGATCCCAGGATGCAAGGAATTTCAAACAAGTATATGGACCTGCAGATAAACAGTAGTTCATATCCTCTCTCTCTACTAATTTCTCTCCTAGTCAAAGTCTGCTTATATTTGCAAGATCATTGACCAAGATTGGACAGACTTCCATGAAACAAGCCTTAATGGTGGTTGCCACCAAGTCATGTTTACTTCTTTTTGACCTATATCCTAGGATTATTTGTGAAGCAAGCCTTAATGGTTGTAGCCACCAAGTCCTATTCTAATCCTTTACCTATAGAATTAATATGAAACAAGTCTTAATGGTTGTAGCCACCAAGTCCTGTTCGAATTCCTTCCTAAATAAATCTCTAATATATAAATATATATATTTTTTTTTTTCGAAAATAGAGAGAGAGGGTGATAAATCTATCTACACAAGGCTTTAACTTCCAGACTTGTTTGAAGAATCCGATTCCATGTATACCAAGCCCCAAGACAAGCAGTTGTGTCAAGTTTAGTATTGGAGGCCAGTTTTGGTTCTTCCAAACAATCTCAGCAAGTGTAACATAGTTGACAGGTTGATCCACTTTAGTATCTTTAGTACTATCTGCAATCGGTAAATCTAGAATGGTGCTAAAGAGTGGTTAGATAACAAGCAAAAATCTAATAAGTTCATTATCCCCTTCTTCACTCAATAAAAACTTTATGTTTGAAAATAAATTTTTATAATTCATAAGTAAACTAATATCAGTAAAACTCCCCCAGACTTAAACTACATTGTCCCCAGTGTAAATTCAGTCGGAGTTATGGTGATAATAAATCATAAGTACTCAATGTAACAAGTTAGAACGATATACTAGACCAGAATGAATGTCGATCGATGTAAGGATGTTGATATCGGTCGATGCAGGTGCTGTCCTGTCGATCGATGTCGACAGTGTCTCATCGGTCGATACTAAGGGCAATCGTCTACTCGGATCTGTTTTTTTTTTGGATAGACCTGCAATAAATAAAAAACCAACATAAATAATATATTAATAAAAACTAAATAAATATTACCTAATAATGAGTTGCCTCCCAATCAACGCTTTGTTATAGTCATATAGCTTGAATTTGGAGGTGATTGGGATAGTGATGTTGAAAGTTGGCACTTGTTGGAAAACAAGTCTCCATTTCTTCCTTGCGCTTGTTGAACCGTGTACTAGTGAAGTCTCTCATTGCTTCATCTCCTCTGCGCCATTTGTCCTCCATTATTGTAGTTGCATCTTCTATGTTCTGCAATCTATCTCCAAGACTCTCCAGATTGAACTGATGTCTAATAAGTCTGGCGTATGTGTCAGCTGAGATATCCTCTTCATGGTTGTGTGTATCAGACATGTTTGATGTTATCTTTTGTGCTAGCCTTCCTTGGTTTGAAGCTTTGTCGACCGATATCTGTTGATGAATGTCGGTCGATTTGTTGTTGTGTCTGTCGATCGATGGTGATGCTTCTCGTCGATGGGCAATGTAACTCTGAATCTCCACCAATTCCCGTTGAATAGCTTCTATTTTTGAGGTCAAAGCACTAATGCTAAGATCCATTGGGAAATAGATGTCATCACATCTCCCATCAAGCCTCTCTTCTGTAGATTCCAGAGCTCTATAGATCCCTTCGACTATCTGATCTATCTCTGTCCTGGTGTGAAAATCTGGTTGAGACTTTATCGAATGTGAGTGTGGTGGGTTGGCGTCGACCGATGCTGATATGCGGTTGTCGATCGATGTGCGTAAGACATTGTCGATCGATGTGTGTATGTGGTTGTCGATCGATGTAGGTCGAGCAACGTCGGACGCGCTCTGAATTCTGGCTATGTCTTGCTTCATCTCCTCCATGCAAGTCGTCAGCCAACTGATACTATCATTCAGTGGATAGTAGACACCATCAAGTTTCATTTGGAAGGCTTCTTTGTTCTTCTCGTGTTCTCCACAGACTCCATAGAACATCTCATTGATCTCGTCCTTGGTGTAGATCTCTGGTACCAGCTTGGTCTGTGTGAATGAGCTAGCATGTTCAGGAAGACATATGTAGCTTGGCTCATCTCTTGAAGCTCTTTCCAGTATTCTTCTGATATCTCTGTTGTGAACATGAATGGTGTGTCCATCTAGATATCTAGTGTATCCCTGATCATCTCTGTATATTCCATACTCATCCTTCTCTTCCCAATAGAATCTCCTGGTACCCAAAAGATTGAAAGCTCATTCTGGCCTTCTGTCGACCGATGTTTGGACGTCAACGTCGATCGATGGTTGAGTTGGATGGCGAGTCCTCTGTTTGAAGCTTTTGTCCATGCCACCAACTCTGTCATAGAACTCTTTTGTAGCCTTCTGTTGCTTTTCTGGAATGCTTCGTTGATGTATGAATAGATTGTCTGCTCCATTAGCTGTCTGAAGGATAATTGCGATCTCCTCTCGAGATATGTGCAGTGTACGTCCGTCTATTGCTCTTGCGTAGCCATCTGGGTCTCTGAAAATACCAAATTCGGCTAGAGTTAGATACTGGTTATCAAATTTATCGTTTTCGCTTATAGTGGTTTTTGGTATTGGACGGATGTCGATCAATGTTGTATTGTTGATGTCGATCGATTGTGAATGACTGGTGTCGATCAATGGACGGCTCTCCTTGTCGATCGGATGACTGAAGCGTGTTCTTTCCCAAGCCGCTGCTGCTCGATTCTGATATGTTTCATCGCGTTTTTTCATGTTGAGAAGCTCTTCGTATGTAAAACCCTCATTAAGTTCATCATCTCCTTGATCACAGTATGCTGTCTCTACTGCGTAGCTCTCGTGATAGCGATTATCTGCCCAACTGCCAATTGAGTAATCTCCGTCTCTGGTAGCGTCAACGTTAGTGTCAATCGATGGGAAGTAGGCTTTGTCGGTTGATACTCGAAAGTGGTTTGGTTGGTGAGGTTGAGTGTCGATGGATGTTGAACTATAGTTATCAATCGATGGCGACTTCCTTTTATAAGAAGAATGATGGAGAAGTCTAGCTTCGTCGTCAAGGGTCGCTCTTTGCTCTGTATCTCGTTCTTCCTCAAAATCTTCATCATACTCCTTTGTATGCATGGTGTGTGTTGCCATGGTGGGAATACTGTCGACCGATTCTTCCTTTGGCGTGTTGGTCGATATCTGATGGGCATTGTCGATCGATGTTGCAGTGTGAGTTTTGATCGATGCTGAGTATTTTGTCTCGTACTCGGCTCCACAGTGGCAAGCTCCAATGATTTCTGGATCATTGATTCTTCTGGAGGTCATCTGTTACTTCTTGACTGGGATAGGGTCGTAGTGGGCATTAGGATCGATGAGTGTTAAACACAACTGGTTGGTTTGCAAGTTGCACACTGATCCCCCTGTTGACAAGAAGGCTCTCCCAAGTAATAGAGAAGAGTTCCAGTTCAGCTTGATGTCCAAGACATGGAAATCTACTGGAACTAGGGCATTACCAATCTGCACCTCTAGGTCTCTCACAATTCTTCCCGAGTTCCTCTGGGAACAATCCACAAAAGTGAATAATTCCTGTGAAGGCTCCACTTGCAGACCCAGATGGTCTGCCATAACCCTAGGTAGGATGCTGACTGACGCTCCTGTGTCGCACAAGGCATGTGGGAGTTCAATACCCTTCACCGTTCAGGGTATTGCAAATTGCCCAGGATCACTCTTTTTCTTCAATGTAATCCTCATCCTCATCTTTTCTCTAGCTTCACAGAAAATTCTCCTAATGTCTTCTTCTGTCTCTCTAGTTTCTCTGAAGAACATCCACAATCTGTGGGTATAATAAGCTTCATTGAATGGCTTATCTAGAGGAATCCTAAAGACTCTTTTCCGGAAACTTTCCTTTTCCTTTTAATTAGCCCCCCTCTTCAGATGTTTCGCAACTTTTTCATTTCTTTTCCTTAGGGTTCTCCCCTTAGGAACCCTATCAACTTCCATAGGATCCACTCCATCATCTGAAGGTGTCCTTACGGTTTTCGGTGGGTTTTCTGAAGGTTTGGGTTTGGGCCTGAGTGCATTAAGAAGTGCAATATCTATCTTTGACATCTCCAATCAGTACGTAATAGGTGCTCGTCGATCGATAGGTGCTTGAGGTTGTCGATCGATAACGGTCTCCTGATGTCGATCGATGGTGGGGTCAGAAAGTCGATCGATATTTACGTAGACAGGGCTGGGAAGATGTGGGTGTTTTGCTGCGAACTCCTCATGAGTCATGATCCTCACGGCTTTGCAAGATCTGGTTGATTCCGTAGGTGTTGTCGAGCGATGTCCAGGAGAGGACTTCGATCAATTTTGAATGACCTCTGTCGAGCGATGTTCGTGGCTTGGCTTCGGTCGACACCAATGTGATCCGCCGAAACTCATCAGACTTTCTACTTCGAAATCTCCTTCTTGTAGCTTCTCTTCCTTCACCACTTGCCAGAAATCATCCTCAATGATTGCATTCACGTGGTGTCTCATCACATCATCTTCTACCCCTTTTGTTAAGGCTCTATGCCTCTTAACAGATTCTCCTGTCTGAACAACCTGCATCTCTAGCATCTTCACATGAGTGCTCAAAGTTTCAAACTTTGTGTACAGGTTGGTGTAGACAGAATCAATCTTCCCATTGAAGTCCACCGTCATGGGCTGCTGTCCCTCCAGGACTCTATCAAGCATCTCCTCAATCTTGCTCTCTTGAGTTGGCGGCAGTGGCTTCTGGTAGTAGGAGCTTCCATAACCCCTGTTGTTGCTGTAGTTGTTGATGTAGGTGTTGCTGTAGGGTTTCTGGTGCTCTGAACTCTGGTTGAAGTTACCCCTATTTCCATAAGAGTTTCTGTTTCCTCCCTGGTTCCCCGAACCTTGGAATCGAGTTCCACTGATGAAGTTCACATATGCTTTCTCTGCTCTACCCTCTGTACCTACAGCCTCTGCTTCTTCAACCAAGCAGACCTGTTTCCTGAGAAGCTTGTGAACACTGTCTAGCTTTGCCTTCACCTCATCCATCTGATCATTCACAAGGATGCTGGCAGATTTCTTCCTCTCAAAGTCAGTGTTCTTGGTGCTGCTGCTAGATGCTAGGTTCTCAATAACCCTTACTGCCTCCTCTGGATTCCTGGTGTTGAAGTTCCCATTGCTGGAAGCATCAAGAGCCATCTGGTACTGCACCGCGATACCTTTGTAGAAAAAACTGAGCAGCTGTACTTCATTGAATCCACAGTGTGGAAAGTCTCTCTGATAAGAGTTGAATCTAATCCAGGAGCTTTTGAACGACTCTGCAGGCTCCTGAGTGAATGTAGCAGTCTTGCTCTTCAAGTCTTCAGCACGCGCTTCATCGAAGAAGTTGCATAAGAATGCATTCTTGATGGCGCCCCAGGATGTTAGAGATCCTGGTGGTAACTGCTTAAGCCAATGCGAAGCATCTCCAGCAAGTGAGTACTTGAAGAGTTTGCATAGGAGGTAGTCTTCAGAGACTCCCTCGACTTTAATAGCATATATAAGATCCTCGAACCTCTCCAGACGGTCCATAAGATGCTCGTGAGATAACCCATATTAGGGTGTCTGTCCCACGAGTGTGTAGTACTGTGGCTTCAACTCGAAATCTTTCTGAATAGTGGGAGGACGAATGGCTGATCGGTTGGTGTAGAACTGATCTGGACGGTTGTAGTCAGCCAACGTTTTGGTTTGAGCAGCCTCATCTACAGGTAGAGTGGCTCCTGTAGCATCAGTATCGGACGCAGGGATTGCAGCCCCCTGAGCATCTATCCTCTGACCTGCTGCATTACGCAGATGACCTTCCTGGTCATGCAGGTTTCCTTTGTCATCTCATACAAGTATCAAAGTAGCAACCATGTATCGTGGCTCTGTATCGATCAATGTTAGGACTGTAGTATCGATCGATGTCGGATGGAAGATGTCGGTCGACGGAAGATGAGTGTCTTCGGTCGATAATGGTGAGCGACTATCGGTCGACGGGACTAGTGTCTAGGTCGACGGTGGTTGACAGAAATCGATCGATGAACAAGTGGTGTTATCGATCGATGTGGAGCGTGCCTCTTTGCCGATTGAACGCTCCAAGCTTGCAGGATCTGGTGAGAACAGTAGTTGAGTTTGCTTGTTGCTTCTAGTACTGCTGGGCATGTACCTGAAAATCCAAGAAAAAAATTTATGTCAGAAACTTAACAAAAGTTAAATCAATAGGCGATCAAAGCTCCCCGGCAACGGCGCCAAATTTGATATTACTCAAATTACCCTAAGGAGTGCTTTACAGTCTCTCAAATAAGAGGTCGAGTTGTAGTACTTAGAGATCGAATTCACAGGGAGCTAGGGAACCTAATGGATCTAATATGATTTGTTAAGTAGGAAGTTTTTAAGATTTAAGATGTAAATTTGCAGTTTAGGTTGAGCAAGTAATTGCTCGATTGATTTGTTGAGGTTTTGATGCTTAAAAGGAAATAGCTACACTTAGGGTTTCTATTCAGGAAACTTGGAATTATAATCCTACAGATGCCTAATGAGTTGCATGCATGATAATGTAAAGCTCAACTGTCAATTCAACAAGTTCATCAGCTATTGCATGTTTGAACTCGTCTATTAACTAGATCTAATGATCCAAACAGATGTGTTCGATCAATAGCAGTGTCGATCGATAATCCTATAGGGATATCAGTCGATACACCTTTCGCTCCGTCGATCGATTATCCAATATGAATTTCGATCGACGCGCTTCTAGTTAAGCTTTATGCGCGGGTTTAATGAATGCTTACTAAGCTCACTAGAACAGTTCTCGCCTTACTCTTAGCAATAAACTTAGCTCAGTTAGAATGTTTTCAGGATGAGAATGAAGCTCTCGCTTTTATCTATCAATCATAGGGTAAGTTCTAGGTAATTAATCTTGAAACATGCATTAATGAACAATCCTAATGACAATTACCACAACTCAGCAATCTATAGTTGGGGCTAATCCCTCATAACCTATTTAAACCCTAAATCTAACAGTGGAACTACTCAGACATGACAAAGCAATTCATGAAAGCAATTCGGTTAGAAAACTTCATAGAATAGTAAAATAGATATTAATGGAGTTCCAATCACAAATTATAACTTTGGATCTTCTCTCCAATCTATCACAATCCTAAAACCTTTTGCTGAAAGTAATAAAACTAAAAACACAGAAAAACACTCTTTGCCTCTAACATGGTGGCAAAATTTATAAAGTTAGTTTAAAACTCGTCAGGGGTAATCTTGTAAATTTGTGAAGACTTAGGCTTCAAGTCGGCTATGACCAAACATGCTTTCTGCGCGTATCGATGTCGATCGATGTTCAAGTGTGAACATCGATCAATATTTATCCTCCAATATCGACCGATAGTCGAGCTCGATGGTCATCTCGGGTGCTTGCTCTTAATATCTCCAAAATGTTCCAAAATCATCATTTATCTCCAAATCACTCCTGATCTTATAAATATAATAAATAGACTCTATAATATAATAATAGATAGTAAAAACACCTATAAACGATAGACGAAAATATGTCAAATCCATGGTGTATCGAGAAACAGGTGAAACGACTGGTGCCCGAGTTAGGATTGTTCCTTGGTTTGCAGCAAGATCCAGAAGCATTCTCGAACTTGAACCCATCATCGGGTACTTGAAGAATAGCATCCATGAAAGGATCAAAGATATCACTCAAGATCAAGATTCAAAAAGAGGGAGGAGAGGGAGAGATCAACCAACAGAAGTACAAGAGAAAGTAAAAGGAAGTTTCATGTGAACACAAGGTGAGACATGTGTATATATTTATATAAAGGATTGTTCATTTTGTTTTGCCATGACAAAGAAGAAGAATGAAGTTTCGAGGAAACACAGAATGTGTGGGGTTGAGATAAACACTGAGCCGCCACAAAAGGTTAGTAATAAATAAAATACCAATAATATGTGCAAGAGACCAAGACTCTGTCTGCTGTGTGTGTGGGTCCAGTGACTACAAGGCAATATTGTTTTCTTGTTGATGTCTTCTCTTTGCTTACCAAGATTAACAGTAATGCATAATAGAACCGGTTTAGTTTATGTAGCAATTTTGGTTTATTGTTTTCTAGAGATATAGAAACTAAAAGCTCTGTATTCTGTCAGTTACTTGCCTGGTCAACAAATAAACTCACTACTGTACCTCGAATGGTGAATACATGATATACTGTTGGTGCACAACAGAAGCGTAGAGATAAACTTGAGGGTCTGTGTCTACTAAAGGAAAATGTGAGATTTCTGACACAATGTGAGTGCATATCTTCGGTGCCGTCTAAAACAATATAATAGTCTTGGGCTAGAATATGAACTCTTTTATAAATATTTTCTATATGTTTTTTTTTTCATTACATTTTATTTCATTTGAACTAAAAGATCCACTAAGACTTGAAACATATAAAAAAAAAATTAATTCTTTAAAAGACGAAAAGCCATATGAAACATTTTTTCCTGGCTTTAGTTAAGGTAAATATTCTGTTCACAATTTAGTCGGTAAGGTTTAATTTGTTCTTTCAAGATGTGGAAACTTCACTGCAAGACCAATTACTTCTGAATGTAGAGAACAACAAGGTAGACACTTTACCAAATTCACGAGGCTCGGAGTTCCCACCTTTACTCTCCGGATAACTCTCCGTAACCTATGCAGTGGCGGACCCAGGACAAAATTTTACCTGGGTCAAACCGTGTAAAAAAAAATCAAAGGTGTCAACTGTAGGATTCGAAACTGGGTTTAGACTTTTAGGGGTGTCACAACGGGAATTTGACCAACAGAGCTATTGGTATTTTAATGTTAATCCATACAAAACATATATTTATCCAAATTTAACCTGTGTCATGTGCAACCCTATCCTCTCAAGTGGGTCCGCCACTGAGCCCATGTTGTTTTGTCTTTTAATAAGTAAACTATATTTTGATCCGAGCTTTCAAAGCACGAGATTATATTTTGTTGAATTTTTTTTTTCAATCCGTTTGTTTGGTCACTAATTTGTTTAGGCGCAGACGTTCGATTTTTGGTTGGTTTCATTTTGTTTTTTTTTTTTGGTATTTTGTTTGGTTCCAGTTTAGTTTTAGTTTTAGTTTTAGTTTTTTCGGTACCTTTCAATTATTTATGAATTTGATTTTGGTTCGGATTAAGTTTGTTTCTTTTTTCTTTTTGTTTTGGCTCCAGTTCAGTTGTAGTTTTCGATTTTTTCGGTTCAAAAGATATAAGTACCGTTCAATTATTTATGAATTTGAGTTTGGTTTTTTAAGTTTTCGGTTTGGATATTCATAAGAATCCAATAAAATCTCAAGTTTTATTCTGTTTTGGTTTGGTTCCTGTTTTCTTTTTAATTTTGAATAATTCAAGGAAAATCACATTTTAGGATAAAATATCGGATAACTCCGAATGAAGAGGGGAGAGACATGCCCGTACATTCCTTGCCCCTAATAATCCATCAAAACCCGGTAGAGTGCTAAACCAGCCTTGCCCTGAAAACATATCTTTATCCTTCCATGAGCCGTCTGCGAAACACCATCTTCCTAAATTCGCTTGGATGGGTCTGGTCTGTACTTCCTGTACCAATCTCTGATTCCTTAATACCTGCGCCTCAGCCCAAAGTGTTGATTCCAATTCTGATAATTTGAGAGTATCCCTCGGATCAATATCAATATTGCTAAACACTTTGTTATTCCGACCTTTCCAGATGTACCATATTATCCATGCAAACTGATGGTCATCCATTTTTGGGTTTACTCTCCAAAAGATATGATCCATATTTGTGAAGAAAGAACTTTTGGGTTAACTCTCCAAAAGATATGATCCATATTTGTGAAGAAAGAACCTGTAGGAAAAAAAATTGGATTCGATGGTATCTTAGATAGCGCCCACACTTGTCGTGCTGGAGGACATTCAAAGAACACATGGTTAATTGATTCCTCCTAGTCCCCACAGCGTGCACAACATGTGTCTCCTTGTATTCCGCTTGCCTCTAAATTTTTCATTACCGCTATACAACTTGAAAGTAACTGCCACAAGAAGTGCTTTATCTTAGGCGGACACCTTACTTTCCAGCAGTAGGCTTTAAGTATATCCACTGTTGGTCCATAAAATTCTGGTGGTTTTTCCTTGTCTGGATAGACTCGTTCCACTTGATACCCAGATTGTACCGTATATTTCCCATTGTTAGTGAAATGCCATCCGTTCCTATCTTCCATCTGATTCCTACTTAAAGGAATACTTTCAATGATTTTGACATCATCAGGGACCACCAAAGTCCTAATTGCCGATAAATTCCATGTTCGGGATTCTGAATTAATGAGAGAATCCACTATGAATTCCGGGTAACTATGATGAAGGTTTTTGTTTGCTGGTCTCGGAATTTACTCCCATTTATTTTTCAACGAAATTGGATATGTTTAAATTTTTTTTTTTTTTTTTTGACAGCAATATGTTTAAATTAAAAGTTTGAAAATCTTTCTTGTTTGTTAGTTTAGATCTTTATATATGAAAAAAATTTGAAATTTTCATAAAATTGAAATACAAAAGATAGTTTAAAAACAATATTTACTTCAAATCCACGTAGACTACAGCTCAGTACTGGGATAAGATATTCGCCTTGCGCAGGATGAGTTTATTTGTATATATTATCGATAATTTTTTTTTATATATTTGATCATTTTATTTATACATATAAAATGTTTTTGTTGTTATTATATAATTTATTTCTGATGGACTCGATCAATTTTTAGTAAAAATTGTAGAACTAAACTATAATTAATATATCATGGGTTGATCGGATTGGACATTAAACAAATTATGACACAAAAACCTTATTTTTCCACCGAACACATTCTTGAAAAAAGTGAACAGTACTGTTTTCACAGTTAAATTATTTTGACTTTTATATTCCATATGGTTTTGAAAGGTTTCATATCAACCATTGAATTGATACATGTTTATTTAGTGCTTTTAGTCGTATGCTTAAGTAAAACTTACATTTTTGTAATTTAGAGTCATTTTAAAAAATTCAAAATATAACATATGAAAAATATAATATATAAGAAAAATATAACATATAAAGTTTCCTCATTTTTGTAATTTAAAGTCGCTTTTAAATCCTTTAAATATAACATATAACGTTTCCTTATTTTTGTATTTTAAAGTCGTTTTAATTTTTTTTTAAATATAACATATAAGGTTTTCTCATTTTTGTAATTTAAAGTCATTTTAAAAAATTCAAAATATAACATATAAAAAAAATCTAATTTGTTTATTATATGGTTAATGTTATTGTTTAATTGTTTTAATAATATAAAATTAAACAAAAAATGAAGAAGGATGCAAATATTGTTATCAAATCTTTATTATTCATAGTCATTAATTGCCATATATATGTTAATTATATTCGGTAATTCCGTAGCTTTTATTTAAGGAAAGAATACATGCTTCTTATATTTTGTGTTAATATAATGTTCCCTAGTAATTGAATTTGGACCAACATTTTTTCAATTGATTCTTAAGCTGCTGTTGGGGTCAAAAACGGTTACGACGAAGTTAATATCCAAATCTCCGTAAAGTACGAGTATGTCTTTCCGCAACAAATCATGCTCGGTCAAGAGAACGTCGCAACGTATGTTCCCGAGATAAAGCTTCGTTTGAATTCTATTTAGATCAAACATAAGCCATCGGAAACATACCCAGACCAGTTACGGATAGGTCCGAGTATGACGATCGGAACACGGACGAACCAAGCTCGGTCATTACGCAACTACCACACATGCCCGCTGTCCGGTCGCTACGTAGCGACCGAGCTCGAGTCAAAGCTCGGTCGCTACGTAGCGACCGAGCGTCTGTTCCGCTCGGTCGCTACGTAGCGACCTAGCTCTTCCGAAACATCGATACGACATTAGTCCATGCATTCTCGTCTACCCTTCGATGCTATCTCCCGAAGACCGTAGCGAACCCATTTCATGTTTCCCGCCATTCTAAGTCATCGATCAAATTTTACCGTAAAAACCGCGGAGAGTTCGTTCTTTATCGAAAGAAGCCGTAATAAACGCTTCGAGTCAGAAGACGGCCCAAAGGGACCTAAGACATGACTCGAGGCCCAACTTACGATTTCTTAACCAACAGCCCGTAAGCCGCATGACGGTTTACGCTTGGTTCGCAAGGAAAGATAAATGTCAAGTTTCCGCGGATAAATAAGAAATTTTGAAGATAATTACGAAGATCAGAAAAAATGGAGTATCTCCATTTTTACGCTATGACGGTTAAGGGCAGAAGAGGAAAAGCGCAAACTGACCGAGGAGCCAGTATATAAGGAGTCCTAGGCGATAAGCATGGGAGGGACTTTCTCAGAGCAAACTTAGCACTTAGGGCAATTAGGCAACTTTCCGTTTTTGTTATTCGAGCTGTGACTCAATTAGGTTTAGCCGTCTTAGGGTTGTTAGAACTAGGAATCTCACCGACAGCTCTCGAGCCCAGGCTTATACCTTGTTGTAAACGCTCATACACAAATTCGGGATAAGACTTCTCTTTGATCTCTTTTATGATTTCATATAATTTATCGTTGTTATCTCGTGTTCTGATTACTTAGCGTGTGGTATTAGCAGATATCTGGGACCTCTAGGAAACTAGGGTTCTCCTACTTTCCTAATTTAAACGGAAATCGACAGTACGAATTTCGGTTCCCACAGTTTGGCGCTAGAAGGAGGGGGGGGGGTACGAATAAATCTAACTCTCAACCACATCACACTCAACCAGACATGTCAACTGACGACGCGGATAACGTACAGACTCCTCTTAACGGAAGCAGTGGCACTGATCTCCACACTCCCGCAGCGGACGTATCCGCGGCCAACGCACCAGCCAACGCCGCGGCGCTCGAGGAGTTTAAAAAGATGTTCGCCACCTACGAAAAAAGGTCAGAAGAACAGGATAAGCTCGTGAGCACCTTGACCAAAGAAGTTGAAACTTTAATGACAAGGACTCGAGCAATCCGCCCCCGCGGAACCACTAAAGTCCGCAGGAAAAGACTCGACTTCGCAACCCCACTCGACAGGCCTGGAGCCGCGCAGGAACGACCTTCGGGTCAAAACCCTAGCGAGAAATATCCATTCGAAAAGGGAAACCCTGAAAGTCCTCCGCCTCCTGCGAAGGATTCGGAGGATAACGGAGTCGAGCACGTCGACCTGCATCCTAGCGATGTCTCCAACGATACTGATGAGGACGTCGACTGACATCCAAGGAGGACCAGAAGCCGATTCGCTCAGGAAAGCTCTCCGTTCGACAAACCAATGACAGAAGAGGAGGAAATCCTCTGTTGGATCGAACAATAAGAGCTGGCGGAAAGCAAACCGAGCTCACTCGCAGTAAACGCCGACAGGCTTGGAAATCTACTGGCGAGACGTCAGATATCTGCGATCTTCGTGACTATATCACCAAGACTACGGCAGAAGTAAGAGCCGTGAAATACTAAATCCATCACGCTACCAGGGCGGCTCCCGAGATCGACAGGCTGCTGGAAGGGGCGCAGAAGACCCCCTTCACCACTCGCATCTCAGATATGAGGGTATCCGATCCAGGAAAAATCAAAGTACCGAAGTATGATGGTACGACCGATCCGAAGGCGCACATTCAGGCTTTCCATATCACGATGGGACGAGCGAGACTGAAGGACGGCGAAAAAGACGCCAGCTACTGCCGCCTCTTCGTCGAGAATCTGGAAGGGGCAGCCCTCGAATGGTTCGCACGCCTTAAGCGAAACTCTATCGGAAGTTTCCGACAGCTCGGATCGGAATTTCTCAAGCAATACTCTATGTTCATAGATAAAGAAACTTCCGATGTCGATCTCTGGAGTCTGTCCCATAGGGAAGACGAACCCCTCCGCGAGTTCATCTGCCGATTCAAGTTGGTAATGTCCAGGGTCAGCGGGATAAGCGACAAGGTGGCCATTGATGCGCTCAGAAAGACGCTCTAGTACAAGTCGAAATTCAGAAAATGGATAACCCTCGACAAACTGCGGACGATCCAGGACACACTCCACAAGGCGACAGACTACATCATAATCGAGGAAAAAACGAAAGTCTTATCGGAAAAACATAAGTCGGCAAGACCATCCTCGAAAGATGTAGATCCAAAAACGAAGAAGAAGAACCCTCGTAACGACAAGTATGTCCATCACGAGGGGGAAGATCTCCAAGGAGCGCAAAATTACGCGATCAGCTCGGACCAGGGCCGAACCACGGGTAATACGTGGACTCGCAATCAAGGATATGATGAAAACACCTTCTGCGAGTTCCACCAGTCCCGAGGACACTCCACTACTAACTGCAAAGTCTTGGGAGTAATGCTGGCCGCGAAGCTACTAGCTGGAGACTCTCAGAAGTGACCAGCGTGAAAGATCTCATCCTCGAGACCGATTGCCCCCCGAAGGCGGACAGAAATCCTCCCGCGGAGAAATCTCCTCAAACAAACCAATCTGGGGATAAACGCGGCAGAAGGCCGGACGACAAGGGGAACGATAACAATCGTCGCAGAGTCAACATGATCATTGGAGGATCGCAATTCTGCAACGATACGGTTTCGGCCATCAAGGCTTACCAGCGGAAGGCGGAGTAGAGCGCAAACTAGCCTACATGGTCTCCTACCCGCGATGATCAAAATTGCTCAATCACCTTCACGAAGGAGAAAGCCGGCGGGATCGATCAACCTCACTGCGATCCGCTCGTCATAGATCTCGTCATACGAGATCTGGAAGTCGGAAGAGTACTCAGTGACACGGGAAGCATGGTCAATGTAATCTTCCGCGACACTCTCAATCGGATGAGCATCAAACTCGGAGAAGTAACTCCAACGCCGAAACCGCTCATAGGTATTTCAGGCGAAGTATCGATGACCCTCGGGTCGATTCAGCTACCAGTCATGGCCAAGGAGATCACAAAAATCTTCGAATTAACGGTAGTCGATCATCCTGCCATCTACAACGTGATCATGGGGACCCCATGGCTCAACGCCATGCAAGCCGTTCCATCGATGTACCAACTGGGTGTCAAATTCCCGACCCCAAACGGAGTCGCAACTATCTGGGGATGTCAGAAACAGTCGCGACTATGCTTCCTCGCGGAGCATAAGTTAAGGCAAATGATGACTTCTGCAACGGCAAATCGCAAGCGCACGAAGATAGGTCAATCTTCAGCCAAAACTGTTTCAAGAAAAGACGATTTAACATCGTCTGCGTCATCGTCTGCTGACGCAAACGCTTCGGGCGTCGAAACTCAACACGATTCCGAAGCCGACACTACAACTCAACCGGAACATCCGGAAGAGAACGCTGACCCGGCCACGGTTATCACGATCAAGGCGGTCAGCACGGAGACAACCGCCGAGTAAAAACGCTCGCGGCGTAAAATAGAACTACTAGATGGCTTGATCCTCGAAAGAGGTACGTAGGCAGCTCGTCGAAAGACGAGTTCAGCTATCCCCCTCTTTAAAAAGGGGGGGGGGAGTGGGTGCGTATACTCGTATACTCCCACATAGGAAAATATTTGTTATTGTAATCGAGTTTTTTAGAGATTTCAAAAATTTTTACTACAATATGCGTCGCTCCTTTTTATTAAAACACTTGCGCTTCAATTAATGCAAAAGTCTCAGAACATGCTTACAAAATCTACAAACATTAAGACTCTTGTCAGCAGCTTCATACGGCCCAAAATCGCAAAACAATTTTTCTTCAGCACCAAAAATATACGTATAGTCTTCGAAATAACTGCGAGACGTCGCCAAGTTAAAAGTCGAGACGATGCGAACAAATTGTCCGAACGCGACCACAAAAACCTTACACCCCGTTCGTCGATTGGCCCCGACGAACACATCAGCCGTCTTAAACAAACGCAACTTGATCACTGTTTTGATCTTCGAACGTCCAACACAAGGACGAAAGCGCGCTACAAAAAAATCCAAAATTTTGGTCTACAACTTCCAGTTGGCTTAAAAATTGTCTCTGGAAAGATGCTTGATTCATACCATATAAGTCATAAAACCGAGAACCTATCGCGGACTTTAAATCGGTACGAATCAGGTAGAAATCGCAACAGGAAAATCGATAGCCGGCTAGTCACCGCACAAACCTTAAAACCTAGAGTAAACCTAGGTCTTGCCCTAAACCCATCGCATTGGTCTCAGACATCTCAAGACATGATATCTAAACGATACGAGATCCTAAAACATGTCTCTCCGTTCATATCTTAACGTTCCCGAAAGTTCGTACGAATAAATATTTTTTACGAAAACTCACGTCTCGAACAAACAAACAGATTGAACGCCTCAACAGAATTAAATATGAGAAGACAGCTCATGTTTACTTCAAGCCCACTCGAAACAAAGTAACTCAAACAAACATCCATTATATATATATAAACCACATAGCGGTAGGGATTCAAAGCCACCAGCGGCCAGTCCCAATAAAGATAAAAGTTCAAAGGCCACACTCGGCCGGACATATATGAACGAAAGCCACACTCGGCTGCAAAAGACTAGATAAGGGAAAAACTTCTTCCCGTCAAACACTCACCTCTCACAGATCAAAGTTAAAATTCCCGGACAAGGAAGATCTGAATGCATCCGCGGGATAGTTCACTTCCTCATCGTCACCGGCAAACTCGGTCGTGGTCTCTACAGTATCAGGAGAAACCGGGATGGGATCCCAAAATCCCAGGATCCTCCCGTCGATCGGCGGAATGAGCGCCTCAGCGCAAGCATGATCCTTCATGCCACCCTTCTTTAACTCCATCTCCTTCTCGAAAACGTAATCGTCCGCCCGCGTCTTCCAAAGGCTCCCGACTGAACCGCGACACTCACGGAAATTGCCTAGCGAGTTGAAAGCATCCTTGAGGTTCTCGTACTCGACCTGGAATTGAGAGGCGCGAGTCTTTATCACCTCGAAAATCTCCCTCTTGCCCATCCGTTCCTCCTTGCGAACAGCCCTCGCATGATCACGAGCAAGTTGCGCATCTCTCTCCAACATCTCGCCTTGCATGCGAGCAAGATCCCTTTCCGGTTTCTCCGCTTTAAAGCGATAGATCATGGCTTCTCTATGGCTCGCCTCAATTGCCGATCCAAGCAAGTTCAAGCCCGGCAAAACCGATTAACACGTTATAAATATATACTTGAAACGATCGTCAAAATTATTAAAGCCTATACCCCGTTGATGATACGAGATCCTTCCGCGATGACTTTCGGCCTCCCCGACTCGTTCGTAGCGGAGGAGCATCGAAGCCCGAGGGAAGACCAGCAAAGAAATCATCGAAGTCCGGAATAGGGACCTCGCTCGTACCACTTCCATCGCCGAAAGCAAGGTATGGATCCCATCCCGGAAGCATAGAATCGCCCACCGAAAACTCTATGTCACCAAGGTCAATATCTTTCCCCTTCGAAGAGTTCAGCCCCGTCGCAACCGTGGGAGCAGCGTCGGGACCTTGGTCATCGGTCTCGGAATCACTCCCTGTTTCCCCGCCCAAAGCAGGACTAGGCTGCACGAACCTCAACGCCTTTCGAACTCTCTTCGGCATAAAGGAAGTCCAGAAAAAAGGACCGTTCCTGAGAAGATTCCTCACCGCGATAATGTCCTCAGGAAACGGAGCAAGAGGATTGATGAAGGGACGATCGTTCGGAAACCTCCGGAACAATGGGATACAACTCTTTTCAACAGACGCAGCGTCTACACGAGCGAAGAAGAAAAATTTCTTGCACGAGTTGAAGTTAGAAGTAAACCCCTTAACCACTGACATAAAGTTCCGAGGGACCAGCCTATACTTGTCCGTATCCTTGATAATCTGTAACCTAGGAAGCGCTTCAAAGTGATCGACGGTAAGGGAGAGACCATGCTCGTAGCTCAGGATCAGGACTCCAATGAGGTGCTGGATACCAAGGGGATTCAGTTGGCTTATCGCCACATCGAAACGATCCAATACACGGACGATAATTTCGGGAATCGGGAACCACAAGCGACAGCGCACTACGAATGCTTCGTAGCAAGTAAAGTAACCCTCCAGGGGACTACTAGCGCGCTCTCCTTGACAAGGAACCCGGAACTCCACCCCATCCGAAATATGATAGAACGACCGCATGATCTCGAGGAATTCGTTAGTACTCCTACTTGGTGCACCTTCCTCGACCGGGCGATGGTTCATGACAGGGAACAACTTCTCTTTGGGAGGCGTGATCGAACCATAACACGCCACCCACCATTCCTCGTTCTCGGTCGGGTCTACCGAATGAGGAACGGATTCTATCTTTGGCACAAGGAGCTCTTCGGAAACGTTCGCGGGCAAGGACCCTTTCTTCGAACTCCTTTTCTTACTCGACATTTCGTGTTTTCTTTTTAAGAATCAAGAAAGAAATGATAGAGAGAAAGAAAAAAGAAGAAGAAATTTTTCAAGAAACCTCTCTATGAAAATGAGTAAGTGTAAAGGTTGTGAAGAAGTTACCTCCCTTCTTATAGGCATGAGAAATTACTTTTTACTTGCGGATTTTCGGACACAAACTTCGCCCAAATACACCAATCTCGTCCGACCACGCCATACCGCACGTTGGAATCTCACTAGAAATCCACGATCCTAACGAGCTTGGGGGCTAACTGTTGGGGTCAAAAACGGTTACGACAAAGTTAATATCCAAATCTCCGCAAAATACGAGTATGTCTTTCCGCAACAAATCATGCTCGGTCAAGAGAACGTCGCAACGTATGTTCCCGAGATAAAGCTTTGTTCGAATTCTATTTAGATCAAACGTAAGCCATCGGAAACATACCCACACCGGTTACGGATAGGTCCGAGTATGACGATCGGAACACAGACGAACCAAGCTCGGTCATTACGCAACTACCGCACATGCACGCTGTCCGGTCGCTACGTAGCGACCGGGCGTCCGTTCCGCTCAGTTGCTACGTAGCGACCAAGCTCGTGTTAGCGTGCTTTGGGTGTTGCGACGCGCATCCTTCGGGCTGTGTAGTTGGTGGGTGACTGAACTCGTGTCGTGAGTTGCGTACGTACCCTTGGCGAGGGATCAAGTCATAACGTAGTTCGATTATTTTCCCAGAGATAGGTCTTTTGTTCAGTGGTTCGTGTACGTGTGTACGTCTGTTGTTTGGTCTTGGTCGCCTATGTAAGAGTGCTGCTCGATATCTTTGAAGCTTGCAAGGTAGCATGTTCTGGAGCTCTTCTGGCTTCCTCTGATGGTTTCGATTCCTTTTGGAGTCGGGAATTTCAGGCACTGGTGGTAGGTTGAGGTAGCTGCCTTCATGCTGTATAGCCAGGGCCTTCCAAGGATTGCATTGAATGGGGCTGGACAGTCTATCACAATGAATTCTACGATTTCCTGACTTCTCCGGCAGTTACTGTGGAAACCAAAATTCGCACTGTCGATTTTCGTTTAAACTAGGAAAGTTAGAAAAACCCTAATTTCCCAGAGGTCCCGGATATCTGCTAAACCACACGCCAACATTCCTAGTTACAACAATGTATAAGCCTCGGCTATGAGAGTTGTCGGCAAGATTCCTAGTTCTAACAATCTTAGACTGCAAAACCTAGTTGAGTCGCAGCTCGAAATAACAAAAACAGAAAGTTGCCTAAATGCTCTAAGCGCTAAGTTTGCTCTGAAAAAGTTCTCTGATCCCCATTGCCTCTCACCTAAGACTCCTTATATAATTACTCCTAGGTCGGTTTGTGCCTTTCCCCTTCTGCCCTTATGCCGTCATAACTCAAAAAATAGAGATATTCCCATTTTCCCGATCTTCGTGATTATCTTCCGAAACTTCATATATATCCGCGGAAACTTAACATTTATCTTGCCTTACAAACCAAGCATAAACCGTCATAAGGCTTATGGGTTTTCAGTTAAGAAATCGTAAGTGGGCTTCGAGTTGCGTTTTAGGTTCTTTGGGCCGTCTTTGACTCGAAACGTTTATTACGGTTTCTTCGATAAAAACAAACTTCCCGCGGTTTTTATCATATAGTTTGACTGATGACTTTGAGTGATGAGAAACAAAGAATGGTTTAGCCGTGGCGTACGGGAGATAGCATTATAGAGCAGACGAGAATACATGGATTTGTGTCGTATCGACGTTTTGGGAAAGTTTGGTCGCTACGTAGCAACCGAGCTTGGCTGGAGCTCGGCTGGAGCTCGGTCGCTACGTAGCAAATGGCTGGAGCTTGGCTGGAGCTCGGTCGCTACATAGCAACCGAGCACGCACAGCATGGTCGCTACATAGTGACTGAGCACGCACACGGCTCCGTCGCTACGTAGCGACCGAGTTCAAGCCAAGCTCAGTCTCTAGGTAGCGATCGAGCTCCAGCCAAGCCTGGTCACTATGTAGCAACCGAGCTTGGCTGGAGCTTGGCTGGAGCTTGGCTGGAGCTCGGTCGCTACGTAGCAACCGAGATTGGCTGGAGCTCGATCGCTACCTAGCGACCAAGCTTGGCTTCATCTCGGTCGCTACGTAGCGACCGAGCCGTGTGCGTGCTCGGTCACTACGTAGCGACCGAGCTGTGCGTGATCGGTTGCTACGAAGCGACCGAGCTTGGCTTGTGCGTGGTCCGATGGCCATACTTGAGCTTGTCCGTGGCCGATTTGGATACGTGTCCATTGCCTTCGGACAATCGGTATTTAGTGGTTCGATTGAGATTAAAACACGATTTTACCGCAAGGCTCTTCGTAAAGATTTCTTTACGAAGATTACTTTTCGTAAAAATGTTCATGCTGATTTTTACTAACTTTCAGACATTGATTCCGTCATGACCGATTTTGACCCCAACAGTTAGCCCCACAGCTCGTTAGAACCATGAGCTTCTAGCAGGAGGTTCTAGCGAGTGGCTTGGCAAGTTAGGCAAGTTAGGTGAGTTAGGCGGAATTAATGGTTGAAAAGGCCCGTGGTAAGTGGTCTTCTCGCACTTCTAAAAGTGGAATGCGATAAGATTGGGGATGCGCCTTATGACGGCTGCCTACGTACCCTTGTTGAAGGGATCAAGTCTTTCGTAGTTCGTCTTGGAGTTAAGGTTCTTATGACTAGTTTTCCATTGAGACCTTTACGGTCTAGTTTATATGTAGAGGTTATCAGGCGTGTTGCTGCCGATGACATTTTATATGGGTGTAGAGGGAAGACTTTGAGTTGTCATTTCGTAATCTAACTCTGTGTGAACTGCTATATCCGTGAACTGTTTTGAGAGTTTTCCACGGTGTGTAAACTTGCGGGATTTCTGAAGACGCTCGAATATTGGCCAAGAGACAAATTTTGGGATCTCGTATAAGGGTGTTTGATACTATGCCTAGAGATGTTAGAGACCAGTGTCCTGGGTTTAGGGCAAGACCTAGGTCTAATCACGGCTTTAGGGGGTGCGATGACTACTTCGACTTACGTTTCCCGTATCGTTTTCGACCTGTTACCATCGCGCTTTAAAGTCCGCAATATGTTCTCGGCTTACGTGACTGGTATGTTAGGAATCGAGCATCTCTTCGAGGACAATTTTTAAGTCTCCCGAAAGTGCTGACCAAAATTTAGGATTTTTATATAGCGCTATCACCCTTGTGTCGGGTGTACGAGAGCTATCTCTACGAGATGGCTAAGTCTGTTTAGGACGTTAAGAGTTTGTTGTGATCAGCAACAAACTTATCGGCAGATATTACCGTTTTTGAGTCTTCGCGAAGAATAAGTATTTGAGAAGATGTTAGGATGTATGACTGTTTGGTCTTCCAAGAAGGTGCATTTATCAAGGAAGCTAATTTTGTCGAAAAATGGTTCTTCAGGCGTCTGCGACGTCTCGCAATGCTGAAGATTGATTTTTTCTTTCGTATGCCGTGTTTCGTGTTTGAAATGTTTGTGGGCTTGACGATGTTTCGCGATATTGCATGGGTTTAGTCTTAGCCCTGCGTTTGAGAAACATTCTGGTCTGTCTACGGATGTTCGCAGCCAAGATTGTTGTTCCTACTTGGATGCTAATAGTTTGATTTGCGATCGAGGAATTAGGACTGAGGGGTCGCGTAAATTTGTCCATGGGAAGAAGCGTTTTCCTTCATAGTGCTTTGTGCAGTGTTGGCCTTTCGAGATCTATTTCGTGCATTTTTGAGGATGTTTCGTATAGCTCTAGAAGCTTTGTTACGAATTTTTCCTTACATGCCGCGTATTATGGTAAAACATAGCGGGCTTAATGTGAATTGTGAAATGTATCGAACTTGGTCGTTTGTCGACAAGTTTTGGTTTTCCGTTAACCGTTTGGTTGTTAGGACTGAATTTCGTTACGAAGAATTTATCATATGATTTTTGACCGTGGGTTATACGATAATTATTCTCTAAATAGTCTCACGACGTTTTTATACAAATCATAGATTGTCGTTTAGCCGTTAAGTGATGGAGCGATGGTTTCTCAAATATTTTGGCTTGGCGTGAAGGATGTGTTCACTCATAAAGCCAAGGATGTTGTAGGTCGAGGATTAAACCATGGAACTTTGACATTTAAGGTCATGTTAGTTTACGATCGTCCTTAAACGGGATGGCAAATTCTGGTTTGGACCTTTACTGGAAGGCGTAATTGACCGAGGGCCAAAGAGCGCTTGTCGAGATTGATAGGCCAAGTTTGCCAGAGTTATCCGTCTTAAGATGGCTGATAGTCATAGAAAACGATTCTATGCTTTAGGTTTCAGTTATACGATGAATGTTTCGTATAATGTTACCTATAGTCTTATGAAAATTGATTCGTTTTTGTCTGAGGAAGACATAGCCTAAGAGGTTTGATACAGAACCAGTGCGGAGTCAGTTGCGGGACGATTGCTTGCTCGGATGTGACCGAGGGGAACGAAACGCAGAAGCCACTGAGCCGCATGGCTAAAATACGAGATCTATTAAATCGTAATGCGAAGAGATCTCTCTTTAGATTGGTCATCCAAAGTCAGATTTTACAGCTTTGTGTTTGCTATACAAAATATACTTCTTCGTAAAACCAATTATGTTTACTTTCAAAAATTTATTCGTAAGACTTGGTCTGATTGTACGAAGGATTTTTCGTGTAAGTAATGGGGACCGGTTTTACGAAGATTGTAAATCGGTGATATGTATACACATGTTGAAGTAGTGTTGTTTCTGTGGGTTTTACGAGAAACGTTTCTACTGTGATTTCGATCTTAGGTGAAAGTTGCTTGGAGTTACTCATGGAGTGTTACCGAAGTTTATTTCACTACGATCTAGTCGCATAACGTTTTTCATTGGTTTTTTGAGAGGATTCTCATGACACATTCGTTTCTGGAACGAATTGGTCAACCATAGGTAGATCTAGCCAACAATCGGGAAGAAAGTGTTCCCTTTAATGTGCTCGATGCTACATTTATTCTCGAGTTTTCTTCGTCACAAATGTTCTCGATGCTTTTCCGTGACTCACTTGGTTTCAACGGAAACTGAAAAAAAGCTTTGATGCTTGAAGATTCCTCGTAGAAATTTTTATACGAAAATGACTTTAATTAAAGCCGGAAAGGGCTTCAAGACTTTGGCTAATCGTCGAGTTTCAGCTTGATATTGGTACAGGTTTTCTATACGAATGATTGCGACAAGAAATGCTGTGTAGTCTTTAAGATTATGTTCATGATCGTCTGGATATGTTGCTAGCGTTTAGACGAATTTTAGATTGTCGTTTGCCTACTTGGGACGATTTGCTTTGACGAAAGCGTTTTTTTGACGATTTGCAAAAGTTTTTGAAGTTTGAGAGTATACGAGTATAGTATATGTACCTACTCCCCCTTTTTTTTTACGAAAGAAAACAGTTGAACCGATACTTTGAAGAGTTGTGTACGTTTCTTCTTCCGAGGTTTGGAATGATCGATAATCCGGGATGATTTACAGACGACGATGGGACTGTGATTTGGTTGTTTCCAGGTTGACGACTTGGAATATGTCGGTTTTAAGAAAATCGCTAGAAACGAATCGGTTTTAAGACGATATTCGTGTCTCTAGTTTTTCTCTCTCTTTAGGAAGCGAGCTGGATATGCGTGGCGATCTTTTCTCGATATTCAGAGAGTTTAGATCAGTTTGCAAGATCTGGCTGAACAGTAATGGAACAATATACCGCTACACTATCCACCTAGGATTTAAGTTCCCTAAAGTTCTACGGCTGTCTCAAACGCCTTTCTATTTCTTTGTAATTTCCTACGAAAGTTCCAAGCCTGATTTCAAGTCGGAAATACCTTAGTTCTCTCGAAGATTCGCGTTAGCCTCTTCTCCGTTTTGCTTGTTCGTTTGCCCTTACTCTTTTCGTGTCTGTCTGCCCATTTCGAATAGCAAGAATATGGATTCTTCCTGGACTTCTCTGCTTTCCTGGCCGTGTTTAGGCTGCTGTCAATATTTGCGGTTTTCGTGATCCATGTTTCAATCTGAGTATCATTGGATTTACGAAAGTGAATGAGCAACTCGTCGAAAACCTTTTTAGAGTTTAGGAATAGCCAGGGATGATCAAGACGTGCCAAGGATGATCAGGAGGTGCCAAGGATGATCAGGAAGATTTGGTAGGTGATGAGATTTTGGCGACAGATCGAGGCACGAGAGGAAGGATGGTGAGACCGTGGAGAGAGGCGGATGGGCGAATTTTGATTCTCGTATTTTACTCCATCTCTTTCCTTATCCGAGATTATTTTTCTACGATTGTTGTTAGACTTTCGAAGGTTGTCAAATGTTGCCAACTTTAGTTTTACGAAAGTTTTTTCGAAAAATAATATCGAGTTTAATTTTACGAAAGTTATTCAGCACAATGTTATCGAATTTAATTTGACGAATGTTGTATCGTAAAAGGTTGTCGAGCTTAATTTTTGCAAAGGTTATTTCGCAAGATGTTGTCGAGCATAATTTTACGAGATTTGTTCCGTAAAGAAGTTTTCAAGTTTTGGTTGTACGAGAACCGTGACGAGGTTAATTATTGCAACTAAACTTAATTAGAAGTTTTTCTCATATCCGTGGGATTGATCCGTGGAAGTTTCGAGTAGTTTTTTTTTCCGAAGTAAGATTTAGGTGACAAACATCGACAACTCGCGGAATTTGTTACTATGGAAGTGATACTTGAATTCTTACGAGACCTTAGGCTTCCGAAAACATTTTAGCGATGGGGATACAATCTCCCGTTTTGCTTAATTTAGTCTTCGTCAGCCGTTTTAGGTTTCGGGTGATTCTATAGAAATTAACTTTGTTTCTCTGAAAGTTATTTGGAAGAAGTACAGCAGTGGGGGTTTCATAACTGATTTGCTGTGCTTCCTTTTTATACGATAAATCTTGGAATTTTCCGAAAGATATTCGGAAGAAGTACAGCGGCGAGTTATGTACCAAATTTGCTGTGCTTCCTTTTTTCCGCGACCGACCTAGGGTTTTTCCGCAAGATAGTCGGAAGAAGTACAGCGGCGAGTTATGTACCCGATTTGCTGTGCTTCATTTTTCCGCGATTAACCTAGGGTTTTTCTGCGGTTTTGGGGAGAGGAAGTTTTACTTTTCCGAAAAGTTTTCGGAAAACGTGTTTTGGTAAAACCCTTACATGTTGAGATTTCTTTAGTTCGGTAATGAGCCAGCTCGTTTCATTGCATTTCCTGTGGCGAAAAGTCGCGGCAAGGTTTTCGATTTTTTCAAGAACTGTGGCGTTTGCGTAAGCGTTGGCCATAGGCGCAGTGGCGGCTGGAGTTGTCTTACCAGCGTTGTTACGAACTGCGATTTTGTCTTTCGGATTTGCAGACATTGTTTTGATCAAGCGTTTTGCGGCTATGAGTTACAGTAATCCGTACCCCCCCCCTCCTTCTAGCGCCAAACTGTGGGAACCGAAATTCACACTGTCGATTTCCGTTTAAATTAGGAAAGTTAGGAAAACCCTAATTTCCCAGAGGTCCCGGATATCTGCTAAACTACACGCCAAGAAATCAGAACACGAAAGTAAAGACGAGAAGAAATAAGAAATCGTAAAAAAGAGAAAAAGGTGTCTTATTTCGAATTCGTGTATGAGCGTTACAACAAGGTAGAAGCCTCGGCAATGAGAGCTGTCGGCGACATTCCTAGTTGTAACAACCTAAGACTGCAATACCTAGTTGAGTCGCAGCTCGAAATAACAAAAACGGAAAGTTGCCTAAATGCTCTAAGTGCTAAGTTTGCTCTGAAAAAGTTCTCCAATCCCCATTGCTTCTCACCTAGGACGCCTTATATACTTACTCCTAGGTCTGTTTGCGCCTTTCCCCTTCTGCCCTTAAACCATCATAACTCAAAAATGGAGATATTCCCATTTTCACGATCTTCGTCATTATCTTCCGAAACTTCATATTTATCCGCGGAAACTTGACATTTATCTTGCCTTAAGAACCAAGCATAAACCGTCATAAGGCTTATGGGTTTTCATTTAAGAAATCGTAAGTGGGCTTCGAGTTGCGTTTTAGGTCTCTTTCGGCCGTTTTTCACTCGAAACGTTTATTACGGTTTCTTCGATAAAAACAAACTTCCGGCGGTTTTTATCATAAAGTTTGACTGATGACTTCGAGTGATGAGGAACAAATAATGGTTTACCCATGTCCTACGGGAGATAGCATTAAAGAGTAGACGAAAATGCTTGGATTCGTGTCGTATCGACGTTTTGGGAAAGTTCGGTCGCTACATAGCGACCGAGCCGTGTTTGTGCTCGGTCGCTACGTAGCGACCGAGATTGGCTTGAGCTTGGTCGCTACGTAGCGACCGAGCTTGGCTTGAGCTTGGTCGCTACGTAGCGGCCGAGCCGTGTGTGTAGCGACCGAGCTTGGCTGGAGTTCGGTCGCTACGTAGCAACCTAGCTTGGCTTGAGCTCGGTCGCTACGAAGCGACCGAGCTTGGCTTGTGCGTGGTCCGATGGTCATACTTGAGCTTGTCCGTGGTCGATTTGGATACGTGTCTGTTGCCTTCAGACAATCGATATTTAGTGGTTCGATTGAGATTAGAACAAGATTATACCGCAAGGCTCTTCGTAAAGATTTCTTTACGAAGATTACTTTTCGTAAAAATGTTCATGCTGATTTTTACGGATTTTCAGACATTGATTCCATCGTGACCGATTTTGACCCCAACAGTTACGGCGAGCTCGATTGACCCGAGGGAGTAGGTGGTTTCCCCTGCGAATCCATTCAGGGGGGTTCGTTCTTGCTTAAGGAGTGCTTTGGTGAATACCATTCTTTTGAATGCGTCGTAGAAGAGGACATTAGCCAAGCTATCGGTGTCGATCATTACTCGAGATAGTTCACAGCCGCCGACTTCAAGTCGTATTACGAGAGCGTCGTCGTGTGGTTTGTCAAGATATGCGGTATTGTTTTCGTCAAAGGTGATTTCGTGGTCATGGCCTGATAGGGGCTCTCTGACTCCTATGCTGTTTTTGGCTTTTCGTTGGTATGCTTTGATGGAGTTAACCGAGTTGCAAAATTTAGAGCCTCCGTAGATAAAGTCGATTCGTTGTTTGCCTTTGTCGTTTTCTGTAAAATTTCATCTTTTGGTGGGTGTTGGTCGGTATTGTCTCTGTCCCCCATACAGGTTGCGATTAAGGGTTCGCATGCTGTCTTTCTTCTGAATTTGTGGGGCAATTGGTCTTTCTAGTAGTTCACGGATGCTGGCCATCGTCTGCTTTCGCTTGAAGTTGGGGGTTTTCCTAATGGGAGATCCCGCATTTGGGTTGTATCGAGTAATGCTTGGGGGAGGAGTTGCTTCATTGAGGTTCTCTAGTGTTCGGGCTGCTATCGTAATGTCGATGCATACTCTTCCTTCGGTCTGTCTCTCGATCTTGTCAGGTGTATGGTTTTCTGACCCCCACGAGATCATGTCGACTCTTTACTTCGGCGCTGGGGGTGGAGAGCTAGGCGACTCTGGCTCAGTTTCCCTGTTTCTTCTGTTCGAAGAGCCTGTAGCTTTTCGACTAGAGTTTGGGGTTGCTGGCTCTTCCTCTTCTTCTTCGGTATCCTCGCTGGTCTTTTCATTTGCGCTTTGACTGCGGAGTACCGTTCGACATTCCTCGGCCGAATGACCCTTTTGGTCATGGAAGGCACAGTGTTTGCTGGGGTCGTAAGTTGACGATTTTTTTTGCGGCGAATTATTTATAGCATAGGAGTGTTGCCCTTTAGTTGCTGGTTCTTTAGGAGCATTATTGTTTTTGCCAACGTTATTTTTGTTTGCGCTGTACTGTTCCTTCAAGGCTGCGACCTCCCCTTCGTGGGTTGTGAAGTACAAAGCTCGGTGTAGGGCATCGTCCAACGAGATAGGTGCCTGTACTGCCATTTCTTCCCTGAACTTGGATGAGAACCAGACGCCGTTCTTTAACGCCGCCAGGGCCACGACTTTGTTTGGGTGCGAAATCTTGGATTTGATTTCTCTGAACTTGTTTATGTACGCTCTTAACGGCTCGAATGGCGCTTGCTTGAGATTCCAGAGGTCTGCCTCGGTAACCCTCGTTTCTATGAAAACCAAGTATTGTTTGAGGGACGTAGACACTAACTAGGTGAAGTTGTCGATTGAGTTTTCTTTGAGGCCTTAGAACCATTTGGCTTTGGTGAGATTTTCGGCAAAGAAGCGGCAGTAGCCGGCCTCTTTTTCATCATCGTTGAGGTGTGCTCTTGACATCGCTAGTCGAAAGGCTCGTACGTGGGCTTTCGGATCTGTGTTCCCAGCGTACTCAGGAAATTTGTGTTTTCCGACATGGTGTAGCCTTACGCTGGCGATTCGGTTCGTGAATAGGGTTCTCCTTGTTTCCTCAATGACCATATCTATGTTTGGAGCGGAGCTCGTCGCCATGTGTACGATGGCGTGTCTTCTTTTGAGCTCGGCATCGTTTCTTTCGATATAATTCTGGAACGTTCCGGTCTTGCCCGGAATCCCCAGATCCTCTCTTTGAGGATCCGCGTTGATAGGTCTGCGGGGGTCGTAACCGCGAGCTTTCCCTGTTAGCTCATTAAACCCTGTTTGCGGGGCGGTTCTCGTAGCAGATGGGGTTCGATTCTCGGAGGTTAGATTTCCCAGTGGTGGCATACGGTTTCTAGGTTCCCCAGTTCTTTCCATATATCTATTTTGCGACTGGATCTGAGTACTTCTTTGGTGTTGTAGTCCGGTGTCTATTTCGTCCAACCCGCTGTAACTCAGGCTTCGCTGCGGCATGCTCTGCTGCGGAGATTGTTGCGAGTTCTCTCCTGTTTAGCGTCCGGATCGAGCGCTCCGGATTTCTGGAGTACCGAAGGCTCCAGCGTTTTGAGGATTTAGTGTTTCTCTTAACGAATCAGGCGGTGGTTGATTTCTCTCTCGGGCGTTAGCTCGGTGCTCCGCGAGTTCCCGTTCGGCTTGATCCAGCCGGCTAGCAGTGGCACGATTGGCGGACTTTTGGTTGCGAGCTTTGTCGATTATTGACGAGACCATTCCTCGAAGCTCAGTCACTTCTTCTCGAGTCTGTGCTAGCGGGGTCGGAGATATCGGCCTAGACGATTGAGGTCGGATTAGGTGGTCAGTGGCCTGTCTTTCTCCAGAGCGATTCCAGACTCGAGTTCCGGCTCGATCGGGGATCGAGGTCCTTTCCAGAACCGAAGTGTGATCTGGTGGTGAGGACCGATCATGGACCGATGATCGCACCTGGCTCGAGGTTCCGATTGGAGTATGGGCGTTCCGGTTGTCCCGTCGGTGCCCGTTGGTCCAAGAGGTAAGGTTTCGGTTCTCAAGTTGGATCCGGTAGGATCGGCGTTGTCGATTCCTGATGGTACGGTTCTGAAAGTTTGATTGGGATCCATAGTCGCGCTTAGGAAACTTAGAACGGTTTCTTAACAAAGATATTTTTCGTTTATCTTCCCCACAGTCGGCGCCAAAATGTAGATCCTAAAATCTACACTGGAAATTTGATAGTGATCGGGAGTTTAATCAAGGGAAGATAAATGATGTAGGAAAATATATCTTTAGAACACAACGATATAATCAGTTTCTGGTAGGGAAAAATTGACTTTTACTGATGAATAATATCGAATACAATGAGTAAAGCAAGATCGAACGTTACAACGAGATCCTCAAGAGAAAAGATGGATGAAAACAAGGTCAAAGTATGGGTTTAGCTCTCTCTAGGGTTTTCAACGTTTGTCTTCCTTATGCGTCAATCTCTTTTTATAACGGGCTGCTCCCATGATGCTCGCAACCGTTCCGCGATCACTATAACCGTTCTGCGATCTCTGGATCTTCGAAGTCTCTGTCTCGAGCTCGAGTGTTCGCTTCGGGCTTTAACTCTCCGTGGCCCATTTACTTGATCGTGGCCCATTAATGTATTGACCGAAATTGGGTCCAACACCGGGGACTTCTAAAGTTACGGACTACAGGCCTATATCTTGCTTAAACACAATTTACAAGGTCATTTCCAGACTGCTAGTGAGACACCTAAAGCCTATTCTACCTGATCTCATCTTACCGTGTCAAACAGCATTCGTAAAGGTGAGACTAATTATTGAGAACACTAAGCTGGCCACCAGTGAACTAATAAATGAATACCACTAGAATAAGGGAACAAAGAAGAACACCATCAAAGTCGACATCGCCAAGGCGTTCGATACGCTCTCATGGGACACATATTTATAGAGAAGACAAGGAACAGGCTCCTTGGTCTCTAAATGGGCCTTAAAAATAAACCTTATAAAACCTTATAAGGGTTTTCAAGTCTAGCGGCCTAATTCTCAAGTCTAGCAGCCTAATTCTGCTTCGTGTTAACAAAGATAAATAATTAAAATAAAGTCTTGAACTGAGATCATCAAATGAGTGATAGGAAAGCAACATATGGCCTCATTAAAAACCTATCTTTGGAAAACCCAGTGGGACAAAACCAAAGATAGGGAAAAAGAGCACACATATGTTACTTGCTCATTTGATATCTATCTTGGAGCTGAGATGGCTTGAATTATGGCAAGTGTGTCTTGGTTGATCAAGCTTCTTCCAAGACTCTCTTCTTGCTTCAGTGATGTCTTAAGTAATCCTCCAATGGCTTCTTTGAGTTGCTTGCTTCTGGCTCGAGTCATAGGACCTTCAGATATGGCTAGAGCTCCTCCATCAGCTGGATCATCCATGCTCTCATTATCTTCTATGTTTGGCTGGTCCATGATCATATCATCCCCTCCCTCTTGAAAAGGATTTGTCCTCAAATCTAGCTCATCTGCAACAAAAGGAGCCAAGTCAGTAACATTAAAGCTATTACTTATATCATACTTACCTTGAAGATCAAGCTTGTAGGCATTGTCATTGATTTTCTGGATGACTACAAAAGGGCCATCAATCCGCGGCATGAGCTTAGATTTTCTTTCATTTGGAAACCTCTCCTTGCGCAAGTGAACCCACACTTTATCACCTACATCAAAGATCATCTCACGCCTGCCTTTGTTTGCTCTTTTAGTGTACTGCTTGGTTTTCTCCACAATGTTTCTTCTTGCCTGCTCATGAATCTGCTGCACCATTTCTGCTTTCTTTTTCCCATCCATGCTCACCCTTTCACACTCAGGTAAAGGCATTAGATCCAAAGGTGAGATAGGATTGAACCCATAAACAATTTCAAAAGGAGAATACTTAGAAGCAGAATGCTGAGCATGATTATAAGCAAATTCACAGTGAGGCAAGTACTCTTCCCATGATTTCAGATTCTTTTTAGTGAATGCACGCAAGAGAGTTTCAAGAGTTCTATTAACTACCTCAGTTTGCCCATCAGTTTGTGGATGACATGTAGTAGAGAATAACAACTTAGTACCTAGCTTAGACCAAAGAGTCTTCCAAAAATAACTAAGAAACTTAGTATCTCTATCAAAAACTATAGTCTTAGGCATGCCATGAATGCGCACAATATCTTTAAAGAACATGTTAGCAACATGCAATGCATCATCAGTTTTATGGCAAGCAATGAAATGTGCCATTTTTGAAAACCTATCCACAACTACAAAGATAGAATCCTTACCTGTCTTGGTCCTTGGCAAACCAACAATAAAATCCATGGATATATCATTCCAGGGGTGAGTAGGAATAGGTAAAGGAGTGTACAAACCATGTGGTTGAACCTTAGATTTGGCAAGCTTGCAAGTGGTGCATCTACCACAGATTCTCTCAACATCTCGTTTCATGTGTGGCCAGTAAAAGTGATCCTGCAAGACTTTAAGAGCTTTTGCTATACCAAAATGACCCATCAAGCTTCCTCCATGGGATTCCCTGACAAATAGATCTCTCAAAGAGCAATTAGGCACACATAAACGATTGTCATAGAATAAGAATCCATCCTGCCTAAAGTAATGTCCAGCAGCATACTTAGCACATGAATTATAAGCTTCTTGAAAGTCAGGATCAGATTCATACATTTCTTTAATCTGCTCAAAGCCTAGCAACTTAACATCAAGATTATTCAAGAGGACATACCTTCTGGATAGTGCATCAGCAACTATATTTTCCTTACCTTGTTTGTATTTGATCACATAAGGGAAGGTTTCAATGAATTCTACCTATCTGGCGTGTCTCTTGCTGAGCTTGCTTTGTCCTTTGAGGTACTTGAGAGATTCATGGTCTGTGTGAATGACAAACTCCTTTGGCCAAAGATAATGCTGCCAAGTCTGTAGAGCTCTCACCAAGGCGTAGAGTTCTTTGTCATACGTGGCATAGTTGAGAGTAGCTCCACTGAGTTTCTCACTGAAATAAGCAATAGGTCTTTTATCTTGCATCAACACATCACCAATTCCAATTCCTGAGGCATCACATTCTATTTCAAATGTTTTAGAAAAATCAGGAAGTATGAGAAGAGGAGATTGAGTAAGCTTCTCTTTAAGGAGTTGGAATGCGGCTTCTTGAACTTCTCCCCACTTGAATCCTACATCCTTCTTGATTATCTCAGTCAGGGGAGCTGCTAGAGTGCTGAAATCCTTCACAAAGCGCCTATAGAAACCTGCCAGTCCATGGAAACTCCTTACTTCTCCCCACTCTTGTATTGATTTGATCTTCTCCTGATCCACCTTTACACCATCTGCACTTACAACAAAACCTAGAAAGACCAAGTTATCTGTGCAAAAAGTGCACTTCTTCAGATTGGCATAAAGTTTTTCTTTTCTCAAAACATCCAAAACAACCCTAAGATGTTCTATATGATCTTCTAAGCATTTGCTGTAAACTAATATATCATCAAAGTACACAACAACAAAGATGCCTATGAAAGACCTAAGAATATGATTCATCAGTCTCATGAATGTACTAGGAGCATTGGTTAATCCAAATGGCATGACTAACCATTCATACAAGCCATGTTTAGTTTTAAAAGCAGTTTTCGACTCATCTCCTTCTTTCATCCTAATCTGATGATATCCACTTTTCAAATCTATCTTAGAAAAGATGCAAGAACCATGTAACTCATCAAGCATGTCATCTAATCTAGGAATAGGGTGGCGATACTTCACTGTTATGTTGTTGATTGCTCTACAATCAACACACATGCGCCAGCTCCCATCTTTCTTAGGCACAAGGAGCACTGGAACTGCACAGGGACTCAAGCTCTCTCGGATATGACCCTTCTCCGTAAGCTCCTCTACTTGTCTTTGCAATTCTTTAGTCTCCACTGGATTAGTTCTGTATGGAGGTCTGTTTGGTAGTGTTGAACCAGGTACAAAGTCGATTTGGTGCTCAATCCCACGAACTGGAGGCAATCTAATGGGGCTATCTTCTGGAAATACATCTGCATATTCCTGTAAAAGAGAGACTAGTTCACTCGGTTGATCCGGTGTGTGATCAGTGACTGTTAGTAAAGTCTCCTTAAACAAAAGCAAGATAATAGAATTTTGAGAGTAAAGAATTCTTTTGATATCTCCCTGTTTGGCATAGAGGCTGTGATGCTTGTTCTGATCAGGTTTGAGGTCTATCTCTTTCTCCTTCTTTTTCTGAAGCTGGAGTTGATCTTCATGAACCTCTTTAGGAGATAAAGGCACCAGTACAGTCTTCTTTCCCTTGAATTCAAATGAGTGCTTGTTGGTGAAGCCATCATGATTCACACGTCTATCATACTGCCAAGGTTTTCCAAGGAGTATATGACTGGCTTCCATTGGCAACACATCACACAAGACTTCATCTTCATATCTACCAATGGCTATAGGAACCAGAACTTGAGTAGAAACTCTCATCTCGCCCTCCTCATTAAGCCACTGCAATCTGTATGGTCTTGGGGGTTTCTGAATTTTCAAACCCAATTTCTTCAGCATTGTCTTACTAGCTACATTGACACAATTTCCTCCATCAACAATGAGACTGCACACCTTTCCCTGAACCATACACCTTGTGTAAAACAGATTCTCACGCTGCTCAAGCTCTCCATTCTTAGTATGCAAGTTCAAGAGCCTTCTTGTCACCAACAATCTTCCTTTCACTGGTTCTACTTCACTTTCTTCTCCAGACTCATGATCAGACCCAGACTTCTCTTCCTCTGATTCATACTCTCCATTCTCAAGAAGAATCATAACCTTTTTGTTGGTGCACTCATTAGCCTAATGCCCACGCCCTTGACATTTGAAACACTTAACATCTCTGGTTCTGGAACTAGTAGCTTCAGCTTTGCCTTTGTCTTTTCTGGATGTGCTGCTCGGCTTAGTCTCTTCTTTCTTCTGAGGCTTGCTATCCTTCAGATAGGATGGTTTCTCTTCCTTAGAGTGGTGGAACCTAGAAGATCCATAGCTGCGTGAGTTACCCTTCCTCTTGAGCTCCTGCTCCACTAGAATAGCTTTGTGCAACATCTCTTCTATCTCCACATAGTGTTGCATCTCCACACTGTCTTGTATCTCACAGTTAAGCCTTCCAAGGAACCTGGCCATAGTAGTTTCTCTATCCTCCAAGATATCAGCCCTCAACATCAGCATCTCCATGTCTTGATAGTACTCTTCCACAGTCTTAGATCCTTGGGTAAGTCTTCTAAGCTTCTGATGGAGATCTCGGTGGTAATGGCTTGGCACAAACCTCTTGCGCATAAGAGACTTCATCTCATGCCATGAGTCAACTGGATACTCCTGGTTAAGTCTTCTAGTAGTCACCAACTGATCCCACCAACTCAAAGCATAGTCATAGAACTCAGTGGCAGCAATCTGAATTCTTTGGGCATTGGAGTAGTGTTGCACATTGAAGACAAGCTCTATCTTCTTCTCCCAATCTAAGTAAGCATCCGGATCAACTTTCCAATGAACGGGGAGAATTTTAAGCTTTAAACCAGCAAGCTCATCCCTGTGAAGTCTTCTTCCATCATGATCACGCCTATGCCTCCTCCTACTGTCCCTAGAGGAAGAGCTACTGCGCTCAGATCGGTTGCGGTCATAGTAGTTGTCAGTCTCTTGTGAACCAGCATGCTCCTGTTGTGGTTGAGTCCGTCTGTTCCTCCTGGATTCATTACTGTGACCCTGACCAGTAGCTTGTCTGATCTCTTCCCTGATCTCTTTCAGACTTTCTTTCATCATCTCGGTCATGTTGGTAAGCATAGTCTGATTGATTTGATTAGTCATGGCCTCCATCAACAACTTGTTCTTCCTCATTAGTTCTGCTTCTTCATCAGTTGCATTACCCATTGGTACCTGAAACCAAAGATAACACTCAACCAGTAAGGAGTTCGAAATCAAAATCAAATAAGGAAAACAAACAAGAGACGAAACAGATTCAGCACAGATCTAGAATAAAAATTCTCAGATTTTAGACAACAAGAACAGATCTATCACTTTTACACAAGTTAATCAACAGATCGGATGATAAACTGATAGAAACAATAGATCTAACACAATTGAACTCAGATTGAAAATAACAAGCCCTAAATCAGACCATAATCAGATACTCCACCTGAGATTAGATCTAGAACAGATTGACCAAAAACTCAAACAGATCAAGAGAAACTCAACCTATTCAAGCCCAAATCGAATCAGATTCAAATCTAGACAGAGAATTTCGACCACAAACCCAAACAAAACAGATCTAAACAGATTAGAACAATTTCAATTTTTTTTTTTCAGATCTAGGGTTTGTAAGAAAATTTCGAAATTGAAAATAGAAATAGAGAGTTTAGAAACTTCCTTCCAGAGATTTGCTCTGATACCAAATAAAACACTCCTAGGATGCTTCTCTGGTTGGAATGGGATAGATCCTTGCAAACAGAGAATCAAAGACTCAATCTGCTTCAAGGTTTGTGGAATGAATGGTAACACAAAGAGATGTGAGAGGTCTCCTTGATACTCCTAAGTGAATCCCTTGGATATGACACACCAAGACAATCACTCTTGTGGTTTTGTTAGATATGACACACTAACAAAGACTCAAGAACACTCAGATCTACAAGAAGACTTGCAGCCGTCAGAGAGAGACAAGAGTCTGAAAATAAAAGATTGGATAGTTCTATTAGGGTTTTCGGATACATATTTATAGAGAAGGCAAGGAACAGGCTCTTTGGTCTCTAAATGGGCCTCAAAAATAAACCTTATAAAACCTTATAAGGGTTTTCAAGTCTGGCAGCTTAATTCTCAACTCTAGCAGCCTAATTCTCAAGTCTAGCAGCATAATTCTGCTTCATGTTAACAAAGATAAATAATTAAAATAAAGTCTTGAACTGAGATCATCAAATGCGTGATAGGAAAGCAACATATGGCCTCATTAAAAACCTATCTTTGGAAAACCCAGTGGGACAAAACCAAAGATAGGGAAAAAGAGCACACATATGTTACTTGCTTATTTGATGTCTATCTTGGAGCTGAGATGGTTTGAATTGTGGCAAGTGTGTCTTGGTTGATCAAGCATCTTCCAAGACTCTCTTCTTGCTTCAGTGATGTCTTAAGTAATCCTCCAATGGCTTCTTTGAGTTGCTTGCTTCTGGTTCGAGTCATAGGACCTTCAGATATGGCTAGAGCTCCTCCATCAGCTGGATCATCGATGCTCTCATTATCTTCTTTGTTTGGCTGGTCCATGATCATATCACAAGTGCTCAGAGACTTTTAAAATCGCTCAGGTCTAGCAGTCAGCATGCAAAAGACAAGTTTTTTCGCTTCAGGACTTGAGGAGGATGAAATAAATAGGATCCAAGCCTCTACTGGAATGGCATGTGGGACTTTACCTTTCTGGTATCTAGGGATTCCTCTAATCTCTCGTAAGCTCTCACTAGCCAACTGTGATGTATGTTGGGGTCGAAAACGGTTACGACGAAGTTAACGTCCAAATCTCCGAAGAAGAAAACGAAAAACCTTCTTCGACAAATACTTTTTCAAAATAGATTCTTCCTTACGAAAAGCTTTACGGAGGAAACACGAGACATCGGACAAGAGATCGAAAAGGGTCGCTACGCAGCAACCGAACGTGTGTTCCGCTCGGTCGCTACGTAGCGACCGAGCTTGAGCCAAATCTCGGTCGCTACATAGCGATCGAGCTCGAGCCAAAGCTCGGTCGCTACGTAGGGACCAAGCGTTCGTTCCGCTCGGTCGCTACGTAGCGATCGAGCGTGCTTCCGCTCGGTCGCTACGTAGCGATCGAGCTCTTTCAAAACGTTGATACGACATTAGTCCATGCATTCTCGTCTACCCTTCGATGCTATCTCCCGAAGACCGTAGCGAACCCATTTCACGTTTCCCGCCATTCTAAGTCATCGATCAAAATTTACGGTAAAAACCGCGAGAAGTTCACTCTTTATCGAAAGAAGCCGTAATAAACGCTTCGAGTCAGAAGACCACCCAAAGGAACCTAAGACATGACTCGAGGCCCAACTTACGATTTCTTAACCAACAGCCCGTAAGCCGCATGGCGGTTTACTCTTGGTTCGCGAGGAAAGGTAAATGTCAAGTTTCCGCGGATAAATACGAAATTTTGAAGATAATTACAGAGATCGGAAAAAATGGAATATCTCCATTTTTATGCTATGGCGGCTTAAGGGCATAAGAGGAAAAGCGTAAACCGACCTATGAGCCAGTATATAAGGAGTCTTAGGCGAGAGGCATAGAGGGGCACTTTTTCAGAGCAAACTTAACACTTAGAGCGATTTAGGCATATTTCCATTTTTGTTATTCGAGCTGCGACTCAACTAGGTTATTGCCGTCTTAGGATTTTAGAACTAGGAATCTCGCCGACTGCTCTCGTAGCCCAGGCTCTTACCTTGTTGTAACGCTCAAACGCGAATTCGGAATAAGATCTACTTTGCTCTCTTTTCGATTTCTTATACTTTATCGTTGTCATTATTGTGTTTCTGATTGCTTGGCGTGTGGTATTAGCAGAAATCCGGGACCTCTGGGAAATTAGGGTTTTCCTAGTTTCCTTATTTAAACGGAAATCGACAGTTCGAATTTCGATTCCCACAGTTTGGCTCTAGAAGGAGGGGGGGGGATACGGATCAATCTAACTCTCAACCACATCACGCTTAACCAGACATGTCAACTGACGACGTGGATAACGTGCAGACTCCTCTTAACGGAAACAGTGGCACTGATCTCCACACTCCCGCAGCGGACGTATCTGCGGCCAACACACCAGCCAATGCCGCGGCGCTCGAGGAGTTTAAAAAGATGTTTGCCACCTACGAAAAAAGGTCGGAAGAACAGGATAAGCTCGTGAGCATCTTGACCAAACAAGTTGAAACTTTAACGGCAAGGACTCGAGCAATCCGCCCCCGCAGAACCACTAAAGTCCGCGGGAAAAGACTCGACTTCGCAACCCCACTCGACAGGCCTGGAGCCTCGCAGGAACGACCTTCGGGTCAAAACCCTAATGAGAAATCGCCCATCGAAAAGGGAAACTCTGAAAGCCCTCCACCTCCCGTGAAGGCTTCGGAGGACAACGGAGTCGAGCAAGTCGACCTGGATCCTAACGATGTCTCCAATGATACTGATGAGGACGTCGACAGACATCCAAGGAGGACCAGAAGCCGATTCACTCGGGAAAGCTCTCCGTTCAACAAACCAATGACAGAAGAGGAGGAAATCCTCTATTGGAACGAACAAGAAGAGCTGGCTGAAAAGCAAACCGAGCTCACTCGCAGTAAACGCCGACAAGCACGGAAATCTGCTGGCGAGACGTCGGATATACGCGATCTTCGCGACTATATCACCAAGACTGCGGCAGAAGTAAGAGCCGTAAAATCCCAAATCCATCACGCTACCAGCGCGGCCCCCGAGATCAACAGGCTGCTGGAAGGGGCTCGGAAGACCCCTTTCACCACTCGCATCTCAGATATGAGTGTATCCGATCCAGGAAAAATCAAATTACCGAAGTATGATGGTACGACCGATCTGAGAGCGCACCTTCAGGCTTTCCACATCACGATGGGAAGAGTGAGTCTGAAGGACGGCAAAAGAGACGCCGGCTACTGCCGCCTGTTCGGCGAGAATCTAGAAGGAGCAGCCCTCGAATGGTTCGCATGCCTTAAGCGAAACTCTATCGAAAGTTTTCGACAGCTCGCATCGGAATTTCTCAAGCAATACTCTATGTTCGTAGATAGAGAAACTTCCGATGTCAATCTCTGGAGTCTATCCCAGAAGGAAAACGAATCCCTCCGCGAGTTCATCAGCCGATTCAAGTCGGTAATGTCCAGGGTCAGCGGGATAAGCGATAAGGTGGTCATCGATACGCTCAGAAAGGCGCTCTGGTACAAGTCGAAATTCAGAAAATGGATATCCCTCGACAAACCACGGACGATCCAGGACGCCCTCCACAAGGCGACGGACTACATCATGATCGAGGAAGAAACGAAAGTCTTATCACAAAAACATAAGTCGGCGAGACCATCCTCAAAAGATGTAGATCCAAAAACGAAGAAGAAGAATCCTCGTAACGACAAGTACGTCCATCACGAGGGGAAAGATCTCCAAGGAGCGCACAATTACGCGATCGGCTCGGACCAAGGCCGAACCACGGGTAATACGTTGACTCGCAATCAAGGATATGATGAAAACACCTTCTGCGAGTTCCACCAGTGCCGAGGACACTCCACGACTAACTGCAAAGTTTTGGGAGCAAGGCTGGCCGTGAAGCTACTAGCTGGAGAGCTCTCGGAAGTGACCATCGTGAAAGATCTCATCCTGGAAACCGGTCGCCCCTCGAAGTCGGACAGAAATCCTCCCGCGGAGAGATCTCCTCAAAGAAATCAATCTGGGGATAAACGAGGCAGGAGGCCAGACGACAAGGGGAACAATAACAATCGTCGCCGAGTCAACATGATCATCGGAGGATCGCAATTCTGCAACGATACGGTTTCGGCCAACAAGGCTTACCAGCGGAAGGCGGAGTCGAGCTCAAACTGGCCTACACGGTCGCCTACCCGAGGTGATCAGAATTGCTCAATCACCTTCACAAAGGAGGAAGCCGGCAGGATCTATCAACCTCACTGCGATCCGCTCGTCATAGAACTCGTCATACGAGATCTGGAAGTCGGAAGAGTACTCATTGACACGGGAAGCACGGTCAATGTAATCTTCCGCGACACTCTCAATCGGATGAGCATCAAACTCTGAGAAGTAACTCCAACGCCGAAACCGCTCAGAGGCTTTTCAGGCGAAGTATCGATGACCCTCGGGTCGATTCAACTACCAGTCATGGCCAAGGAGATCACACAAATCGTCGAATTCGCGGTAGTCGATCATCATGCCATCTACAACGTGATCATGGGAACCCCATGGCTCAACGCTATGCAAGCCGTTCCATCGACGTACCACCTGGGTGTCAAATTCCCGACCCCAAACGGAGTCGCAGCTATCTGGGGATGTCAGAAACAGTCTCGACTGTGCTTCCTTGCGGAGCACAAGTTAAGGCAGATGACGACCTTTGCAATGTCAAATCGTAAACGCACGAAGATAGACAAATCTTCGACCAAAAACGTTTCAAGAAAAGACGATTTAACATCGTCTGCTGACGCAAACGCTTCGGGTGTCGATACTCAGCACGAGTCCGAAGCCGCCGCTACTACTCAACAGGATCATTCGTAAGAGAACACTGACCCGGCCACGGTCATCACGATCAAGGCGGTCAGCACGGCGACAATCACCGAGAAAAACACTCGCGGCATAAAATAGAACTACGAGATGGCTTGATCCTCAAAAGAGGTACGTAGGCAGCTCGTCGAAAGACGAGTTCAGCTATCCCCCTCTCTAAAATGGGGGGGGGGGGGAGTGGGTGCGTATACTCGTATACTCCTACATAGGAAAAGATGCGTTATTGTAATTGAGATTTCGAAATTTTTTACTACAATATGCGTCGCTCCTTTTTAAGACACTCGCGCTTCAATTAACGAAAAAGTCTTAGAACACGCTTAGAAAATCTACAAACGTTAATACTCTTGTCAGCAGCCTCGTACGGCTCAAAATCGCAAAACAATCTCTCTTCAGCACTGAAAATATACGTATAGTCTTTGAAATAACTGCGAGACGTCGCCAAGTTAAAAGTCAAGACGATACAAACAAATTGTCCGAACGCGACCACAAAACCTTACACTCCGTTCGTCGATTGGCCCCGACGAACACATCAGCCGTCTTAAACAAACGCAACTTGATCACTCTTTTGATCTTCGAACGTCCAACAAAAGGACAAAAGCGCGCTACGAAAAAAAATCCCAAATTTTGGTCAAGCACTTCCAGTTGGCTTAAAAATTGTCTCTGGAAAGATGCTCGGTTCATGCCATACAAGTCATATAAGCCGAGAACCTATTGCGGACTTTAAAACGGTACGAATCAGGTAGAAATCGCAACACGAAAATCGATAGTCGGCTAGTCACCGCACAAACCTTAAAACCGAGAGTAAACCTAGGTCTTGCCCTAAACCTATCGCATTGGTCTCAGACATCTTAAGACATGATATCTAAATGATAAGAGATCCTAAAACATGTCTCTCCGTTCATATCTTGACGTTTCCGAAAAGTCCCTAAGAATAAATAATTTCTACGAAAAAACTCACGAATAAACTAACATATTGAATGCCTCAACGAAATTAAATATGAGAAGACAACTCATGTTTACTTCAAACCCACTCGAAACAAAGTAACTCAAACAAACATCCATTATATAAACCGCATAGCGGTAGGGGTTCAAAGCCACCAACGGCCAGTCCCGATAAAAATAAAAACGGCCAAAACAGGCCCATACAAAGTTCGAAGGCCACACTCGGCCGGACATATATGAACAAAGGCCACACTTGGCCGCAAAATACTAGATAAGGGAAAAACTTCTTCCCGTCAAACACTCACAGATCAGAGTTGAAATTCCCGGACAAGGAAGCTCCAAATGCATCCGCGGGATAGTTCACTTCCTCATCATCACCGGCAAAATCAGTCGTGGTTTCTACGGTATCAGGAGAAACCGGGATGGGATCCCAGTATCCCCGAATCTTCCCATCAATCGGAGAAATGAGCGTCTCAGCATGAGCATGATCCTTCATGCCACCCTTCATTAACTCCATCTCCCTCTCGAAAACATAGTCATCCGCCCGCGTCTTCCAAAGGCTCCCGACTGAGCCGCGACACTCACGGAAGTCGCCCATCGAGTTGAAAGCGTCCTTGAGATTCCCGTACTCAACCTGGAATTGAGAGGCGCGAGTCTTCATCACCTCGACAATTTCCCTCTTGCCCTTCCATTCCGCCCTACGAACAGCCCTGGCATGATCACGAGCGAGTTGAGCATCTCGTGCCAACATCTCGTCTCGCATGCGAGCAAGATCCTTTTCCGCCTACTCCGCTTTAAAGCGATAGATCATGGCCTCTCTATGGCTCGTCTCAATGACCGATCCAAGAAAGTTCAAGCCCCGTAAAACCGATTGACACTTTATAAGCAAAAAAAAAATATAATAACGATCGTCAAAATTCTTAAAGTTTATACCCCGTTGATGATACGAGATCCTTCCGCGACGACTTTCGGCCTCCCCGACTCGTTTGTGGCCGGAGGAGCATCGAAGCCCGATGGAAAACCAGCAAAGAAATCATCAATGTCCGGAATAGGGACCTCGCTCGTACCGCTTCCATCGCCGAAAGCAAGGTCCGGATCCCATCTTGGAAGCATGCAATCGTCCACCGAAAACTCCAGGTCACCGGAACAATATCTTTCCCCTTCGAAGAGTTCATCCCCGTCGCGATCGTGGGAGCAGCGTCGGGACCTTGGTCATCAGGCTCGGAATCACTCCTTGTTTCTCCGCCCAAAGCAGGACTAGGATGCACAAACCTCAGCGTCTTCCGAACTCTCTTCGGCGTAAAGGAAATCCAGAAAAAAGGACCTTTCCTGAGCAGATCCCTCACCGCAATAATGTCCTCAGGAAACGGAGCGAGAGGATTGATGAAGGGACGATCGTTCGGCAACCTCCGGAACAACGGGATACAACTCTTCTCAACAGACGCGGCGTCTACACGAACGAAGAAGAAAAACTTCTTCCATGAGTTGAAGTTAGAAGTAAACCCCTTTACCACTGATATGAAGTTCCGAGGAACCAGCCTGTACGTGTCCGTATCCTTGATGATCTGTAACTGAAGAAGCGCTTCGAAGTGATCGACGGTGAGGGAGAGACCATGCTCGTAGCTCAGGATTAGGACTCCAATGAGGTGCTGGATGCCAAGAGGATTCAGTTGGATTATCGCCACCCCGAAACGATCCAACACACGGACGATAATTTCGGGGATCGGGAACCAAAAACGGCAGTGCACTACGAATGCTTCGTAACAAGTAAAGTAACCCTCGGGGGGACTACTAGCGCGCTCTCCTTGACGAGGAACCCTAAACTCCACCGCATCCGAAATATGGTAGAACGACCGCATGACTTCGAGGAATTCGCTAGTACTCCTACTTGGTGCACCTTCTTCCACCGGGCGATGGTTCATGACCGGGAACGATTTCTCTTTAGGAGGCGTGATCGAACCATAACACGCCACCCACCATGCCTCGTTCTCGGCCGGGTCTACCGAATGAGGAACGAATTTCATCTTTGGGACACGGAGCTCCTCAGAAACATTCGCGGGCAAGGACCCTTTCTTCGAACTCCTCTTCTTACTCGACATCTCGTGTTTTTTTTATCAAGAAGGAAATGATAGAGAGAAATAGAAAGAAGAAAGAATTTTTCAAGAAACCTCTCTCTGAGAATGAGTAAGTGTAAAGATTGTGAAGAAATTACCTCGCTTCTTATAGGCATGAGAAATTACTATTTACTTACGGATTTTCGGACATGAACTTCGCCCAAATACACCAATCTCGTCCGAACTCGCCATACCGCATGATGGGATCTCACTAGAAATCCACGATCCGAACGAGCTGGGGGGCTAACAGTTGGGGTCGAAAACGGTTACCACGAAGTTAATGTCCAAATCCCCGAAAAAGAAAACGAAAAACCTTCTTCGACAAATATTTTTTCAAAATAGATTCTTCCTTACGAAAAGCTTTGCGGAGGAAACACGAGACATCGGACAAGAGCTCGAAAAGGGTCGCTACACAGCGACCGAACGCGTGTTCCGCTCGGTCGCTACGTAGCGACCGAGCTCGAGCCAAAGCTCGTAGTAGGGATGTAACGCTGAAGATTTCTCTCTCTGATCAGAACAATCTGCGCCTGTTTTTCCTGCCGCGTGAGAGCAGCCTGTTCAGCAGCATCCTACTGAGCTTGGATGGTCTGCTGCATTTGATGCATCTGTTGCAACTGAGCAGTGAGTTGCTCTTGATTGCTGTAGTCGCCCTATATGGCATTGTTCGGCCCTGATTGTTGACGGTTTGTTCTTTCTAACCTTGCTAGTTCCTGGTTTCTAAATGTAACTAACTCTCCTTGTGCGTTTCTCCGAGTATGTCTACTTGTCATGCACCTGAATAATTAGCTGCAACAAATAGGATAGAGCAAGTTAGAGGTCTTAGACTAAATAAATAACCGAAAAATAAAGGTAAAAAGATGGTCCCCGGCAACAGCGCCAAATTGATATTACGTGTATACTCACACCAATTAACCTAATGTGCACACTACCACAATCGAATGGTATGTCGATGTAGCACTTAAGGATCGAATCCACGGAGACCAACGATTACACTTTATTTCTATAGGATCAATATCAAGCTAAGACAATGTGGGGGTTTTAAGATTTGTGTATCGTGACAAGCAAGTAACAAGATTAATTAAAGATTCCAGATGATTAAAATGCTATCCTAGGGTGGTTAGATCAGGTGTTAAACAAGTGTGAGCAAAACAATTATTCAAGTTCAATTAAGAGCAAGTCTAGAACTCAAATCACTCAAGTAGAACAGTCCACTGTCGTGGTACTGCTCCCTATGCTGATCGATCTTGATACCTAAACTCTCGTTTGGATCAAGACGCGACATCAAGCAATAGAGATCAAGTCTGATATGTTCACAAAACACCCTAATATCTACTTTCGCTGATTAGGGATGCAATGCTCATTCATAACAGATCTAGCAACCTATTACACGGTTAATGAACATGTTAAACCTTGGATCTAACATTAAGCGGCCAGTTTAATGCAATCATTAAAAACAATTATGAATGAAGACAATCAATGGTTTCACTTATCTATGTTTAACTCACGGATCTAACACCCTAACACCCTAGACTAAGCAAGTGGATTACTCAGCCATGGACAGAAAAAACATAGAGATAACAGATGAAGAAAACATGGCTGAATCAATAATAAAAAGCAAAGAGGGTTTAGAAATCTTCTCCAAAGGATGTAGAGATTCTTCTCCCTTAACAAGAGAACAAGTTTTCTCTCTCCAAAATCTCCCCAAAAAATAACGTAGAATATCTAGAATAATAAGAAAAACATATATTTGCAGGTCTCTGACAGCCAAGGAGAAAAAGGGGGAAGCCCTAGGTAAAACTCCGAAATATTTGGAAACTTCCTTAAAAATCTCTGCCGCTGGAGCAGTCACTCGGGGTGTTCTGCGCGATCGGGAACAACCATCAAGACTGTTCTGCGTGAAAATCACCAAATTGCACTCTTTTCTGCCTCTTTTGTTCCAGCTGGTCCATCTTCAATCCAATGCAACTCCAGACCTGTAATGACTCGAAAAGGACTAGGAAGATTCAATAAAGACTTCAAAACTAATTGAAAAGCATATATACAAGATGTCTAAAACACCATATAGCAATTCCCCCAGACTTAGATCCTATGTCAAGTATCATGAACAGAGAGAAAGGTTTGAAAGTGTGGGAACTCTCCTATTCTCAGCAACCATACTTTAACCACAAATCTATGAACCATATAATCAATAAAACTAGGACAACACACCCTTACCAAAACTCCACTGACTGCTGTTCAAGATAGGCTCCATACTCTACATCTCAAACCTGCAAAAGCTACACTTTCCAGACAAAGCTCCTTATATTCAATAACCAAATTGCACTCTTTTCTGCCTCTTTTGTTCCATCTGGTCCATCTCCCATCCAATGCAACTCCAGACCTGTAATGACTCGAAAAGGACTAGGAAGACTCGATAAAGACTTGAAAACCAATTGAAAAGCATATATACAAGATGTCTAAAACAACATATATCACACAACCTAGCAATTATATATTTGGGGCTAATACCTCATAACCTATTTGAACCCTAAACCTAACAGGTAGATCTATTCAGACATGAAGTTGTCACAAAAAATCATAGAAAGAATAGATATAAAACTGCAATAGAATAGATAATAAAAACCAAAGGAGTTCCAGAAGGACTCTGAAGTAGTTCCTCCTTTCTCTCCAAACCTAGAAAAAGAATAAAAGAAAGTTTAGATAGCGTAGCCGTCAACAATAGCTTATAAATAACATAAATAGGGATTCTGATCGTCCATGGGTATTTTGGTAGCTTTGTGTGGCTTTTGGGCTTCAGTCGGTCTTGAAATAATGCTTGGCCCACGTTCTAGGATCACCGTCAATCGATGGCAAGAGTGCCATGTATACCAAGCCCCAAGACAAGCAGAGTTGAGCTCAATTAGGTTTGAGGTCAGCTTTGGTTCATTCAAACATTCTCAGCAAGTGTAACATAGTTGACAGGTTGATCCACTTTGGTATATTTAGTGCTATCTGCAACTAGTAAGTCTAGAATGGTGTAGTTAGATAATAAGCAAAATCAATAAGTTCATTGTCCCCTTCTTGACTCAATAAAAACTTTTTTTAAAAAACATTTTAATAAGCTCATGAAGTAAACTAATATTAGTAAATTTACCCCCAGACTTAAACTACACTGTCCCCAGTGTAAATCCAGTCGGAGTTATAGTAATAACATAAACATAAATACACAATTTAACAAATAAGAACGATTACCTGCTCGCTAATGTCAGTGTCGATCGACACAATGAAGTGACAATCGATCGTTGTTGATGAAGTGTTGTCGATTGATGTCGACATGGTCTCATCGGTCAATGGCTAGAGCAATCAATAGACATAATGAAGAGACAATCGATCGTTGGATCTGAAGTGCTGTCGATCGATATCGAGCTGGTCTCATCGGTCGATGTGCTGAGGAATCATATATCAACTCCCCCAGACTTACCTTTTTGCTTGTCCTCAAGCAAAACATACATACAGTCTCTCTGAAAGAGGTTTGAAAACAGCAGGGACTCACATGTTTTAAAACTTAGAATCATCACCTCTGCAATATTGCAATCCACATCTAAGAAATCCTAAACACAAAAGCACATTATACCATATCCTAGCTTAGCAACCAAATTCACCTAAACAACAACTTGGCAAATCCTGTCTGACATTCCTCTCTACCAAACTCATTTTTTAACATAAATAAAAGTGCAGGCTTTACCTTGGGAGTATCGATCACAGGATGCAAGGATTTTCAAACAAGTATCTGGATCTGCTGGTAAATAAGAGTTCCTTTCCTTTCTCTCTCTACTAATTTCTCTCTTAGTCAAAGTCTGCTTATATTGAAAGATCATTGACCAAGATTGGAAAGACTTCCATGAATCAAGCTTTAATAGTTTTGGCCACCAAATCATGTTCACTTCTTTTTGACCTATATCCTAGGATTATTTGTGAATCAAGCCTTAATGGTTGTAGCCACCAAGTCCTGTTCTAATCCTTTACCTATAGAACTTTTATGAATCAAGCCTTAATGGTTGTAGCCACCAAGTCATGTTCGAATCCTTTACCTATAGAATTCTTATGAATCAAGTCTTAATGGTTGTAGCCACCAAGTCTTGTTCGAATTCTTTTCCTAAATAATAATCTATAATCATATATGTATTATCTTTTTATTTTTTTCTTCTTTTTTTATTTTTATTTTATAATCTAAATTTCAAAATAGAGAGAGAGTGTGTGATAGGTCTACACAAGGCTTTACCGTCCAGACTTGTTGAAAGAATCCGATCCCATGTATACCAAGCCCCAAGACAAGCAGAGTTGAGCTCAATTAGGTTGGAGGCCAGATTTGGTTCCTTCAAACATTCTCAACAAGTGTAACATATGTGACAGGTTGGTCCACTTTGGTATCTTTAGTGCTATCTGCAACTAGTAAGTTCATTGTCCCCTTCTTGACTCAATAAAAACTTTTTTTTTTCAAAACATTTTAATAAGACTTGTTAGGGGATTTTTGTGTAGCATCTTTGTGAGTACCACGGAACGATGGACAAGGCTGGTATTTGTATACATTTCGTGAGTTGTTTGAGAGAAATAGACTTGAAGAGATGTTTTATTGAGTAAAGAAGCCGGAACTACAATGGTTGTTGTATAAACTCTAGTTCTAGCCGTCTAACTCTAATCTCTAAGTCTTGAAGTGTCGATCCCTTGCTTTAGCATTTAGGTTCCCTTTATATAGTCTTCTTAAGGCGGGCCTTAGTCGGTTGGAGTAGGTTAAACTCTTCCATATTCGGAAATATGGAAGGTTCCTCTTATCGGAAGCTTTCCTTTTCCCGGGGAAGGGGACGGTCCCAGGGACTGGACCCGGAGTACTCTGTAGCGGGGAACCGGGGGACTTCTTAGCGGTGATCCAGAGGTCGGTGTCCTGCCTGGGGTCTGGAGGAATTTAATACCTGAGTATTTTTCCCCAACAGTTTGCCCCTTATTGCTCGATTTCGTCATCGTCAGGGAATAACCTGTGCACTCAAGTCAACCGGAGTTGCTCATTCTCCGCAGGCTTCCCTTAGGCAAGACATCGCTCCAGTAATTCTGCGATCCCAGGTTCCACTCAGGCCGGAACCACACTCTGAACCCGGGGGAGGACTAGTTCCCTTATTCCAGACTGGGGTCTGACGCTATAGAACCGCCGATTTCTTGCCGAAGGTGGAGAAACTCTGAGCTTCTGATGGCGTCTGATGGCGTCTCGGAGAAGGTGGAATATGGAGCTCTGATGTTTCCTTAGGAGGAGCTTATGTATTGAAGTGAGGGGATAGACCAGGAGCCTGGTGCCCGTCCGGTTGATGATATTAGATGCTCTTCTTACTCTTCAAAAGTGTGTATCTTTTCTCGAAACTTTCGTTTTTGTGGGAAGGATTTTCCTTTTTCTGCAAGGACCGGATTTCCTTTTCGCTGCTTATCCTTTATGTCAGGGATTCTTCAGGATATTTGGAAACATCCTTACTTCCTTTTCTAATCCCGCGAAAAATGAATAATCCAGATGTATATAAGGACTCGCGATATCTCCTAGCTGGCCTCAACCCAACTCTAGCGCCGATTCCTGGTTGAGAAAGATTAATCCCAAGCTGCTCTCGTTTCCGTCCTCACTTGTGGTTGGTCGTCCAAGGCCGCGTCGTCCTTTCACCGTTCCTTTCTCATCCCCCGTTCCTTCTTGGGGAAACGTTCCGGAGGCTGATAGTGAAGCGGTTCCGATGGCGCCCCTGAGAAGGCTCTGTTCTTGTTTCTTCGACGACGGTCCCCGTTCTGGGATCCGAGAGGCGGACCTGGCTAACATGAGGAGGAACTATGCGATTCATCCTTCTGTGGGGATGAGGAGTCCAACTGAGTTCTGATAGACCATGGATTTTACCTACTTTTAACCATGGTTTATGAGTGTTTTAAGATATATTATTACTATAAAGAGTCTATTTAGAGTAATTACAGGTTCAAGTACTAACTGGAAGAAAATGATGTATTTGGAGCTATTTGGAGACTTTCTTAGCTTTGCTGAATGGCCGATTATTTCTCAGAATATCGACCGATAGTTACCAAAGAATATCGATCGATGGTGAACTCTTCATATTGATCGATGACGAAGCCACCCGAGAGTTAATGACAAATTAGAAGAATTAAAGTTTCACAAAAGTTTCAATAATTACATTTTAAGTCCCTGGCCGCCTGTTAGGTTATTTATTTAGGGTTTTGTATCATTTTAGAGGCAGGCTTGCCTGGAGACCGTTTTAGACCTAGTTTGGAGGAAGCAAGAAGCCACCATTGAAAGGGGAGAATTTAGAATTGGAGAGATAGATCAACACTGCAAAACAGAGAAGATCTTGAACTCCCTTGCTTTTATTCATTTTGTTGCTTACTCTATTTACTTATTTTATTTAAGTATTATTCAAAACATCATAACTATGTGTTCCATTTCTCAATAGGTTGAAAAATTTATCACTGATAACAAAAATTGTTAGGGTGTTTAGAAATATAATTGATAGACCATGAATTTGACCCGTTTTCAACCATGGTTTATAGGTGTTTTTACTAATAATTATTGTATTATAGAGTCTATTTATTATATTAATAAGATCAGGACTGATTTGGAGATAAGTGATGATTTTGGAGCATTTTGGAGATATTTGGAGAAAGCACCCGAGATGACCATCGAGCTCGACCATCGGTCGATATTGGAGAGGAATAATCGATCGATGTTCATATCTTGACATCGATCGACAGCGAAGCGCGCCGAAAGCCCGTTTGGTCACAGCTGACTTGAAGCCCAAGTCTTCACCAATTTACAAGATTACCCCTGACGAGTTTTAATCTAATTATATAAGTTTTGCACCATGTTAGAGGGAAATTGTGATTTTCTTGTTTTATTATTTTCACAGCAAGGTTTTCTACGATTTTGATAGATTGGAGAGAAGATCCAAAGTTATAATTTGTGATTGGAACTCCATTATATCTATTTGCTATTCTAATGAAGTTTTCTTACCTAACTGCTTATATGAATTGCTTAGCCATGTCTGAGTAGTTCCATTGTTAGATTTTAGGGTTTAAATAGGTTATGAAGGATTAGCCCCAACTATAGATTGCTGAGTTGTGGTAATTGTCATTAGGATTGTTTATTAAAGTCTGTCTCTAGATTAGCTACCCAGAACTTGCCCTAGGATTGATAGATAAAAGCGAGAGCTTCATTCTCGTCCTGAAAACATTCTAACTGAGCTAAGTTTCTTGCTATGAGTAAGGTGAGAGATGATCTAGTGAGCTTAGTAAGCTATCATTCAACCCGCGCATAAAGCTTAACTAGAAGCGCGTCGATCGATATCATTATTGAATAATTGCTCGACGAAGCGAAAGGTGTATCGATCGATATCCATATAGGATCATCGATCGACACTTTCTAATTGGTCGACATACGATAGTTGAGATCATTAGAACTAGTTAATAGAGAAGTCTAAACATGCGAAAGCTGATAGACTTGTTGACAAAGTAGTTGAGCTTTACATTATCATGCATGCAACTCATTAGGCATCTGTAGGATTATAATTCCAAGTTTCCTGAATAAAAACCAAGTCTAACTATTTTCTTTTTAATCACCAAAATCTCAACCAATCAATTGAACAAACACTTGTTCAATATAAAACTGCAATAATATTAGATTTCTTAGGTTCCCTAGCTCCCTGTGAATTCGATCCCTAAGTACTACAACTCGACCTCTTATTTGAGAGAGTATAAATCACTGCTTAGGCTAATTTGAGTGGTATCAAATTTGGCGCCGTTGCCGGGGAGATTTGATCGCCTATTCGATCTAATTTTTGTTAAGTTTCTAACACAAAATTTTTTCTTGGATTTTAAGGTACATGCCCAGCAGTACTAGAAGCAACAAGGAAACCCAACTACTATTCTCACCAGATCCTGCAAATTTGGAGCGTTCAATCCGCAAAGAAGCGCGCTCCTCATCGATCGACAACAACACTGGTTGGTCGCTCGATTCATTCAACAACCGTCGACCAAAACACTAGTCCCGCCGATTGAAACTCGCTCACCACCGTCGACCGAAGACACTCATCTTCCATCGACCGATATCGTCCATCCGACATCGATCGATACTCCATCCCAGACATCGATCGATACTGAGCCGCGAGACATGGTTGCGACTTTGATACTTGTACGAGATAATAATGGTGACCCGCATGACCAGGAGGGTCATCTGCGTAATGCAGCAGGTCAGAGGATAGATGCTCAGGGGGATGCAATCCCTGAGTCTGATGCTAATGCTACAGGAACTATTCTACCTGTAGATGAGGCTGCGCAACCCAAGACGTTGGCTGACTACAACCGTCCAGATCAGTTCTACACCAACAGATCAGCCATTCGTCCTCCCACTGTTCAGAGGGATTTTGAGTTGAAGGCGTAGTACTACACACTCGTGGCACAGATACCCTACCATGGATTATCTCACGAGCATCCTATGGACCATCTGGAGAGGTTCGAGGATCTGATATCTGCTATTAAAGTCAAGGGAGTCCCTTAGGATTATCTCCTATGCAAGCTCTTCAAGTTCTCTCTTGCTGGAGAAGCTTCGCATTGGCTTAAGCAGCTACCACCATGATCTCTCACATCCTGGAGCGACATCAAGAATGCATTCTTATGCAATTTCTTTGATGAAGCACGTTCTGAAGACTTGAGGAGCAAGATCCCTACATTCTCTCAGGGCCTGCAGAATCATTCAGAGGCTCTTGGATCAGATTCAAGTCTTATTAGAGAGACTGTCCACACTATGGATTCAATGAAGTACAACTGCTCAGTACTTTTTACAGAGGCATCGCGGTGCAGTACCAGATGGCTCTTGATGCTTCCAGCAATGGGAACTTCAACACCAGAAATCCAGAAGAGGCAGTGAAGGTCATTGAAAACCTAGCATCTAGCAACAACACCAAGAACACTGATTTTGAGAGAAAACAATCTGCCACCATCCTTGGGAATGATCAGATGGATGAGGTGAAGGCAAAGCTGGATAGTGTTCACAAGCTTCTTAGGAAGCAGGTCTGCTTGGTTGAAGATGCAGAAACTGTAGAGGTTAGAGCAGATGAAGAAGAAGAGGTGAACTACATAGGTGGAACAGGATTCCAAGGTTCTGGAAATCAAGGTGGAAACAGAAATTCCTATGGAAATAGGGGTAATTTCAACCAGAGTTCACAGTACCAGAACAGAAACCCTACAACAACAACTACAGCAACAACATAAGTCATAGAAATTCCTACTACCAGAAGCCACCACCACTTACTCAAAAGAGCAAGATTGAAGAGATGCTTGATAGGGTTCTTGAGGCACAGCAGCGAATAACAGTGGACTTCAATGGGAAGATTGATTCTGTCTACACCAACCTGAACAAAAAGTTTGAGACTTTGAGCACTCATGTGAAGAAGCTGGAGATGCAGGTTGTGCAGACATGAGAAATTGTTAAGAGGCAGGACGCCTCGACAATAGGGGTAGGGGATGATGTGATGAAACACCACATGAAGGCGATCATTGAGGATGATTTTTGTCAAGTGGTGAAGGAAGAAAAGCTACAAGAAGGAGATTTCGAAGTAGAAAGTTTGATGAGTTTCGGCGGATCGCATTGGTGTCGATCGACGCCAGACTTCAAACATCGATCGGCACATACCAGTCCAAATCGATCGACAGGATCTCCAGAGCATTGACCGATGACACCAATGGAGTCAACCGCATCTTGCAATGCAGTAAGGATTCTGACTCACGAGGAGTTCGCAGCAAAACACCCACATCCACCTAACCCTGATAACGTCAGAATCGCTCCACGTGATGTTACCCCCATCGATCGACAACAGGATGTCGATATCGATCGACAACCTCCAGCGCCTATCGATCGACGAGCACCTATTACCTACCAAGTGTAGATGCCAAAGATAGATGTTGCACGTCTTAATGCACTCATGCCCAAACCCAAACCTTCAGAAAATCCACCAGAGACCGTCAGGACACCTTCAGATGATGGAGAAGATCCTATGGAAGAGGATAGGGTTCTTGAGAACCCTATGGAGAAGAAAAGAAAAAGTGGCGAAACATCTGAAGAGGGGGGCTAATGAAAAGGAAAAAGAAAATTTCCGAAAGAGAGTCTTCAGGATTCCTCTAGATAAGCCATTCGAAGAGGCTTATTATACTCACAAATTGTGAATGTTCTTCAGAGTGACAAGGGAGAAAGAAGAAGATATCAAGAGAATGTTCTGTGAAGCTAGAGAAAAATGAGGATGAGGATTACATTGAAGAAAATGAGTGATCCTGGGCAATTTGCAATACCATGCACGGTGAAGGGTATTGAGTTCCCACATGCTTTGTGCGATACAGGAGCATCAGTCAGCATCCTACTTAGGGTTATGGCAGACCATCTGGGTCTGCAGGTGGAACCTTCCAACGAATTGTTTACGTTTGTGAACTGTTCTCAGAGGAATTCAGGATGAATTGTGAGAGACCTAGAGGTGCAGATTGGTAATGCCCTAGTTCCAGTTGATTTACATGTCCTGGATATCAAGCTAAACTGGAACTCTTCTCTACTACTTGGGAGAGCCTTCTTGTCAACAGTGGGAGCAGTGTGCAACTTGCAAACCAACCAGTTGTGTCTAACACTCATCGATCCTAATGCCCACTACGACCCCATTCCAGTCAAGAAACCACAGATGTCCTCCAGAAGAATCAATGATCCTGGAATCATTGCAGCTTGCCACTGTGGAGTGGAATACGAGACAAAATACTCAGCGTCGATCGAAACTCACACTGCAACATCGATCGACAGTGGCAATCAGAAATGGACCGATAATTCCCAAGATGAATCGGTCGATAGTGGTCCAGATGATTGGGAGAACGACTACTACAACCCCACTATTGCCGCATACACCAGACAAAACATGCATACAGAAGAGTATGATGAAGACTATGAGGATGAACGAGCTACTGAGTACAAAGTCATCCTTGATGAAGAAGATACACTTCTACATCATTCCTCTTGGAAAGGGAATGCACCATCGATCGAGATCACTGACTCACCATCAATCGATACTCAACCTCATCAGGGAAACCGGAAACGAGCATCGACCGATATTGCCAACTACTCATTGATCGACGCAAAAGTCAACCGAGTGCGAGAGGGAAACTATCGATTGGCAGTTGGGCAGATGATCACCATCACGAAAGCTATACAGTAGAAACAGCAATATGAGCCAGGAGAAGATGAAATACATGAAGGTTTCACATATGAGGAACTTCTCAACATGCAAAGACGAGATGAAACAGCTCAACATCGATCAGAAACTGCTTGGGGAAGAACATGATACAGGCATCCGATCGACAGCGCACGCCGTCCATCGATCGACATAACTCCTTCAACATCGATCGACCTTGCTCATACAACATCGATCGACATCCGCTCTAAACCAAAAACCACTGTAAACGAAAAAGATAAATTTAATAACGAGTATCTAACTCCACACGAATTTGGTATTTTTAGGGACCCAGATGGCCACGCAAGAGCAATAGACGGACGTATACTGATGTATCTCGAAAAGATATTGCAGACATCCTTCAGACAACCAATGGAGAAGAAAATTTGTTCGTACATCAACGCAACATTCCAGAATACCAACAGAAGGTTACAAAAGAGTTATATGACGCAGCTGGTGGCATAGACAAAAGCTTCAAAATAGGGTCTCGCCATCCCACTCGACCATCTATCGATGTTGACGTCCAAACATCGGTCGACAGACAGCCAGAATTCGGCAGAAGAGCTATTGATTCCCACGGTACCAGGAAATTCTATTGGGAAGAGAAGGATCAGAATGGAGTCTACGGAGATGAACAGGGATACGCCAGAGATCTAGATGGAAACACCATTCGTCTTCACAACATGGATATCAGAAGAGTTCTGGAGAGAGCTTCGAGAGATGAGCCAAGCTACATATGTCTTCCTGAACATGCTAACTTATTCACACAGACCAAGCTGGTACCAGAGATTTACACCAAGGACGAGATCAATGAGATGTTCTATGGAGTCTGTGGAGAACAAGAGAAGAACAAAGAAGCTTTCCAGATGAAACTTGATGGTGTCTACTATCCATTGAATGATAGTATCAGTTGGCTAACTACTTGCATGGAGGAGATGAAGCAAGACATAGCCAGAATTCAACATGCTACCGACGTTGCTCGATCGACAGATATCAACAGACATCGATCGACGTTCGTCAATGCACATCGATCGACAACCAGATCCCAACATCGGTCGACGACAATCCAGCACGCCCACATACGATGAAGTCTCAAGAAAACTTTCGCACCAAGGAAAAGATAGATCAGTTGGTAGAAGGGATCTATAGAGCTCTAGAATCTACAAAAGAGAGGCTTGATGGGAGATGTGATGACATCTATTTCCCAATGGATCTTAACATTAGTGCTTTGACTTCCAAGATTGAAGCTATACAAGGGGAATTGGTGGAGATTCAGAGTTACATTGCCCGTCGACCAGAAGCATCGTCATCGATCGACAGACGCAACAACAAATCGACCGACATTCATCATCGAACATCGGTCGACGATGCTACAAACCGAGGCCGGATAGTACCAAAGATGACATCAGACATGTCCGACACACATTACCATGGAGAGGAGATCTCAGCTGACACTTACGCCACACTTACAAGACATCAGTTCAACCTTGAGAGTCTTGAAGAAAGATTGCAGAGGATGGAAAACACAACTGCAACAATGAAAGAAAAATGGCATCGAGAGACTTCACTGGTACATGGTTCAACAAGCGGAAAGAAGAGAAGGACACTTGTTTTCCAACAAGTTCCAGCTTTCAAAATTCCTAGCCCAATCACCTCCAAAGTCAAGTTAAATGACTATAACAAAGCGCTGAGTGGGAGACAACCCACTATTAGGTAATATTTATTTAGTTTTTGTTGATATACTATTTATGTTGGTTTTTAATTATTGCAGGTGATAAAAATAAAAATAAAAACACAAAAAGAGATCCGAGTAGACGATTGCCGTGAGTATCGACCGACGAGAAGCTGTCGACATCGATCGACATTGCCTAACCTGCTGCGACCGATATCAACATCCCTACATCGGTCGACATCCATTCCGGTGTGGTATATCGTTCTAACTTGTTACATTTAGTCCTTATGATTTAGTTATCACCATAACTCCGACTGAATTTTACACTGGGGACAGTGTAGTTTAAGTCTGGGGGGAAGGTTTACAGATAGTCATTTATTTATGAGTCTTATTAAAATGTTTTTCAAAAAGTTTTATTGAGTCAAGAAGGGGATAATGAACTTATAGATTTTTGCTTGTTATCTAACCACTCTTGAGCACCATTCTAGACTTACTGATTGCATATAGTACTAAAGATACTAAAGTGGATCAACCTGTCAATTATTCATACTTGCTGAGATTGTTTGAAGGAACCAAAGCTGACCTCCAACACTAAACTTGACACAACTGCTTGCCTTGGGGCTTGGTATGCATGGGATCAGATTCTTCAAACAAGACTGGAAGGTTAAGCCTTGTGTAGATAGATTAATCACCCTTTCTCTCTCTATTTTCGAAATATAGATAATTTAAAAAAAAATTATTATTATATATATCTATTAGAGATTTATTAGGAAGGAATTCGAACAGGACTTGGTGGCTACAGCCATTAAGGCTTGCTTCATTAGAATTCTATAGGTAAAGGATTAGAACATGACTTGGTGGCTACAACCATTAAGGCTTGCTTCACAAATAATCCTAGGATATAGGTCAAAAAGAAGTGAACAGGACTTGGTGGCAACTACCATTAAGGCCTTATTCATGGAAGCCTGTCCAATCTTGGTCAATGATCTTGCTAATATAAGCAAACTTTGACTAAGAGAGAAAATTAGTAGAGAGAGAGGATATGAACTAATGTTTACCTGCAGTCCAGATACTTGTTTGAAAGTCCTTGCATCCTTTGATCGATACCCCCAAAATAAAGCCTACATTTTTATTTATGCTAAGAAATGTGGTTGGTAGAGGGGAATGTCAGACAAGTTTAGCTAAGTTGTTGGCTAGATGAATTTGGTTGCTAAGCTACGATATGGCATAATGTTCTTTTGTGATTAGGACTTTTTAGATGTGGATTGCAATAAAGCAGAGGTTATGATTCTAAGTTTTAAATCATGCGAGTCCCTGCTGTTTTTAAAACCTCTTTCACAGAGGCTCCTTGTTTGTTTTGCTTGAGGACAAGCAAAAGTGTAAGTCTGGGGGAGTTGATAGACCATGGATTTGACACATTTTCATCCATGGTTTATAGGTGTTTTTACTAATAATTATTATATTATAGAGTCTATTTATTATATTTATAAGATTAGTAGTGATTTGGAGATAAGTGATGATTTTGGAGCATTTTGGAGATATTTGGAGTAAGCACCCGAGATGACCATCGAGCTCGACCATCGGTCGATATTGGAGAGGAATAATCGATCGATGTTCATATCTTGACATCAATCGACAGCGAAGCGCGCAGAAAGCCCGTTTGGTCACAGCCGACTTGAAGCCCAAGTCTTCACCAATTTACAAGATTAACCCTGACAAGTTTTAACCTAATTATATAAGTTTTGCCACCATGTTAGAGGCAAAGTGTGCTTTTATTCTTTTATTATTTTCACATCAAGGTTTTCTAGGATTTTGATAGATTGGAGAGAAGATCCAAAGTTATAATTTTTGATTGGAACTCCATTAATGTATATTTACTATTCTAATGAAGTTTTCTTACATAACTGTTCTTATGAATTGCTTAGCCATGTCTGAGTAGTTCCATTGTTAGATTTTAGGGTTTAAATAGGTTAGGAGAGATTAGCCCGAACTATTGTTGGGGTCGAATACGGTTACGACGAAGTTAACGTCCAAATCTCCGAAGAAGAAAACGAAAAACCTTCTTCGACAAATACTTTTTCAAAATAGATTCTTCCTTACGAAAAGCTTTGCGGAGGAAACACGAGACATCAGACAAGAGCTCGAAAAGGGTCGCTACGCAGCGATCGAACGCGTGTTCCGCTCGGTCGCTACGTAGCGACCGAGCCCGAGCGTGCGTCCGCTCGGTCGCTACGTAGCGACCGAGCTCTTCCGAAACGTCGATACGACAATAGTCCATGCATTCTCGTCTACCCTTCGATGCTATCTCCATCGAAGACCGTAGCGAACCCATTTCATGTTTCCCGCCATTCTAAGTCATCGATCAAACTTTACGATAAAAACCACGGGAAGTTCACTCTTTATCGAAAAAAGCTGTAATAAACGATTCGAGTCAGAAGACGGCCCAAAGGAACCTAAGACATGACTCGAGGCCCAACTTACGATTTCTAAACCAACAGCCCGTAAGCCGCATGACGGTTTACGCTTGGTTTGCGAGGAAAGATAAATGTCAAGTTTCCACGGATAAATACGAAATTTTGAAGATAATTACGAAGATCGAAAAAAATGAAATATCTCCATTTTTATGCTATGGCGGCTTAAGGGCGGAAGAGGAAAAGCGTAAACTGACCTAGGAGCAAGTATATAAGGATTCCTAGGCGAGAGGCAAGGGATTGGACTTTTCTCAGAGCAAACTTAGCACTTAGAGCAATTAGGCATATTTCCGTTTTTGTTATTCGAGTTGCGATTCAACTAGGTTATTGCCGTCTTAGGGTTTAGAACTAGGAATCTCGCCGACAGCTCTCGTAGCCCAGGCTCTTACCTTGTTGTAACGCTCAAACGCGAATTCGGAATAAGATCTACTTTGCTCTCATTTCGATTTCTTATACTTTATCGTTGTCATTATTGTGTTCTGATTGATTGGCTTGTGGTATTAGCAGATATCCGAGACCTCTGGGAAATTAGGTTTTTATTAGTTTCCTTATTTAAACGTAAATCGACAGTGCGAATTTCAGTTCCCACAGTTTGGCGCTAGAAGGAGGGGGTTACGGATCAATCTAACTCTCAACCACATCACGCTCAACCAGACATGTCAACTGACGACGCGGATAACATGCAGACACCTCTTAACGGAAGCAATGGCACTGATCTCCACACTCCCGCAGCGGACGTATCCGCGGCCAACGCACCAGCCACCGCCGCGGCGCTTGAGGAGTTTAAAAAGATGTTCGCCACCTACGAAAAAAGGTCGGAAGAACAGGATAAGCTCGTGAGCACCTTGACCAAACAAGTTGAAACTTTAACGGCAAGGACTCGAGCAATCCGCCCCCGCGGAACTACTAAAGTCCACGGGAAAAGACTCGACTTCGCATCCCCACTCGACATGCCTGGAGCCGCGCAGGAACGACCTTCGGGTCAAAACCCTAGCGAGAAATCTCCCATCGAAAAGGGAAACTCTGAAAGCCCTCCACCTCCCGCGAAGGCTTCAGAGGACAACAGAGTCGAGCAAGTCGACCTGGATCCTAGCAATGTCTCCAACGATACTGATGAGGACGTCGACAGACATCCGAGGAGGACCAGAAGCCGATTCACTCGGGAAAGCTCTCCGTTCGACAAACCAATGACAGAAGAGGAGGAAATCCTCTAGTGGAACGAACAAGAAGAGCTGGCTGAAAAGCAAACCGAGCTCACTCGCAGTAAACGCCGACAAGCACAGAAATCTGCTGGCGAGATGTCGGATATACGCAATCTTCGCGACTATATCACCAAGACTGCGGCAGAAGTAAGAGCCGTAAAATCCCAAATCCATCACTCTACCAGCGCGGCCCCCGAGATCGACAGGCTGCTGGAAGGGGCTCGGAAGATCCCTTTCACCACTCGCATCTCAGATATGAGGGTATCCGATCCAGGAAAAATCAAAGTACCGAAGTATGATGGTACGACCGATCCGAGAGCGCACCTTCAGGCTTTCAACATCACGATGGGAAGAGTAAGGCTGAAGAACGGCGAAAGAGACGCCGGCTACTGCCGCCTTTTCGTCGAGAATCTAGAAGGAGCAGCCCTCGAATCGTTTGCACGCCTTAAGCGAAACCCTCAACAAGGCGATGGACTACATCGTGATCGAGGAAGAAACGAAAGTCTTATCGCAAAAACATAAGTCGGCGAGACCATCCTCGAAAGATGTAGATCAAAAAACGAAGAAGAAGAACCCTCGTAACGACAAGTACGTCCATCACGAGGGGGAAGATCTCCAAGGAGCGCACAATTATGCGATCGGCTCGGACCAGGGCCGAACCACGAGTAATACGTGGACTCGCAATCAAGGATATGATGAAAACACCTTCTGGGAGTTCCACCAGTTGTGGGAACCGAAATTCGCACTGTCGATTTCCTTTTAAATTAGGAAAGTTATGAAAAACCCTAATTTCCAGAGGTCTCGAATATCTGTTAAACCACACGCCAAGCAATCAGGACACGCAATTAAAGACGAAAAGAAATAAGAAATCATAAAAGAGAGCAAAAGGAGTTTTATTCCGTATCCGCGTATGAGCGTTACAACAAGGTAGAAGCGTTGGCTACGAGAGCTGTCGGCAAGATTCCTAGTTCTAACAACCTAACACTGCAAAACCTAGTTGAGTCGCAGCTCGAAATAACAAAAACGGAAAGCTGCCTAATTGCTCTAAGTGCTAAGTTTGCTCTGAAAAAGTCTCCCCCCATGCCTCTCGCCTAGGACTCCTTATATACTGGCTCCCTGGTCAGTTTACACTTTTCCTCTTCTGCCCTTAAGCCGCCATAGCATAAAAATGGAGATATTCCATTTTTTCCGATCTTCGTAGTTATCTTCAAAATATCGTATTTATCCGCGGAAACTTGACATTTATCTTTCCTTGCGAACCAAGCGTAAACCGCTATGCGGCTCACGGGCTGTTGGTTAAGAAATCATAAGTCGGGCCTCGAGTCATGTCTTCGGTCCTTTTGGGCCGTCTTCTGACTCGAAGCGTTTATTATGGCTTCTTTCGATAAAGAACGAACTATCCGCAGTTTTTACGATAAAGTTTGATCGATAACTTAGAATGACGGGGAACGTGAAATGGGTTCGCTACGGTCTTCGGGAGATAGCATCGAAGGGTAAACAATAATGCATGGACTAATGTAGTATCAACGTTTCGGAAGAGCTCAGTCGCTACGTAGCGACCAAGTGCTCGAGCTCGGTCGCTACATAGCGACCGAGCTTCGGCCCGAGCTCGGTCGCTACGTAGCAACCGAGCCTCTGCTACGTAGTGACCGAGCTTCAGCTCGAGCTCGGTCGCTACCTAGCGACCAAGATTCTGCTCGAGCTAGGTCGCTACGTAGCGACCGAGCTTCGGCATGAGCTCGGTCGCTACCTAGCGACCGAGTGGAATGGATGTTCGGTCGCTACGTAGCGACCAAACTTTGGCTCGATCTCGGTTGCTACGTAGCGACCGAGCGGAACACGCGTTCGGTCGCTGCGTAGCGACCTTTTTCGAGCTTTTGTCCGATGACTCGCGTTTCCTCCGCAAAGATTTTCGTAAGGAAGAATCTATTTCAAAAGAGTATTCGTCGAAGAAGGTTTTTTTCGTTTTCTTCTTCGGGGATTTGGACGTTAACTTCGTCGCAACCGTTTTCGACCCCAACAGTTAGCCCCCCAGCTCATTAGAGTCGAGACTCTAGCGGGGCGGTTTGATGATTTTGGCAAAGTTAGGCGTATTGAACGAAGTTTACTTCAAACTCCGCCGAAGAGAGTTCTTGAGAAAGTGTTTATTAAAAAATATAAAATTCCGAGTCCTTACTTCTATAAGCAGTGAGCTCTTGTCATTCATTTGCTTCACACCATCCCTTCTTCACACCTTCAAAACCTCTCTAGCTCCAAATCTCTTGTTTTTAACATGTCTTCTTCCCATGGTGACAAGCATAGTTCCGATGTGGAGATGGGCGAGGCCACCACTCCGGCGCCGATTCTGACTTCTCCGGTCGAAGCGCCGGCTTGCGTTGCCGACCATCTCTCCTTTCGAGAGAGATTAGTTCGTCGCCAAGCAGAGAAAGAACATGTTCGAGCCGGCGCCGAGTTACCGTCCTCTTCTGCACTGGCCGTTGCTCCGGGTCACGGGACCGAGGGCGTAACTCCGCGAGATACGGGAACTCTTGCAGGCTCGGTCATTCTGGATGCTTCGGCTTTACCTGCTGGATCGTCCACGTCTCCGATTCTCGTCGAAGATAAGGAGAGGGCTGCTGACTCTATGCCTCCCCCTCCGGCCAGGAAAGAGATCGTCCTAGCGCTGCGCGCTCCTAGTGTTGTTCCGGTTGCTCAGCCTAAGGGCCGGAAGAGTAAGTTTACCAAGGGTGGTGACAGGGAATCTTTGCAGCAAAGAGACCCGAGCATAGCGTCGGGGCTTCGCGGAAAGGTTTGTCGCTCGCTTATTCTCTTGATTGTTACATATTTTTCTAAAGAAAAAAGAATCCCTAACTTTCTTCTCGTTTCGCAGTTCATGTCGTTGATCGACGGGATGATCAGCAAGTGCGGTTCTGAGACTAGTCGTCTCGCCAGGGAGTTGTTGGAGCTGCATGGTAGATGGTCTGAAACTGAGGCCATGCTGACGGCTGTCAAGGATTCTCACTCCGTGAAAGTGTCGAAACTCGAGGTCGCGATAGGGGAGCTCGAGAGGGACCTCGGGAAGACGGCGAGTTCACTGCTTAAGGAAAAGAAAGCCAGGAAGGCCAAATCTTCGGAGGTGCATCGTCTTCAGCGTCAGATCAAGGGCGATGCAGGGTTAGCAAGCCGCAGGATTCGAGAGGCCAAGGACGCTCTTCGCTCTGAGTTTCAGGCTCGCTTGGCGAAGATCTCCGCCTTTCTAGGCTCCCTCAAGTGCATCCGAAATAGGGATTTAGCCTTGGGGACGATTGAGGGCGGGATGGCCGTAGTTCAGTCATTCCAAAATGAGACTCCTCCGACCTTAGAGGCCGAAGAGGCCATACTGTCCGGCTGCAAGGGAGATTTGGCAGTCGTGGATGGGGATTTTGATCTCATCCTAGCTGACCTGAAATCCGCGTTCTTTCTTCCGCCGTGTTCAGAAGGCCCAGAGGGGAAAGATCCGGTGCTCGGAGAAAGCGGAGGTGATGCGGCTCCAGGCTTGGACGAAGCGACGGGTGAAGAGGGAGCGTGAGTTCTGAGGATGACTTTGGTTAGATCTCTTGCGGGAGATTTTTTTATGTTTGATGTTTCGGCCTTAAATGACCTCATTTCGTGTTTCGGGACAGGCCGTATGTGGCTTTGAATCCCTGCCATTCTGCGTTTTTATGACAAGATGATCTAGTTGCATTTTTCATAAGTGTATGTATGGCGTGGAAGAAGGGTGATGAGTTGTCATCTCATATCCTTCTTCGATGTGAAATGTTTCGTTCGAGATTTGTTTCGAGAGTATTTCCGCGAGATATCGACTTCGCGGGATATCTGAAGATGTCGAATATAAACATAGAGGCATGGTTTTGGGATCTCGTATCTTTTGTATATCATGCCTTGAGATGTTAGAGACCAGTGCGCTGGGTTTAGGGCAAGACCTAGGTTTACTTTCGGTTTTAAGATTTTATGCGGTGACTAGCCGGCTATCGATTTATCTGTCGCGATTTTAACCTGATTCGTACCAATTTAAAGTCTGCGATAGGTTCTCGGCTTATATGACTTGTTAAATACGAATCGAGCATCTCTCCGGAGACAATTTTTAAGCCAACCGGAAGTACTGGAAATCGATCGACAAGAAAGAACCAAGGTCGATCGACACGCTACGGTAAATATTGATCGACAATGTGGAAATAATGTCGATCGATGCTTAACTCCTGCTAAACCAGCCATGGAAAGAGTTTATAGGAGTCTACCACCCTTCGCTCCTAACCAGACGCAGACTAAGCGAGAGTTAGATAAAGCGATCTGCAAGAAAGCATTCAATAAGATCACGTATGAGATGCCATTGAGTGATGCCATAAAAGTATCGCCATCAACAAAAAAATATGTAAAGGACATGGTATCCAACAACTTTCCAACCGCTGAGCGCAGCTTCATGATGGTTTCGGAGGAAGTAAGTGCAATAATCCAAGGCGAAACTCTGATCAAGAGACCCGATCCGGGCATCTTTGTTTTAGATTGCAATATATGGAATAAAAGTTTTCCTCGATCCCTTTGTGACCTAGGTTCCAGCGTGAACCTCATACCGCACTATGTCGCGATATCCCTAGGATACAATAAGTTCAAACCTACCAAAATAACTTTGGTTCTGGCCGATAGATCCGTTAGATTACCTGAGGGAGTGTTTGACGACGTGCCGATAAGGATTAACGATTGTCACATCCCAACGGATTTCGTGGTGCTGAAATACCAGAATGAACCAAGGGATCCCATCATTTTAGGAAGACTATTTTTAGCTACAGCAGGAGTGATAATCGATGTCAAAGAGGGTAGAATATGTCTGAACATTGAAAACATTCCGATGACCTTCGACATGGATAAGCTGATACGACGACCTTTAATCGATATCTGTGAATTGACTGAAGAATCTTTCATAAACCTGTGCTCAGATGATCCCCTGGAGAAAGTACTCACATCTAGTGAAGAAGAAACATTTAGTGTCGACAATAGAGCTGAGGAATAGACACGATTAATGGACGCAAGTATGGAAATAGCGAAAGTTGATGACATAGAGGATGAAACTTAGGAAATCAACGTCAATCGATATGTAATGAAAGCTGTCGACTAACAACTATCCTCCTTGAAAGAATGGGATCCCGAAAAGGCTCCAAAGATTGAGTTAAAACAGCTACCCGCTGGACTCAAATATGCTTTTCTCTATAAAAATTCCTACCCCGTAATCGTGAACGCCAACCTGACCAAAGGAGAAATTGCGTTGTTATTAAATAGACTATGCAAATATAGGAAAGCCCTCGGATACTCTCTCGAGGATATTCCTGGCATTTCTCCAGATCTGTGCATGCACCGGATTCACCTAGAAGACGGTTCGAAATCGTCAGTGGAACACCAAAGGCGACTGAACCCGAACTTGAAAGAAGTTGTTAAAAAGGAAATAATTAAACTTCTAGATGCCGGAGTCATTGACCCGATTTCTGATAGCAATTGGGTCAGCCCCGTGCATGTCGTACCGAAAAAGGGCGGAATCACTGTAGTGAAGAATGACAAGGACGAACTGATTCCCACGCGAACTGTCACTGGACATCGAATGTGTATGATTATAGGAAGCTAAACGCTGCCACCGGAAGAGATCACTTTCCTTTACCCTTCATTGATCAAATGTTGGAAAGATTAGCAAATCACCAATACTACTGTTTTCTTGACGGATACTCTGGATTTTTTCAAATACCTATACATCCTGACGATCAAGAAAAGACCACCTTTACATGCCCTTATGGAACATTCGCGTACCGCAGAATGCCATTCGGACTTTGTAATACCCCTGCCACCTTCCAACGATGCATGATGTCAATCTTTACCGATATGATAGAAGATTTCATGGAAGTCTTTATGGACGATTTCTCAGTATATGCATCCAGTTTTAAAAACTGTCTCGATAACGTATGTAAATTTTTGGCAAGATGTGAAGAAAAGACCCTCGTTCTAAATTGGGAAAAATGCCACTTTATGGTTAACGATGGAATCGTCCTAGGACATAAAGTGTCCGCTGCTGGTATAGAAGTAGATCGGGCAAATATTGAGGTAATGACCGGCCTGCGTGCACCCACGAACGTAAAAGACGTGAGAAGTTTTCTCGGACATACCGGATGTTAAAGGACGTTCATACAAGATTTTAGCAAAATCGCTAGACCTCTCACTTCCCTCCTCTGTAAAGAAGTTAAATTCGACTTCACACCAGAATGCGTAAAGTCTTTTGAGGAGATAAAGAAAGCCCTGATAACTACCCCCATCGTACAAGCACCTGACTGGTATCTTCCTTTCGAAATCATGTGCGATGCGAGCGATTTCGCTGTAGGAGCGGTTCTGGGCCGAAGGAAAGACAAAAAGCTACATGCAGTTTACTATGTCAGTCGAACACTCGACGAAGAGCAGAGGAATTACGCAACAACAGAAAAAGAACTGCTCGGCGTAGTTTATGCATTCGAAAAATTTCGCCAATACCTGGTCAGTTCGCGAGTCATCATCCATACTAACCACGCTGCAATTAAATATTTAATGCAAAAGAAAGATGTGAAACCACGACTTCTACGATGGATCCTTCTACTTCAAGAATTTGACATCGAGATTAAAGATAAAAGAGGACTAGAAAACGGAGTTGCATATCATCTTTCCCGGATAAGAATAGAAAACAACGTCCCAATCGATGATTGTTGGGGTCAAAAACGGACACGACGAAGTTAACATCCAAATATTCGTAAAAATTAACATGAACGTTTATACGAAAAGTATTCTTTGTAAAGATTACTTTTACGAAAAGTCTTGTGGTGAAATATTGCGTTAATCTTGGTTCATTCATCAAAACTAAAGAACATGTTCATGAAAAAGATGCAAACAAGGTCGCCACGGAACGACCGACCCACGAACGGACCCGAGAACAAGTCGTCGCTACGTAGCGACCGACCAAGCCTCTCGTAGCGACCGATCCGCAATCGAGTCGGTCGCTATGTAGCGACCGACCAAGCCATTCGTTTGGTCGCTATGTAGCGACCGATCTATCGCGGACCCGGTCGCAACGTAACGACCAAACTGTCTCGGACATCGATCAACGGGTACGACCAAAATCTGTGCATTCTTGTCTGTTCCTCAATGCTAGCTCCCATTTACCGCAGTCATATCATTTCTCACTCCTATCGATCGGAGTTATCATTTAAACTTTACGATAAAAATCGCGGAAAGTTCATTTTTATCGATAAAAATCGTGATAAACGTTTCGAATCGAAAAACGGCCCAAATAGTTCTAAAACGCGATTAGAAACCCACTTACGATTTTTTAAGGAAACCCCCATAGATACTATGGCGGTTTATACTTAGTCCGCAAGAAAGGATAAATGTCAAAATTCCGCATATAAATGTTAAGTTTCCGCGGATAATCATGAAAATCGGGAAAAATAGAATATCTCCATTTTTGAGTTATGACGGCTTAAGGGCAGGAAGGGAAAAGCTCAAACCGACCTTGGAGGGAGTATATAAGGAGTCCTAGGCGAGAGGCACAAAGAGAGAACTTTTTCAGAGCAAACTTAGCACTTCGAGCAATTTTAGGCAATTTTCCATTTTTGTTATTAGAGCTGCACTCAATTAGGTCTTCCAGTCTTAGAGTTTTAGAACTAGGAATCTCGCCGACAGCTCTCCTAGCCCAGGCTCTTACCTTGTTGTAACGCTCAAATGCGGATTCAAAATAAGATCTATTTTGCTTTCTTTTCGATTTCTTATTTTTCTCGTCTTTATTTCGTATTCTGATTGCTTGGCATGTAGTTTAGCAGATATCCGGGACCTCTGGAAAATTAGGGTTTTCTTAAATTTCCTAATTCAAACGGAAATTAACCCTCGAAAGGATGAAGATTGTCCCGTCCGAAATCGCGTAAAACCCTAGCCCGCTAGTAGGACTCTCAGGGGAGACCACTTCGGCTCTCGGGTCAATTAACCTCATAGTCAAGGCTGGAACTATGGAAAATATCACGGAGTTCCTAGTTGTCGATAGACCTGCGTCATACAACGTAATCATGGGCACACCGTGGTTGAATCTTATGCAGGCAATTCCATCAACGTACCATCGTTGCCTCAAATTCTCAACCCCTCGCGGAATTGAAACAATCTGGGGAAACCCGAGGGTATCACAAGTCTGCTTCGCCGCAGAACTAAAATGAAAAAAATCAGATTCCGAGACCACTTCGAGGAAAAATTTGGCCTCCGACAAAAAAGCCCAAGAACAAGATTCGGCAGAACTCTTCTGGCAATTGTGGAAAGCCAAAATTCTAGAGGAAAAGCGCGAGCCAACCTGCGAACCCGTGGTATCCGTATGTCTTGACGAAGCATTCCCCGAACAATGCGTCAAAATCGGAGCCAACCTCCATGAACCTTTAAAGACTAAGCTCATAACTTGTCTAAAAAAGAATCTCCACGCATTCGCCTGGGCTGCGGAAGACATGCCGGGGATTGATATCAACATATCCTGCCACGAGCTGAATTTTGATCCAACCTTCAAACCAGTCAAACAGAAAAGACGAAAGTTGGGACCTGAACGCGCTAATGCGGTCAACGACGAAATCGAAAGACTGCTTAAGGCGGGTCGATAATAGAAGTAAGGTACCCGGACTGGCTCGCCAATCCTGGATTGGTCAAGAAGAAAAACGGGAAGTGGCGAATCTGCGTTGACTTCACTGATCTTAACAAAGCATGTCCAAAGGATAGCTTCCCCTTACCGCACATCGATCGATTAGTCGAAGCAACAGCGGGAAACAAACTCTTATCTTTTATGGATGTCTTCTCGGGTTAAAATCAAATTATGATGAACACTGACGATCGCGAAATAACTGCATTTATTACGGATCACGGAACTTATTGCTACAACTTGATGCCTTTCGGCCTCAAAAATGCCGGCGCAACTTATCAATGACTCGTGAACCGGATGTTCTCCGAACAACTCGGTATAACTATGGAGGTCTACATCGACGACATGCTCATCAAATCCCTCCATGCGGAAGATCACGTGTCTCATCTTGAGGAATGTTTCGTGCGATTAAACTTGCACAACATGAAGCTTAATGATACCACTCAAATTACCCTAAGGAGTGAATTACTCTGTCAAATAAGAGGTTCAGTTGCAGTACTTAGGGATCGAATCCACAAGGAGGTAGGGAACCTATTAAATCTAGTCAAATTATTAATTCTAAGTGTTTGTTGTTTTATGGTTTAAAAGTGAATAGCAATCCTAATTGAGCAAGTCTATTGCTCGACTAACAAGATGATTGGGGGTGTAACTTATTAGAAGATATTAGATGCATGGTTTCTATTCAGGTGTTGGAGATTATAATCCTAGAGAAGCCTAACAGTTGCATGCATGATATATTAGAGCTCAACTCCTTAATCACAGTGATCAGCGATGGTAATGTTTCACTGGTTAACTTACTAGATCTTGGATCTCAACTGTCGTCTTCTGATCACAAGAAAGTGTCGATCGATGATCCTATAGGGATATCGATCGATACACCTTTCGCAATATCGATCGATTGTCAGAAGACAAAATCGATCGATGATTCTAGCTAAGCCCTAGGCGCAGGTTGATAATGCTCACTAGTCTCTTAGATCAGTGGTTAGCATCTCTCTAGCAGTCCTAGCATGACATATTAGATTCAGGATAGGATGGTCAAGGATGCTTGACTCATGCTAATTCCTAGGTTCATGTTCTAGTTAGCAGGGCTAAAACAAGCATTAATGAACAATCAATCAATGAATATCACAACTTAACAAATCTATAGTTGGAGCTAATCCCTCTAACATATTTGAACCTTGAATCTAACAAGTGAACTACTCAGACATAACTAAGCAATTCATGACACAAAATATAGATAAAAACTGCATAGAATAGAATGGATAAATCAATGGAGTTCCAATCACAAATCTCTCTATGATTTTCTCTCCTAAAACTCTCTGCTGAAAATAAGAATACAATGGTGGCCAAAAGCTCTCCTGCCTCCTAACACTTAGGAAAGTATATAACTATTAGGTTAAAAACTCGTCAGGGGTAATCTTGTAATTTGGTGAAGCCTTGGGTTTAAAGTCGGCTGGAACTAAGTCGCGCATCTCGCATCTCGACATCGATCGATGGTACATCGATCGATGGTATAGGATGTACATCGATTGATCATAATCTTCAATCGTCGAGGATTCTCTTCTGTATCGATCGACGGCACTGGATGTGCGTCGAACGATTGCTTCTTCTTCGTATCGACCTCTAATGGTCAGCTCGGATGAAATTTCTTTTAAGCTTCTAAATGCTCCATAATCATCACTTGACTCCAAGATACTCCTGAACCTGAAAACATACCTAATAGGATAGAATATATAATATATAGATAGTAAAATACTTATATACCATGGATGAAAATGGGTCAAATCCATGGTATATCAACTCCCCCAGACTTACCATTTTGCTTGTCCTCAAGCAAAACAAACAGACAGTCTCTCTAAAAGAGGTTTGAAAACAGCAGGGAGTTATAGATTTAAAACACAGAGATCATCACCTCTACAATTTCGCAAACCACATCTAAAAAGTCCTAATCACAAAAGCACATTATGCATTATCCTAGCTTAGCAACCAAATTCAACTAGTCTACAACTCAGCAAATCATGTCTGACAATCCCCTCTACTAACCTCATTTCTTAGCATAAATATAAAAGTGAATGTTTTACCTTGGGAGTATCCATCACAGAATGCAAGGATTTTCAGACAAGTATCTGGAATTGCAGGTAAAAGTTAGTTCATAAATTCTCTCTCTCTAATTTCTCTCTTGAGTCAACGTCTGCTTATATTGCAAGATCAATGACCAAGATTGGACAGGCTTCCATGAATCAAGAATTAATGGTGGTTGCCACCAAGCCCTGTTCACTTCTTTTTTACCTATATCCAAGAATTCTTTGTGAAGCGAGCCTTGAAGATTGTCGCCTACAAGTCCCGTTCGAATTCTTTTATTGGAATCTTTATGAATCAAGTCTTAATGGTTTTAGCCACCAAGTTCTGTTCAGATTCCTCCTAACTAAATCCTAAGTCCTAATTAAGTACTAAATTTCGGATTTTTTTTTTTTTTTAGATAAAAAACTAACTAACTTCTCTAGGGTCGAAATAGTGAGAGAAAATGTGATAAATGAATCTACACAAGGCGTTACCTTCCAGACTTGTTTGAAAAATCCGATCCCATGTATACCAAACCCCAAGACAAGCGATTATGTCAGGTTTAGTATTGGAGGTCAACTTTGGTTCCTTCAAACAATCAAGACAAGTGTGTATAGTTGACAGATTGATCCACTTTAGCATCTTTAGTACTATCTGCAATCAGTAAATCTAGAATGGTGCTAAAGAGTGGTTAGACATTCAAGTATAAATCAATAATAAGATCATAGTCCCTTTTACATAGCTAAGCATAATTTATTAAAAATCTTTTTATAAGAATCATAATAAATTATATCAGTAAACCTCTCCCAGACTTAAATTACACTGTCCCAGTGTAACACAGTCGGATTTATGGTGGAAACTAAATCATAAGTACTCAATGTAACAAGTTAGGAAGATAAACCTGACAGGAGTGGGAATCGATCGATGTGCATCAGTATGCATCGATCGTCGTATGTGATTGTAGGTCGATCGATGTCGACGTCTCGTCCATGGTCGATATGGTGATCATCCTACTTGGGTCCTGCAATAAATCTGAAAGAATGAAAACGAAAGTAAATACTAGTAACTAAGAAAACCAAGTAAAATTACCTAATAGTGGGTTGCCTCCCACTCAGCGCTTTGTTATAGTCATTTAGCTTGACTGTGGAGGTGTGTGGCTAGTTGGTGGAAAGACAGCTACTTGTTGGGAAACAAGCATCCTCCTCATCTCTGCACATTCTTGACCAAGCTGCAATGAAACTTCTTGTGGCCTCATTATTTCTGGTCCATCTCTCATCCATCTTATGTATTGCATTTGAGATGTTTTGTAGCCTTTGTTGGGTGTTTTCAATACTGAACTGATGCCATCCTATCTTGTCGTAGGCGTATGCTGATAGCTCGTTCAGTTCCTCATGCATAGACTCCATTTTGTTTTGTATCAGCTGCTCGGCGTCTAGTGTAGACATGGTATCGATCGATGCGACCAAGTGTTTATCGGTCGATGCTGGTGCCTTACTGTCGATCGATGTGATGGTGCAGATATCGATCGATGCGGCTGGTTGTTGGTCCTTCTTGCGAATTGTGTCCAAATCTTGCTGTTGCAGATCAATTCTCGTGCTTAACCAGTCCACGTTGTTGTTGAGAGGGTTGTATATGTCGTTAATCTTCGTGTTGATGTATGCGATCTCCCATTCATCCTTCTTCTTTGCCAAACTTTCCAGTCCTGCAGAAATCTGGGATGTCTGTGGCTTGATGTCGATTGATGTTGCTTTGTTGGCGCCGATCGATGGTGATGTCATAGCTTCTTTCTCAAGAATGTGCTGCATACTCTCAATCTCTGTCCTCATCTGTGCCATACTTCTGAAAAGCTCGTTGTAACCTATGTCCAAAGGTTGATAAGTGTCATCTACCAATTTCTTCAGTTCATCTCCTAGTTTTTCCTGAGCTCCACAAATACCAGTCACCATCTCATTAATCTCATCCTTGGTGTAGATCTCTGGTGCTAGTTTTGTAGGTGTGAAAGAAGTGGCATGTTCTGGAAGACATATGTGACTCTCCTCAAATAGGGATGCTCTCTCCAGAATTTTTCTGATGTTGTCCTTCGTAACAGCGGTCATCTCACCAGCTACGCTCCTTGCATATCCAGACTCGTCTCTGTAGACACCATATTCGTCATTCTGTTCCCATCTGAACTTTCTGGTTCCATAGATGTCATAAGCGCGACGTCCACATTCGTTACGTCTGTCGATCGATGGTGAAGGTGCCCTGTCGAACGATGTAAGAGCATCCTTGTCAATCGATGTTTGGCCTACTGGTTGGCACGATTGGTGTGAACCAATTTCTGGATGTTCATCTGGAACAGCTGGGATGTTGTATGGAATGCTGCGTTGCTGCATAAACAAGTTGTCTGGTCCATTGGCCAACTGAAGAATATCTGCTATGTCCACTCTGGATACTTGTAGAATTCTCCCATCCATAGCTCTTGCATGGCCATCTGGGTCCCTGAAAATACCAAATTCATCAGGAGTTAGAAAAACGTAGTCAATACTCATATTCTTCTTAGTAAATAAAGAAAGTTTAGGTTTAGAATGAGAATCAATTGATGTTGATACTGGAGTTTTGGTCGATGGTAGACGTTTGTCTGCTGAATTTGGGTTTTTGGATCGAATGCTCTTCCTTGATGTTCCTTCTGATTTGTTTGTAATAGCATTCATCTTTTCTGCTATGGTGTCGTGAGAAGTAATCTGGAGTGCAAAACTCCTTATATAGGTATTGGTAAACCTACTTGGAATTGGCTTTAATATCGATCGACGTACCTAGTGTGGTATCGATCGATGCATAAGATCTTTTTGCTGGATGAGGGTGGGTATCGACCGATGCTGAGTAGACTCTGTCGATCGATTGTGGAGACGTGTTGTTCAAGAAATGGCTTGAATATTTTTCATCCTGCATAGCAATCTCTATAGATTTTTCCTTCCAGTAATCCTCATCATACTCCTCAGTAGGATCCTCATTAGATGAAGGAATTATTGTCTCTACTGCAAAACTTTCATGGAATCCACTGTCTATCCAACTGCCTATGGAATAGTCATCACGTCCTTTTTTGTTGGGTTGTTGAAAGGCAAAGTCTGGATAAAACTGATCTGGTTATGTGAAGTGGTCGACAGGTTGATTCCCGTCGAGCGACGTGGAATAGTGTTCATCGGTCGTCGGTGACTCATTGGAATCGATCGATGATGCAGTGTGAGTGTCGATCGATTCAGAGTCCACTGTTTCGTACTCTGCTCCACAATGGCATGCTGCAATGTAGCCAAGATCATTTCCAAGCTCCACGAGGTTGACTTGTTGTCTCACAACTCGAACTAGGTCATAGTGGACGTCTAGAATTATCAGTGTCAGACACAATCTGTTGGTGTTCATGTCACATACAGCTCCTACTTAGCCAGGAAAGCTCTTCCAAGCAGAAGTGAAGAGTTCCAGTTAAGCTTGATGTCCAGGACATGAAAATCTGCTGGGACAAGGGCATTACCAATCTATACCTCAAGGTCTTTTATGATGCCTCCTGAGCTTCTTTCTGAAAGGTCCATGAAGGTGAAAAATTCTGATGAAGACTCTATTTTCAGACCCAACTGGTCTGCCATAACCTTAGGTAGTATGCTGACTGATGCTCCTGTGTCAAAAAGTGCATGGGGAAATTCAATACTCTTCACCACACATGGTATTGTGAACTTCCCATGATCACTCTTCTTCTTCAATGTGATCCTTAGTTTCATCCTTTCCCTGACATGATGAAACATACTCTTAATATCCTCCTCAGTCTCCTTAGTCTCTCTGAAGAACATCCACAACCGGTGTGTGTAATAAACTTCATCAAAAGGTTTCTCCACTGGGATTCTGAGGACTCTCTTAGTGAAACCATCCATCTCCTTCTCATTAGCTTCCCTCTTAAGGTTCTTAGGAATTTTCTCCTTTCTTTTCCTTAACCTTCTTCCTTCAGTTGCCTCATCAACTTTCATAGGCTCTGGTGTAGTGTCTGAAGAGTTGGTTGTAGGTTCTGGTGAGTTTGCTAAAGGTTTAGGTGGTGGTCTGAGTGCGTTGATTCGGTCACAATCAATAGATGGTAATCGCACTCGGTAGGTGAGAGGTGTCCGTCGATCGATGAGAGGTGAGGGTGGTCGATCGATATCAGTCTCTCTCTGTCGGTCGACTGCTGGCTCATGCCGTCGATCGATTTTGATGTAGAAAGGGGAGGGTGGGTGAGGATGTTTTTCTGCGAATTCCTCATGAGTCATGATCCGAACTGCACTACACTCCGCAATCGATTCAGCAGATGACGTCGAACGATGGTTAGAGTAATTCGTCGATCGATCTTTGTCATGGTCTGTCAAGCGATGTGCATCCATTGACATCGGTCGACACCAAAGTGATCTGCCGAAACTCATGGAGCTTTCAACTTCAAAGTCTCCTTCTCCAAGCTTCTCATGCTTCACCACTTGCCAGAAATCATCATCTATGATGGCATTTACGTGGTGTTTTGCTTTCTCAACTCCTGCCTCTCTAGCCAAGGCTTCTTGCCTCTTTACAGTGTCTCCAGTCTGAACCACTTGCATTTCAAGCTTCCTCACCTGAGTCCCTAAGGTCTCAATCCTCGTGTTCAGACTATTGTAGGCGGAATCTATCTTCCCATTGAAGTTCACAGTGAGTTGTTTCTGTCCTTCCAAAACTCTGTCAAGCATTGCTTCAATCTTGCTTTCCTGAGTCTGTGGTGGTGGATTCTGGTAAAATGAGTTTCCATAGCCTCTTCTGTTGTTGCTGAAAGGTTTCTGGAACTGTGAACTCTGGTTACTCCTCTGACCATTGCCATAGAAGTTTCTATTTCCACCCTGGTTTCCAGACCTCTGAAATCCAGTACCTCCAATGTAGTTCACATCTTCTTCTCCTTCCATGTCTACAGCTACTTCTCCTTCAGCTGAGCAGACCTGCTTCCTAAGAAGCTCGTGAACCACATCTAACTTTGCTCTAACTTCGTCCATCTGCTCTTTCTCTAGGGATTCAACAAACTTCTTCCTCTCAAATTAGTGTTCTTGGTGCTGTTGATGTTTGCTATATTTTCTATCAGTCTCAAAGCTTCCACCGGATTCTTGGTGTTGAAGTTTCCCTCGCTAGCTGTATCAAGAGCCATCTGATACCTCAAGGCGATACCTCTGAAGAAAGTGCTCAGCAGTTGCACTTCGTTGAATCCGTGGTGTGGACAGTCTCGCTGGAAGAACTTGAATCTGATCCACGCATCTTGGAAACACTCTCCAGTCTCCTGCGCGAATGTAGAAATTTTGCTCCTCAAGTCTTCAGCGCGTGCCTCATCGAAGAAGTTTCGCAAGAAAGCATTCTTGATGTGGGTAGCTGCTTAAGCCAGTGCATCACTTCTCCAGTCAGAGAATACTTGAAGAGCTTGCACAATAGGTAGTCCTCGGGGGCTCCATCCATACCAATAGCAGCGATAAGATCCTCGAACCTCTCTAGATGGTCCATAGGATGCTCGTGCGGTAACCCAGAGTAAGGTATCTGCGACACGAGTGTGTATTACTGAGGCTTCAGCTCGAAATTCTGCTTCTGAATCTCTGGAAGTTGAATAGCTGATCTGTTGGCGTAGTACTCATCTGGATGATTGTAGTCAGCCAGTGCCCTTGGTCGAGCAGCCTCTTCTACAGGTTGAGCAGCTCCTGTAGAATCAGTATCAGGGATTACATTCCCCTGAGCGTCTAGTTTCTGACCTGTTGCATTACGCAGATGACCATCCTTGTCATACAGGTTTCCATTCTCGTCCTGTTTGAGAATAACAATCGTAACCATGTTTCGCGACTGATGATCGATCGATGTACGCGGTGTAGTATCGATCGATGTCGAACGATGAAGGTCTGGTGTCAGTCGACGGTTGGGTGTGAAAATCGGTCGACGTGAAAGCATCTGCGTCGAGCGATGTGGAACGTTGGTCTTTGCGGATCGTTCGTTCCAAGTGAGCAGGATCTTCTGAGAATAGCAGGTGTTTGTCCTTGTTGCTTCTGGTACTGCGGGGCATGCACCTGAAAAGACAAGAAAAAATTTTGTGTCAGAATGGGGGTAGAGAAAAGAATAAGAATTAATAACACTAAATCTAATGGCGATCATAGCTCCCCGGCAACGGCGCCAAATTTGATACAACTCAAATTACCCTAAGGAGTGAATTATTCTCTCAAATAAGAGGTTCAGTTGCAGTACTTAGGGATCGAATCCACAAGGAGTTAGGGAACCTATTAAATCTAGTCAAATTATTAATTCTAAGTGTTTGTTGTTTTATGGTTTAAAAGTAAATAGCAATCCTAATTGAGCAAGTCTATTGCTCGACTAACAAGATGATTGGGGATGTAACTCATTGGAAGATATTAGATGCAGGGATTCTATTCAGGTATTGGAGATTATAATCCTATAGATGCCTAACAGTTGCATGCATGATATATTAGAGCTCAACTCCTTAATCACAGTGATCAGCGATGGCAATGTTTCACTGGTTAACTAACTAGATCTTGGATCTCAACTGTCGTCTTTTGATCACAAGAAAGTGTCGATCGATGATCCTATAGGGATATCGATCGATACACCTTTCGCAATATCGATCGATTGTCAGAAGACAATATCGACCGATGCTTCTAGCTAAGCCCTTGGCACAAGTTGATAATGCTCACTAGTCTCCTAGATCAGCGGTTAGCATCTCTCTAGCAGTCCTAGCATGACATATTAGATTCAGGACATGATGGTCAAGGATGCTTGACTCATGCTAATTCCTAGGTTCATGTTCTAGTTAGCAAGGCTAAAACAAGCATTAATGAATATCACAACTTAGCAAATCTATAGTTGGGAATAATCCCTCTAACCTATTTGAACCCTGAATCTAACAAGTGAACTACTCAGACATAGCTTAGTAATTCATGACACAAAATATAGATAAAAACTGCATAGAATAGAATGAATAAATCAATGGAGTTCCAATCACAAATCTCTCTATGATTTTCTCTCCTAAAACTCTCTGCTAAAAATAAGAACACAATGGTGGCCAAAAGCTCTCCTGCCTCCTAACACTTAGGCAAGTATATAACTATTAGGTTAAAAACTCGTCAGGGGTAATCTTGTAATTTGGTGAAGCCTTGGGTTTAAAGTCGGTTGGAACCAAGTCGCGCATCTCGCGTCTCGACATCGATCGATGGTACAGGATGTACATCGATCGATAATAATCTTCAATCGTCGAGGCTTCTCTTCTGTATCGATCGACGACACTGGATGTGCGTCGAACGATTGCTTCTTCTTCGTATCGACCTCTAATGGTCAGCTCGGATGAAATCTCTTTTAAGCTTCTAAATTCTCCATAATCATCACTTTACTCCAAGATACTCCTAAACCTTAAAACATACCTAATAGGATAGAATATATAATATATAAATAGTAAAATACTTATATACCATGGATGAAAATGGGTCAAATGCATTGTATATCACTTAACCCGGCGAAATGCAGATACGCCGTGGAATCAGGGGAATTCCTCAGTTACCTGGTTACATACCGCGGTATCGAAGTTAATCCAAAACAGATCGGTGCATTGATCGACATGGCTTCACCCAAAAACAAGCGGGAAGTACAGAGATTAACCGGGAGAGTCACAACACTTAATCGATTCATCTCGCGATCAACGGACAAATGCTTACCTTTCTACGATATCCTACGGGGGAACAAAAAATTCGAGTGGAACGGTTTTCAACAGCTGAAACATTACTTAGCCACTCCTCCGGTTCTCGCAAAACCTGTCGAAGGAGAACCCTTGTTCTCATATATCGTAGTATCGGCAACGGCTGTAAGCAGCGTCCTGATCATAGAGAAGAGCGGTGAACATGAACCTATTTTCTACCTAAGCAAAACTTTGCTAGACGCTGAATCACAGTATCCGCTAATGGAAAAATTAGCATACGCAGTCGTAACATCGGCACGAAAGCTCCGACCGTATTTCCAATCTCATACGATCGTCATCCTCACGACCTTCCCTCTGCGGACGATTTTGCATAGTCCAAGCCAGTCGGGAAGACTAGCCAAATGGGCAGTCGAGTTAAGTGAGTATGATATAGAATGCCGACCAAGAACGAGTGCAAAATCCCAAGTACTCTCAGACTTTTTGGTAGAGCTACCGACGGGAACCATGACTAACAAAGAACCAAATTCAACATGGGTCCTTCACGTCGACAGATCGTCATCTAAGCAAGGATCGGGCATCAAAATTCGCCTCAAATCACCGACCAATGAAATCCTAGAACAATCGTTTAGGCTAGAATTCCACGCGTCCAACAAAGAGGATGAGTACGAAGCGCTCATTGCAGGGCTACCATTAGCTCACAAATTGAAGATACGCAACATCCACGCCTACTATGATTCTCAGCTAGTCGTAAGTCAATATAGCGGAGAATACGAAGCAAGAGATGAAAGAACGGATGCATATCTCAAACTGGTCTGAAATCTGGCTCAAGATTTCGACTGTATCGCTCTCACGCGAATTCCCCGCTCCGAAAACGTCCAAGCCGATGCTCTCGCGGCCCTGGCGTCAAGTTCAGACCCAGGTCTTAAAAGAGTGATTCCGGTCGAATTCATCGAGCACCCGAGTATCGGACCACCAATCGTTATCAACCTCATCGGGGATCAAGACGACGATGTGGAGGAGATAGCGGTACAGCTAGAAGAGAGATCGGAACAATCCGACTACGGCTGTGATACGCCGTGGCTGGAAACGATTCGAGCCTACATCATCGACGGAAAATTACCCCCCGAAAAATGGGCAGCCCGCAAAATCCGAACCCAAGCCGCGCGTTACGTGACGGTCGACGGGGAAATTTACAAGTGGAAATTTTTCGGACCGCTCATGAAGTGTTTGGAAGGAGAAAAGGCGAAAAAAGTCATGGAAGAAGTCCATTCTGGATCCTGCGGAAACAATTCCGGTGGAAGGTCACTTGCAGTGAAAATCAAACGCCACAAATACTACGGGCCGACGATGATCGGAGATTGTGAGAAATTCGCACGAAAATGCGAAAAGTGCCAAAGGCATGCTCCAACCATCCGACAACCAGCAGAAAATCTTTCTTCCCTCACATCACCATATCCCTTCATGCGCTGGGCCATGGACATCGTCGGACCCCTTAACAATTCAAAGCAAAAGCGTTTCCTCTTAGTCCTTACTGATTTCTTCTCAAAGAGGGAGGAGGCGGAGTCATACGCAAGTATAAAAGATGTCCATGTCGAAAGTTTCGTATGAAAAAATGTTATCTCTAGACATAGAGTTCCTTACGAGATCGCAACTGACAACAGATCACAGTTCATCTCCACCCGGTTCGAAGCATTTTGTGAAAAATGGAAGATACCATTAAACAAATCAACTCCCAGATATCCACAATGCAACGGTCAAGCCGAGACAATCAATAAGACCGTTCTAGACGAATATAAGAAATGCCTAGACGCTAAAAAAGGCAGGTGGGGGGAGGAACTCGAGGGAGTCCTCTGGTCACATCGCACGACCCCAAGACGAGCAACGGGAGAAACGCATTTTGCCCTCGTGTACGGGACAGAATGCCTGATTCCCGCGGAAGTCAAATTTCCCAGGGTCCGAAGAAGATTACTGCCTGAACGAGAAGAGCTCAACAACGCCATGCTCCTATACAATCTCGACCTCATCAACGAAAACCAAGATCAAGCGCTCATCCGAATTCAAAATTATCAACACGCAGCAGCAAAATACTATAACTCCAACGTTCGAAATCTCTGATTCAACGAAGGAGATTTAATTCTGCGCAAAGTCTTCCAAAACACCGCTGAGCGAAACGCGGGAAAACTAGGAGCAAACTGGGAAGGACCCTACAAGGTCATAAAAGTCGTCCGACCAGGTTCCTACGAGATAGCCAACATGCAAGGCGTAAAAAATCCAAGAACTTGGAATGCAATTCATCTCCAAAAATACTATCACTAAACAAATCGCTTCACAACCACCAAATTACGAGACGGCTTGATCTCCGAAAGGGGTACGTAGGCAGTTTGTTGGAAGACAACCCCTCTCTAAAAAAGGGGGGAGTGGGTACGTATACACGTACTCGTATACTCAAAAGTTCAAAATATCTGACCAGGCTTTCGATATTTTTGAAACTTTTCTACCTTACGAACCGCACAATCATCTTCGATCCACAAATTCTATTCGAGTTGTACAAGAAATCGCAAATTCACTAGTCACTAGGGAAAAATCAACCTTTGGCATTGCAAGACGACGCAAAAACGCCTAAGAAACTATTTCCCGCCAGACATCGTGTAGACGAATTCCTGGTCTCAAAAAGAAAAAGGAACTATCATACGCATTAACATCCTCTCAAACACGTACTCTTCGCGAAGATCCTGACGATAATGTCTTCCACCAAGTTCGTTGCTGATCACATCGAACTCCCAACGTCCTAAAGAGACTAAGCCATCTCGCAAAGATGACTCTCATACATCCGACATAAGGGTAATAGCGCTATAAAACAAATCCGAAAATTTGGTCAGCACTTCCAGGAGACTTAAAAATTATCCTTGGAGAGATGCTCGATTCCAACCAGACAAGTCATATAAGCCGAGAACCTGTTGTGGACTTTAAATCGGTATGGAATCAGGTCGAAACTATAACGGGATACGTAAGTTGAATTAGTCATCGCACCCCCTAAAACCAGAAGTAAACCTAGGTCTTGCCCTAAACCCAGCACACTGGTCTTTAACATCTCAAGGTATGATATCAAAGATACGAGATCCTAAAGCATGCCTCTATGCTTATATTCAACGTCCTCAGAAATCCCACGAAGTTATAATTTTGCAAAAGATTCTCGAAACGAGCCACGAATATAGGGTTCCTCTTGGGAGAAAGATATGAGATGACAACTCATAAGCTTCCTTCTACACCATCCACTTACTCACATAAACGCAAACTGAATATCCATTCATAAAAATCCGCAATACGGCCGGGATTCAAAACCACAAGCGGCCAGTCCGAAAACATAAACACAGCCATACAAGGCCGGGGCAAGTACTAATTCATAACAAAAAGAAAATAATAAAAATCTCTCAAGCGAGATCATAACCTTGATCGTCATCTGGAATCTAAACCTCCCCTTCACCCATCGCCTCGTCCAAGCTCGGGGCTGCACCGCCTCTGTTTTCCCCGACCACAGGATCTTGCCCCTCTGGGTCTTCTGAACACGTCAGGAGGAAACACTCGGACTTTAGATCGGCCAAGACAAGGTCGAAACTTCCATCCATGGCCGCCAGATCTCTCTTACAAGCGGACAACCTGGCTTCCTCGGCCTGCAAGGACGAAGGGGTTTCACCTTGGAGTGCCTGAACCACGGCCATCCCACCATCGATTGTCGCCAGGGCCAAATCCCTGCTGCGAATGCACTCGAGGGAGCCCAGAAAGTCGAGGATCTTCGCCAAACGGGTCTGGAACTCAATGCGGAGTATATCCTTGGCCTCCTCGACCGCACGGCTCGCTGACCCTTCACCACTTTCGATCTGACGCTGAAGTCGACGTACCTCCGAGGACTTGGTCTTCTTGGCCTTCTTCTCCTTGAGAAACACCCAAGACAAGGGTCTCCAAACACGCATACCTTTCAAGCAGTCCTTGGATGGGAACTAACTTAAACAACAATCACTGCGTATCAATGGTCAAGCAAGACCAAATACATCTTCTCTAAAAACGAAGATCGTAACTTTCTCACTACAAAGGATATACCTTTCGGAAAAAGCGAGACGTCGTAAATATTTTCGAGAGATATTATCCAAACACACGGTCCGTACGCGACTCTAAAAAAAAAACAAAATTGCCCGTCAATTGGCCCCGACGGACAAACCCAAAACGTTCTCAAAAAAGAACTCGTAGTCTAACTAGGTGGAAATCGCCCACAGGCAAAACGAGAGCCGATCAGTCGTCGCACAGCCTTAGAGCCGAAAGTAAACCTAGGTCTTGCCCTAAACCCAGTCCTACTGGTCCACTAACATCTCAAGACATAATACGAGATCTTAAAAACATGTCCCATCGTCTATATCTAATACGCTCACGAAACTTCGCGAAACTTCTAAACGTTTCCGAACGCCCTCGTTCAGTAAGAGCAAACGAACAAGACGATAAACTAAGAGTTAAGATACGAAGTGACTACTCGTATCTTTCCCTCACACTTGGCAGAAGTATAAACTAAAACGCACAGAATGTCAATCATTCATCATATATATAGAAGCCGCAAAAAACGGCTAGGACCCAAAGCCACCAAACGGCCGGTCTCAAACACATAGTTCACATAGCCTCGCAAGGCCATAACACACATAAATCAAATACGGCCACACTCGGCCTAGATACATCAAACCTCGAAATAAAACTAAGGGAAATAATCCCAACAATCCTCAAAGCTCAAAGTCGAATAACCCGGACATGGAGACCCCGAACGAGCTCGCAGGCTGGTCCACCTCTCCGTCCGAGACTCCGGCACCTTCATCACCAACGCCGGTTCCCGCTTCCGCCGTGTCCTCCGAGACCTCGATGGAATCCCAAAGCTGTCGGGCCCTTCCTTCGATCGGAGGAACCAAGGATTCGGCATGGGCACACCCGTTCATAAGACCCGACATCTCAGCGACCTCGGCAGGAAAAGAGAAGTCCTCGTTCTACGACTTGTAGAGGGTAGTAACCGAGCCACGGCACTCGCGAAAATCGCCCACGAATTCTTGAGCATCCTTAAAGCTCTCGAATTCGGTGGCAAACAAAGCAGCCATCCGCTTCATTTCGGCGACAATCGCTCTCTTTCCTCTCATCTCCGCACGGACAAGGGCCCGAGAATGGAGCTCAGCCTGTCTCCGGCTCTGTTCTTCGACCTCCTTTCGAAACTGAAAGAGTTCTCTTTCAGCCTCCTCGGCTTTGAAGCGAGAGATACGCGACTCCCGGAAACTTCCGTCGAGCGCCGCATTGAACACCCTCATCCCCTGCACGAACTTAAGATCGGAAAAGGAAACAAAAAAAAAATATAATTTAGATCAAAGTTCAAAGGATAAACCTCGTTGATTAAGCTGGAGCCTTCGGCGACTACTTTCCTCCTCGACTCTTCGTCCAGCGACTCATGAGTAGTAAAACCGGGAGGGAGGTCGGTAAAAAAGTCCCTGAGAGTTGTGAGGTAGTCGGGAGAGACCATGCTCGGCGTGAGGTGTGCGTTTGGCGACCTCACGGGCCTCTTAGGAATCGAAATGTCTTGCGAAGGCAGAGGCGAGCCACAAAGAGCTTTGTAGTACGCATTCTTTGCTTCTCCCTCAACTTCAAACTTTTCTTTCGGGGCGATCACCTCATTGGCAGAAGAGTCACCCGAAGATGAGTGTAAGGAAGAATTCCTCTTTAAAGATCCTTTTCTTGAAGACATTTTCTTTGAACAAAGAGAGATCTTGGAGAAAAAATTTCTATCTTTGAGGAATATTTTCTTAAGGGAAGAAGTGAGTAAAGATTTTGAAAAACTTACTTCCCTTACTTATACAATTGTTTTTACTATTCACCTTCAATCTTTCTACAAACGATTACGTCTAATTCCACCTAGAACAGACCATACGGCAAGCTAGGACCTAACACCCAGGTCCACGGATCCTAGCTAGCTAGGGGGCTAACTGTTGGGGTCAAAATCGGTCACGACGGAATCGATGTCCGAAAGTCCTCAGAAAAACCGAATCTCGTTCAAAACTTCAAAAAGTCAAGAAAATGAATAGCTGAAACGGATCGCCCGGCCAGCTCGACCATGACACGAGCCAGCTCGCCTGGCGAGCACGACCTTGTTGCCGGTCGACTCGCCGGCGAGCTCAGCCGCGACACGAGCCATCTCTCCCGGCGAGCACGACCGTGTTGCCGGTCGACTCGCCGGCGAGCTCGGCTGCGACACGAGCCAGCTCGCCCGGCGAACACGACCGTGTCGCCGATCGGCTCGCCGGCGAGCTTGACCGTGGCACGGATCTGCTCGCCCGGCGAGCGCGGCCAATTCTCTGTGGACCATTCCAAACCCGGTCCCATCCCATAACCATGCATCTTCGTCTGAAGTTTCCGTAACTCAGTATTCGGATCCGTGGATACGACACCAATGTTCCGTCTAAAAAACATCGTCGAAAGTATTCGGGAAGTTGGAAAGGTTATGTCTCTCGAACGGTTTCCTATTCTTCGTAGTAGAGCAGGTTACAGTTAACTTAACACCAACTGCCTCGGCTATGCGAAGAAACAGGGTTCCGTTGGAAGAACCATGCCTATGCCAACGGATACTTCGCGAGTAAAATCGTAAAAATGCTTAAGTCTTGATACGGCCTAAAGAGGGTCCGAATTGCGGACAACGGCCCATCTATGGTCCCAAAATATTTGAGCCCAAAGACTGGTATGACGGTTTATCTCATCCGCGGGAAGAGATAAATGTCAAATTTCCGAAGATAATCACAAAGAAGAAGGCAATAAGAAAAAGCCCACTTCGCGACAAATCTGGCCCAAGAAGAGGTAAACCAACCTAAGGAGGAGTATATAAGGAGGACCTAGGACGAAGAGGGAGGAGAGAAGAGCACATCAGAGTAACTTAGCACTTAGAGCAATTTAGGCATCTTTTTCCGTTTTTACTAATCGAGCTGCGACTCAACTAGTTTAGATTTAGGTCGCTAGACTAGCGAACATACCGACATCTCTTGTAGCCTAGGTCTTTACTTGTTGTTCACGCTCAAACGCGAATTCGGAAATAAGATCCTCTTATTCTCTTTTTCTGCTTATTTGCATTTTATTCTTTCATATTGATCGTGTCGTGTGTGGCCCAGCAGATAACCGGGACCTTCAGGGAAGGCTAGGTTAACTTGGCTTTCCTCCGATTAACAAAACTCGACGGTGTGAATTTCGGCTCCCACAATCTCCACATTCACTGCCTTTTCCACTAGCTCGGTGAGACTCTCGTAGTTCTCGACTGCTAGTCTATTTTCTAACTCTGGTTTTAGACCAAACAGAAAGTTGGATATCATGGTCTCCTCATCATCTTGTCCTCGCAGCACGTGTCGACCCAGTCACATAAATTCAGATTCATATTCTCTAACTGTCTTATCTCCTTGTACCAAGTTTGCAAACTGGCGCTGAAGCCTTCGCTTGGATTCAGGAGTGAAGTACTTGCGCTCAAATTCATGTTTGAATGCCGCCCAAGTGGTGACCAGATGTCCCACTTGGCGATCCCTACTCTCCCACCATTATGCCGCGTCTTTGTCTAAGTAATACACTGCCATCATCTTTTTAGACTCTTCGGAACACGTCAGGGTCTCAAAGTTTTTCTCCATAGTTCGAAGCCACTGGTCGGCTTGAAATGGATATGTCCCTCCTTCAAAATGTGGTTTCTTTATTTTCTTCATGGCAGTTATCAACGGAAACATCGGTGAAGGTTGTGGTGGCACGAGTGGCTGAGGTTTTTCTTGAGGTTGTTGTAGTGACCTTGCTATCACGTCATGAAGCATCTTCAAAGTGTGCTCCATTCCTTCTCCTTGTTGTGGTTGATTATGAACTTCTGGTTCAATCGGGTTGTTCCGCCTTATTGGTCTTGGTCCTTGGACACTCGACTCGCTATCATCTGTTTCCGGTCTTTCCCTTACAGTACGGTTTGGTGGAAAGTTTTCTTCTGGTGGTATCTCTGGATCTTGTCCAAATAGATTGTTGTTTCTTCCTACATTTTCTTCACTGGATCCTTGGTTAGTGTGTGCCAATGTTTGCACCCTTCCCTCGGATTCATATCCCAGTCCTCTTCTTCTTGAGACTCTTTCTGTACCCAGCATCTAATCATGCTCTCCTTCACTCCTTCCCCTTCTGGCCATCTGCAATCCATGAACAGGGAATTTCCTATTAAGAATTCTAATTAAAACGGAACTCTACTGGTTTCCGAACACATCTTTTGCGACACATTTGACTCGATAAAACACGGAAGATACGTGATTGACCGCATGATCTAAACCATGCTCTGACACCACCTCTGTAACACCCCCAAACCATTTTTAGACATCGGTCAACCACTCGGGAAACAATCAAACAAGAACATGCCCGAACGACCTTCCTCTGCCAAGTTTGGAAGTGTCACAACGGGTTGAGAATATACTTTCCAAGTCACAAAACATAATTCTGTAACCCAGAATATCCATTCAAAACTCGTTTCCTCTAATCTTCGGCCTGAGGCTTTGCAACCCGTACCGAATCATAGAGTTGTGTTAGGTTGGACTAACCTAATATCAGATTCAACACATCATGAATATAAAACATACTTTATTTCATATATATTAAACATGAAGTTCACAAGCCCAAAATATTATACATAGGGTCCATGGACGCAGCCGAAAGTAAAACATACATTAATATATCTTGAAAACGAGTCTTTTGCAAAAGATGTCCAATCTACACCAGCTCCAACAGTTCCGCGAGCGTTATGGTCCTTTCTACTGGTCACCTGCAAAAGGATGCGAGGAGTGAGTGAACTAGTTTCACTCAGTGAGCCAGGGTTCCCTATCTAGCATATACAACTACCTGTCAACCTAAACCCAACCCCAAACACAAGCAAAACGGGTAGTTCAACCATCAATATTCAAGATAATAAAGCATGACCGATTTAAGCAATAAACCACAAAACCATAATAAATCAAAACACTCTTTATGAGTGTCACATCAATCAACCATATATATACTCCTAGGGCCCAACATAATCATTCTTCCTCCACATAAGGGACACCGGCAATCACTTCACTATTACACCACACAAGCGTAGGCGCTCGAGAATCGCCCGGTCACGGTCCTCAATCGAAATCGCCGTGCCCCGGTCCTCTATCGGACTCGCTGGGGGCTGTCAGATCCAAATGTGACACTCGGCCTTGGTGATCAAGCCAAGTTAAACCGAGCCCACCACTTTCCAGACCACGACCGGCTTAGTGGTACCATTTGAGGAAGCAATGACCTGCAACTACTACTAGAACCACCACAAGGTTTTCACACAACAGTACCAACAGAAGGTACACACCATAACAACATATAATAATCACACAATCACAATAACCCGGGTGCTTAAACTAGTCTTGCTATCTACTTAAGCCAGACATCGTCTCAAGCCTCGGATCAACAAACTGACACGTAGACCGGTCCGGCTTTCATAGCTCGGAAGCCGTCTCCGATGTCAGGAACCTGCATTAAAATTTTGTTAACAAACAATTAGCCGTGACTCACAGTGATTAAGCGATGTGGCTCGACTCTTTGATTCCGGATGTTGACCAAACCATTTTTATCCCCTCCAAATCTTTGTCTTGGTACAGTGATGTTAAATCCCAAAACCCAACGTCAATGTCTTGAATGGACTGGTCTGGACTGATCAGAACTCGGAAAGAACCTTATTTCTCTTCTGGACAGTCTTTCGGAACTTCCCGGCAGTTTATCGGTTGTCAGAAATGTCTATACTTCTAAAGCACCTCATTTCTTTCTTTCTCTCTCTCTAAGCCACATTTTCGAGTGTCCTCTTGGTGTTTCTGAATAAGGAAAAATGAACCAGGGTAGCTGGGTATATATAGAAGTTGCCTGCCAATAAGAATGAGCCACCTGATCGCCTGTGTGTCGTCATGCATGCTTCCGGTCGCATGCGTGGAGACACACGGGCGTCCACATGCCCTGTTGCATGCCTCATTTATATGCCAGGAGACACCACCACGTCCACATGTCTCTCAGCATGTCTGGGGTTCATGCGTCGCTACACATGGGCCACTGGATGTCAGCTCGCATGCGCTGTTCGCAGATACTGCGACACCTCGTGCTTCTGCTTGTCAAGCTGCATGAAACACTCCTTCCTGCGGAGACGCGTCGTGCTTCATAGACAGATAACTTAATAAGTTATTGACACCAAGTTTTGATCCCTTGCGTTGTGACACCTCGAGCTTTTCGGTCAATTTGCGCGATTTTGACCCTTCCGGCATATTTTTGATCCGTGATCAATCCCAAATATTTTTCCGTATCCAATCTGATGAACTGAATATTTTTAATAAACTCCGGACTAACTTTAACCTTGAGGGTAAATATTTTCCGAGCCTTCGGCTTCCCCGAGAAATTCCATAATACTGTAATTAGGGTTTTTGTCCAACTTCGGGTTTTTCCGTCAATACCATTCCAAGCTCTGTATTTTTTTTTAAAGATGGGGTATTACAGATATGAATCCATCGATACGTTCATCATCACCCATTATCAGATTTTCAAATCTTGAAGCCAGATGATCAAGTCTCGTTCTCCGCACACTGGTGTTTCCTTCAAATTGATTGGTCATTGTATCTCATGCTTCCTTAGCTGATCTTGAACCGATCCAAGTCAATGACCGAGAATATAGCAGTCAGTGCTTTATATTTGAATTTAGATCATGCCTTATCTGAGTCAGTCCATCTGTCTTTTGGTTTTGGCGTCCGAGACTTATTTTCCATAAGCATGGTGGGGGAAGACCAACCTTCTTCTACAGCAGTCCAAGAATCTTCATCAATTTCTCTGATAATATGTCGCATTTTCGCCTTCCAATGTCCAAAGTTTCCACTATCAAGCATGATAGGCTCTGCACAGTCACAAGTTCCTTCATGATTTCCATGAAATCAGCAGGATCTCAACTCGTTAGTAGTATTTGATATCATAGAGATTTTCCGCTCTGATACCAAATGAAAGTTCAAAGACAACCAAGTAAAAAAACACACAAGAGGTTTCAAGAACACTTTCTTGTATTATTAGAAACAATTTAAACAATCTTCCTAAATCTGTTTATTCCGGTTTACTCTCAGTCACACACGACTAGAGACGGACTAATTTATAGTCTTTCAAATACAAAGACCAAGACACACAAGTAACTCGTCTTTCCTAGCTGACAAGATGATACACTAAAAATGAATCATTGCTACTGTCAAGTTTAACAGTTGTAAATGTAATATTTGAGATTCAATCTAGAGGACCAGTTCACACTTTATCCTTATGAGTTCTATAGCAAGCTAAGAACAATAATGAGTTTTAATTTCAATGATGACGTAGGAAACAAGTAACAAGAGGTTGTATTCGATTTAAAAAAGAAGCTTGCCTAGGGTAATTCATTGGGTGCTGATATTGAGCCAAAAAATTATTCAAGCGCAATAAGAAACCATCTAGAACTCGGATCACTCCACTGGATCAGCCCACTATCGTGGTGCGGCTCCCTTTGCAAATAAATCTCGCTGCCTAAGCTTTCCCTTGGAACAAGATGCGATGGCAAGCCTTAGAGATCAAGTCCGATAAGTCCACTTAACACCCTAATATCTACTTTCGCTGATTAGGGTTACTAAGCTCATTCATATTATGTCAAGTCATCTCCTACACGGTTAGAGAGGTGATTAAACTTAAGTTCAAACATTAAGTGATCAGATTAATGCAAGCAATAAGAGCAATATAAATGAAGATACAAGAGAATTGCTTATCAATGTTTAGCTCGTAAAATCAACACCCTAATACCCTAGGCGAGCTAGCTGACTACTCGATCATAATGCAAGATTTCAAAGACAACATTTCTGAATAATAGTGGATATGATAAAATAAGAAACAAGGGTTCATGATACTCTTCTTTAGGCGAGAGATGAAGCCTTCTCCCTTACAAGTTGCAATCGCCAAAATACAAGTCTCTGTCTCTTGCAAAACTAGTGTAGTAAAGTAAAATAGATAAGGTAGTGTTTTATATGGAGGCATCGATAGGCTAGAAGGAGGAATAGTGTAGCTAGGGAAAACTCCTGAAATATCTTTGGAGGAATAGTGTATCTAGAAGGAGGAATAGTGTAGCTAGGGCAAACTCCTGAAATATCTTCGGGCTGCTCCGCCTGGCTGTTCCGCGTGAAACGCTCCAGAATGCCATATTTCTTCATGCATCCTCTCCTCCATTCTTCTGCCTACTTCGTACATGAAATAATCACAAAAGGACTAGACAGGTTCGATAGAAGATTGGAATACCTCAAGAAATACATATACTATGATGTTGAAAACACCATATATCAATTCCCCCAGACTTAGATTCTTGTTTGTCCTCAAACAATGTCAAGCATCAAGAACAGAGAGAAAGGTTTGAAAGTGTGGGAACTCGCCTATTCTCAATAACCATACCATAACCACGAATCTCTGAACCATATAAACAGACGACTAGGACTATACACCTTTACCGGAACCCCACTGACTGCTGTTCAAAGATCGGCTCCATAATCTAAATCTCCTGAACCTGAAAAAGCTATACTTTCGAGACAGAACTCCTTTTATTCAATTAAGAGTTGTGTGAGCTTCTCATCACAAGCACTATTCAGGGTAGACGGGCTAGGTGCGAAACAGGCTATTTTAATGATGAGCTAAGAGTGTTTCGGGGTTACCAAACTCTGTAGAGCATGCAGCATATCGCGCAAAACTGCAAGAGAGGACGGTTCCATTGATGTCCACAGCCTTTACTCGTTTTTGCTCTATTCGGTGCGGGAACAGCTGTTCTCGTTTGACGGAAAAGACGACCTGATTGTTCTGCTTCTTCTTTTCTCTATATACCCTTCGTATTTGGCACTGACTCTCTGCTCAACCTCACCAGTGGCTGCGTCACTTGAATTCATCTCCTTCCCCATCACCATACGAACAAATGAAGAAGATTTGATTTTTTTTTTTTTTGAAACTGAATAATGGTGAGGTGACGGAGGACGAGGTAACATGTTTGATGATGAGGACGGCTGCCACTGGTATCTCTTTTTAGCCTTAGCCTTGAAATTGATTTTCACCTTTTTATCTTGCGCAGGTTCACAGGGTGTGAGAGCAGCTGTTCTCGCTTTCCGATTGATCCCCATGTGTTTTGGGATCTTCATGGCATTAACGAGTAAGAGGCTGCGTTGATCTTGCCATCTCCGGCCTTTTTGCACATATCTGCACATGTGAAACTGAAAAACAAATGCAAGAGGTGGTAACAATGGTTAAGGTACAAGGTGGGAACTAGCTAAAAATGAACTAGCCACTCAGGATCAGCAAGATGGATAAAAGGAATAAAAGGTCATGAGTGTTGATCTCGTTTCCCTGATCTAGTGCCCATAACAAGAAGAATTTCAGTCAAGATTAAGTTCAAGTTAGGTGGAGTTAAGTCTACCCAGTGTAACCTGATCGGCTGAGAACTTCTGGAGAGTCAAGTGAGATAAGTCAGGGTGTTCCAGGTCCAGATTGTGGCTTTCATCACTGCTAAGGTCAATGAATAAGATAGTAAGGCACGAGGTGGTTAAGAAATCATCACAAATAAAGGTCATGATTCCCACAAGAGTTTTAACTGACTCGATCCTAAAACAGACTCGATAAAACATAGAGAGCAAGAAAGAAAATGACATAGTAGCACAGAATCGCCTCCCCCAGACTTACTTCACACCATCCCTGGTTGTGAAAATAAATCGAGGAAGGCTAAAACAAACCAACACAAACAAGAAAAATAAATAGTTCATATGGATAAGACAATGGGATATAAAGTAGTCCTTGCGGACTCAGTCAGAATCCTCGCTTCCGGAGTATCCAGCATTGCGCCTGTTTCTGCCAAGACGCTTTCCTCCCGCCGAAGACTCAGCCGGCTACTTCCCTGCTCGCCGGCTTGGTTGAGGAGTGTGTGCCTGCTCCCCTGCTGAAGTATGACTCTGGAAGCAGCCTCCAGTGATTGCTCTCAGAATCCTCTTCATGAGGCTGTTGTTCTTGTGCTGTGAGTCTATTATCCATCGGCGGTGGGTGTCGGCGTCTGCGTCATACTCGATCAGTCCGAGGTCATACTCATCTGGGGTCGTGTCGTCCATCTCGACATCCGGAGGAGTAGCGCGTGGGTCAGCACACAAGAACTTCGGTTCAGGAAGGAACCGGATGTTCTCGAAGACCGATAGGTGGGTGATCTCTTGCTGAGGGAGCGGGCAGTAGAGCTGGTGCTCTTCTTGATCCTGGAACTTGTAAGTGTTCTTGTCTCGCAGGATGTGGCAGTTGACCAGGTAGGAAATGTCAATGTACTCCGGTTCGGGTAAGAAGTTGTACACGCTGAAATGAATCCCGAAGTGTTGGAACAATGGCGTAAGCAGGCTCCCACAGCGGTCCTTCTTCTGGGAGCCCCTCCTCCGTGTGGTATGTTTCTCGGAGAACATCCCGGCGAGAAGGTAGCCGCGGTTTGTTCTCACCGACGCAACCGATATTCCAGCTCTCGTGGCCCTGATCTGATCTTCTAGTCCAGAGTACAACATTTGTAACTCGCCGTTTGTGACCTTAGAGGTCTGATCTTTCGCGAATAACAGGTTGCTGAGGCCCTTGGCAATGATCCTGATGCTTGGATTGCGGATGAGAGACTGGTTGGCGGGGCGCGGTTTGAAGTCCCCTGTTGCAATCAGCTTCCAGAACTGCTGAGTGGGAGCGAACCCCTTAACCAGGTTGACCTCACGAGAATCGTCGGCTAAGTTGTAGACCTCGTTGAACTGCGTGAGCGGGAGTGAGCATAACTTGCCCGCGGCCATGAAGGTGAAGGAGGCGGTCTCAAGAGTGGGATTGTAGATATCCTCGAATTGGACCTCAGTCGACGCTAGCGCTTGTCTGACCAGCTCCGGGAAGACAACATGGGGGGCGTAGCAGATGTCGGCTATCCCCATGGCGGTGAGAGTGTCGCATACATCACTGTCTAAACCGAGGCTGGCGAGGACACGAGGATCGACGAAGCGCGTAGGTAAGATGTTAACGCCGAGAAGAGTGTTGTAAGCCCTCGCCTTAGGCTTCTCCCAGCCTTCTACGTTGTACTCGAGAAGGTTGGGATCCTCTACATCGATCAGCAATCCATCTTCCTTGCGAGGCCACGGATATGAAGCCGAGAGTCCAGCTATAGGTGGCGGTGGGTTCTCGCGAGAGTAGACAGGTTTCTTGACTGACTTTTACGTGGTGCGTGGAGGCATCTACAAAACAAATAGCAATCTACATCAGTTCCATTCGCGGGTTGCTCAGAAAATGATGGAATTTAACCTTTCAATCGAACACATTTATTCAAATTTTATAGCAACCCAAATTTTGACAAAAATCGATTGACATTCCACACAACTTTCACTTATCTTAAATCCTAACAGCAAAAGGAGAGATTGATTTCTAGCAAAAGGATCCTAGAATCGATCTATTCAAGCGCAAAGAGAAGTGAACAGTTCAAATTGCCAATAATTTTTTCAAGTTGAACAATCGAATTCACTAATCTATCCTTCTTATCCAATCCTAACATCAGTAGGCGACATCGAATCGTATTTCAAAACGATCTAATCAAAATGATAAGAAGGAGAGCGGTGAATTCATTGGTCGTGATTTGCATGAGGGGGAAGTGAAGTCGATTCAGTCACTTACCCTGAAAGAATGAACTGATAGACTGCAAAGACAGAGAGAACTCGCAAATCCAATGGGGTTAGAACCAAAAAAATCACTCAAATCGCTTGACAATGTAAGAAGTTCAGGATTTTTTAGTTCTAACTCAAGGGAGAGAGATGTACGGCGAGTTGTGAGGGAAGTGGGGGAGTGGTAGTTAGAAATGCCTTAAATAGGCAAATCCTAAACTGCTCCCCCTTCTATTTTTGTGTTTTTTTTATCCGAGATACTTACCTGGATGGAGCAGCTGCTCTGTTACGAGAACAGGCGACGGATTGCTCTCCCGGAGTTCCTCGGGTTTTCTTTTTCCTGACAAAAAAAATTAAAACAGAAAAGATCAAAAGCAGTAAAGAAATATTATTTACAGTTACCAGTGGGTTGCCTCCCACCAAGCGCTTGGTTTAAGTCACTAGCTTGACTTTGTTAACCGATTAGGCCAAACGAGGGTCGCTTAAGGGAATTTCTTCACCTTCAGCGATAGTTGTGTCAGCAAGATAGTGCTTGAGGCGCTGACCATTAACAACAAATTCTCCTCCTCGCGTGTCCAGCAACACAATAGCTCCATAAGGTCGAACCTCCTTGATTTTGAAAGGTCCGGACCATCGGGACTTCAGCTTTCCAGGGAACAGCTTCACTCTTGAGTTGAAGAGCAGTACCTGATCATTCGGCGCAAAACTCCTGTTGATGATCCGCTTGTCGTGGTATGGCTTGGTCCTCTCCTTGTAGATTTTGGAGCTCTCATAGGCAGGTGCCTTATGTTGGGGTCAAAAACGGAGAAGACAAAGTTAACATCCAAATATCCGTAAAAATCAGCATGAACGCTTTTACGAAAAGTAACCTTCGTAAAGATTACTTCTACGAAGAACTTAGCGGTGAAATCTTGCACTAATCTCGGTTGATTCGTCGAAACTAAACACCCATAGTCCAAGAACACGTTCATAAAACATCGGAAAATGATCCAAACAAGGTCGCCACGTAGCGACCGGTCCGCGAACGAGCCGGTCGCTACATAGCGACCAACCAAGCCACTCGGTCGGTCGCTACATAGCAACCAACCAAGCCACTCGGTCGGTCGCTATGTAGCGACCGACCAAGCCTTTCGTTCGGTCGCTACGTAGCGACCGATCCAGCACGGACCAGGTCGCTACGTAGCAACCAAACCGTCTCGGACATCGATCAAAGGGTACGACCCAAATCTATGCATTCTCGTATGTTCCTCAAAGCTAGCTCCCATGTACCGCAGCCATATCATTTCTCACTCCCATCGGTTGGAGTTATCACTTAAACTTTACGATAAAAATCGCGAAAAGTTTATTTTTATCGATAAAAATCGTAATAAACGTTTCGAGTCGAAAGACGGCCCAAATAGGTCTAAAACGTGATTAGAAACCCACTTACGATTTTTTATGGAAATGCCCATAGATACTATGGCGGTTTGTACTTAGTCCGCAAGAAAAGATTAATGTCAAAATTCCGCAGATAAATGTTAAGTTTTCGCAGATAATCATGAAGATTGAGAATAATGAAATATCTCCATTTTCGAGTTATGACGGCTTTAGGGTAGAAGAGGAAAGCTCAAATTGACCTTGGAAGGAGTATATAAGGAGTCCTAGGCGAGAGGCACAAAGGGAGAACTTTTTCAGAGCAAACTTAGCACTTAGAGCAATTTTAGGCAACTTTCTGTTTTTGTTATTCAAGCTGTGACTCAATTAGGTTTTGCAGTCTTAGGGTTTTAGAACTAGGAATCTCGCCGACAGCTCTCGTAGCACAGGCTCTTACCTTGTTGTAACGCTCAAACGTGGATTCGGAATAAGATCTATTTTGCTCTCGTTTTGATTTCTTATTTTTCTCGTCTTTATTTTGTGTTCTGATTGCTTGGCGTGTGGTTTAGCAGATATCTGGGACCTCTGGGAAATTAGGATTTTCCTAACTTTCCTTTTTTAAACATCGACAGTGTGAATTTCGGTTCCCACACCTTATCTCCTCCAGCTCATGGATTTGAATGGAACGCCTCTCCTTGGCGTGTTTGATGTCAAAGTTCATAAGCTTCACAGCCCATTCCGCCTTGTATTCTAGTTCGATAGGGAGGTGACAAGCCTTGCCATAGACCAGGTGATATGGAGTGGTCCCAAGGGGTGTCTTGTAGGCTGTTCTGTAGGCCCAGAGAGCATCGTCGAGCTTAAGCGACCAGTCTTTCCGTGAAGTATTGACCATTTTTTGCACGATATTCTTGATATCTCTGTTAGAGACTTCAACGTGGCCACTCGTCTGAGGATGATATGCGGTGACCACTTTGTGCTTTACACCATTTTTCTTCAAAAGTCCTTGGAACACTCAGTTGATAAAGTGGGTGCCCGCCCCCATCACTGATTACCACTCGAGGCACTACAAACCTTGGGAAGATGATTGAACTGAACATCTTGGCATGCATCGCATCTAATATGAAAGCGTGAGCATCTCTAAACATTGTTGGCCACCAGAAACCGGCATGGAGAATCTTGGAGACCGTTTTGAAAGTGGCAAAGTGGCCAGCATAGGAAGAACCATGGCAATGGTGTAGGATCCCTAGGATATCAGCTTCCGAAACACATCTTCTAAAGATTCTATTCTTGCACTGCCTGTATAGGTATGGTTCATCCCAAACGTAATGTCTTGCTTCCCTTAAAAATTTCCTCTTTTCGTTCCCAGTAAACTTCAGTGGTTCCTTCTCAGCTTCTAGGAAATTTGCAATCTCAGCAAACGAGGGGAGATTAGAGTAATTCTTCAGAGTTAAGAGTTCTGTTTCTCAGCAGGGGATGTTTCGCAGGAGTTTTGTCCCGAATGATGTTCCCGCGATGTTCTAGGCCTGTCGAGTGGAGTTGTGAAGTCGAGTTTTCTTCCGCAGATATTTGTAGATCTGCGAGGGAGGACTGCACGAGTTCTTACCGATAAGGTTTCGACCATTTTCGTCAAGGTACCCACGAGTTTGTCCTGTTCTTCCGACCTTTTTTCGTAGGCAGAAAACATCTTTTTGAACTTCTCGAGCATCGCGGCGTTAGCTGTTGTGTTGGCCGCAGAAACGTCCGCTTCTGGAGTGTTTTGATTGTCGTTGCTTCCTCCGTTGAGAGGGGTTTGCAAGTTATTCGTGTTGTCAGTTGTCATGTCTGGTTGAGCGTCTTGCGGCTGAGAGTTAGATTGATCCGTAACCCCCCTCCTTCTAGCGCCAAACTGTGGGAACCGAAATTCGCACTGTCGATTTCTGTATAAATAAGGAAAGTTAGGAAATCCTAATTTCCCAGAGGTCCCGGATATCTTCTAAACCACACGCCAAGCAATCAGAATACGAAAAAAAAGACGAGAAAAATAAGAAATCGAAAAGAGAGCAAAATAGATCTTATTCCGAATCCGCGTTTGAGCGTTACAACAAGGTAAGAGCCTGGGCTACGAGAGCTGTCGGCGAGATTCCTAGTTCTAAAACCCTAACACTGCAAAACCTAAGTGAGTCGCAGCTTGAATAACAAAAATGGAAAGTTGCCAAAAAATTGCTCTAAGTGCTAAGTTTCCTCTGAAAAAGTTCTCCCTTTGTGCCTCTCGCCTAGGACTCCTTATATACTCCCTCCAAGGTCGGTTTGAGCTTTCCTCTTCTACCCTTAAGCCGTCATAACTCGAAAATGGAGATATTCCATTTTTCTCGATCTTCATGATTATCTGCGGAAACTTAACATTTATCTGCAGAATTTTGACATTTATCTTTTCTTGCGGACTAAGTATAAACCGCCATAGTATCTATGGACTTTTCCTTAAAAAATCGTAAGTGGGTTTCTAATCACGTTTTAGACCTATTTGGGTCGTCTTTCGACTCGAAACGTTTATTACGATTTTTATCGATAAAAATAAACTTTCCACGATTTTTATCGTAAAGTTTAAGTGATAACTCCAATCGATGGGAGTGAGAAATGATATGGTTGCGGTACATGGGAGCTAGCATTGAGGAACAGACGAGAATGCACAGATTTGGGTCGTACCAGTTGATCGATGTCTGAGACAGTTTGGTCGCTACGTAGCGACCTGGTCCGCGCTCGATCGGTCGCTACGTAGCGACCGTCCGAGTGGCTTGGTCGGTTGTTACGTAGCGACCGACCCGCAAACGAATCGGTCACTACGTAACGACCGACCAAGCCACTCGGTCGGTCGCTACGTAGCAACCGACCGAGTGGCTTGGTCGGTCGTTACGTAGCGACCGATTCGTTTGCGGGTTGGTCGCTACGTAGAGACCGACCGAGTGACTTGGTCGGTTGCTACGTTGCGACCGACTCGTTAGTGGGCCGGTCGCTACGTAGCGACCGACCGAGTGACTTGGTTGGTCGCTACGTAGCGACCGGCTCGTTCGCGGACCGGTCGCTACGTGGCGACCTTGTTTGGATCCTTTTCCGACGTTTTATGAACGTGTTCTTGGACTATGGGTGTTCAATTTCGATGAATCAACCGAGATTAGTGCAAGATTTCACCGCTAAGTTCTTCGTAAAAGTAGTCTTTACGAAGGTTACTTTTCGTAAAAACGTTCATGCTGATTTTTATGGATATTTGGATGTTAACTTCGTCGTGTCCGTTTTTGACCCTAACAGTTAGCCTCCCAGCCCGTTAGAATCGTGGGTTACGATGAGATTCTAGCACGCGGTTTGGCGAGTTAGGCAAGGTAAGCGTTTTGGACGGAGTCTACATCCAAGAATCCGCAGACAAATAGTAACTTTTAATGCCTATAAGAAGGGAGGTAACTTTCCTCATAATTTTCACTCACTTATTCTCATAAGAAGTTTATTGAGAAAAAATTTCCCTCTCCCTCTTCCTCTCTTTTTTGTGGAAGTTTAAAAATGTCTAGCAGAAACAAGGCTTCGAAAAGAGGTATCTCCCGTGGTTCTTCGTCCGAAGGCATTCACGCTGATGATATCCTTGTCCCGAAGCCCGAGTTCATGCCTCACTCGATAGATCCTGCCGATGGTAGGCGTACTGGATAGCGAGATATGGTTCGATTACTCCCCCTAGCGAGAAGTCGTTTCCTGTCATGAACCAACGTTCGGTCGAAAATGGCGCGCCGAGCAAAAGCACTGGTGAATTCCTTCAGGCCGTTCGAGCGTTATGCCAGATTTCAGACGCGGTAGAGTTTCGAATTCCTTGTCAAGGGGTAAGTGCTGACAATCCTCTGGAGGGTTACTTTACCTGCTACGAGTCATTTTTGGTGCGATGTCGTCTGTGGTTTTCCGATCCCTGAAATCATAGTCCGTGTGTTGGATCGTTTTGAGGTATCGATAAGCCAGCTGAATCCAACTAGTTTTCAGCATCTCATTGGCGTCGTGATCCTGAGCTATGAGCATGGTCTCTCCCTTACCACTGACCACTTTGAAGCGATCTTTAGGATGAAACTTGTTTCGAAACCGTACCTCTACCGGTTAGTCCCTCGGAAATATATGTCAGTGATCAAGGGGCTTATTTCCAACTCTAACTCGTGGACAAAGGTCTTCTTCTTTGTCCGTGTGAACACTGCATCCGTGGAAGAGAATTACATCCCATTGTTCCGGAGCAAGCCGAACGACAGTCCCTTCATCAACCTGCTTTTCCCATTCCCCGAAGACGTAATCGAAATGAGGGATCTCCTCAGGAACAGTCAGTTTTTCTGGACCTTCTTTATGCCGAGTAAAGTCCGCAAGGCGTTGAGATTCGTGCATCCCGATCTTGGAGTGGGCGTAGAAGCGGATAGTGATTCTGAGTCCGATGATCCTGCTTCTTGCCATGTTCCCGTGGAGGAGACGAACATGAGGTCCTCTAAGGGTAAAGGCATCGATCTTGGTGACATAGAGTTTTCCGTAGATGGCTCTATTCTTCCAGGATGGGACCCGAACCTTACTTATGGTGACGGTAGTGGTTCGAGCGAGGTACCTATTCCAGATTTTGACGAGTTCTTTGCTGGTTTACAATCGAGTTTCGATCCTCCTTCGTCCGTGGACGAATTGGGAAGGTCCAAGGTGGTCGCGGAAGGATCTCGCATAATCAACGGGGTTAGTTTCTTTCTTCTTTAGGAACTTTGCGGATAGAATCATGCGCTCTTTTTTTTTGAAAAAGTTAGTCATTTTTGCAGGGTCTGAACATGCTTGGCTCAGCCCTTGAGGTGAGCCACAGGGAGGCCATGGTTTATCGCTTCAAGGCAGAGAAAGCGGAAAAGGACCTTGCACGTATGCAAAATGAAATTTTAGAGCGAGATTCGAAGCTTGCCAAGGATCATGACAGGGCCGTCCGTCGAGCGGAAAGGAATGGTAAGAGAGAGATTGTCGAGGTGATGAGAAACCGTGCTTTTCAGTTCAAGACCAAGTATGGAAATCTTAAGGAGGCTTATTCCTTGGTGGGCGATTTTCGCGAGTGTCGTGGTTCAGTTGGTACCCTCTGGAAGACGCAGACAGACGACTTTGTTTTCAAGGATGAGATGGAAACCATGGAAGGTGGAATGAAGGATCATGCCCATGCTGAGGCGCTTATTTCCCCGATCGACGGGAGGATTCTGGGATCCCATCTCGGTTTCTCCCGATACGGAGGAGGTCACGATCGAGGTTGCTGGTGATGATGAGGAAGTGGACCGTCCTGTGGATGCATTCAGAGCTTCCATGTCCAGGAATTTTAACTTTAATCTGTGAGAATCGAAGTTAGTATTTGACGGCAAAAGGTTCCCCCTATCTTGTGTTTATGGCCGAGTGTGGCCCTTATGTTGAGACTTTGTGTGGGCCTGTTTGCCCGCTTTGTTTTTATCGGGACTGGCCGTTGGTGGCTTCAAATCCCTACCGCTCTGCGGTTTTATATATGATGAATATTTATCGAACTGCTTTGTTCTGAATATGTCTGAAATAAATATGAATTCTCATCTCATATTTAGTTCTAGCGAGACGTTCAATCTGTTGGTTTGCTCGAGATGTGAATTTTCGTAAAGACATTTATTTATTTTTACGAAGTTTCATGAACGTTAAGATATGGACGGAGAGACATGTTTTAAGATCTCGTATCATTTTTTAGATATCATGTCTTGAGATGTTAGAAACCAGTGTGCTGGGTTTAGGGCAAGACCTAGGTTTACTTTTGGTTTTAAGGTTTATGCGGTAACTAGCCGGCTATCAATTTTCCTGTTGCGATTTCAACATGATTTGTACCGATTTAAAATCCGCGATAGGTTTTCGGCTTATACGACTTGTATGGTATGAATCGAGCATCTCTCCAGAGATAATTTTTAAGCCAACTGGAAGTGCTTGACCAAAATTTCAGATTTTTTTTATATAGCGCGCTTTTATCCTTGTCGGATGTTTGAGGATCAGAATAATCAGGGTGCATTTGTTTAAGACGGCTGATGTGTTCGTCGAGCCAATCGACGAGCAGGATGTAAATATTCGTTGAAATTTTATTGTCGCGTTTGGACATTTGTTCATATAGTTTCGATTCTAACTTTGGCGACGTCTCGCTGTTATTTCGAAGACTATACAAATGTTTTAAGTTCTGAAAGGTTTGCGAACGTTTTGCGATTTGGACCAAATACGGCCATTCACAAGAATTTAATGTTTGTAGAGATTTTTGCGTAGCTGAAGCGTAAGAGTTCATAAAATGCGTATTGTAGTAAAAGTTTTAAAAAGCTCGAGTACAATAATGCATGTTTAAAACGTGGGAGTATACGAGTATACGTACCAATCCCCCCCCCCCTTTTTTAGAGAGGGGGATAGCTGAACTCGTCTTTCGACGAGCTGCCAACGTATCCCTTTCGGGGATCAAGACATCTCGTAGTTCTATTTTTTGCCACGAGTGTTTTTACTCGGCGGTTGGTGCTGTGTTGACCGCCTTAATCGTGGTGACTGCAGCAGGGTCGATGTCTTTGTCCAGGTTTTTCTTTTCCGGTTGAGTGACAGCGTTGACTTTGGAATCAGGCTGAGTTTCGATGTCCGAGGCGTTTGCTTCAGCAGACGATGTCGAGTCGTCTTTCTTTGAAGTGTTTTCGGCCGAGGGCTGAGCTAACTTCGTCCGTTTGCGTTTTACCATTGCAGTAGTTGTAATTTGTCTTAACTTATGCTCTGCGAGAAAGCAAAGTCGCGACTGTTTCTGACATCCCCATATGTCTGCGACCCCGCTCTGGGTCAGGAATTTGATGCCCAGGTGATATGTAGACGGTACGGCTTTCATGGCGTTCAGCCATGGGGTTCCCATGATCACATTATAGATGGCGGGATGATCAACCACCGTGAAGTCGACGATCTTTGTGACTTCCTTGGCCATGACTGCTGAGAAACGGAACTCTAAAGCCTTCTCCCTTACAATTGCAATCGCCAAAATACAATTCTCTGTCTCTTGCAAAACTAGCGTAGTAAAGTAAAATAGATAGGGTAGTGTTTTATATGGAGGCGTCGATAGGCTAGAAGGAGGAATAGGGTAGCTAGGGAAAACTCCCGAAATAACTTTGGAGGTTTCCTTATCTGTCGAGAGCAGTCGCTAGGCTGTTCCGCGTGAAACGTTCTAGAATGGCTTCTTTCTTCATGCACCCTCTCCTCCATTCTTCTGCCTACTCCGTACCTGAAATTATCACAAAAGGACTAGATAGATTCGATAGAAGACTGGAATACCTCAAGAAACACATATACTATGATGTTGAAAACACCATATATCACAAGAACAATCACTTGTTCTAGCTTTTCTCCAATAGAACGTGTAACCTAAATCTACCCAAGGTAATTCAGTTATATACGCCCCACAGAATATTTTGTTTCTTAATATAGTGCTAAATCCAAATCTTCTTTGTTTTACACCAAAGCAATATCTTGGACTCAATGTTATCTGACACGTCATCGTTCCATAAAAAATTTGCCGCAGTGTGTTACACATCGATCAACATGTGTAACACCTCTTCTGTTTTAAGAATAGTCAAAACTCTTTTTCTACGGCTTACACGAATAACATCCAGATAGATCATTCTGAAAAATCATCCAAATCCATTTGGATGAAAATTACAGATGGATAAATGAACAGCACTTAATACTATTAACAAAATATGATTAACAGTGGGAAAAGTAAAAGCTATTAACAAATTATTTAATAAATTTACAGGGCCTCCATTAAAATTTTAAATAGTTTACACTGAAACTATAAAGGCTTGGAATGGAAGGTGGATAAATCAACGGACGATACACGTAGTGGGAGGACCACTTGAAAATTCCCATTCAACGGCTTGGAATGGAAGGTGGATAAAACAATGGACGATACACGTAGTGGGATGACCGCTTGAAATTCCCATTCAACATGTTTCAACTATAATTGTGATTCAACATTAAATATATTAATAATATAGTTTTGAACTGCTTCTGGTTCAATGCAAGAACAAATTTATGGACCACTAATGGATATTTGAAACACTAGTAAAGTCGAGTGTTCCTTCTTGTTCCACTTTTCACAATAATTTTTTTATTTATTTATATATGTTTATTATTATTGGTAGTTAATTATTGTAACATCTTTAACTAACATGAACAACTTTACTTCATATTGTTATGACACAAAAAAATTCATAATGTTACTACTATCTGTCTTTTATAAACAGTGCAGACATTTATTAGAAAATAAATCTCGACTATAACTGTATTTTTGACTAGTTATATAAATGTATTTAAATAATGAAACAGTGGAAAAACGTAAAACTATATATATGATACTACTCAAATTATCCTAAGAAGTAATTTATACTCTCTCAAATAAGAGGTCGAGTTGTAGTACTTATGGATCGAATTCACAGGGAGTTAGGGAACCTAAGGATTCTAATATGATTTGTTAAGCAAAGATGTTTTAAGAGTTTAAAAATAAATTGCAGTTTTATATTGAACAAGTGTTTGTTCAATAGCAGGTTTTTAGGGTTTTGGTACTTAAAAAGGAAATAGTTACACTTATGATTTTTATTTACGAAAGTTTGAATTATAATCCTATAGATGCTTAATGAGTTGCATGCATGATAATGTAAAACTCAACTATTTGATCAACAAGTCTTTCGACTCTTGCGGACATTGACATGTTGTCTATTGACTAGATCTATGATCTCAACTCTCGTTATATTGATCTATAGAAAGTGTCGATCGATATTCCAATGGGCGTATCGATCGATACACCTTTTGCACCGTCGATCGATTATTCAAGTGTGATATCGATCGACGCGCTCTAGTCAAGCTTTATGCGCAGGTTGAATGAATGCTTACTAAGCTCACTAGATCAGCTTTCGCCTTGCTCATAGCAAGAAACATAGCTCTATTAGAATGTTTTCAGGATGAGAATTAAGATATGGCTTTTATCAATCAATCCAAGAGCAGGTTCTAGGTAGCTAATCTAGACACATGCATAAATGAACAATCCTAAAGATGATTATCACAACTCAGCAATCTATAGTTGGGGTTAATCCCTCCTAACCTATTTAAACCCTAAAATCTAACAAGAGAACTACTCAGACATGGCTAAACAATTCATAGCAACAGTTAAGTATAAAAACTTCATAGAATAATAAAATAGATATCAATGGAGTTCCAATCACAAATTATAACTTTGGATCTTCTCTCCTATCTATCAATAAAACAATGAAACACAAAAAAAGCACTCTTTGCCTCTAACATGGCGGCAAAACTTATATAATTAGGGTAAAAACTCGTCAGGGGCAATCTTATAAAATAGTGAAATCTTGGGCTTCAAGTCGGCTGTGACCAAACGGGCTTCCTGCGCGCTTTGCTGTCGGTCGACACCATGTCTTGTGTATCGTTCGATTCTAGCTCTCCAATATCGACCGATAGTTGATCTCGATGGTCATCTCGGGTGCTTGCTCCAAATATCTCCAAAATGCTCCGAAATCATCACTTATCTCCAAAACATTCCTGATCTTATAAATATAATAAATAGACTCTATAATAATATAATTATTAGTAAAAACACCTATAAACTATGGATGAAAATGGGTCAAATCCATAGTCTATCAACTCCCCCAGACTTACCCTTTTGCTTGTCCTCAAGCAAAACAAACAGGCAGTCTCTCTGAAAGAGGTTTTAAAAACAACAGGGACTCACATGATTTAAAAGTTAGAATCATCAACTTTACAATATTGCAATCCACATCTAAGAAGTCCTAATCACAAAAGTACATCATACCATATCCTAGCTTATCAACCAAATTCATCTATCCAACAACTTAGCATAATCTTGTCCTTCATTCTCCTCTATCAACCTCATTTCTTAACGTATAATAAAAATGAAGGCTTTACCTTGGGAGTATCGATCACAGGATTATAGGATTTTCAAACAAGTATCTGGACCTGCACGTAAACATTAGTTTCTATCCTCTCTATCTACTAATTTTCTCTCTTAGACAAAGTCTGCTTATATGCAAGATTATTAACCAAGATTGGACAGGCTTCCATGAATCAAGCCTTAATGGTGGTTGCCACCAAGTCCTGTTCACCTCTTTTTGACCTATATCCTAGGATTATTTGTGAAGAAAGCCTTAATGGTTGTAGCCACCAAGTAATGTTCTAATCCTTTACCTATGAAATTCTTATGAAGCAAGCCTTAATGGTTGTAGCCACCAAGTCATGTTCGAATTCCTTCCTAATAAATCTCTAATATAATAATAATATATATATTTTTTTTTTAAAGTATAAAATCTATATTTCAAAAATAGAGAGAGAAAGGGTGATAAATATATATACACAAGGCTTTACCTTCCAGACTTGTTTGAAGAATCCGATCTCATGTATACCAAACCCCAAGACAAGCAGTTGTGTCAAGTTTAGTGTTGGAGGTCAGCTTTGGTTCCTTCAAAACAATCTTAGCAAGAGTGGATAGTTGGCAGGTTGATCCACTTTAGTACTATCTGCAATCAGTAAGTCTAGAATGGTGCTAAAGATTGGTTAGATATCTAGCAAAATCTATAAGTTCATAATCCCTTTCTTGACTCAATAATAACTTAATTTTGAAAACATTTTTAATAAGACTAATAAGTAAATAAATATCAGTAAACCTCCCCCAGACTTAAACTACACTGTCCCCAGTGTAAATTCAGTCGGAGTTATGGTTAAAAATAAATCATAAGGACTCAATGTAACAAGTAGAAACGATATACCAGACCGGAATAGATGTCGACCAATGTAAGGATGTTGATGTCGGTCGACGCAGGTAAGGCAATGTCGATCGATGTCGACTTGTTCGCGTCGGTCGATACAGATGGCAATCGTCTACTCGGATCTTCTTTTTGTTTTTTTTATGACCTTCAATAATTAAAAACCAACATAAATAGTAAATTAATAAAAACTTAATAAATATTACCTAATAGTGGGTTGCCTCCCACTCAGCGTTTGTTATAGTCATTTAGCTTGACTTTGGAGGTGTTTTGGCTAGTAGTGTTGAGAACTGGGACTTGTGGGAAAACAAGTATACATCTCTTCTTTGCGCTTGTTGAACCATGTACCAGTGAAGTCTCTCATTGCTTCATCCCCTCTGCGCCATTTATCCTTCATTGCTGCAGTTGTGTTTTCAATCCTCTGCAATCTATCACCAAGACTCTCAAGGTTGAATTGATGTCTGGTAAGTGCGGCGTAAGTGTCAGCTGAGATCTCCTTTCCATGGTAAGGTGTGTTGGACATGTCGGATGTTGTTTTTGGTACTAGCCGGCCTCGGTTTGTATCACTGTCGATCGATGTTGAAAGGTTGGTGTCGATCGATTTATTGTTGCGTCTGTCGATCGATATTGATGCTTCTAGTCGACGCGCAATGTAACTCTGAATCTCCACCAGCTCCCCTTGTATAGCTTCGACCTTGGAGGTCAATGCACCGATGGTAAGATCCATTGGGAAATAGATGTCATCATATCTCCCATCAAGCCTCTCCTCTGTAGTTTCCAGAGCTCTATAGATCTCTTCTACTAACTGATCTACCTCTTCTCTGGTGTGGAAACCTGGTTGAGACTTCATTGTGTGTGGGCGTGGTGGATTGGTGTCGATCGATGCGGCCAAGCGGTTCTCGATCGATGCGTGATGGTGTCTGTCGATCGATGGTGATTTTCTGTTGTCGATCGATTGGGGTTGTCTTCTGTCGATCGATGGAGGTCGAGCAACGTCGGTCGCGTTCTGAATTCTAGCTATGTCTTGCTTCATCTCCTCCATGCAAGTGGTTAGCCAACTTATACTATCATTCAATGGATAGTAGACACCATCAAGCTTCATCTGGAAGGCTTCTTTGTTCCTCTCGTGTTCACCACAGACTCCATAAAACATCTCATTGATCTCATCTTTTGTGTAGATCTCTGGTACCAACTGTGTCTGTGTGAATGAGCTAGCATGTTCAGGAAGACATATGTAGGCTGGTTCATCTCTTGAAGCTCTTTCCAGAAGTTTTCTGATATCCTTGGTGTGAACAGGAATGGTGTGTCCATCTAGATCTCTGGCAAATTCTCGATCATCTCTGTAGACTCCATACTAATCTTTCTCTTCCCAGTAGAATTTTCTGTTACCATAAAGGTCATAAGCTCTTTTGCCGAATTCTGGCTGTCTGGCGACCGTTGGGACGTCCATGTTGATCGATGGATGGGTTGTATGGCGAGATCGTTGTTTGAAGCTATTTTCTATGCCACCAGCTGTGTCATAGAACTCCTTTGTAGTTTTCTGTTCTAGGTTGCTGCGTTGATGCATGAACAGATTGTCTGCTCCATCGGCTGTCTGAAGAATATCTGCGATATCTTCTTGAGATACGTGTAGTGTGCGGCTGTCTATGGCTTTTGCGTAGCCATTAGGGTCCCTGAAAATACCAAATTCGTCTGGAGTTAGATACTGGTTATCTAATTTATCTTTTTCGCTTACAGTGGTTTTCGGTATTGGATGGTTGTCGATCAACGTGGTATTGTTGATGTCGATCGATTGTTGAGGAAGCTTGTCGATCGATTGCGGATGACGAGTGTCAATCGATTGACTAGAACGAGTTCTTTTCCAAGCAGCTTCTGGTTGAATCTGATCTGTATCATCGCGCTTTTGCATGTTGAGCAGTTCCTCGTCTGTGAAACTATCTTGTAGTTTATCTGCTCCTGGTGTGTAGGTTACTGTTTCTACTGCAAAGCTCTCGTGGTGGTGTTCATCGGCTCAACTACCAATCGAGTAGTTTCCATCTTGCACACGGTTGAAATCAGTGTCGACTGATTTGTAGTAAGCAGTGTCGGTCGATGCTCGCTTTTGGCATCGTTGTTGAGGTTGAGTGTCGATCGATGGCAAGCTTGTCATGTCGAACGATGGTGCATTCCTTTTCCAAGAGAAATGATGTAAGAGTTTATCTTCCTCATCAAGGATGGCTCTGTACTCAATGGCTCGAAGTCTTCATCATACTCGTCTGTATGCATATTTTGTCTTGTGTAAGCGTCAATAGTGGGGTTGTAGTAGTCATTCTCCCAATCATCTGGACTACTATCGACCGATTCATCATGTGGTATGTCTGACGATATCTGGTGACCACTGTCGATCGATGTTGCTGTGTGAGTCTCGATCGATTCTGAATATTCAGTTTCGTACTCATCTCCACAGTGGCAAGTTGCAATGATTCCTGGATCATTGATTCTTCTGGAGATCGTCTGTGGCTTCTTGACTGGGATACGATCGTAGTGGGCATTAGGATCGATGAGTGTTAGACACAACTGGTTGGTTTGCAAGTTGCATACTACTCCCACTGTTGACAAGAAAGTTCTCCCAAGTAGAAGAGTTCCAGTTTAACTTGATATCCAAGACATGGAAATTAACTGGAACTAGGGCATTGCCAATCTGCACCTATAGGTCTCTCACAATTCCTCCTGAATTCTTCAGGGAACAATCCACAAAAGTGAACAATTCCTGCGAAGGCTCCACCTGCAGACCCAGATGGTCTGCCATAACCCTAGGTAGGATGATGACTGATGCTCATGTGTCGCACAAGGTATGTGGGAATTCAATACCCTGCACTGTGCATGGTATTGCAAATTTCCCAGGATCACTCTTCTTCTTCAATGTAATCCTTCTCCTCATCTTTTCTCTAGCTTCAGAGAACATTCTCCTAATGTCTTCTTCTTTCTCTCTGGTTTCTCTGAAGAACATCCACAATCTGTGGCTGTAATAAGCTTTTTCGAATGGCTTATGTAGAGAAATCCTGAAGACTCTCTTTTGGAAATTTTTCTTTTCCTTTTCATTAGCCCCCCCTCTTCAGATGTTTTGCCACTTTTTCCTTTCTTCTCCTTAGGGTTCTTCCAGTAGAAACCCTATCGTCTTCCATAGGATCACCTCCATCATCTGAAGGTGTCCTGACAGGCTCCGGTGGTTGTTCTGAAGGTTTAGGTTTGGGCCTGAGTGCGTTAAGTCGTGCTACATCTATCTTCGGCATCTGCACTCGGTAGGTAATAGGTGCACGTCGATCGATAGGCGGTGATGGTTGTCGATCAATATGAGCTTCTGAGTGTCGATCCACGTTGTTGTTGGCATGTCGATCGATTCAGACTTTGTTAGGACTGGGCGGATGTGGGTGTTTTGCTGCGAACTCCTCGTGAGTTAGAATCTTCACGGCATTGCAAGACGCAGTTGACTCCGTAGGCGTTGTCGATCGATTCTCTGGTACTCTTGTCGATTGATTTGAGTTGGTGTATGTCAATCGATGCTCGGTGGCTGGTGTCGATCGACACCAATGTGACCCGACGAAACTCATCAAACTTTCTACCTCGAAATCACTTTCTTGCAGCTTCTCTTCCTTCACCACTTGCCAAAATTCATCCTCAATAATGGCATTCACGTGGTGCTTCATCACATCATCCCCTACTCCTCTTGTGGAAGCTTCCTGCCTCCTAATAGCATCTCTTGTATGCACAACATGTATCTCCATCTTCTTCACATGAGAGCTCAAAGTCTCAAACTTTATGTTCAGATTGGTGTAGACAGAATCTATTTTCCCATTGAAGTTCACAGTCATTCACTGTTGTGCCTCAAGAACCCTATCGAGCATCTCTTCAATCTTGCTCTCTTGAGTAGAGGCGGTGACTTCTGGTAGTAGGAACTTCCAAAATTCATGTTTTTGTTGTAGCTATGGTTGTAGGGTTTATGGTACTGCGAATTTTGGTTGAAGTTACTCCTATTTCCATAGGAGTTTTTGTTTCCACCCTGGTTTCCTTGGAATCCAGCTCCACCAATGTAGTTTACTTCTTCTTTCTCTGCTTTACCCTCTACAGCTTTTGCATCTTCAACAAAGCTAACCTGCTTCTTGAGAAGCTTGTGAACACTGTCCAGTTTTGCCTTCACCTCATCCATCTGATCATTCCCAAGGATGGTGGCAGATCTCTTCCTCTCAAAATCAGTGTTCTTGGTGCTGTTGCTGGATGCTAGGTTTTCAATCACCTTGACTACCTCCTCTGGATTCCTGGTGTTGAAGTTTCCATTGCTGGAAGCATCAACAGCCATCTGGTACTGCACCGCGATGCCTCTGTAGAAAGTACTGAGTAGCTGTACTTCATTGAATCCGTGGTGTGGACAGTCTCTCTGGTAGGACCTGAATCTGATCCAAGAGCCTCTGAATGATTATGCAGGCTCCTGAGTGAATGTAGCAATCTTGCTCCTCAAGTCCTCAACACGCGTCTCATCAAAGAAATTGCATAAGAATGCATTCTTGATGTCGCTCCATGATTTAAGAGATCCTGGTTGTAACTGCTTGAGCCAAAGCAGAGCCTCTCCAGCAAGTGAATATCTGAAAAGCTTGCATAATAGGTAGTCCTCAGAGACTCCCTCGACTCTAATAGCAGAAATCATATCCTCGAACTTTTCCAGATGGTCCATAGGATGCTCGTGAGATAGTCCATGGTAGGGTAACTGTCCCACAAGTGTGTAGTACTGCGCTTTCACCTCAAAATCCCTCTCAATGGTGGGAGGAAGGATGGATGATCTGTTGGTGTAGTAGCGATCTGGACGATTGTAGTCAGCCAACATCCTGGGTTGCGCAGCCTCATCTACAGGTAAGGTAGTACCTGTAGTAGTAGCATCAGGCTCAGGGATTGCAGCCCCCTGAGCATATATTCTCTGACATGCTGCATTACGCAGATGACCCTCCTGGTCATGCAAGTCTTCATTCTTGTCCCGAACAAGTATCAAAGGCGCAACCATGTCTCGCGGTTCAGTATCGATCGATGTCCGAGATGGAATGTCGATCGATGTCGGGTGAAGGGTATCGGTCGAAGGAAGGTTTGTGTTGTCGATCAACAGGGGTGAGCGAGAATCGGTCGACGGGACTTGTGTCTGGGTCGACGGTGGGTCAACGGTGGTTGAGTGGAATCGAGCGACACAGAAGTGTTGTTATCGGTCAATAGGGAGCGCGCTTCCTTACGGATCGTGCGTTCCAAACTTGCAAGATCTGGTGAGAATATTAGTTGGAATTCCTTGTTGCTTCTGGTACTGCTGGGCATGTACCTGAAAATCCAAGAAAATTTTTTTTGTCAGAATACTTAACAAAAATTAGAAAATAGGCGATCAAAGCTCCCCAGCAACGGCGCCAAATTTGATACCACTCAAATTACCCTACGGAGTGATTTATACTCTCTCAAATAAGAGGTCGAGTTGTAGTACTTAGGGATCGAATTCACAGAGAGCTAGAGAACCTAAGGATTCTAATATGATTTGTTAAGCAAAGATGTTTTAAGAGTTTAAAAGTAAATTGGAGTTTTATATTGAACAAGTGTTTGTTCAATAGCAGGTTTTTGGGGTTTTGGTGCTTAAAAAGGAAATAGTTAGACTTAGGGTTTTTATTCAGGAAAGTTGGAATTATAATCCTATAGATGCCTATGAGTTGCATGCATGATAATGTAAAGCTCAACTATTTGATCAACAAGTCTTTCGGCTCTTGCGGACATTGACTTGTTGTCTATTAACTAGATCTATGATCTCAACTCTCGTTATATTGATCTATAGAAAGTGTCGATCGATATTCCAATGGGCGTATCGATCGATACACCTTTTTCACCGTCGATCGATTATTCAAGTGTGATATCGATCAACACGCTCTAGTTAAGCTTTATGGCATGTTGAATGAATGCTTACTAAGCTTACTAGATCAGCTCTCGCCTTGCTCATAGCAAGAAACATAACTCGATTAGAATGTTTTCAGTATGAGAATTAAGCTATGGCTTTTATCAATCAATCCAATGGCATGTTCTAGGTAGATATTCTTGACACAGGCATTAATGAACAATCCTAAAGATGATTATCACAACTCAGCAATCTATAGTTGGGGCTAATCCCTCCTAACCTATTTAAACCCTAAAATCTAACAAGAGAACTACTCAGACATGGCTAAGCAACTTATAGCAGCAGTTAAGTATAAAAACTTCATAGAATAATAAAATAGATATCAATGGAGTTCCAATCACAAATTATAACTTTGGATCTTCTTTCCTATCTATCAATAAAATAATGAAACACAGTGACCAAACGGGCTTCTTGTGCGCTTTGCTGTCGATCGACACCATGTCTTGTGTATCAATCGATTCTAGCTCTCCAATATCGACCGATAGTCGATCTCGATGGTCATCTCGGGTGCTTGCTCCAAATATCTCCAAAATGCTCTAAAATCATCACTTATCTCCAAAACATTCCAGATCTTATAAATATAATAAATAGACTCTATAATAATATAAATATTAGTAAAAACACCTATAAACTATGGATGAAAATGGATCAAATCCATAGTCTATCAATATATTAACTAATTGTTTTTATAAAATAATTTTACTTTTGAAAATTTTAAATTTTGTTTGTAAAAAACTTTTTAGTTTGGAAGTAATTTATTTATTTTCATATTATTATGATATAAATTTTTGTAACATATATACATAATACTATAATTCTTCATCTTGTAAATCTTATTTTATTTAAAACAACATTTAGTTTTGTATTTATAGCATATTTATCATGTATATATTTAGTTTAATTTAGTATTTATAGCTTTTTTAATGTTATTTTACCAAAATTATAATTATTTCATAACATAAAAATATATATATATTTATATATATATACACATATATATAATCTTAAAGCTCAAAAATAACTACTTTTAGTTATGAAATATAAATGGTAATATAATTTTTATCAAACTTATTTTAAACATGTACAATATTTGAAACGCTAGATACGCTTGATCCGCACTAGAACCGCTAGATCCACTCTTGTTCCGCTCAATTCGCTTGATCTGCCAATTGATCCGCTTTCTCTGTTCGGAACCATGATATGGTTCCTTACTTAGGTGTGGCTTCGCCACTGATCACAAATATACGAAGAGCCACCACGACTTCTTTTTGTTGCTTCCATTAATACCATTAAGCTCATAGAATACCGCCGGGCCGACCGGTTCTTACCGGCTATAGCCAGTGAACCACATCTTGTGACCACATCAACACTTCACTCTCTCTCTCCATCCACTTCCTCCTCTTTACCACTCTCATTACCTATCTCAACAAATAATGGCGACCGTGAATTTCATTTCCCATCTCGCCTCTCCTGCATCCGTCTATTTACTATTCCTACTCTCCACCACCGCCGCCGCCATCAACGTCACCACCGTCCTATCCTCTTTCCCCAATCTATCTTCCTTCTCGAACCTCCTTGTCTCCTCCGGCATCGCCTCCGAACTCTCCGGCAGAAACTCACTCACTCTCCTCGCCGTGCCCAATTCTCACTTCTCCTCCGCCTCCGTCGACTTCACGCGCCGCCTATCTCCTCCTAAACTCGCAGATCTCCTCCGTTTCAATGTCTTGCTCCAGTTCCTCTCCGATTCTGATCTCCGTCGTATCTCACCCTCTGGATCTGCAGTTACTACCCTTTACGAAGCTTCCGGCCATGTCTTCGCCGGATCTGGATCCGTTAATGTCACACGTGACCCGGCTTCTGGCTCCGTCACTATCGGATCCCCTAGCTCATCAAAGTCAGTCACCGTTTTAAAGCTCCTCGAAACCAAACCTCCAAACATAACTGTTCTCTCAGTCGACTCCTTCCTCGTCCCCGCCGGAATCGATCTCACCGCCTCCGAGACTCTCATTCCGCCGACTTCGGGAATGTCTCCTCCTCCGGCGGGAATCAATTTGACTCAGATTCTAATCAACGGTCACAACTTCAACGTTGCTCTCTCCCTCCTCGTCGCTTCCGGGGTCATAACTGAATTAGAAAACGACGATCATGGCGCCGGAATCACCGTCTTTGTCCCCACCGATTCCGCTTTCTCCGATCTCCCTGAAAACGAGAACCTCCAGTCGTTGCCGGCGGATAAAAAAGCCATCGTGCTCAAATTCCATGTCCTCAATTCGTATTACACACTCGGTTCGCTCGAATCTATAACCAATCCGGTTAACCCGACATTAGCTACTGAGCTAATGGGAGCCGGTTCCTACACTCTCAACATTTCCCGGGTTAATGAATCGATCGTTACGATCAATTCGGGTTTGGTTTTAGCTGTTGTGACTCAAACGGCTTTTGATCAGAACCCTGTTTCTGTTTTTGGAGTATCCAAAGTGCTTTTGCCTAAGGAGCTGTTTCCAAAACCGGGCCAACCCGTGAGTACTCCTGCCACAACAACTCCTCCACGTGAAGTTTCGTTGTCCCCAGAGGGTTCCGATGATCAGCAGTCGCGATTAGTAGCGCCTCCGGGTGAGGTAGTTTCCTCCAGCACGGTAAAAAGGACTCGGGTTTTCTTGTACTTGTGTTGGTGTATAGCATTTTGGTGTGCTTTGCTGGTATGATTTTTCGTATTTATTCCATTATGTTTTGCCATATATTAAAGTTTTTCATTTATTTACGGTCATAATGTTATTTTAGTAACTCTTGAGGAAAAAAAAAAAAAAAAAAGCAACTCGCTGATATATAAAATGAGTCATTTTCAGTTTGATACTAGTGTCGTCTTTTTACCTGTAATTAATCCAATCGATCTGGTAAATTGTAAGCAAATGTTATTAAATAGTTAAAACAAAATTTGTAGTCTTACTTGTTTTAATGACATCAAATTCTGTAGTTTAAAAAAAAAAACTTACGACTCTTGTGCGTTTTTACTTCATCATGCAAGTGTAACCAAGTCATGACGTATCCTATTACTTTATCTGTTATTTATGTTCTTTGTTTACTGTTTGCCAAAACAATTGCGATCATGATAATAATTCCATTTCTGTGAGGTGTGAATACGTGGATTTATAACAAAACACAATAGATATTTGGGGAGTGATGAGTTTCGCCAAAACAATTGCGACCATGATAATAATTCCATTTCTGTGAGGTGTCAATACGTGGATTTATAACAAAACACAATAGATATTTGGGAAGTGATGAGTTTCATTAATCAGTTAAATAATAAACTCAGCTTCGACCAAAAAAAATATAATAATCAGCAGAATATAGTCAGTGCTTGACAGTTGTGTAGGTCCTACTAACTTGTGCACCGACGCTGTCCAGATCTACTATCTCCCAGATCAATTTCACGCTAGATTTTCAGGGCGTCTAGAGCCGTCCGATCTTCAGATCTAATTTCCGACTGCGCAGGGGCGGATGTACGGTCAGAACTACCGCTTCCGTATTCACTCGCTAAAGAGAAGATTACACACTGGTACCGTACTACTACTAACCGCTTTATAGTTTCTAAAAAAATAATTTTTTTATTTTCTTTATTAATTCCTTTAAGCTATTAATGACTCTAAATCGAATTTTTAAACCAAAAATATCCTAACTTACGTTTTTATTTCTATTCCTATAACCACAAAATATATTTTTAACACTTTGTAACCAAGTGTAACTACATAATTCGTTTTCAACTACATAATTCCTCAAACATTTTGTTCACTTGTGCGTTTTTAAGGTGAAGTAGTTTTGTAACCATTCGCTCCTAAAATATGTTTTTTATAAAATATATGTTGGAAATAAGTTGAATTATAAAGATATTTTTAAAGTGTTAGAATACTGGTAATCGTTTCTAAGAATTAGAGTGATTCTATGTTACATGGAATCGGAAGCGGATACGTGAAAGCGGAATCATATGGAAACGTAGAAGCGAGATTTTTTAAAAAAATTTAAAAATGGATAAGTGTTGGAAGCGTATATCCAAATATATATATAACATAAAATGATTTAATAAAATTTATGATTAAAAATATATGATTCAAAATTTAAAAAATCACTTATTCATCTTTAATAATTTTATTCCATTTAGTTAACTACATACTTTAATTATAAAAATACTAAATGGTTAAGCTTATAAAAAATATAATCAAATTAATTATTTTAATAATTCAAAAATATCTGTCACAATATATATATGTATGAAAAAATCTTATAAAAAACTATTATGCCAAAGATAATTTATAGTATTAGTTTTGATACTATTAATTTTGAATAAACTAAAAAAGATAAATTTTTTTTACTTAATCATAAAACTGAGTTTTTTAAATGGAAGTGTGATTCCCTACTACAAAGGTTGAGACGGTGCCCCTTTGGATATCCCGAACCCCTACATGTCAAGTTGATGTGTCATGGATCGTTAATGGCAGTGTCAGTGGCTTAGGGTGGAGTCTTAAGAATCAAATGGTTATGAACATTTCGGATTACGGGCATGCAGCAGAAGCTTCTCAGCTTTGCATGCTGAGATGGAAGGTTTACTTTGGATAGCTTCATGTATGAGAGACAAGAGGATAACCTCGATTTGATTCGAGACGGACTGCTCGGACCTAGTGGACATTACTACAAACCCAGTGGATTGATCAACATTCGCGACAGAGATCGATCTGTTCCAGAGATTACAGGAGGATTTCGATGATATGAACCTGTCTCATATTCCTCGAAGTAGGAATGGTCGGGCGGACGTGTTAGCGAAAGAAGCAATGACCAGATGCTATATTTTGTTCCATATAGATCAGACCCGACTAGACGGAGGTGCTCCTCGGAGAATCGGCTCTTCTGACCACCACTTGATCTAGCTTAAATGGGTAGCATGTGATTCCTAAACGAAAGCATAAGCTTCCAATGTGCTTTTAAAGAGGTATTTTTGGAAGCGTATAGGAAGCGAGATTCCAAGAGTTTCCACAAGCTTCCGATTCTGATTCTGATTCCGATTTTGAAGCAAAAAGCGAACGTCTGACGAAGCTTCGGTGTTTCTCTCTAACTACAGGGAGAGCAAAACCACAGTTAATTAAAGAAAGTTAGGCTAACATGCAATATGGGTTTCAAGTATAGAAATTTTGGAATAATCGTCCTTGTGGAATTATGCGGTAGGAAGGTCGGGCCTTTGAGTATCCAGAGTTTTTAGTCTTCTGTCTTCTGTTGATGAGCAGATGGTGGATGCGGCTTTAGGGACGAATTCCTTTTAACTGGGGGATAGTTGTAACTGTTGAGACTAGGAGTCTGCGAATAAATGTGTTCGTCGTTGCTTCGTGGTTGCACAAGTAATAAGGTGTCATGACGTGGCGTCATCTTATTGGTTGGAGATATTAATTATGATTTGGCAAGAGATAATGATTGTAAACCTTAAATATAAGGATGAATCAGAAGATTTAGACTTATCAAGATTAAAACGAAGATTGGCTTGAGAGGTTAAAGGTATCAAGCTTTGAGAGTTTGTCTTCAACGTTTTAGGAGTGCAGAGAGAAAACAGTGATGTGTCAAAGTTGAAAAAGGTTTTGGTGTTGAACAAGTCGGGAAACTTGGCTGTTAGATTAAGGTTGGGTAGATTAAAAATTGCCCAGTGTCGATTCATAAGTGTGAAGTCGAGTAAATCTGATTAAACAAAGAGTGTAATTTGTTTAAGAGATTTCTAATAAAAGACAACCGTTATTTGGAGAATCTTGTTCATTAGTATTTTGTGTTTCTGTGTTCTTTGTTCTTGTAATTGGTATCAGAGTAGGTCACCTACCTAGATCTAGATATCTATAACAGGTTGAGGTCCTACGGAGAACATGGAAACAACAGAGTGTGTGGCGGCTCATAAATCACTCATGTTAGATGAAAATAACTTTGGGCACTGGAAGGTACGCATGAGACAACAACTCAAAGGGATTGAGGAAGACGTCTGGACAGCAGTTGAAACAAGATGGACAGATCCAACAATTTTTACTGAAGAGGATGAGGAGATACCTAAACCCAAAAATAAGTGGACAAAGGTAGAAAAGAGGACATCAAGACTCAACGCAAATGCGCTATCATAAATCTTCAATGCAATCAGTTATGATCAGTTTAAACTCGTGCAGGGATGCTGTTCAGCCAAGGATGCATGGGACACATTGTGGAGTACTATGAGGGAACATCCACTGTTAAAAGAGCGAGACTAGACTATTTGGCATCTCAATTTGAGAACTTGAGAATGACTGAAGAAGAATCTGTCACGAGTTTTAGCTCAAAGTTGAGATCCATTGCAAATGAAGCAATTGTCCTTGGTAAAAACTTTAAGGATAAGAAACTGGTCAAGAAGCTGATACGATGTCTTCCAGAAAAGTATGCATCCTATAAGGCATTGTTCAAGGTTGGGATGAATACAGATGAGATGTTTTCACAGTTGGTTGGGATTCTTAAAGCTGGAGAGATGGAAGCAACTACCTGTCCATCCAAGATAGGAAAAGAAACAGTTTTTGTTGATGAGAAGAAAATTGATAGATTTCAGTCACTTCATGAAAGTCTGAATCAAAAATTGGACGAGTGTGTTGAATTACTGACACAAAACTTCAAGGAGGCTTTAAAGTAAGACCACATAAGGAACTCTAACTCACATGAGTGTTGTACTAGTAAAGGTAGTCAAACATGTGATTCTCATTGCCATGATGTGTGCAAGAGACAGTCTGGGGTTGAACGTCCATATCATAAGAAGAGAAGTGATGAAAAGCTTAATCTTCTAGCTCTTGTTAGGAAAGAAAGTGATGAAGAACTAGAGATGGATTCTGATTCAGATAGTGATGGAGAGATATATGTGAAGGCTGAATATCGTAAGCTCTATGATAGTTGGATTGAATTGAGCAAAGAGAATCTGAACCTGCTCAAGAACAAGACGCTACTAAGCTCAGATTAATATAATGGAGATGGAAAAGCCTACAACATTGATTTTGGAGACGTCAACATGTTCAACGGAGTATAACGGGTTGCACAAGCAGACAGAAGATGAACAGGAAAATACATTTGTATTGGAATCAAAGATAAATAGATTATGTTTCTCCTTTGTCAGAAGAAAAAGAGAAAAGCAGAAGTCCTGAGCATAATTTGAATAAAAATTCACAAAAAGATCAGGACGTTGAGCAAAGGAACAAAGGATTTAGATACTCTTCTTGCCATGGGGTAGCCTTCAAAACAGAATTGGGGTCTAGGATACAAGGAAAATCGTGTGTTAAGCTCCACAAACAGTGTATCAAATCAAACAGGTCTGATTAATTTCGTTCGTGCTGAACCAGTTCCTGATAATAAACCAAAGGAGGTTGAATCACATCAAACATGTTCAAGCCAGAAAGTACTTGTTGAACAGAAAAATCAGAAGGTCAAACATGGTTGTTACTCCTGTGGGAAACATGGACACATGCAAAGATATTGTGATGCTTTAGAAAGCAAGATTAAGTCAAGGAAGGCTGGAGAACATAGTCTCAAGTCTCAACCATGGATGTTATTCTTGTGGGAGAGTTGGACATACTCATCGATTTTGTTATGAACAAATCAACAATATTAAGAAGGCTTGGAGTGAAAACAAATGTTATGTTGAGCCAAAAACCTATTGTAAGGTATGGATTGAAAAATCAGATTCTATTCCAAATGTAAGGAGACTAACAATGTTCAAGAGCTTATGTGCAACGTAGCATGTTCAGAAAAATTGGGATGCACAAATGTCAACAGGAGATGTGTTAATACTGAAGTTGTTCGAGGTATACCCAGGCATCTTAATGAAACCAATGTTTTATGCTTGGCATGAGCAGGATAGGGTTCTAAGAGATGTGACAAAGGGATTATATGTTATGGAGATTTTCAAAAAGTTTTGTCACTCAAGCAGAGGGAGAATGAAGAGTTGTTTCAGTTTGATGATACTTAGTTAAGGGGGAGTTTCTTGCTATTGTTAGCTAGTAAGCTTGAGTTGTAAAACTCAGTGAAAAAGGGGGAGATTGTTGAGACTAGGAGTCTGTGAATAAATGTGTTCGACGTTGCTTCGTGGTTGCACAAGTCATAAGGTATTATGACGTGGCGTCATCTTATTGGTTGGAGATATTAATTACGATTTGGCAAGAGATAATTATTGTAAACCTTAAAGATAAGGATGAATCAGAAGATTTAGACTTATCAAGATTAAAACGAAGATTAGCTTGAGAGGTTAAAGGTATCAAGTTTTGAGAGTTTATCTTTAACATTTTAGGAGTGCAGAGAGAAAATAGTGATGTGTTAAAGTTGAACAAGGTTTTGGTGTTGAACAAGTCGGGAAACTTGGTTGTTAGATTAATGTTGGGTAGATTAGAAATTGCTCAGTGTCGATTCACAAGTGTGAAGTCGAGTAAATCTGATTAAACAAAGAGTGTAATTTGTTTAAGAGATTTCTAATAAAAGATAACTGTTATTTGGAGAATCTTGTTCATTAGTATTTTGTGTTTCTGTGTTCTTTGTCCTTAAAGTAACTACCTTTTCCAAACTTCCAATAATATTTTTGTTTATAAAAGAATATATCCGAGAGGAAGTTAAGTTGTAAAGATGATTTATTTTTCTAAGTGTTGGAACACTTGTGATAGTTTATGAAAGAATTAGATAATGATTTTCTCTGATTATAAAACATACCTAGTTAACTAAAATGATATTAGCTCAGATCAAGTGACGGTAAACTGATCATTGAACTACTCAGATCAAGTGACGGTAAACTGATCATTGAACTACTGAAGTCTAAGTACAGTGAGAACGGAACTGTAAAGTTAATTAAGGAAAGTTTAGCTATCGGGCAATACATGTTTCAAGTAAGGAATGAATGGAATAAACATATGCGCATCAAAGGCTGGGTCTTCGAGAATTATTTAAGGAAAGTATCCTAGAGAATGAGTCAGACCATTAATGGTGATCTTTGACCAAACCATACAAGATAAACTAGTATTAACTATTTGACTTGGTGAGGAAACTTGAAAAATCTTATATAAAGACTTCATATCCTCTCATTTCTGAAACAATTTCAAAAAGTAGTCTTAGAGAGAAGTCATAAAGAAAAATAGTTTTAGAGAGAGAAGTTCAAGTAGAAAGATCAAACGAGAAAGAGCAAAAGAGTTCTTCATTAGAAAACGATAGAAAGTCAAAGTCTTCGAATCCCTGAGATTCAGCTAAGATGAAGACGTAAGACGTGGCATCTCGATAATCATTATTTTTCAAAGTTGGTTTATTAGGATTGAGATTATGCGTTAAATTTTTGTTATGAATTTTTTTTTGTTATTTAAAGTGGTTCCCAAGGATAAATGAGGAAAATTACCAAAAATACCACATTCATTACCATTTTTCATGTTTTTTTTTTAAATTTCAAATCATGAATAATACGACCCAAAGGGTAAAGTAGTGAAACAGAACAATAGAAACAACAAAATATAAACACTCAATCTTAAAAAAAAATCTACGAGTGTATAAGGTTTGCTTCTCTAAAAATTTGTTGGTGAAGCCATGCTGGTCCACCCATTGCCAAATAAGATTGAAAACGCCCGTCGCGCAGCACGCTCTTAGCAATCTCCCGTGCAATACCATTTGATGATGCAGACTCAGATTCAAAGGCCACAGAAGGGAAGGACAAACAGAGTGTACTCACTCTTGACAGTATTGCCCTGTACCTTGGCCAATTTACTTGTCTCATTACGGCACTAATAAGATCATGCAGATCAGACCCAACCACTACATCCTGATAGCCGAGATCTTTCATACTTTGCAGCGCCCGTTCCAAACATCGCAACTCCGCTGTTAATCTATCAGGAGAGAACGTGAATGCTTCTCGCGCATGATGAAGAACATCCCCTCTATGATCACGAATCATAAAAGCGCCCCCACTATGCAGTTTAGCATTCCTCCAATTCGAGTGAATATTACATTTCACAGTACCTATTAATGGTGGATCCCATCTCCTGTTCTCTCCCAACAGGCCACCTATAGACTCCAAACGTTTTTGCTCTACATTTAACTCATTCCAGGTCCTAGCCTCTTCACCTGCCTGAGTAACTTGAGAAGCTAGTGAGTCTTGAGAATCTGCATACATGACCTTATTTCGATTCTTCCAAATGCTCCAAAGAACCCAAGGTATCGCTCTTCTTTGTGAGACCGGAAGGGATTCCACCGACATTAGTTTGAGGTAGCTTGACAACCAACTAATCAGACTATTATCAGTTATCGATGGACCTTGGTGAAAACCCGCTAAAGACCACATCTCCTGTGCAATCTCACATTCGAAAAGAACATGTTTGATCGACTCTACTCCTTGTTTACAGAGCTTGCAGACTGTATCCAAATGCATCCCACGTGTATTCAGTCTTTCAGAGACAGCTAAGGCTCCAGAAACCGCTCTCCACATAAAACTTCTAATTTTTGGAACTGTTTGGACCTTCCAAATGGCTCTCTTCAACTCCAACAACCCTTGAGTAGCCAAACTCATTTGTAAAGCCTGCTGTTCCTTTTCTTTTGTAGCCACCATGTATCCACTCTTAACCGTATAAGAGCCATGAGAGGAATAAGCCCAGATGTCTTTGTCCGCTATGTTACCCACATGCATATGTAATATCCGGTTAACCTCATTAATAGGAAAGATCTCTTGAAGCTTATCTCCGTCCCATTGATTCTCATTCAGCTTAAGATCGGAGACTTTCAGGTTAACATCAATCATCATCTCCTTGTTAATAGGTCTGCGCGGAACTTCATCCATAATCCATTTCTGACTCCACACCAAAGTTTACTGGCCATCACCGATGGATCTAATCAGCCCCTTACTTAACAACTCCCTGCCAAAAAGGATGCTCCTCTACGCGTACGACGGTCTATACCCTTTCCCACACTCCATAAAACCCGTATTAGCATAATACCTTCCTTTGTAAATCCTCGCAAGCAAAATATTAGGTTCATTTAACAACCTCCAAGCCTGTTTTGCTAGGAGAGCTTGGTTAAAATCTTCAATATCTCTAAATCCCAAGCCACCATTCTCCTTAAAAATGCAGAGTTTTGGCCATGATACCCAATGTATCTTCCTCTTTTCGTCACACTCATCCCACCAAAAACTCGCCATTGCACTCATGATTTTCTGGCAGTGATGCTTTGTCAATCTAAAACATGACATAGCATAAATAGGTAAAGCCATAGCAATTGACTTAAGGAGAACCTCCTTTCCACCAAGGGAAAGCTTTTTGGCAAACCAACCTTGAAGTCTTTTACCCAACTTTTCCCCTATATACGCAAGCAACTTCCTTTTAGAACCACTGAAACATTCAGGTAATCCAAGATACTTCCCATCACCACCTTCATTCTCTATATTCAGGAACTCAGACAGCAATCTCTTCATAACCGGATCGATCCCAGCACCAAATGTTATTGCAGACTTTTGAAAATTGATGACCTGGCCTGAAGAGTCACCATACAACTTCAGACGTCGAAGAAATTCTGCACACTCTGTTAGTGATGCCCGACATAGAAAGAAGCTGTCATCTGCAAATAAAAGATGCTGCACCGCAGGACACGTTGGAGCTAACTTCATTCCTGATACCAGCCCTTGGTGTTCCGCTTGATTCATTATGTGGACCAAAGCTTCAGCACACAAAATAAATAAAAATGGTGATAGTGGATCCCCCTGTCTGATCCCCCTTTTAGGCCTGAAATGGCCATAGGACTGTCCATTTAGAAAGACGGAGAAAGACACTGATCGCACACAGCACATAATCCACGAAATCCATTGCTGATGAAACCCCAGTTTTTGAAACAAAGCTTCAAGAAAGTCTCATTCCACTCGATCGTACGCTTTCGACATGTCTGTTTTTATAGCAATAAATTCAGACTTACATAGGGGATTCGTCCTTAAACCGTGCACCATCTCATGTGCAACTAAAACATTGTCTGAAATCAACCGGCCTGCGACGAAAGCTCCCTGGGCAGGAGAAACAATGTGAGGAAGCACAATCTTCAGGCGGTCACAAAGTATCTTAGACACAATTTTATACACCACTGAACATAAACTGATCGGTCGCAGATCCTTCATCTGGTTGGGGTTCTGAACCTTTGGTAGAAGGCATATCTTTGTAAAGTTCCAATCTGCCGGTAACTGACCCGATTCAAAGAAACTCCTGACCTCCAAAATCACCTGTGGTCCAACAATGCTCCAGAATCTTTGGAAGAACTGTCTAGTCATACCATCAATACCAGGAGAACTGTCACTTTTGATCACCTTGACTGCTTTCTTAATCTCTGCATCCGAGACCGGCTTAATCAAACCTCTGTTCATACGTTCAGAAATTCTTGGAGTCATTCCTTCCAATAAATCAGTAGAGTCAGCGATACCAGAAGAGTGGAAGAGATCTTCAAAATACCGCACTGCAATCTCCCCCATCTGTTCCTTTGAAAAATGTTCCACACCCTCCGAATCAAGTAGAGAATGGACTTTGTTCTTCATTTTCCTCGCCTCGACCCACCCATGAAAAACTTTTGTATTCTTGTCTCCAACTTGAAGCCAAGAGTTCTTGCTTTTCTGTTTCCAAAAAGCTTCTTCCTCAGAAAAAGCTCTTTCTAAATCCAACCGAAGCACAGGCAATCTTGTCAGATCCGGGAAGATTTTACTTTCTTCCAACTCGAGTTCATGCCTCAATCTCTTTATGTTCACATTTGAATTCACATTGGCTGACCTCTTCCACTTTGAAAGCTCACGGCGACACGACTGAATACGTTCTGAGACTGAACCTTGTCCTGAAGCAAAATTATTACACCATCCCCTCCTGATCACCTCAGCTATCTCTGGTTTCTTACACCACCGTTTATCAAACATGAAACGGCCTGACCTCCGACGCCCCGACTCAGCTATACTTGTATAAATAGGACGATGATCGGATCCTGTCTTCTCCAAGTACATAGTGTGCGATTTTGGGAACATTCTGAACCACTCCACGTTGCCAAAGGCTCTGTCTAGTCGACATTGAACCCAAACTTTTTCTTTTATGCCATTAGAGTCGATTTCTCTCACACCACCCCAAGACATCCTGTTTCCAGAGCTCGGGATCTCTTTCAGCATACAATCCCTCGCCATAGCTCTAAAATCAAAAAAGGAATTCTCTTGTCTCCGAGGCCCTCCAACCTTCTCAGAGTTATTCATCAATTCGTTGAAATCTCCAGTCAAGAACCAACCTCCATTCCTGTTCAAACTAATGTCTCTGAGTTCATTCCAAATTGCAGCTCGTCGGTGTTGAACAGGATCACCGTAGACAAAGGACATATAGAAAGTCACCGCACCCAGCTTTACCTCTGTATCAATAATTCTTGCTGATGCCGACAAAACATTCACCTCATACTTACTCTTCCAAAACAATGCCAAACCTCCGCTTAATCCCACTGGGTCCACCAAATGACAATGATCATAACCCAGCGAACTACACAGCTTTAGAACGTGACTACTAGAGTTTTTAGTCCCAAGGAGAAACAAGAAATCCAGGAGATGTTCACGACACATCTCCTCTAGGCGTCGAACTGTCAGGTTGCTTCTCAAACCCCGACAGTTCCAAGAGAGCGTCGTCATTGAGGATTGGATGGTTTCAGGGAAACCATCAACCCTTTCACTTGTTTTGACATTTTCGAAGACACATCCCCTTCCTCATGCGCCTTACGCTTCATTGAAGCTTCGGCTCTCTCATTAGGCCCATGGTCGGAACCAGTAGGAACACTCTTTCTCTTACTCTGGCTCCTACGAGCCCACGATGATCTGCTACTTTGTAAATTCCTACTTCTAGCCTGTCTTTCAGAGGAGATGTTGCGGCCGCTTCCTATAGCAAAACCTCCAATGTCTGCACCCTCCATGCGTACCCCATCTCCTTGATTCACCAAATAACCTTCTCCTCTCCTACTCATCTGCTGATTTCGGATCGTCAAAAGACCTTCTTCCCTATGATCTTCCCCAAAACCCTCTGATAGACCCTTCTCAACTTCACCACAAGCTCCTCTTTTATCAGTAGCTATCTTTTGTCGTAGAGGACCACGGAAAGATGATTCTGAGATGTCCGGTGCAACCTCAGATTGAACTCTGCTAAAATCAAACACCCTGCCTCTGTCTGTGTTCACTTCCTTCGAAAGCACAGGTGCTCTCTCCAACCGTAAACAAGATCTTTGACCAATGGGATCCTTAGACAAATCTTGTAGAGTCATTATCATCCTTGATTCTCTGATTCTTCTCTCTTCAGGATCAGCACAGTTCATATATATCCGCATCTGTTCAAAGACTTCAGGCGCCACTACTGAGGGTGAAGGCTCAAAACCCGGAGGTATTACCGGTGCTAACAAAGGCATGATTTTGTCAACGAGATTAACATGGTGCTGGCGCGCTTCTTGTGCATGATGTTCTGTTGTGTTATGACGCATCATCACTCCTTTCCCTTTATCATGAGAACCTTGTAGTAAAGGGCACTTTTGCTTTTCATGAGACAACCGCAAACAGTGATAGCATTTCTTCCTGATTCTCTCATACTCCACATCCACATATTCCACCCTGCCCTTTGGTAGCGTCACAGATTTCTTGTCCCTTATAGGCTGATTGAGATCCAACACTGCTTGGACTCGCACATAATCGTGTAACAAAGGCTTCTCTGGATCAAATTCAATGACCTTGACATGTCCAATGCCATCAGCAACAGCATCAATGGTCTTCAATGTAAAATAGTTCACCGGGAGATTATGAAGCCTCACCCAAATCGCCGCAGTCTGTAGATAATTCGGTGGAGGGTTCTCAACCCACCGCTCCATTGCCATCCCCCAATCATCATAAGTCCAAAAACCTTGCTTAAGAACCATATGGATATCAGTTTCCAAGTCAAATATGAATTGAAACCTTTCCTTAGTCAAAGCGATGCCCCTCACACGTTCATAAACTTTCCAAATCTTTGGCATCGTTTTGAGCATCCTCCCCATATTCTGACACTCCGGGTTCAAAAGCCTACCAAGGATGCTTCTTCTTCCTCTTTCCATAGCACAAAAGTCGTCATCATCAGGAATGATGATCGACTTATCCTCTCCCAGAGACATACTTTGCAATACTTCAGCCAAATTCGCATCCATTAGAAGAAGAAAGAGAGATTTTGATCGCCGTAGGTAATAAGAATTTTGATTGCGAAGAAAACCCTTATGCGGCTGAAACCTAAACCCTAAATAGACCAGAAGTGCCGTCGAAGATTTTTTGGAAAACAGAATATTTTCCCAGGATTTTCGAAGATTTCCAAAAAGATTTTGAAAATTATCCTTAGTTATCCAAGTTGCAGCAGAGATATCCTCCCTCTGTAGATGAACTCCACTAGGATTGACCAGACGGCCCTCGCCCTGGGAGAAGATTTTGGCTTCCGCCGCCGTGAGTGTTGCCTCCGATTTCGCAATCGCAATCGCCATCGAACCACTTTTCATGTTTACCACTTTTCATGTTTACCTTGACTTTTTTTACTCTTACTTTTAAAAAGGAAAAAAGACATTTATAACCTTAAAGTTAACTAATATTGATTTATGGTTTAGAGTTGGGGGTGGTGTGGGTTTTTAGAATGTGGAGTTTAGAATTTTAATAAATATATAAATAAATACTTAAATTTTTTTTAAAAAATTTAAAAAATAGTTTCAAAAATAATTTTCAAATTTCAAAAAGAAAATTTGAAAATAAATTAATTTTTATTTTTTATTTATTTAAATAATTATTTATTATATATATTGGGAGCAAAAGTATAAAAATTGTTTGCCTCTTAATGAAGATGATATTTTTGAAAACGTCTCTTTAGTGGTGATAAACATGAATAATGACACCAACAATGTGGTTAACATGAAAATTCTCCATCAAATAACATCATTTGTGTTCTTATTAAAAAAACATAAAATTATGAGAAAATTGAGAAAAAATAGGCACTTTCAACTTTGATTTGTGTCTCAATAGGACTTTGTCAAGATTTTTTTAGGAAACTAGGATTTTAATTCTTGTGAATACCATAGTACTCTTAAAATAACAAATTAATATGAATTTTAATTATAATTTATAAATGAGAAAAAGACAAAAATAGCACTAAATCAAGTTTTTGTTCTCAAACTAGCACTCAAGGTCAAAAGTCACAAAAATAGCACTTAATGTTTTATCAAAAATCACAAACTTAGGGTTTAGAGTTAAAGGGTGGGGTTTAGGATTTAGGGTTTAGGGTTTAGGGTTTAGAGTTTAGGGTTAGAGTTTAGGGTTTAGGGTTTAGAGTTTAGAGTTTAGGGTTTAGGGTTTAGGGTTTAGGGTTTAGGGTTTAGGGTTTAGGGTTTAGGGTTTAGGGTTTAGGGTTTAGGGTTTAGAGTTGAGAAATGAGGTTTTTGGGATAAGATTTCAAATTTTGAAAAATAAAAAACTTAAAATTTTCAAAGGATAAACTTAGAAAGTTGCTATTTTGGTCATGTTAGTTTTGGAGTGCTATTTTTGTGATATAATCTTAGAAATGTGCTATTTTGGAGATTTGTCCTTTATAATTTCGTAATTGATTTAATATTAATTAATAAAAGTAAAAACAAAAGGTAAAAAAAAGGCAAAAAAAAAAGAAACACAGGCTACCTTACCTTTTTTTAATCTCGTCTTCTCAGCCGTTCTATAACAGAACATGACAAACTAGTGGTATGAATACTACGTACGTATCTTTCTTTGTTCCAGATTTGGTGACAGAGAATTTCTCCAATTTCGATCTTCGTCCGTTGATTCAATGATGAATACCATGTAAGTCTACTTACTATTTGAATCACTGTATAACCTAAGTAGCAAACCAAGAACTGAGCTCTATGATCTTTTTGCAGACTCGGTGAGGAAGGAAAGGAAGCTTTCTACATGACCTATAATCAAGTCTGTGATAGCTTTGATTCAAGGGTCTTGATGTGATCCAGCAAGCTCAATCTGGAACATAAAAGACAGCTATGAAATTTCAATCTGGCGTTTTGCAGCAGCTTGATTACACTCTTGTTCAGTGCCAAGCACTTTTTTTTACTCCTACCATGTACTGTTAGCTCATTGCAGCCTTGATTCACTTTTTTTTTCATAGAATATGTTGTTGAAGTTGTTTGCATGAAGTTGATCTTGAATGTTTTTCTTGCTTTTTTTTGTTGGCATGAAGTTGTTGACGTGTTCAGCAAGAGCTTCACACAATACATAAATTTCATAAACAATACGATACATGGCATACAATCTCGGTATTTGTGGGTGATGAGAATGGTATAATAAACAATGACAAAATGGTATAACAAACTCGTTAACTTATAGTTATATTTAACATTCGGGTTGTAGATACCAAAAGTCTAAGCGCCTCTGATGGTTAAATCCCTAAGGCCATTGTCATGCGTGTTGGGTTTCCATATCTTCTTCGTTAGCTTATAATATGTATCATAGGTTGTGCAGAACATTGCAGAGTAGGTGAAAATATATTTTCCCTAAGTATAACATAAGGTAACAGGTTATGATACATAAACAAAAAAAGGTAAATGGTAGAGTTGTGCCTATAAGTTGTAATCAAGGTAGGCTAACAATATTTTGCTAGAATATAACCTAACGAATTCTAGCTAAGATAGTATATACAAGAAAGTTTTGTTTGTGTTATATATCCAAGATAGATCTATGTATAATATTTAGTATCCGATTCTAGACTAGGTAGATGGCTAGAATAAGTATTCTATCCCCGGCTAGAACATAAAATAAAATATGATTCCATTATTTTTTCAAGAAAATTAAACATATAAATAATCATAGTTATGTTTCCAATAGTTTTTATATTTTTTATATTTTTAAAATTTAGTTTACTATATTTTGCATTACAGAAGGGTAAGACATGTCCAAAATGACTAAAAGTATCAAAAATCCTAAGAGGACAAATAAATGTTGAGAGTGTTTCTTTTTTTTCCAATTCTCCCTAAAATTATATATACCATATAAAAGTAGATGTATTCATAATATATAACACATATTAGGTAAAGATCCGGCCTTGCGCGGAGTTAGACGATTCTTAAAATATTAACGTTTTGAAATATTCCGCGCCATGGGAAGAGTGAAATATTTTAGAAAATATTTGTTAAATATAAATGTTTTTTGAAATTTTTTTAATAATAGCAAAAAATATGTAAAATATATTTTAATGATTTCATCAAATTGAAATTGTTTGAATATTTAATTTTTATCAATTCAAATATTATACATGTTTTAAAAACTTTGAAATTAAAATATTTATATGGCATATAGCTTAACTTAAACGATATTAAAAGATGTATATTTTTAATATGTATGTATGTTAAATGAAACTCCCTACTCATATGAATTTATAATCATTTGTATTTTCTTATTAAAAACTTTAAACCATTGATTACAAAAGTTTAAACGTGAGATTTTTATCATTCTTATTAATTATAGTCGTTTATAAAAGTTCAAAATATAACAAACACAAAAATTTCAAATTTTTATTATATGATTAATGTGATTGTTTAGTTTATTTTAATAATATAAACTTTAAAAAAAGATAAATGCTACATAAATTGTTAAGAAAAATATGTTATATATTATTTAAGAAGCATTACAATATGCCATGTGCTCTGTTCGAAATTGCGCTAGGCCTTACGCGTGCGGTCACATAGCGCCTAGCGCCGAATCAATTAATCAGAAATTATATGTGGATTCGGAGATTTATTTTTGGGCTACTAGTTATATATAATATATTTCATCCAAACATTGAAAGACAAGTTGGTGTAGTGGCTTCAGCTACATGTAATTATTATCAATATCCCTATTTTGAAGCTACTTAAATGCATTTTAGCACCTTTTAAAGTCATTCTTTCAATAAAGGGCAGTACCGTAAATTACATGTCGTCTTCTTCCACCAGTTTTTAGGGTTTCTGCAACAAATATGCGACCGATGCTCGACTTTTCTATCACTTTTCTTCGTTTTTCATTGTTTTTTTCATCCAAAATTCATAGATTGTATATAATCACTTGATTTCGGATGAAAATAAATCAAAAACGAAAGTTCTGTTAGAAATTCCGATTTTTTTTACTGAATCACATCAAAACGTCATGGTGACCAACCATTGAACGATTTTGCGGCTATGTGTCATTACCAAAAGGATTCTTAAAATCCTTAAAGAAATAAGCTTTTTTTACAGCATAAAGAAATAAGATTTTTCATCTAAATATAACTAAACTTTTCATTAAACTAACCATAAAATTAGTCATTAATGTTCGTCATTCTTTCTTTAAATTAAAACTACTGAATTACCTAATGTAATTAAAGTATATATGACAAGTAATAATTTTGAATAATAAACATTTAATAAAAGTTTGTGTATGCTCCATAATTTTTTTTTCATTTTATATTATAAATTGAATAGTTACATTAAACATAAAATTAAAAATTAAATTTTCAGAATATGTTATATTTTAAATTTTTAAAAACAACTATAAATTATTAAAAAATTTAAAAGTTTCACATTGAAAATTTGTGATCAATATTTTAAATGCTTTTTTATAACAAGATACAAATAATGATAAATCATATGAGTAGGAAATCTGATTTAATAAATATTCAGATTAAAAGTTATATATATTTTAATATCATTTACATTAAACTATATACCAGATAAAATACATAAATATTTTAATTTTGAAATTAGATTGGAACAAATATTGAGAGATTAATATTTTAATTTCAACTTTTTAAATTTTAAAAAAAAAAATTATTATAAATTACTAAAACTATTAAACGTCCCACACTGAAAATTTTATTATCAATGATTTAGAAATTTTATCATAAAAAGATACAAATGATCATAAAAACGTAAGTAGAAAGTCTCATTTAATAGATATTGATATTAAAATATATTGTATATCTATGTTAATATCATTTAAATTTAATTATACCATTTAAAGGAAATAAAAGTGATTGTTTCGATTTATTTACCATAGAATAATTATAAATAAAAAAGAGTGATTGTTTTGATTTATGTTCTTGCACCAATTTAATTATATATGTAATAGTTACTGAATTCTCAATTATTCAATATATACTTATTATATTATTATTTTTTATATGTAAAAGAAAGCAAAATAAGTAATAGCACGCAAAAATAATTTGTATGTATATTGTTCATTCCGTGCAAATGGCGAATCTTAACCTAGTATTTATTGTTTAAAACAATTAATTCTCATATATATTTTATTCATATTAGGTAATTATGTTGCTTTTATTTAAGGAAATTAGAAAGAATCTTTTCTTTGTAGAATATTAATTGATTTATCGTCATTTAATGAGAAATATATTATATGTGTAAATGGACCAACTTATTTTTCTAAGAATTCTAAAAGTGATTCTAGTGATAGCACATGTTATAACTCATAAGTTGTAATGTTCTCAAATAATATATAAAGGGATTTTAAAGCACTTTAATTAATTTTATTATATATTAAATTGAACTTTTCAAGAGAAAATGCTTAAACTACCACATTTTTAATACAAATTTTTCATGTTTACTTTAACCATATTTACTCTTATTTTTAAAGAGGTAAATAGACACTTATAACCATATAGTTAACTAATGTACACTAATTGTTCAAATTTGAGGGGTGAGAATTTTTTCCCATTGGCCATCCGTACCGAAGAAACAAGAATTTTTTTTAGGCACAAAAGGGTTGTGAGAGACACTCCTCCTCCATATCTAATTGGAGAACAAATTGAAGCGCAAATCGACTACTACGGAGCTAACGAAACAGTTCGTTGTGGTGGTAATTGGCATGTCCCTCGTAATATGCCTGATTCTTACGGTGTTCATCACAACTGGCACAAGAAGAGTATATTTTGGGAGTTGCCATATTGGAAGGATCTTCTTCTGCGCCACAACCTCGATGTGATGCATATAGAGAAGAATTTCTTTGAGAACATCATGAATACAATATTGAATGTCCCAGGGAAGACAAAAGACAACATAAAATCAAGGTTGGACTTGCCGGATATTTTTTCAAGAAGTGAGTTACATATAAAAAGAAATGAACAAGTTCCCGTTCTGATATTCAGATTGTCTTCAGAAAAAAAGTCGGTGTTGTTCAACTGGGTGGCATCAGAAGTGAAGTTCTCCGATGGGTATGTTTTAAATCTCTCTAGATGTGTTGAAAATGGTCAAAAGTTCTCTGGGATGAAGAGTCATGATTGTCATGTCTTTATGCAACGACTACTTCCCTTTTCATTTGCGGAGCCACTTCCAACAAACGTACATGAAGCACTTGCAAGTAGTATATTATAACGCAGTAATTTTATAATGGTTTAGTTTGCAATAATATATGACTAATATAATGTGTTTAATTGTTTTTGGAATATACAAGGCATTGGAGCATTTTTCAGGGATCTGAGCACATGCACTCTTAAAGAAGAAGTCGTGGAACAGCTTCAGCAGAACATTCTCATCTTATTGTGCAACTTGGAGAAGATATTTTCTCCGGAATTTTTTTGACGTGATGGAGCATCTAGCTGTCCACCTTCCATATGAGGCATTGCTTCGTGAACCTGTACATTACGGATGGATGTATCAGTATGAGCGAGCCATAAAATATTTGAAGGGAAAAGCAAAGAACCTCGCAAAAGTTGAAGGTTCTATAATTGCTAGAAGTTTGACGGAAGAAACTTCTCACTTAACATCGTACTACTTTGTGTCAAAAGTACGTACCCGGAAAAGAGCTCCAAGAAGATATGATGATGGTGGTGTCGCGCCAACATATGCAGTTGCTGGTGTTCTAGACATTTTTAGCCAGATTGGGCGATTAGGTGGGAAATTAAAAGAGGTTTGGTGGTCGAGCGAAGAAGATGCTCATAGTGAACACACCTATATTCTACTCAATTGCGAGGATCCATTGATGCGTTATTTTGAAAGGTAACATATATGGACACTTCTAAACACCTATAAGTATAAATTATATAATTGCCAAAGATTAATTAATATAAAATGGGATTTTACAGCCTATTTGTTTCTCAAATCGAAGAAATATTCCCAGGTATATCCACAAGTGACGTAGACAAAAGGAAAGATCAACACTTTATTAAGTGGTTGAAGAATCAGGTATTAACTCAAACTCTTAATTTTTTTAGGTCGATCAAACTCTTTTTTCATACATGATCTGTATTTCAACATTTTTTTATTTTTTCAGGTTGATTATGACGACGATGCAGATTATCCTAAGTGGTTACACGAAGTAATTCAATATCCACTTGTAAAGGTCACCACATCACAGATGTATTTCACACGAGGCTATACATTTCACACATATGAGTATGGTAGACAGCGGGCGATCAGTAACTATGGAATATGTGTGAAAGGGGAAACATATTTCTATGGGATCTTGATGGAAGTTATTGAATTCAAATTCTCAGGGATATTGAAGCTAAAATGCGTCCTGTTCAAATGTGAATTGTTCGACTCCGTCGTCAACAGAGGTGTTCGGTTTAACAAATTCGGTGTAGTTGATGTCAATGGTGGACGAAGGTACAACAAATTCTTTTTTTGCCATACATGAGCAAAATAAATTAGTTTCTACGTTGTCTTTATTTTTGCAGGTACAACAAATTCGAGTCTTTCATCTTAGCTTCACAAGCAGACCAAGTTAGCTTCCTTCCATACCCTCGGATGAGAGAATCGGGAATAAATTGGTTAGCCGTGATCAAAGTTACACCTCAAGGACGAATCATCAGTGGAGAAGAACCACCATTGCAAGAAGAACAGATAAATGAAGTCGAGGAACCTGAACAAGAAATTGATGACATCCTTCTCATAGATCCGCATAATCATGAGTACAAAGATCTTACCGGCGATGCCACAGATGATGCTGTTGAAGACGAGTTTAATAAAAATGATGATGTTTCTAGTGATGACGAGAATGTCGATGTATCCAATTGATGTATTTATTTTTAATAAGATTGATTTTCAGACTTAATGCATGTGATTTGATGGATTTAATCATGAAAAAATATTTATATAATTTGACTTTGTGTAAGGTAATGGGAGTTTGAATTAGAAATAAGAGATTGAGATTATAAGTTAAGGAATTGTGGTTTTAGAATTTGGGGTTTGGAATGGAAAGAATAGATTGAGGTTAAAGGGAAGATGGGTTTGAGGTTTGGAATATATGAAGTAGAAGATAAGGAAGATGGGGTTTGGGCTTTCGGATTTTATGGATTTAAACATAATCCTCGTAATTTCCTCGTAAGTTAACGAGGAAATAACGACGAAAAAAATGAGGGACTCGTTAATTCCACGTAAGCACAATTCGTCGTAAAGACCGCGTAACCGGAAAACACGGGCCTCACTATTTCCTCGTAAATAAAAACACGGGCCTCGCTATTTCCTCGTAAATGAACGACCAATAAAAAAGAAGAAAAAAAAGAGAAGAAAGATACTGGAATCATAGGAGGGAAGAAACAAGGCGAGACCTACGTAAGTCTAGCCTTGTCTCCGCCCACATGTGTTCTCGTATCTTCCTCCTCTTCTTTTTTTTTTCAAATCTTTCTAATTTGAGAAGCAAACTGGTGAGTAATTATCTCTGATTTGAGAAGCAAATCGGTGAGTTTATATTTGTTTTTAGAAGCAAACTGGTGTGTATTTATAAGAAATTTCGAAAGGTTTTACGACCAATTAGCTTTGTCTCCTTCCTCGTAAATAAAAAAGCGGCCCTCGCTAATTCCTCGTAAGTGAATGAGGACATCACGAGGAAACCCAACACGGGCCTCGCGAGTTCCTCGTTAATTCCACGTACACACAATTCATCGTAAAGACCTCGTAATAGGAAAACGCGGGCCTCGCTAATCCCTCGTTAATCAACGAGGACGTTACGAGGAAACAAAACGCGGGCCTCGCTTATTCCTAGTAAGGATAAACACGGGCCTCGCTAGTTCCTCGTAAATTTTTCGAGGAAAATACGACGATTACTAATTTCTTACATAAACACGCGAGCTTCGCTCTCCAATTTCCTCTCCACTTCCTCTCTCTTTTGTAGCTATGGTACGTTCTCTCTCTATTTCCTCTCTAATTTGATAAGTTTAGGGTAGATTAGGTGGTTAGTGTAGGGAATTTAGATAGGTTTACTGATTTTATGTTAATTATTGTTGATTAGGTGGTTAATGTACAGAATTTAGCTAGATTTATAGAATTTGTTATTTATAGAATTTGTTATTTATAGAATTTGTTAATTACTGTTGATGTTAATTTTAAAAATTAAATTTTTTTTCCAGAAGATTCGAAAAAACAGACTTACTCCCCATTACAAACAGATGTTCGGTGAGCCAGGTAGTCGTTTAAACCCGTCGTCTTCTTGAGCTCCCGGTTCTTCTTCAGCTTCTGGTTCTTCGGGTCCAGAGACTGTCCCCGAGACTCAGCCTTCTCAGAGAGTCTCTCGGTCGCCTTCTTCTAGTGCACCATCGGTTCCTCCTGTGCCTCCTCCGATGGCTCTTCCGACGATGCCTCCTCCTGTGCCTCCTCTGATGGCTCCTCTGATGCTCGCCAAGATTCATCCCGATTTGATGGTGCCTCCGAGTGCTCCTTACTCGTAGTACACTGTCGAGGACATTCTCAGTCAGCCAGGCAGAGAAGGTTTACCAGTCATAGACCCCGACCGACCGGACGGAACTTTGTGGTATGTTACACTAATTTTTTTTCTTATTCTTTTAAAATTCTTTTATAACATTAATAAATAATTTATACTTTAAATTTATTTTTTTCAGGTTTGGGGTTGACGGATGTCTTGCATCGGACGTAACCGACACGATGAAAGGTTACTTCTCCATGCCACATCCGAACTGGAAAAAGACGCCGATCTAAGTCAGAAAGACGTGGTTCAAAATTTTTGCTGTAAGTTACTATTCATTAATTATATATACTTTAATTTTTTCATGATTTATATATATATTTTTTAAACTAATTATTAATTTAATTTTTTTTTACAGCAAAAATATAATCGGTCCATGGGGGTCAATGAGAGGGTGAGGAAAGTGTTTTAAGCGAAGGCGAAAGTTCGCTTGTTGGACACGATCTCCAACTGGAAGGGTGACTGGATAGTGAAAGGATATGAGCGTGGAAAACCCGTTGAGCTCACCACGGATGTGTGGGATGGCCTCATCCGTTATTGGCGGGATCCTGAGTTCATTAGAATCGCTCAGTCTTGCTCTTCCTTCCGTAACACGGTAGATGAGCACGGCCACGGTCCGATGCTTCACTATACGGGCCAAAAACCCCACGCCGGTGTCCGTTTGGAAATGGTAATTAAATATTTTATTTAATTAATTTTTAATATATATATATATATATATATGTATATTCTAACTTTCTTAAATGTTTTTTAGGCCAAAGAGACGGGACAACTCTCGTCTCTTATGCAACTTTACGAGAGGACCCACAAGAATAAGGCGGGCTAATTTCTAGATGGCAAGTCCGAGAAAATCTTCAACGACTTGGTTGCTCAGGTTGACGACCGCCAGACCCAGCTGACCCAGCAGTCCACCGACGGATTACCCGTCACCTTATCCACACTTGAAGTGGATAAGATCTACGAGGACGTAAATTTTTACTAACAATATGAGTGATGAATTCTACTGGGCGATGAACGACTCTTAGTTCTTTTTTTTGTTTGTTGTATTTATAAATTCAAAACTTATTTATATATTAAATATTTTCGTATTGTTTTGGTTTTTAAATTTTAATTTTATTAATAAATTAAATAATTTTAATTATTTTTTTAATTATATTTTTAAATTCTGTCATTTACGACTTCCACAGACGAGGAAGATTCAACGAGTACTTTACGAGGTATTATTTTCGAGGTATTTACGTGTACTTTACGAGGAAATACTTTCGAGAAAAATATGTGTAGTTTACGAAGAACTACTTTCGAGGTATTTACGAGGAAATATAGCGACATTCTTACGTGGAATATTTACGTGGTCTTTACGACGAAATATGGTACTTCGTCTTTACGACGAAACGTTTTCCTCGTTAAGTTACGACGAATTGGAGAGAAAATATGCGTTACGACGAACGAGTAACGACGAAACGTGTTTCCTCGCTAATTCCTCGTAAACCCTCTTTTACGACGAACTCACGAGGAATACCGCCGTCGTTAAACTTATGTTTTCTTGTAGTGATCGTTCTTCTTTATAAAGACTTATAAATCGTCGAGTTGTACTTTTAATAATATCATGAAATCTAGATTTATACGAGATTATAATTTTGTAAAATGCAGTGTTCACTATCTGAACTATTCAAATGACAACTCCAAATCAACCTTATTTGTTGTTTGGATAACAGAAGGAAGCAAATCATAAAATTACTTGAACACATTTATATATTTGACATGCAATCAACTCTTGTTTAAAAAATTCTTTATAAAGACTTGTAAATCGTTGAGTTGTACTTTTAACAATATCCTGAAATCCAGATTTATAAGGGATTATAATTCTGTAAAAATGCAGTGTTCACTATCCGAAAATCTTAATCTTAACCAGAACCATTCAAATAACAACTCCAAATCAACCTTATGTGCCTTTTGGATAACATAAGGAAGCAAATACTAAAATTACTTAAATCGAGAATTTTAAAAATCAATGTTCATCATAGAAACTGTTTCTCTTAGATTGAACCATTCGAATGAGAAGTCTAAACCAACAGTCATTGATTTCTTGACAGCATAAAGAAAAAAACCAACAAATTACACAGATTAGAGACATACAAGTAGTGAATCTCGTACATGAGTCGACATTATGGAGGTTTTGATCGGTTCTCTGTAATCGCTCGTCGGTGGCTGCGTGAGAGAGAGAGGCGACGATGGATCTCGACGGAGGCGACGATGGATCTCGACGGAGGGGACGATGGATCTCGACGGAGGCGACGATGGATCTCGACGGAGGCGACGATGGATCTCGACGGAGGCGACGATGGATCTCGACGGAGAGAGAATATCGATGTGAAAAGAGAGGAGATGGATCTCGGCGTGGAAAGAGAGGAGATGATGGTTGAAGATAAAGGTAAGGTTAGTTTAGTCTTTTACACATTAATGAATGTGGTATTTATGAAAATGTCCTTTGATTGGTGGTATAGGTTAATAGTGGTATAGGTTAATAGTGGTATCAAGAAAAGTGTATAAGTAAAATTCTCCCAATAATTAGTTTAGTGTTATTTAATCACAGATTTAGGGTATTTGTGAAAATATTCATTCATTAAAGTAAATTTGAAAAGTTATCAAACTTGTAGTAGAATTGAAATTTCCCTAAAAAAAATTTGAAAGAAAATTTGAATTTTTTTTTGAAAAAATCAAAAATAAAAGAAATTATAAAAAGTTTGAATTTGAAAATATATAATTAGAAACTATAAAAGAAAATTTTATTATTTTTTATTTATTTTTTCTTATTTTTTAAATAAATATTTATATTTATATATCTATAAAACAATGGTAGAAGGGTCTTTGTCATTTAAATGAAGAAGGTGTTTGTGAAAATGTCTATTTAACGAAGGTAAACATAAATTGTAGTAGCAAAAACAAGGTAAAAGTAAATTTCCCAAATTTTCAAAAACTAACCAAAAAGTAGAAGTATTTTTAGAACTATCCAACAACACGGACTCTAGTTTTTCTTTAAATTTTTTTCTCTCAAAACGTTTAAATACTAGTTTCCCTTTTTTATAGGAAAACGTTAAAAAAATCTTGATTGGCTATAAATAAGTTTTTTTTCTTTAAAAAATCTAGCTTTCCGGACTTTTAAAGATAATTTTTTTTTGAAATAAAAAACAAAAAACATTTTAAAAACTATAAGAAAATCAACACCTAACTCTCTATAAATTTGTTATCTTTTATGTGCTTCTCTTCTTTAACTTCTCGAATAGTTGTTTTTTTTTTCTTTTTTTTAAAGTATTAATAATAAGTGATGTTGGTTCATCTTTTTCTTTTAAGTTTGAATTTGTTTTAGTCCAATTGGTCTTTTAGATGAAGATCCACTAATAATATTTTATTCTTCATCAAAATTCAAAAGCAAAAACCTAGAGATTCTTGTGTTGCAGAAATAGAGGTGAGATTTTCAAAATCTGAATTTGTATCTCTGAATGAGTTTGACATTTTTTAGCAAATATGCCACCATCTTTAATTTTTCCAAAAAACTTTGGATATTACATATGATCGAACTTACAATCTCCTTGATATTTTGGATAATTAGTAAACATTAATTTGGTTTACTTTACTGCATACCAATTTAAAACAAAAAGAAATTAGTGAAAAGTCAGTAAAATATATATTACACTAATCATAAAACCTTAGAATATCAAGCACCACTTAGACCTATAAATTCAAATTGTTTGATGCATGCATAAATTTCTTTGCTGCTTTCTCAAAGTTTCAATTCAACAATGAATAGATTTGTTTGTACAACTATTCTCTCTAACTTACATTTTTCCCATTCACGTAAGCATCTGCCATAAGAAACCAAAATTGATCGAACATTTGATAACAACACCCTTGACTGGATATTGTGATATACTGTGGATGAAAATAGAGAATAGAATGATTCCAGGTTGTGAATGAAAATGTAGAGTACAAGATGTAATGTATACATAAAAATAAATAATTTCATATCTCTTAAGTCTTGAATAATCATTACATGATTTTACAATACAATAAAAAATTGATTCAGAGATTCACACATTGTTAATCTATTATGACATGATGTGATAATATAAAGTAAAAGTGTTTCAATTTTTTCACATTTTTAATCTATTATGAGTCTATGACATAATAATTCAATGAAAAATTGATTCAAATTTTTTCACATATTTGAATAAACTATGGCATGATTTGATAATGCAATGAAAATGTGATCTAATTAAAGATTCTCACATTTTTATTATATTACAACATGACTTGATCAATAGAATAACAATGTGATTCAAATATTCTCACATTTTCAATCTACTCCGAAATTATTTTATAATGCAATTAAAAGTGGTTCCAACGTTCTTATATTATTCAAACTTTCAAAACACGATTAATAATACAAAGAAAATTCCAAGGCATTTTCTATATTCTATTAGAACTTAATTATTACTTCACACAAACTAAATTTTCTATTTTAAAAATCATTATAATTTCACAAATTCATTTTACTTGGATGCTTCTTCATCCTATTAAGATGATGATGAAAATGTAGAGATGATCAACAATATCGACCAAAAATAAACAGTGATACATCTTGCTATCACAAATAACAATGCAGCAATAAAATAGCTATGTAATTAAGAAAGTAGCCAGGTGATTCATGGAGGTTCAGTTCCTGGACGTTGTTTTATTCATCGCAATTGAGAAAATGCACATTGTAGATTGTTCAACTATTATTTCTTGGAGAACCCAATCTAGAACGACACCATGTTTCGTAGGAGATATTGTATGTCTTGTTCTTTATTCCTTCGTATTGTTAATGCGGTTGAAAATCATGACAACTACTTGAAACAACGAAATGATATAGTTGGTAGACTTGGTTTTTCATATCTTCAAAAAGAAATTGCTGTCTTTTGAATTCCAGCTTATGGTTTTCTAGCTAATGCAACATACGAATACATAATACAAGTTTCTCTCTCTTACTTTCCTCCCTCTGAAACTTTCTCGACCAAGTTCAGTTTTGCAGCTCCTCCTCCGGCGCGTGGTGGCCACTGCACTGCCCCGGCGGGGTTTTCTTCACTCAAATCTCCTTTTTCTCTTTGATTCACTCATTTCTCCTAGCCCAAGCTCCGATATGTCGACTCCCTAGAGTTTCCGTTCAAAATAGCTTTTCAGATCTGGGCGCCCGGTGATGGATCTAAAGGAAAACAGCTATTTCTGGTGTTAAGACGAGGTTCCGGTGGCTAGGGAAGCAGCGGAGTCGGTGTTTCGGGTTGTAAGATTTCGACGGCAATTTTCAACCTTTATGTCGTTCGTTCTTTTGCTAGTTTTGGTGGCTCGTGGACTGTGATGAAGACTCTCCGGGCTAAGATCTGGTTTCTCCGGTCTTTGTTTGTGAGGAGGGTTGGTCGCTACGTTCTTCCGGATGCCGTGGTGTCGCGGCTTTGGAGTCGTTTCTACCTCTCTCAGGTACAGCTTTGACGGTCTCCGTCCGTCATGGCGTGCGGCGGTGTTGTCCCTTCTAGCAGTGTCAGAACTGGTCTCTCGTTAGCTCGTGAAGATTCTTGGAGTTGCCGTTGCGAGGAGTTGTCTATGCTCAGGCTACAGCTCTCCGGTGAGTCTTCCTGGTTCCTTGTCTTCTCCGGTTCACGTCTGTGGTGTGGAGGGAGCCCAATAAAAGTTTAGTACTGTCTTGTCTTGGGTCGTTGGAGTTTGTTCTTCATGGTTGCGGCTTCGACCTGTCACCGGTTTGCTGCTTTTGCTGTTTCGGATGATTCGTCCTCTTGTTCTGAGAGGCGAGGCGTGGGATTAGTATTGGAGTTTCGGCTTGTCTCCGGAGTTTCAATCCTTCTCAGTGGCAGTACGCGTGGAATTCGACCATCCCAGTTCCGAATAATGGTTTTCCTGACTTGTTTGGCAGGTTGTATTCCCTCATTTTGATTGCAGGTACCCTTATCTCTGTGCTTTGGATCCTACCAATTCAGCCTATCGTTTCTTTTAGGGAGGTTGCGCATTTGCGTCTGGTCAATAAATGCTAGGTATGGTTTCTAGACCCTCTATCCTCAATCGCGCTTCAGAGACTACAACAGCTTGTGCAAGGAGGAGAGTGGGAGCGACAAACTCCCCTCGGAGTAACCCGGATGAGATGGTGACGATGGAAGGATCTGGAGTTGCGCCCAACAACTTGGCTGTGTGTTCGATGAGTCTAATCTATCAAGTCTTGTGGTTGTACCGATTTTGCTTAAATCCTTGTATAAACTTTTTGAAATGATGCCCGTTTTTAGGAGGTAATTTAAATTTATAAAAAAAGTTATGTTAAAAAAAATGAATACATAAAAATTGACGAATCAATAGCAATCGAAAGTACGAAAAGATTTGTCGAATTATAGTGGAGATATTCTCAAGGAAATACTTATAATCACCAACAGTTGCTGATGTTTCAAGACTTTTGTATATTGGTGAAACATGAGGTTTTTCAGGAATTTTTTTTTTTTTTGAAAAGCTTTTTTAAGGAATATTACGTGGCTTAGATTTAATATATGGACAGTACAGCCGATTTGGTAAATGTAACCAAAAATAAATTTGAACAGGTAAACCAAAATTTCTACTTCTTTTTAATGGCGTCAAATCTATAATTAAGAAAATAAGTAATTAACAATCTTAGGGTTTGGGTGCATTTTCTTTCTTAATGTAACCAGATCACGACGTTTATTAATTTATTTACTTATGAACGTCATTTTCATAATAATTCCACTTTTTGAGGGGTGATTTTGATTCCGGCTAAACTGGATTTTGTTTGTCTTGTGTTTTCTCTTTTTCGAGCTTAAATGAAATCTTGATTTGCGGTGTTTATCTTCTTCTAAGGATATGTACTCAGATTCCTTTCTCTCTTTATCAGTCTTCACCCGATCTTTGTCTTGCCGGTAAGTCACGTTTTCCTGTTGTAAAAGATGAAGGTGATGATGGATTAAACGAAGTTGCTTCATAAGGGATTTGGTAGAGTTTGGCGTTCAGTTAGAGCGGTCCAACAAATGATTTACCTTTATTGATTGAGTAATTACTTATTTTCCGAAGATGTAAGCGTTCTAATCATTAGCGTCAGCAAAAGCCAAAAGAGGCTTCATGTAGGAGTACAAATCAAAGTGGATTAAAGTCGGAAACTTGATCGGCGGCGAAGTAAAAGCGTTCCCAATCAAAAAAAAAAAAGCGTTCCCAATCTGCATGTTTTTTTTTCGAGAAACACGAGCATGATTATTGCATGGTTCTTAGAGTCGAGTTCTTGGCGGAATATAAGAACTCGTCTCTTAACTTTTAACTAAAAAAACTAAGAACCGGCTCTTAAATAAGAATTTTAAGAGCCGGTTCTTAACTTTTTTAGTTCAAAGTTAAGAGACGGGTTCTTATATTCCGCTAAGAACCCCACCTTAAAAACCTCCAACAATCATGCTCTTATAGTGAATTATTTATTTTCTAAGTGTTAATTACTTAATTATATACACGTGTTTTGGTTATTGTATTTCTGCCATCTGTTAAGCTCTAGTAAAGATCGGAGTTGACAAAAAACAATAACTAGACACAATAGATATCTGTGAAATGGTGAATTTTCCCAGAAAGAAATAAGAATGGAATCAAGAGACCATTTGTTCTTCGACTGCAGCTACGCTTACTCGGTTTGAAACACTCTAGCAAGGAAGGCTAGGACACCCACAATCAGACAATGGAGCCGATCAATCACTTGCATGCAAGGAGTCTCTACGCCGAAGCACCACCGACTGCTATCTCTCCTCACTTGGCAAGCTGTGATCTACGCACTATGGCTGGAGAGAAACTCTAGAATTCACAGGAAGGAATACCAAAGCCCAGACTCCCTTATCTCTTCCTTAAACGCACAGATCAAGAACCGGATATCTTCGATCCGTCAATCTTCTCCAGCGCTCTCTTCCTCGATCACTACAAGAAAACAGAGGTATTCTGACGGACATTCCGACGGAAAATGAAATCCTCGGAATATCCCGAGGAATTTCCGAGGAAATTCCGAGAGGAAACACAAAATTGGGTTTCCTCGGAATTTCCTCGGAATATACCGACGGAATTCCGAGGGAATATCAATCCGTCGGAATATTCCGAGGAAATTCCGAGGAAAAATGTGTTCCTCGAAAAAAACCGATGAATTCCGAGGAAATATTATAGCCGTTGGAGAGCCGTTGGGGGATTTTACAAAATTCCGAGGAAATTCCGACGAACTAGCTTTTTCCGTCGGAATTCCGTCGGAATTTCCTCGGTCTGTCGGCAGGATTTAAACTATAAATACAAGCACTCCTCTTCCTCTTCATTCACTCCATATCTTCATCATCCCTCTTACTCTATTTACACACGAATTTGATTCATAAAAAATATGTCTTCTTCAAATTATTTTCGTTCTTGGATCGATCGACCTCATTTGGATCCGAACACGAGATTTCTTACGGAAGAATACCAACGAGGTATAACCGAATTCATGGGGTTAGTTCACCGACAACCGGAAGCAAAAACAAGTATGTTAAGATGTCCTTGCTCTAATTGTAAAAATTGAAAGGTTATTAAAGAGTGGGATGTTTGGACTTATCTATATTTGAGTGGGTTTACACGAAGTTACAAAATTTGGTATCATCATGGGGAAACTGATTATGAACATGGTAGTACTAGCGAACCTCAGCCAGCGGTTAGATTAGAAGAACCAATTAGAACGGATATAGATTATGGTGTAGGTACTGAGCAGATGGTAAATGATCATTTTAGAGGGAAAGATTTACCCAATGCAGAAGCTAGGAGATTTTATGATATGTTGGATGCTGGAAAGCAACCATTGTACGAAGGTTGCACAGATGGTCATTCAGCTTTATCATCTGCTACAAGATTGATGGGCATTAAAACAGATTATAATTTGGCTGAAGACTGTGTGGATGCGATTGCTGATTTTGTAAAAGGTATTCTACCCGAGGATAATGTAGCTCCTAGTTCATACTACGAGGTTCAGAAACTCGTAGCTGGTCTTGGTTTATCGTATCAGGTAATAGATGTATGCAGCGACAACTGCATGATTTATTGGAGGGCAGATGAACAGCGGGTTATATGCAAATTTTGTGGAAAGCCTCGTTATAAAGATACGAGTGGAAGAGTTCCAGTGCCATATAAAAGGATGTGGTATTTACCTTTGACGGAAAGGTTGCAGAGGTTGTATCTGTCTGAACGCACAGCGCAACCAATGAGATGGCATGCGGAGCACTCAACAGATGGTGAGATCAGACATCCTTCAGATGCAAAAGCGTGGAAGCATTTCCAATCAAAGTATCCCGACTTTGCGTATGAGAGAAGAAATATCTATCTTGGATTATGTACTGATGGTTTCAGTTCGTTTGGCAAGAGTGGAAGACAGTATTCTCTATGGCCCGTCATTCTTACACCATACAACCTACCCCAAAACTTGTGCTTGCGACGAGAGTTTTTGTTTCTCTCGATTCTCGTTCCCGGACCAGAGCATCCTAAGAGATCACTTGATGTGTTTCTTCAGCCACTAATATATGAGTTGCAACAACTATGGGCTCAAGGTGCTGAAACATACGATGTTTCGTGTAAAGAAAAATTTCAAATGCGGGCAGTACTAATGTGGACAATAAGTGATTTTCCAGCATATGGTATGTTGTCTGGATGGACAACGCATGGAAGGCTATCATGTCCATATTGTCAAGATAACACTGATGCTTTCCAACTAAAACACGGAAGGAAAACGTGTTGGTTTGACTGTCACAGGAGATTCCTACCACCTGATCATCCATATCGTAGGAGTAGGAATTTGTTTACGAAGAACAAGAGGGTGTTTGACAGTCCACCTCCGGAAATTTGTGGGAAAGATTTGAAGATACAACTAAGAGATTTTGGTGCAGAAAGGACGCCAGACGTCGGTGGACATGAGCGTTTTCCGGTAGATGCTGTTGGAGAACTACATAACTGGCACAAAAAAAGTATTTTCTGGGATCTGCCATACTGGGAGGATCATCTGCTAAGGCATAATTTAGATGTCATGCATATTGAGAAGAACGTTTTTGCCAATCTCATGAACACGATCCTTAATGTTCAAGGTAAAACAAGGATAATTTGAAGTCAAGACTGGATTTAGTCGATATATGCTGCTGCATCCGCTCCTGTTCCTCCGGGTCCTCCGGGAGTGATGAGTGTTGCGGAGTTGGTTCAACAGCCCGGTCGTGACCATCTTCCGTATCTCACTCTGTATCGACATGGACGGGGTCAAACATGGTAATCAAGTATTTTTTTTTCTTTAAATTTGGATTCATTATTAACCGTTTGTTCTTTTTATTAGGTTCAACCGATCCGGGAACGGGATCAGCGCATGGATCAACCGTATGATGTACTCGGCCCTCGACAGGGGACATCCGACTTTCACTCACTTCCCTACCGACAAGCAGGTTCTGTGGTTTCGTCAGTTTGCGGTAAGTATTATAATTTTTTACTTATATTTTTAATCTTTAATATAAATTTTCTACTAATTGTGTTTTTTTTTCAACAAGAGTTCAACTGGAATTCCGATGAGACGCTCTTTATCTATCACCACTTCGTCCATAAAGTTATGGACAACTATGGGAAGCAGATCCACGAGTGGAAGAAGAAGTGGGAAATCAATAAGGTTCGATTTAATTTATTAAACAATTTTTTAATTTATTAAACTATTTTCTTTTTTTTTTATTAAAAGGTCCCAAAGTCGGTGAACGACACGGTCTGGAAGGAGTTGTGTGCGCATTGGGATAAGGAAGAGACGAAAGAAACTTCTTCCACCAACTCCACCAACCGCAGGAGCGACCGTAAAGGGAAGGGCATCTACAAGCATAACTTGGGTGCTCAATCTATTGCCACTCTGGGAGATCGCATGGTAAGTTCAACCGCTTTTTCTTCAATTATTTGAGTTTCAGAATTTTAATTTATTGTGCATTTCTTCTAATTTCTAATGTTTCTTTAATTTATGTTTTTTTTCAAGGCGGAAGAAAATGATGGCGAGCCGGTTGATGATCTCGCCCTAATGAGGAGGGCGTATACCAACAAGAAGACCGGCCAGATTGATGACGGTCTTGTGAGGGACGTGGTCGACCTGGTCCAAACTCAGGTGGTAGACGAAGTGTCTCAGCTTCAAACCGAGGATGGCGCTTCGACGGCTTCGACCAACTTGTCCCGGTTTCGAATCAACGAAATCGTTGAATCCGTAAGTTCTTTTTTTTTTTAAGTTCAATTCATTTATTTCTTCGTTTAAATTTGTAAATTTGGCTATTTTCTATTCAGTCGGTTCCAAAGAAGAAGGGACGTTTGTTCGGTTTGGGTCGTCGCACTCGGTCGGTTCCTCCTTCTTCTGCACCACCGCCCTTTGTTGATCCAGAAGTACTTACGGCTCAGTTGAAGGACAAGGATGATCGCATATCTTTGTTGGAGACCCAGATGGCGGCTCAACAGGCGGGCTATGAGGCACAGAGGAGGCTGAACCAGCAAATGATGGAGATGATGCAGAGGATGTACCCGAACGAGGTGTTCCCGGACGTGCCAGACCCGTAGTTTTTTTTTTTCCAAAAACTCGGAATGTTTTATTTTTATTTGTGAAAGTTTGAATATTAATTAATAAGATTTCAATTTTAATTTTTAATTTTATATTTTCGAATTTAAATTTCAAAAATTTTATTTTTTAAAAAAAATTAATATTTTTTACATTCCGAGGAAATTAATTATATTTTTTACTCGATCGATCGATGCGTTTTTGGACATAAATCCATCGATCGATCTATTTATAAAAAAACGTTCGGAATATACCGAGGGACATCTTCCTCAGAATATACCGAGGGACACCTTTCCTCGGAATATACCGAGGGGCCGGTTCCTCAGAATATACCGAGGGACATGTTCCTCGGAATATACCGAGGGACATGTTCCTCGGAATATACCGAGGGACATGTTCCTCAGAATTTTCTGATCGATCGATGGATATATGTCCAAAAACGCATCGATCGATGAACTTCTGAGGAAATATCCCGACGAAGTTCTCCCTCGGTATATTCCGAGGAGATTTCCGACAAACTAGTGTTCCTCGGAAATTTGTTTCCTCGGAATTTTGTCGGAAAATTCCGAGGGATTTCCGAGGAAAGAAGAAATTCCAAGGAATTATTTCCGAGGACTTGTTTCGTCGGTATGTCGTCGGAATATCGATATTCCGACGAAATTCCGACGATTTTTTCCCTCAGTATCCTTGTTGTTTTCTTGTAGTGGATGATGCAGACATGGCTAGAGGATTAAGCTCTGATCGCCGTTTCTTCACTCCGTAAACCGTCTCACTTCTTTTGTCATGGTTTAACTAAAGTTCTAAAACTATTGGGCCAGTCCCGATTTGTATTGGGCTTAAAAGTTCTTCACTTTGTGCCTTAACAGGCTCCAATATATTATATATATATATATAAAAGCCCTTTCTCAAAAAAACAAAAAAAAAAGAAATAAGAATGGAATCCAATCAGTTAAATAGTAAACTCATCTGAAGAATATCGTGTTTGACAGGGGCAGCTGTGGGTTCCACTAATTTGTGGCCGATGGTCTAGATCTACTGTATATTAAAGTTGCACAAACACAAAGATTATAAGAACTTCTCTTCTTATTAGATTTAGAAACTCTCTCAAAACTAAACATTTCAATGTGTTTCTCTTAATGGAACATCTCTCAATGAGAACTCTTTATATAGGAAGAAGATACATATTGTCCTAAGAGCGAAGCTACATCTTTTCCTAATATAATATGAAAACATTCCTAAGCTCGATATGTTTTCTTTTTTCCTTAACCCATCAAACTTCACTTTAATGAGTTAATTGCTCCTCAAGTTAATTGGAATTATCCAACATTCTCCCCCTTAATTCCAACTCGAATCTCGGTATGTTGATCTTCTGAACTCCGATGAACTTGCATAGACCGTTAATAGGTGCATCGCATTTCTTTGATACGATGTTGCATCGGAACGTGAGTATAGATGCTTCACTGCTTCTCTATGACTCTCTCTTAAGCATCCTATGGTGCTTCGGTACGATGTTGCATCAATCTGAGGCTCCTCCTCTGCCTTTGATACTTTCAAACTCGTGTGCATCAGAACGTGAGTATAGTTACATGACTCCATCTTCGTCTTGACAAGTATACCTTGCGCGTATCCTTCTTGTTTGATGTGAATGCCATCCGCTCCTTGCGTTACTTCTATACCAAGATAGTATGTAAGCATCTCGAGGTCTGACATCTCAAATCTTCTTGACATATCATCTTTGAATTGCTTGATAACATTGAGCGAAGTCCCTGTTACAAACAAGTCATCGATGTATATAGCTATGATCAGAAGCTCCCCCTTCTGTTTCTTTTGATATACCGCAGGTTCCTTGGTGTACTTCGTGAACTCCATCTCCTTGAGAACATGGTCGAGTTTGATGTTCCAAGCTCTTAGAGCAACTGGTGCAAACACTTCGTCGAAGTCTATGCCTTGTTATTGCACGTAGCCTTTTGCGACTAGCCTTGCTTTGTATTTGATCACCGTTCCATCTGCATTCCTCTTGATCTTATAGATACACTTCAAACCTATCGATTTCACACCTGTCGGCTTCTTGACGAGCTTCCAGGTCTTATTTTTGATGATAGATTTGATCTCTGCGTTCATTGCATCGATCCAAGCTTGTATCACTGCAGCTTCGATGTAACTTTCTGGTTCACCATCGATGGTGAGCAAGAGTCTGCCACCTTCAAATTCAGCAAGTAGGATGTAATCATCGAACTGCTTTGGTTTTCTGATGTTACGACCATATCTTGATGTTACATGCTGGTCTTGGTTTGCATCGTTGTTCTCTGCTACTTGTTCTTGTTCACCTGCGTCTACAACTTCTTCTTCTTCATTATTGTTTTGCTCTTCGTGGTGTTGGTGATCTTGATGCTCATCACCATCTCCTTCTTCTGTAACATCAATATGAGAAAGCTTGAATGATCCTGGTTCTTCGTCTACGTTTGTTGATAGTGTGGACCAATCCCAACTTTTCTTCTCATCAAAGATTACATCTCTACTAACAACTATATTCTTCGCAACCGGATCATATAGCCTGTAAGCTTTTGAGCCGGGCTATGTGCCTAGGTTGATCACCATCCTTGATCGATCATCCAGCTTCTTGAGATGAGGACTGTTGATTTTTGCAAAAGCTACACATCCAAAGACCCTTAGATGCTCAATGTTCGGTTTCTTAACATACAAGCTTTCGTATGGAGTCTTGTTTTCCAAAGCCTTTGTAGCAATGCGGTTTATGAGATATGTTGAATGACGTACTGCTTCTCCCCATAGCTGATTAGGTATCTTCATAGCTTTCATCAAACTTCTAGTCATCTCCATTAGTGTTCTATTTCTTCTCTCAACCACACCGTTTTGTTGCGGTGTATACGGTGCGGTGAGATGTCTAGTTACACCTTTTTCTTCACAAAAACGAATGAACTTAGAAAATGTGAACTCTCCTCCTCTATCGATGCGAAAAGTCTTGAGTTGTAACTTCGTTTGATTCTCCACGTACTCCTTGAACTTTTTGAACCGATCGAACGCTTCACTCTTCACTCTTAGCAGCATCGTCCACATGTATCTTGAGTAATCATCAATTAAGACAAATACATATCTATTGTTTGCTGGTGTTGATGGTGACATCGGACCGCACAAGTCACCATGTACCAACTCCAATGCGTGTGATGCTCGATACTTTGCTTTAGGCGGGAAAGACTTCCGAGTTTGCTTCCCATCTAAGCAGGCGCTGCACACATCTTTCTCGTGTATCACCTGAGGCATCCCTACTACTATCTCTTTGTCTACCATATTCTTCATGACTCCAAAGTTCACATGTCTTAGTCGTGCATGCCACGTCCATGTAACATCAGTTTCTTGTATTTGAAGACACTTCGGATATTTAACCTCCATTGGTGTCTTGTACAATCGGTTTGGTTGCCTTGCGACTTGTACTAATAGCCTTCCACGGGGATCTTTCAGCATCAGTAAGTCTTCTTTCATATTAACCTCACAACCCATCTCGGTTGCTTGTACAAGACTTATGATATTGTGTTTAAGACTTGGGATGTAGTAGATATCTTTGAGTGCTCTTCTCTCCCCTGTTTTTCCGATAAACGTGATCAAACCTTTCCCAACAATCTCGACGTTTGATCCATCACCGAATTTGACTTTGCCTTTGATGCTCTCATCTAGGTTTGAGAAGAACTCTCTCTTGCCTGTCATATGGTTACTTGCACCATTGTCAAGGTACCATATACTCGTATTTCCATCGCATTCATCAAACCTCTTAGGAAACACTCTCTCTTCGTTGAGGAATACTATTTCATGCATAGATAATGCATCTACTTCTTGTGTTTCCGTTAGGTTAGCTTCTTCTCTTGGTCGTGTAGGACAATGTGACACGAAGTGCCCCATATTGTCGCATCTCCAGCATTTAACCTTGGAGTAGTCCTTCTTGGTCTTGTCTGAAGCTTCTCCTCCTTTGTTATGACCATCAGAACCATTAGACCTTCCTCCTCCTCTTCCTCTTCCACCATAACCTCTACCTCTGCTTCCTCGCGAGTTGTTATGGCTTCCACGACCTTGTGCATCATTCTTTACAAACATTAGCTTCGATTGATCTTCATCTTGGGTTTCTTCTTTGATGCGTTCTTCGAAAGCCTTCAATCTCCCAACAATGTCTTCGAATCCCGTTGAATTTAGATCCAACACTTGTTCTAACGAAGCTACGATGTGAATGAACTTCGTTCTTGGAAGTCCCTTCAGAAACTTCTTTACCAGCTTTGATGCTTCCATTATATCTCCTAACGCGGCTGCTCTCGATGTTAAGCCTAAAAGTTTTCCTGCGTAGTTATCCACCGTGTCTGTGTCTGTCATCTTCAGTTTGCCGAACTCATACATCAAAGTTTGTAACCTTGCTTCTCTCACGCGATCAGCACCTAGGTTACGGGATTTGATAGCTTCCCAAATCTTCTTCGATGTATCATATTCTCCAATCTGAAGTATTAGCGCCTCCGGGACTGATTGAAAGATTAGAGCAATCGCCATATTGTTCTTCTTTGCATCGTTACTCCCTAGATCAATCGTATCCCAAACTTCGTATAAACGAAGCATCACTTTCATTCGCATCGACCATACGGTGTAGTTGGTCGATGTTAGCATCGAACATCGTATGTCCTTCTTCATCTCAAGACCTTTATCATGTGCTTGAGAATCGTCTCCCATGTTTTGATCGAAGTTACAACTCCTCTTGTAAACGACCTTCGAAACCTGGCTCTGATACCAATTAAAGTCGCACGAACACAAAGATTATAAGAACTTCACTTCTTATTAGATTTAGAAACTCTCTCAAAACTAAACCTTTCAGTGTGTTTCTCTTAATGGAACATCTCTCCATGAGAACTCTTTATATAGGAAGAAACTACATCTTTTCCTAAGGGCGAAGCTACATCTTTTCCTAATATAATATGGAAACATTCCTAAGCTCGATATGTTTTCCTTTTTCCTTAACCCATCAAACTTCACTTTAATGAGTTAACTTGCTCTTCAAGTTAATTGGAATTATCCAACAGTATATCTCTGGCCAATTTCTCGCTAGATTTTCGGGGTGTCAAGAGCCGCCCAATCGTGAGATTCATTTTTCAAACTGTACGGCCAGTTCTACTGCTTCCAGATTCAATCACTCCGTGTAGAGAAGGTCGCTTATACTTTGTGGTCGCTTACACACTGCTACCATAGTAACCACTTTATATTTTCCACTATAGAAGTATTAAAAAAAAATAACATTTTTTTATTATTTACTGTAAACGACATATTTCCGCACCAGAAATATCATATAGTAACAGTAACGGTTATACACAATCTTTCAACCTCGACCTATTTCCACATATTAGAAATATTAAAACTTATTTCTCCCAATTCAGAAAGATCAAAATTCATATCCCCATAAATGAAGGTTTGACTTGTTTTAAATGGTTTGAACGTAAACCGGTACTAAGTTAGTATGTTTTGGACCGAATTTAAAACCCGACCCAACCTGAGATCCAAATACAATCCCGATCCAACTTCCTAATCATACTTTGGTAAAATTTTAAAATCAGATTGTATCGATTCAATCAGGTTAGCCATTGGTTAAGTTTCAAATTTTTGAATAGTAAACCGATCTAAATCGGATTGTGTGGATTTTAGTTCATACTTAATACATTATGGAGATATAGGTTTTGATCTTTTGGATTGGAGAGAAATAAGTTTTAATACTTCTAATATGTGGAATTAGGTCGAGGTTAAAAGATTATGCGGAATTGTTACTATATGATACTTCTAGTGTGGAAATAGGTGTTTACCCGAATTATATTGAAAACATGAAAGCTTTACCCAAACCCATATATCTTCTTTTTATTAACTCCTTGTTTTTTAACTGTATTATTCCTTCAAAAGTTGTTAATACGGTTGAGTCTGAAACCAATTTCTCAATACAAATTCTGCATATGCAATAAATAAATAATTTCGTTTTTTAAACTACATAATTCATTTTTAAACTGAATTATTCGTTAAAAATACTTGTGCGTAGTTACGGACTTGTGATATATAGAATGAATCACATCAGATCGGTTAGGAAACAAATGTGGAAGTAATTGCATTTGGTACTATAATGCTGACTTTTCCCATGTAGCCATAATAAGTAAACGATCGTTCAAATTTTCAAACTCATGACCTTTTTTAATCACAGATCTGGACTTTTCTTGATTTATTTAATTTTATTTGTCTCTTTATTCAATGACCAATCTAGAAAATATAGACATTTAGTTGAAACCTCCTCTCTCTCTCTCTCTCTCTCAGCCTCGTATGCAAACTGAGAATAATTTGAAGAGAGATGTCGATGATGAGCAGAAATCGAAGCAGCATCGGCATGGGAACACCTTCATTCATTGACTTGAAGAAGCAAGCTTCTTTTTTCTTCAAAGAAAAGCTCAAAACTGCGCGTTTAGCTCTCACCGACGTTACTCCTGTTCAACTGTTAGTTTTCTTTCTTTCTTTTGCTTCTCTTGTAATAGGTTTTACTTCTTTGACTCATGAGATCGATGGATTTATTGATATCTAATCTATGTGTATGTGATTATCATGTGAATAATTTCATCGAAGAATGACTGAGGAAGCTACGGATGGAGAGTCATGTGGTCCAAACACACAAACCTTAGGATCCATTTCAAAGGCAGCTTTTGAGTTTGAAGATTACTTGCAGATTGTCAATGTCTTGCACAAAAGGTCCCAATATCACTTATCCAGTTTTTATTTTATTTAATAACTTCTGGAAGAGAGGTTAACCAAATAATTTTGTGCTGAAATAAGACATGTATTTATGTTACTGATTTATGGAGCTTTGTTGTTGTTTGGTGTTAATAGATTGGCAAAGTTTGATCAAAGAAACTGGAGAATGGCTTATAACTCGCTCATAGTCGTTGAACATTTGCTCACTCATGGACCAGAGAGCGTCTCAGATGAGTTTCAAGGCGATAAAGATGTTATCTCGCAAATGCAATCTTTCCAACAGATCGACGAGAAAGGGTACTCGTTTTAGGGTTTACGGTGGAACATGTTTTAATGTCTGAAAAAGAATCTAACTGCTATAAATTTTTCTCTATTGGCAGGTTTAATTGGGGATTATCTGTTAGGAGGAAATCAGAGAAGGTCTTGAGGCTACTTGAGAAAGGAGATTTGCTCAAGGAAGAGAGGAAGCGAGCTCGCGAGCTGTCTCGAGGGATTCAAGGTTTTGGTAGCTTCAACCGCAAGCCTTCAAAGAATGAAGTCCTACAAGAATCTTCCTCCTATAGGAAATGCAATTCCAACTTCACCAAGTACATTGAAGATGACCAAGAGATCAACACAATGGTTTCTCCTAATGTCACCGGCCACTTCCCTCAGCCGTTGGTGATTGACCCGAACGAGGAATCGGGGAGGAGTATGAAAAAAAATATGGATCCTGAAGATGAGGAGAACACAGAGATAAACCCACTTTTGGGTTGTGATAAAAAGGAGGGTCAAGATCTAGTAAAAGAAGAAGAGAACCATCCATTTACCGATGGTGAAAATAAGCATATCGTCTCATTGCTTGATTAGAACACAAGTTGAATATGTTATAAATGAAATCTCGGCATGTATGTGATGTTTGCATACCAAAATGTATACAAATATAACAATAACACTGTTAGTTACTGATATGTATTTTTTTCTTAAACTTGATTTACTTCAAAAGCAAGATTATATAATAATAGTAAACAATGAGGAAGAAGAATAACCGAAAACACAGAGAAGGCCGGTAAGCAATGATGGAAACTGGCTTTAGGGTGAAAAAAAATTGATAATCACTTTGGTGAATTTGATCAGAAGCACTTTCTGTGAACAATCGACGGTCCAGATTCGTCATACTCAGCCTTTGCAATCCACATCTGCACAATTTGAGACACATTTTGGTGGTATCACACATTATAACCAAAATAGTAACATTTGACTATGATAGAAGATCTGTATGGAGTTTGTTTACCTGCTGGAAAGTACTGAGGGAAGCCAAGATAGAGCCACCGATCCAGACACTGTACTTCCTTTCCGGTGGAGCCACCACTTTGATCTTCATACTGCTTGGAGCCAACGCAGTGATCTCTTTACTCATCCTATCACCAATCCCACCGAACATTGTGGTTCCACCACTGAGCACAATGTTCCCATAAAGATCCTTCCTGATGTCCACATCACATTTCATGATTGAGTTGTAAGTAGTTTCATGGATTCCTGGATTTTCCATTCCAATCATCGATGGTTGGAACAGGACTTCAGGACATCGGAAACGCTCTGCCCCGATGGTAATTACCTGCCCGTCTGGCAGCTCGAAGCTCTTTTCGACAGATGAGCTGGTGTTGGAAGTCTCGAGCTCTTGCTCGTAGTCCAAGGCAATGTAAGAGAGCTTCTCCTTCATGTCTCTAACGATTTCACGCTCAGCAGTTGTGGTGAAGGAGTAACCACGCTCTGTCAGAATTTTCATGAGGTAGTCCGTCAGATCACGACCTGCAAGGTCGAGACGCAAGATTGCATGTGGAAGAGCATAACCCTCGTAAATTGGAACCGTGTGGCTCACACCATCTCCAGAGTCCAACACAATACCTAATCAAAAGAATATGCAATAGAAATAAAACCAACCACACTTTATTCAAATTCAAGCCATATCAATCTTTAATTACTTAATAAACTGAACAGACTAAAGAAACATGGTTATAAGTGTACTAACCAGTAGTACGCCCACTGGCATATAGGGAGAGAACAGCTTGAATAGCAACATACATAGCAGGGGTGTTGAATGTTTCAAACATGATCTGTGTCATCTTCTCACGATTAGCCTTTGGATTGAGAGGCGCTTCGGTTAGCAGAACCGGGTGTTCTTCAGGGGCAACACGCAGCTCGTTGTAGAAAGTGTGATGCCAAATCTTCTCCATGTCATCCCAATTGTTTACTATTCCATGCTCGATCGGGTATTTGAGAGTCAAGATACCACGTTTGGACTGTGCCTCGTCTCCAACGTAAGCGTCCTTTTGTCCCATTCCAACCATCACTCCTGTGTGACGCGGACGACCAACGATGCTCGGGAACACAGCTCTTGGAGCATCATCACCTGCAAAACCGGCCTAGGAGCAAGAGAGTTGAATATATTAATATATATATATATATATATAGTTTTTAATCATCTAGAGAAGCTTTCTTTTGTTTACCTTGACCATTCCAGTCCCGTTATCACAAACAAGTGGCTGAATATCTTCACCGTCCGCCATTTTTCAAATCTACATCAACAGAAGAACATAGCAATGACACAAATAAAAATAAAACGATTAAAAAGCAGAAAATAAATCAAAAATAGAAATACCATCGGTAACAAGTCAACTGAATATATAAATCAAAAACAATAAAAATGTAACCAGTACATTGCTAAAATTGAGAAGTCTCGCATTTCTGAAATCAACTTCATTAGTTTATACCAAATCAAAATATATTTAATGTATATGGACATTCGATCCTTGAATTTCTGTTCCCTTTCTAGATGATCTTTCATTTAACCCATTAACATTGATATACCTGGAAAAATGCTACCTTACAAGATTAGTCTAAAATACACGACACAATTCGAAACAATTAAAGAAAATTGTGAAAACCAATAAAGAAATGAAATAACATCTACCTGATGAAATTTATGCAGCTGAAGAAGAAGAGAAGATTGCTTGAAACGCCCACATTTGTCCCTTAATATCGTTAGTTTTCATCTATTTTTGGTTCTAAACCGTTAGTTTTCTTCCTTAGTCCAATATCTCAGCCTGTAACAACACGTGTCCATCTATTTTTGGTTCGAGGATTCAGAGAACCACTGGTCTGATCGAAAGTTGCGGTTGTTATTTACCGGAAAATAGGGGGTTACCGGCCGAAAGCATGACCCTCTTTGGGCTTTTATGTTTTACGCCTTTCAGTAAGTATATATAAACCCATGGCTTTGAATTGTGTCCAAGTAATAGATTAAAGCTCATATTGGAGTCTTCCTTTTTTCAAGTAATAGAGCAAATTAGATGTATTATTTAAATATTTATCAACGTATCATTTATTTTCGGACGAACCTATTAGATAGTACTAGAAAGGAAAAAAAGAATCTAAGCAAAAAAACAGTGTTTTTAAAACCGGACCGACCCGATGGTTGGATCGGGTTCGACCATGAACCGGTTATATAGCCGGATTGGTCTAGTAATTGGTTCGACCATGAACCGGCCACATAGCCGGATTATATTTCAAAGTTATTAAACCAATAAAAACCATTAAAACTATCGAAAATCTATAAACCATCCATTATAAACAAGCAACTAATTTATATTTATAATATTTTATGTTTAAAATTGATTTATATTTTAACTATGCATCATGTTTACTAATATTACTTTAATATTTACATACTAAAAAAATATTAAACCATATTATTGAACCAGGTTTGATCCGGTCGAACCATATTGAACCGTGACCCAAAATATTTCCGGTTCAGCTTCCGGTCCGGTTTTAAAAACACTGCAAAAAAGCAAATAAAGGCAAAGGTTTAAAATAAATTTGCTATGAATCATGAAGTGGATGGTCCATAACCTAGACCATACACGTTCAAGGCTAGAGTCCATTGGAGGTTTACATCTAGCCACATGGAAGATCCATTCAACCTTAGTCTTTATGAGTTTGACCATGTCATTATGTAGAGTATCTTTGTAATCAATTCTCCCTTTAACATGTTATCAGCATTCTCACAAATCTTCTCTCAAATCTTAACATGTTATCAGCATGAGACTCTCTCCACCTGAGCAATCCCATCCGCCGGCGATCATCTCTTTTCCGGCCATCTCTTCCAGCCCTCAGCCTTGCTCCGCCGGCCAAGTCTATCCCTCTCACGGTTTTCCGGCCAGCTCCTCCACCTCTCTCTCAACCAGCTCATCCGCGGATCAGCTCTCTCTCACGGTGGTCCATTCAGATCAATTTGGTGTTTTCTAAAAGGTAAACTAATCAAAACCTAAAGATCTAAGACCATCATATATCTGAATCTTGGATCTATATGAATCCTAAAACTTATAAAAATCTATAGATCTAAAATTATCTCAAATATTAACCTTGAATCTAAGATCTATATGAATTTTGTTTCTAAAATTATTTGAATCCTAAAAACTTATAAATCTCTAAAGATCTATGTATCTCTAAAAAAAAAAAAAAAAAACTTATACAACTTATTAATCATCTAAAGATCTATATGAATCTTGATTCTAAGAACTATTTGAATCATAAAAAATATTAGAAAAAATCATAAAATCATAAGCCTTTAAATCGGCTCTCCCTCATTCTCCTATTTGATCCGACCTTAAATCCGGATTGTCTAAAGGATCAAAACCCATAATCAAACCCTTTGATCATCCGCATCACCAGCTATTCTAGCAGGATGAATAAGTCGGCCATCAAAAACCTCACCATCAAAATCCTTAAATCTAAATATGTATCTTGATGGCCATTATACATATCAATCCCCTAAATCCTTCTTGCTTGGTTTTCTCAACCAGCAAATCCAAAATTCAAAACAATCAAAAACATCCTGAGACATATTCGGCCAAATTCTTTGAAAATCAGTCAAACCAAATAAAATCGAAATAAATCCTAATCAATGCATATCTTTGACCATTGATGTTTGTTTTTGTAACTGATAAAATTTTAAAAACTTTTCTGATTTTATAAATGCATATTTAATTTTTATAAATGCATATTTGATTTTAATAAATGCATATCTTTGACTAGGTAGTATTTTAAATATTATAACCTATTGTCTTGATTTAAATTAATATGTCATAAGATAAAATAAATTCTGGTTTGATATCATTTGATCACATTATTGTTTGTCAAAATTTATCTATATCTTAACCGGCCTTGAAATCGGTTCATTATAGTTTAAACAAATGATATAAATTTATCTTGATCTAATACCAACCTTAAAACCGGATTTTGTGATGATTAAATCATATACTGAACATTGATCACATAGTTTCTTGTTAAATTAATCTTGATCTAAAACCATCCTTGAAGACTGGTTTTGTGATGATTGAATTATATACTGATCTTATATGCATACCTGATAGCATCTATTAGATTAGTAAATCATTAGATCAAACTTCGATTATTTTGAACCAACCTTTTTCCATGCATCCGATTGTCATTTTGTTAAAACCGATCATGCATGCTTGCATATCATTGACTATTCTGATCATGGTGCATTTAAATTAAAATTTAATTGATTCATATTGCTTGCATCTAATTGATTCATATTGCTTGCATCTAATTAGATTAAATCGGTTATTGTTTAAACTAAGCATGTTTGCTTTAATTGAAATAATAAACCTGCCTTGAAACCAAATTGATTGAAAATCTAATTGAATTTGGTTTAGACATATCCTGAAAATTATAAAATTTTCTTGTCTTGGTTTACCCTGTAAAAGGGGGAAGGAATCGGTTTTTGCTTTATGATCTTTGATTGTTTAAGTTCAATGCTTAGTTCTGAACATGCATTCAGCTATTTCTTGATCCATGCATTTGCTTTATTTCATCCATCTTGCTTGATCTAATTTAATAAAATGATGATTGATCCTTATTCGAATTCTAAAAGGGCCTTGATACCCTATATATATAATCAATCCAATTTGAATTATAATTAAAAGGATTACTAGATGCAATGATCAATTGATCATTCTCGTACTAAGATTGCTTAAGCAAATAGATTATATGATTTGGGGAAAGCCTTATTGAAATCATATACATTGATTTATTCTATTGCTTACATAGAATTATGAGTGCTTGAATTACTCGTTAAATATTCAGATGTCGAGATTTGAACCCTCAGATTACTCTGCCATAAATCTCTCTGGAGATAATTACCTAGAATGGGTAAAGAATACTCTTGTTGCCCTGAGATCCAGAGGACTCGGACAATGCATCAATGAGTACAATGATATCATTGACAGTGAAAGGCATATAGCTATAACGATTATTCGTTATCATCTCACTGAGGAATTAAGAGACTTGTATCTCCATGTTGAGGATCCTTGTGACCTTTGGTTACAGTTAAGGAAAAGGTTCAAACCGGTATCGTGGCAAAATGCCAACCATGAATGGGAGATCCTCAGATTCCAGGATTTTGAATCCGTGGACAAATATAATTCTGCTCTGATGGATATTGCTTATAGTCTTGAACTATGTGGTGAAAGGATAACACATTATTCTTTATTATATAAGACCTACTCCACATTCCATCCAAAGGATGTGATGTTGCTACACACGGCTAAGAAGTTCACCACTTATAATGACCTTTTGTCATATCTTTTGGCTTCTGAACAAAGAAAGCAGAAAATCAAAGATACCATCAACAGATTTGACAAGCTTCAGAAAAGATACATTGAGCTAAAGAATAATGAGATGACGCCTCCTATAGCTGATGAAGCTGAAGTTGAGCGCCATATGGCAACACATGCATTGTGAAGGCCATATTATATAATTGTCTTTTGACATTCTCATTTTCATGTTTCCTGAGTTTATGTTTCATGAATTGCTTTGATACTTTGCTTTATACACGACTTCATTAATAAAATGAATTACTTTGAGTTCATCATTATCTTATTCAAACTGTTGTTTGATAAGAAACTATATGTATATGCCTTTATTGTGCCAAGATAAATATGATTGAGGATTAATACCCCAACTCACTTTTCCAAAGAGTTCAAAGAAGCCTTTGACAAATGGCACGACATGCTCTGCCATCCAGGCTCAGTTATAAAATACTCTTGAACTCAACTGGACATTCCTTGAAAGAAAGGAAAAGAAGCTCGACCAAGTCTTTGCCTAAATGGCATTATATTCACCCTATAAGGTCCATTGAATTAAGAAGAAAAAATGGTTTCCAACAATGGACAAAAGGGAATAAGAGTACCTAAATTAAAATCGCCTAAGTGGTCGAGACTACATTCTCTATTGATCTAGTGATCAATATGATATTAGGCAAATAGCCAGGGCAATCATGTTTGATTAACCCACGAAATTTATCACTTAGATGGCATTACCATACTTAGCCATTCGGATTATGATGCAAATATTTAAAAGGGCACAAATGTTATCCCATAAGATCTCACGTGTGTGCAATATATCTATGCACAAGGGAATTTATTGTCCCAAGCACCACGAATTTGAGTATGTTCATGAGGGGGAGTGAGGACAAATCCCATGATACATGACCATAATAAAATCCGTGAAACATGGTCCACAACCATATTACATATTGGTTGAATTTGATATAAAGACCATTACCTATAAGGTTCAAATTCTAAAAGTCCATATGCTTGGGGACACCATGAGCTATAAAAGAATGAACCTGCATCAGGCCATAGTAATTATATCAGGCCATATAAGTGATCATAGATATTCCCACCTCAGACTGATACGGGTCATGAGTCCAGACATATATCATCTTAAGATATTATGAAAGAATCCACCACAAATATATGTGCCACATGATCTTAGAATCTCATAAAGAGGATTGGAAATATATGTTGGATATATATTATGAATATACTTTCTCCATAAGTTTAAAAGAAACCTTGAGCCAAAATGGGTGATCTAATTATAGACCAAGGAACAAGGATTACATAAGGTTTATGAATCCGAATATCCAACAATGAAAGGAGAAAAGTAATAAGCTGGTATAAAGAATGATAAAGAATGGTATCTACCATCTTGTATCAACCATCTCATAATTATCACCAAATAAGTTATGAATTTCATCCAGGAACCCTAATATTTAGTAATACATATGAGTTAACACTACAAGAAAATACAAGTTTAGCGAGAAACTTTAACGAGGAAAATTAATCCTCGTAAGTTTACGTCGACTTTACGAGGAACTTACGAGGAAATATAAAATCAGCGTTATTTCCTCGTAAAATAACGACGAATTCATTTTGTCGTAAAGTCGATGTAATATCACGTGGCTTTTACAAGGAAATACGATTTCCTCGTAAACTCGACGTAAATGTAGCGTGTACTTTACGAGGAAATATTTTACGTCTACTTAGCGAGGAAATTTTGAATCCACCAACTTTGTAGTTGTAACACGTTTTTTCGGCCACCTAACTAAATTTCGTCATAAATTCCTAGGAAAATTAAAACTCCAAATTCGAAAATTTCCTATAAATATAGACATTTGAACATCATTTTAAACACACCAACAAGAAAAAAAAAACGTGAAAGAAAAAAAAAATGTCGGGCTCCGGGAATATTTTTGAGTTGCGGAGGTGGATGTATATGCATAGAGATGCTAACGGGATAGTGACGAAAGAATACCTTGCAGGGCTGGAGACATTTATGCATCAAGCAGATCCCATACCGCTCGCCCAAGAAAGTGGTAAGATGTTCTGTCCTTGTCGGAAATGCAACAATTCGAAATTGGCAAATCGTGAAAATATTTGGAAGCATTTAATAAATAGAGGTTTCATGCCAAATTACTATATATGGTTTCAACGTGGAGAAGGTTATAATTATGATCAGAATGAAGCTAGTAGTAGTAATAGCAATTTTCAGGAAGACCCGGTTGATCATCATTTGCATAATGAACATAGTTACCATCAGGAAGAGCAGATGGTAGATTATGATAGGGTTCATGATATGGTAGCTGATGCATTCATAGCTCATGATGAAGATGAAGAACCTAATATAGAAGCAAAACAGTTTTATGAAATGTTAAATACGGCGAATCAGCCACTTTACAGTGGTTGTAGAAAAGGTCTCTCTAAATTGTCGTTGGCTGCTAGAATGATGAATATTAAAACTGATCACAATCTACCTGAAAGTTGCATGAATGAATGGGCATACTTGTTTAAAGAGTATTTGCCAGAAGACAATGTGTCTGCTGATTCTTATTATGAGATTCAGAAACTGATTTATAGTCTTGGGTTGCCTTCAGAGATGATAGATGTTTGCATCGACAACTGCATGATCTACTGGGGAGATGATGAGAAGTTAGAAGAATGTCGATTCTGCAAGAAGCCACGATTCAAGCCGCAAGGATGGGAATGTAATAGGGTACCGTACCAAAGAATGTGGTACTTACCAATTACAGATAGATTGAAAAGATTGTACCAATCAGAGCAGACTGCTGGAAAGATGAGATGGCATGCCGAGCATACTCAGACGGATGGTGAGATGACTCATCCATCAGATGCAAGAGCCTGGAAATATTTTAACAAAGTACATCCGGATTTCGCTAGCAATAGCCGGAATGTGTATCTCGGATTATGCACATATGGATTTAGTCCATTCGGAATGTCAGGGAGACAATATTCATTGTGGCCAGTCTTTCTTACGCCATACAACCTGCCACTGGAGATGTTCATGCAACGGGAGTTGCTATTCTTGACCATATTAATACCTGGTCTGAACCATCCAAAAAGGTCTCTGGATGTTTTTCTACAACCACTGATAAAAGAGTTGAAGGATTTGTGGTCAACAGGGGTGAGGACGTATGACTGCTCAACGAAGACGAATTTTACGATGCGGGCGACACTTTCGTGGACCATAAGTGAATTTCCTGCCTATGGGATGTTGTCTGGATGGACTACACATGGGAGATTAGCTTGTCCATATTGTAATGGAACGACAGATGCTTTTCAACTGAAGAATGGTAGGAAGACAAGTTGGTTCGATTGTCACCGTCGATTTCTTCCCATTGGCCATCCGTACCGAAGAAACAAGAATTTGTTTATGCACAAAAGGGTTGTGAGAGACACTCCTCCTCCATATCTAACTAGAGAACAAATTGAAGCGCAAATCGACTACTACGGAGCTAACGAAACAGTTCATCGTGGTGATAATTGGCATGTCCCTCGTAATATGCCTGATTCTTACGGTGTTCATCACAATTGGCACAAGAAGAGTATATTTTGGGAGTTGCCATATTGGAAAGATCTTCTTCTGCACCACAACCTCGATGTGATGCATATAGAGAAGAATTTCTTTGAGAATATCATGAATACAATATTGAATGTCCCAGGGAAGACAAAAGACAACATAAAATCAAGGTTGGACTTGCCAGATATTTTCTCAAGAAGTGAGTTACATATAAAAAGAAATGGACAAGTTCCCGTTCCGATATTCAGATTGTCTTCAGAAAAAAAGTCGGTGTTGTTCAACTGAGTGACATCAGAAGTGAAGTTCCCTGATGGGTATATTTTAAATCTCTCTAGATGTGTTGAAAAGGGTCAAAAGTTCTCCGGGATAAAGAGTCATGATTGTCATGTCTTTATGCAACGACTACTTCTCTTTGCATTTGCGGAGCTACTTCCAAAAAACGTACATGAAGCACTTGCAGGTAGTATATTATAACGCAGTAATTTTATAATGGTTTAGTTTGCATTAATATATGACTAATATAATGTGTTTAATTGTTTTTGGAATATACAAGGCATTTGAGCATTTTTCAGGAATCTGAGGACACACACTCTTAAAGAAGAAGTCGTGGAACAGCTTCAGCAGAACATTCTCATCTTATTGTGCAACTTGGAGAAGATATTTCCTCCGGGATTTTTTGACGTCATGGAGCATCTAGCTGTCCACCTCCCATATGAGGCATTGCTTCGTGGACCTGTACATTACGGATGGATGTATCAGTATGAGCGAGCCATGAAATATTTGAAGGGAAAAGTAAAGAACCTCGCAAAAGTTCAAAGGTTATATAATTCCTGGAAGTTTGACGGAAGAAACTTCTCACTTCACATCGTACTACTTTGCGTCAAAAGTACGTACCCGGAAAAGAGTTCCAAGAAGATATGATGATGGTGGTGTCGCGCCAACATATGCAGTTGCTGGTGTTCCAGAAATCTTTAGCCAGATTGGGCGACTCGGTGGGAAATTAAAAGAGATTTGGTGGTCGAGTGAAGAAGATGCTCATAGTGCACACACCTATATTCTACTCAATTGCGACGATCCATTGATGCATTATTTTGAAAGGTAACATATATGGACACATTTAAACACCTATAAGTATAAATTATATAATTGCCAAAGATTAATTAATATAAAATGTGATTTTACAGCCTATTTGTTTCTCAAGTCGAAGAAACATTCCCAGGTATACCCATAAGTGACGTAGACAAAAGGAAAGATCAACACTTTATTAAGTGGTTGAAGAATCAGGTATTAACTCAAACTCTTAATATTTTCAGGTCGATCAAACTTTTTTTTCATACATGATATGTATTTCAACGTTCTCTTTATTTTTGCAGGTTGATTATAACGACGATGCAGATTATCCTAATTGGTTACATGAAGTAATTCAATCTCCACTTGTAAAGGTCACCACATCACAGATGTATTTCACATGAGGCTATTCTTTTCACACATATGAGTATGGTAGACAGCGGGCGACCAGTAACTATCACTACAAGAAAACACACCGAATTCCGACGGAGGTTCCGACGGACACCAAGGTCGTCGGACATTTGCGACGGAATACTGACAAATTTCCGACCAAATCCAAAAAAATGAAATCGTCGGAATTCCGTCGGCCATTTCCGACGGAATTCCGACGACATACGGTTCGTCGGAATTTTTCGACGACTTTTCGACGACATTCCGATAAAAAATGTAACCGTTGTAGTCGTCGGAAGTTCGTCGGTATATTCCGACGGAATTCCGACGACATTCCGATTAACAGCAAAGTCGTCGGAATTCCATCGGTATTTTCCGACGGAATTCCGACGAACCATGTGACCGTTGCCGACAAATACATATGACCGTTGTATAGCTGTTTGGGATTGGACAATTCCGACGGAATTCCGACGGACTTCTTTATATCCGTCGGAATTTCGTCGGAAAGTCGTCGGAGGTCCGTAAGCAATTTCCTATAAATACAACCCCTCCTCATTCAACTCATTCACACTTCATTCTCTCTTCATTCTCTTTAGTCATAACAATTCCGTGAAAATCATGTCTTCAGAAGTTTATTATTGTTCGTGGATGGATAAACCTCATTTGGATCCGAACACCAATTTGCTTACGGAAGAATACGTTCAAGGGATTGGAGAATTCATGAGGCTTGTTCAACAGCAACCGGATGCAAAAAGTGGTATGTTAAGATGTCCCTGCTCTTCTTGCAATAATAATAAGGTTATAAAAGAATTTGATGTTTGGACTCATTTGTATATGAAAGGGTTTTCACGTAATTATAAAGTTTGGTACCTTCATGGGGAAACTGGTTATGAATATGGTAGTACTAGCGAACCTCAGCCTGTTAGTGAACCTCAGCCTGATATTAGGTTAGAAGAATCTAGAACGGATATAGATTATGGTGTAGGTACTGAGCAGATGGTACATGATCATTATAGAGGGGAAGAACCAAACCCCGAGTCTAGGAGATTTTTTGACATGTTGGATGCAGGAAAACAACCTTTGTATCAAAATTGTAGAGATGGTCATTCAGTCTTATCATCTGCAACTAGATTAATGGGTATTAAGACAGACTATAATTTGGCTGAAGAATGTATGGATGCGATTACTGATTTTGTCAAAGGTATTCTACCTGAGGATAACCTTGCACCGGGTTCATACTACGAGGTTCAGAAACTTGTTGCAGGTCTTCAACTACCGTATGAAGTGATAGATGTATGTATTGACAACTGCATGATCTACTGGAGAGCGGATGAGACACGGAATGTATGCAAATTTTGTGGGAAACCTCGTTATCAGGAGACGAGGGGAAGAGTTCCGATCCCATTCAAAAGAATGTGGTATTTGCCTTTGACGGAAAGATTGAAGAGGTTGTATCAGTGTGAGCGCACAGCAAAAGCAATGAGATGGCATGCAGAGCATTCCACAAATGGTGAGATTAGACATCCTTCAGATGCAAAGGCTTGGAAACATTTCCAGTCAACATATCCAGAATTTGCGGAAGAGAGAAGAAATGTTTATCTTGGATTATCTACTGATGGTTTCAGCCCATTTGGAAAGCATGGAAGGCAGTATTCTCTATGGCCAGTTATTGTGACACCGTACAACTTACGGCCGAGCTTGTGCATGCGACGAGAGTTTTTGTTTCTCTCAATTCTAGTCCCCGGGCCAGATCATCCTAAAAGATCACTAGATGTGTTTCTTCAACCACTAATATATGAGTTGCAACAACTATGGGCGCATGGTTTTGAGACATACGATGTTTCGCGCAAAGAAAACTTTCAGATGCGGGCAGTACTTATGTGGACAATAAGTGACTTTCCAGCATATGGTATGTTATCTGGATGGACAACACATGGGAAGCTATCATGTCCATATTGTCAAGATGACACAGATGCTTTCCAACTAAAGAACGGAAGGAAAACGTGTTGGTTTGACTGTCACAGACGATTTCTACCACCTGATCATCCATACCGCCGGAGTAAGACTTCGTTTACGAAGAACAAGCAGGTGTTTGATGGTCCACCTGAGGAAGTTAGTGGGAAAGATTTGTTGAAGCAGTTTAGGTATTTTGATGCAGAAAGGACGCCAGATGTAGGTGGACATGAAAACATTCGAGTCAATGCGGTTGGAGAGCTACATAACTGGCACAAAAAGAGTATTTTCTGGGATCTACCATATTGGGAGAGTCATCTATTGCGGCATAATTTAGATGTCATGCATATTGAGAAGAACTTCTTCGATAATCTGATGAACACAATCCTTAACATCCAAGGTAAAACGAAGGATAATTTGAAGTCAAGGTTGGATTTAGTCGATATTTGTGATCGTTCTGAACTTCACGTTGATGAGACAAACTCATTTCCGTCGGAATATACCGACGAACGTGGTTCGTCGGTATATTCCGACGACCGATGTCCGTCGGTAAATTCCGACGCCCAAAGTTCGTCGGAATAAACCGAGGAACCACGTTCGTCGGAATTGTAGTTTTCCGATGAACTCTGGTCTCGTGTAGCCGCATCGTAATATCGTCGGAAGTTCGTCAGAATGACGTTTCTTGGTATTCGTCAGAAAGTCGTCGGAATTTCTGACGAAATTCCGACGAATTTTTTTTTTCCGACGAAACGATACCGACGGACGGGTTCGTCGGAAATTCGTCGGAATAGACCGATTCCGACGAATTTCCGACGATTTCGGCCATCAGAATCCCCCTGTTTTCTTGTAGTGTATGGAATATGTGTGAAAGGGGAAACAAATTTCTACGGGATCTTGACGGAGATTATTGAAGTTGAATTCCCAGGGATATTGAAGCTGAAATGCGTCCTCTTCAAATGTGAATGGTTCGACCCCGTCGTCAACAGAGGTGTTCGGTTTAACAAATTCGGTGTAGTTGATGTCAATGGTGGACGAAGGTACAACAAATTTTTTTTTTGCCATACATGAGCAAAGTAAATTAATTTCTATGTTTTTTTTATTTTTGCAGATACAACAAATTCGAGCCTTTCATCTTAGCTTCACAAGCATACCAAGTTAGCTTCCTTCCATACCCTCGGATGAGAGAATCGTGAATAAATTGGTTAGCCGTGATCAAAGTTACACCTCGAGGACGAATCATCAGTGGAGAAGAACCACCATTGCAAGAAGAACAGATAAATAAAGTCGAGGAACCTGAACACTGTTGGGGTCGAAAACGGTTACGACGAAGTTAACGTCCAAATCTCCGAAGAAGAAAACGAAAAACCTTCTTAGACAAATATTTTTTCCAAATAGATTCTTCCTTACGAAAAGCTTTGCGGAGGAAACACGAGACATCGGACAAGAGCTCGAAAAGGGTCGCTACGCAGCGACCAAACACGTGTTCCGCTAGGTCGCTAGGTAGCCACCGAGCGTTCATTCTGCTCGGTCGCTACGTAGCGACCGAGCTCGAGCCAAGCTCGGACGCTACGTAGCAACTGAGCATTCGTTTCGCTCGGTCGCTACGTAACAAAGATCGGTCGCTACATAGCGACCGAGTGTGCGTCCGTTCGGTCGCTACGTAGCGACTGAGCTCGAGCTGAGTCTCGGTCGCTACGTAGTGACCGAGCTCTTCCGAAACGTCGATACGACATTAGTCCATGCATTCTCGTCTACCCTTCGATGCTATCTCCCGAAGACCGTAGCGAACCCATTTCACGTTTTCCACCATTCTAAGTCATCGATCAAACTTTACGGTAAAAACCGCGGGAAGTTCACTCTTTATCGAATGAAGCCGTAATAAACGCTTCGAGTCATAAGACGGCCCAAAGGAACCTAAGACATGACTCGAGGCCCAACTTACGATTTCTTAACCAACAGCCCGTAAGCCGCATGACGGTTTACGCTTGGTTCGCGAGGAAAGATAAATGTCAAGTTTCCGCGGATAAATACGAAATTTTGAGGATAATTACGAAGATCAGAAAAAATGGAATATCTCCATTTTTATGCTATGGCGGCTTAAGGGCAGAAGAGGAAAAGCGTAAACCGACCTATATAAGGAGTCCTAGGCGAGAGGCATGGAGGAGGACTTTTTCAGAGCAAACTTAGCACTTAGAGCGATTTAGGCATATTTCCATTTTTGTTATTCGAGCTGCGACTCAACTAGGTTATTGCCGTCTTAGGGTTTTAGAACTAGGAATCTCTCCGACAGCTCTCGTAGCCCAGGCTCTTACCTTGTTGTAACGCTCAAACGCGAATTCGGAATAAGATATACTTTGCTCTCTTTTCGATTTCTTATACTTTATCGTTGTCATTATTGTGTTCTGATTGCTTGGCGTGTGGTATTAGCAGAAATCTGGGACCTCTGGGAAATTAGGGTTTTCCTAGTTTCCTTATTTAAACGGAAATCGATAGGGCGAATTTCGGTTCCCACAAACAAGAAATTGATGACATCCTTCTCATTGATCCGCATAATCATGAGTACGAAGATCTTACCGACGATGCCACACACGAAGCTGTTGAAGACGAGTTTAATGAAAATGATGATGTTTCTAGTGTTGACGAGAATGTCGATGTATCCGATTGATGTATTTATTTTTAAGAAGATTGATTTTCAGACTTAATGCATGTGATTTGATGGATTTAATCATGAAAAAATATTTATATAATTTGACTTTGTGTAAGGTAATGGGAGTTTGTATTAGAAATAAGAGATTGAGATTATAAGTTAAGGAATTGTGGTTTTAGAATTTGGGGTTTGGAATGGAAAGAATAGATTGAGGTTAAAGGGAAGATGGGTTTGAGGTTTGGAATATATGAAGTAGAAGATAAGGAAGATGGGGTTTGGGGTTTCGGATTTTAGGGATTTAAACATAATCCTCGTAATTTTCTCGTAAGGTAACGAGGAAATAACGACGAAAAGAACGTGGGACTCGTTAATTCCACGTAAGCACAATTCGTCGTAAAGACCTCGTAACCGGAAAACGGTGACCTTGCTATTTCCTCGTAAATAATATCGCCTTGCTATTTCCTCGTAAATTAACAACCAATAAAAAAGAAGAGAAGAAAGATACTAGAATCATCGGAGGGAAGAAACAAGGCGAGACCTACGTAAGTCTAGCCTTGTCTCCGCCCACATGTGTTCCCGTATCTTTCTCCCCTTCTTTTTTCAAAGCTTTCTAATTTTAGAAGCAAACTGGTGAGTAATTATCTCTGATTTGAGAAGAAAATCAGTGAGTTTATCTTTGATTTAAGAAGCAAACTGGTGTGTATTTATAGAAAATTTCGAAAGGTTTTACGACCAATTAGCTTCGTCTCCTTCCTCGTAAATAAAAAAAGCAGGTCTCGCTAATTTCTCGTAAGTGAACGAGGAAATTACGAGGAAACCCAACACGGGCCTCGCGAGTTCCTCGTTAATTCTACGTAAGCACAATTCGTCGTAAAGACCTCGTAATAGGAAAATGCTTGCCTCGCTAATTCCTCGTTAATCAACGAGGAAGTTATGAGGAAACAAAACGCGGGCCTCGCTAATTCCTCGTAAGGAAAAACACGGGCCTCGCTATTTCCTCATAAATTTACGAAAAAATTACGACAATTACTAATTTCTTATATAACACGTGAGCTTCGCTCTCTTTTTATATGTATATTCTAACTTTCTTAAATGTTTTTAGCCAACTCCCGTCTCTTATACAACTTTACGAGAGGACCCACAAGAATAAGGCGGGCCAATTTCTAGATGGCAAGGCTGAGCAAATCTTCAACGACTTGGTTGCTCAGGTTGACGACCGCCAGACCCAACTGACTCAGCAGTCCACCGACGGATTACCCGTCACCTTATCCACACTTGAAGTGGATAATATTTACAGGGAGGTAAATTTTTTAAAATTTTAATTTTTTTTTTATTATTCATTTAATTTAACTTTAAATTTTTACTAACAATATTTATTTTTTGTTTTTAAGGTTTTCCCTAAGAAAAAGGGACGTACGTTGGGGATTGGTTCCGTCAACGATGTTCCGAGAGCGACATCGTCTTATGGTCAGACACGGGAAGATGAAGTCACTCAGCTGCGTAGAGAGTTCGCTCAGCTACGTAACGAGTTGGACTCGACGCGATCTTCGTTCACAGCTCGTGTGGGTGGACTCGATGGCTTCTTGGACGTTATAGTGCCCACAAATTTGGAATGAGAGTCCTTGTTGAGGAACATGAGACGACAAAATCTCATTTCAGGCGAGTCATCATCCGACACACATGCCGAGGCGGATGTAGAGAGGAGGAGTGATGAATTCTATCGGGCGATGAACGACTCTTAGTTCTTTTTTTTCGGTTGTTGTATTTATAAATTCAAAACTTATTTATATATAAAATATTTTCGTATTGATTTTGTTTTTAAATTTTAATTTTATTAATAAATTAAATAATTTTAATTATATTTTTTAATTATGTAAAATAATAAAACGAAGTGAATTCGTAGCTAATTGACGACTTATTTGCGTGGAAAGTTTACAAGGAAATGACTAGGAAGGTTAAACGAGTACTTTACGAGGTATTATTTGCGAGGTATTTACGTGTACTTTACGAGGAAATACTTTCGAGATAAATAAGTGTAGTTTACGAGGAACTGCTTTCGATGTATTTTCGAGGAAATATAGCGACATTCTTACGTGAAATATTTACGTGGTCTTTACGACGAAATATGATACTTCGTCCTTACAACGAAACGTTTTCCTTGCTAAGTTACGACGAATTGTCGAGAAAATATGCGTTATGACGAACGAATAACGACGAAACGTGTTTCCTCGCTAATTCCTCGTAAAGCCTCTTTTACGAGGAATTAGCGAGGAATACTGCCATCGTTAAACTTATGTTTTCTTGTAGTGTAATAAGAAAATATTAAAAATTCATTTAAATTGTAAAGAAAATAAAAGTTTATTAAACACTGACCTAAAGTCTTCTATTTAGGTCATTTTTGCAATTACAAATTTTCGAAGGAAGAAGCCTATTCTTCAGAAGACATCTTGAGAAGTCTTTCTTTGTAAATATTGGCTTACTTTTGAATTTGAAATTTTTTCTCGGATAAACAGATTAGTTTTGCAATTGACCGAAGTTTGTCAGAAATTTGACTTTTTATAGAAGACTTCTAGAAGTCTTCTGAAAGTCCTCACAGTGTCGCAAGAATTCTACCTAGGATACTTTTGCCATTGACTATATTTGACTTTTCCAGAAAATATTTCTCTAGAAATCTCTCGTCTCTCGTAAACAAAGGTTTGACCAAAACCCGAAATAAAATTTGTGAAGACTTCTAAATAAACCCACGCAGACTTCTTCCGGAAGTCTTTAGAAGTCTTCTCATTTATATTTAATGTTTTACTATTATTTTTCAATTGCAAAAGTAATCCACGTAGACTTCTTGCGACTGTGAGAAGACTTCGGAAAAACTTTCAAAAGACTTAGTCTTCTATAAAAAATCAAATTCTGACAAACTTCGGTCAATTGCAAACCTAACATGTTTGTCCGAGAAGACTTGTCGAGAAGTCTTCTCTGAGATTTTTCGGTTTTTTCTTAACAAAGGAAAGTTATAAGACTTTTAGGGAAGTCTTCTTGATGGAGAACACATTTAGCAAAGTCTTCTGAAAGTCTTCCTGGAGTCTTCGCGAACAGATCTGAGAAAAAAAAACGATTTCATACCTTGAACCGGTGAGATGAGTTGCTTAGCTTCTCCAAGCACCCAGAACTTCACTACAGAAGCTACCAAGTCGTTAATGATCACGAATCATGAGCTTCAATGTCTCTATGAACTTTACAAAGCTTGGAATCAAAATCTTGGTTTTTTAAGATGAATTTGAAGAGAGAGTGAAAGAGATGTGATTTGTGTGCATAAATAATGAGATATGAAGAGTAAAAATCGGAACTTTGGTGCATTAAGAGTTTCAAGTTGGTTGTTCATGGTGGTTAGTGTATTGATGGCAATGATAATATTGTAAATATTTGGTGAATATGAGGATGATAAGGTAAAACACTCATTTTTGAAAAAGAAAAAAAAAAGTAATAACATTTTCGTGAATTACTCGAACTTCTAGATTGAATAGAAAAAAATAAAATTTCAAAAAAACACATGAGTTATTTTTGTGTTTGACTTAAAATTTTAGTTCATATTTGAAAAAAAATCCTGATATTTATCTACTTATTATCTATTTTACATATCCGTCGGTGTATGAAATATCTTTAATTTGTTTTTTATTTATACGCTATTATATTAAAAATATTATTACGTTTCATTAAATTTTTAGATTCTTGTATTTTTAGTTAATTTCATAACAGAAAAAGAATCGAAACAGAGAAAACCATAATTTTATATGAAATATTATCTTGAGTTGCTCTGAAAAACCTTCCAAAGTTAATTTGAGGTAACGAGAATAATGATGATATAGCTAGATGTGATAGTGAATAAACAAATGCTGATGGGTTACGGGGAGATTAAATAATGATGAGTTAAGCATGAACATGATGCAATCATTTGATATGAGCAGGCCTTAGCAAATAATATATTTAATATAAATAAAAATATTTATTCAATACTAAATTAATATTATTATTATTATTCTTTTTCTTTGAATGGAAAAATATTATTATTTTACTCTTATATCTCTAATTTGAAATTCAGTGTTGGAGATGTTCTTGGGGCTTGAGGGATGCTGAAACTGAATCTTGACATTTGTGTGTCTTTAACTTTTAGTCCCCATTCCCCAATACCCCAATCAAAGCAAACATTCATCCATGTTGTCATGTTGATCGTTGCACTTATGACATATCTAACAGTATTCCCCGTCTGCTAAAAAAACATTCCCCTTTCGAGGTTATCACGCTTTTATAAATTTAATACTCTTATAAAAGAACAAACATTAAAACAGTATTAGTACTCTGCCTGATAACGTCATATATTCCATTTCTTTTGATGTACAAAATGAAAAACAGTCAAACATGTTAAGAAAATTAATAGAAGAAAAGGTGTAATTTTTATTTTAGCATGTTTGTAAATCTCATGGAACATTGTCTTCAGTTTAATTACGAGCTGAAAAATTCTAACCTAATGAACGAAGTCTCACGTAATTGGCAGATTATGAGTTGACTATACAGTCACACAGGAGACAAGAGTCCGAACAGGTGGTTCGAATTTTAAAGGTGAAAACTAGAAACACACTGCAAAGGCAGATACGAGTCCGCATCTCTATTGTTTACTGAGCTGATTATATGTAAGCCGAGCCATAGAAGCGTGCTCTTTTAAAGGCATGTGAGCATAGCTACTCTACTCCTATCTCAAACGCTCTGATTGGTCACCGGATACTGGTCTGGGGGCTAGCATTTCCACGTGACTAAAATTTCCACGTAGATTAAGTTCAATACTTTGTTTAATAAAATATTTTTTTTTGACTAGAAAATAATAAAATTACAAATTACAAATTACGAACGATTAAGAGACCAATAAAAAACGAAATGTTGAATAAACCTATTAGGGATCGCCGCCGAATAGTGAATATAGGTATAAGATTCTTGGAAATAATATTTTATGTTGTAAAATTTTAAAACTATATCTTATACATCACCATGATATAATTTTGGATATTCTATATATACTCTCTATGTATATAAAATATTGATTTTTTAATTTTTTATTATATACAAAAGATTTGTGATCTGACTTTAACTAATACATTTTTATTTGGTATATTTGGAAAACGAAGAATGATAAACTATTCAGAAAAATAGACAGGGATCCGTTGGAAACTGTCCGACATGCTGAATCGGAATGTCATGCTTACTTCGAATCAAACATCAAACAAGAGGAGCATGTAGTTACACAAAACCCTGAGCAGATAACAAACTCTGAGAGATGCATGATATATGGATCATGGACACATGACGCCTCAACTATTGGGAGCACGAAACCAGCGACGAAGAATTTCACCACTTCACTCAGAGCTCGAAACCCTATTATGGGCGATGGAGTGCATGCTTTAGGTATCGCTGTGTCAGGCTTTTCGCCGTGTCAGGCTTTTGACACTGACTGTAAGTCTCTAGTCTCTCGATGATTCAAGACCCAAGAGCATGGCCCAACTTCTCGACTGAATTAGATGAGCTACAGAAGCTGCAGAGCAGATTTCCATATTTCTCGATTGTTTTTATTTCCGAAAATGTATCTTATGATTCATTAGCTAAAATAGCGAGATCATTTTATAGGGACTTGTATTACATTTGAGTAATAGATCAGCCGTTTGATATAAAAAAAAAAGCTAATGCATTTTTATTTTGTAAGCTTTTTTTTTTTGTAAAATAATGTTTTTCAATAATATACATGCATCATTGAATTATAAATTACAATAAAAGTAAATTGTAATGAAAAGTATAGTAAATGATTACTGTCTTAATATGTGTGAAGTAGTTAAAACGTCGATCTTTTATATAGGAAAAGTATATTTTAATATAATCTACGAGTGCTAAGAATAGATAAAAGTTAAGAATATATTCGTCAGTTGGAAAGATGAAATATATTCTTCCATAATGTTTTTTTGGTTGAGATTATTGTGTATAGATAGACTGATTTTAAAAACATTTGAAAAAAGTTACAGAGATTTGGTTTTTTGAAAATTTTCAATTGTCTAAATTAAACGTTTTAACTAAGAATTAGAATTTAACCGGTGCATCCACACAAATATTTGTTTAATAAAATATACTTATAAATTAAGGATATGGTTGGAAAAACATGCGTACGTATGGATGTTTATTCCATTTATAACATGCGTCCGTATAGAGTAACATTTGTGATAGATAGATGGTTTTTATTATCTATAATTTGTTGATTGCTCATACTAGGATTGGATATAAAACCAATCTTAACTTTAGTAACCACTTTTGATGTCTTTGTTTATAAATTAAAGCATCAATTATTATATTTATGTATATAAATAAATATATCTTTCCAAAATAAAATGTATTTATATTTTAATAAGATAGATAGATAGATATGTCTCTAAATTTTTATATGCCAAATAAATTCTATTTAATTATATTCTTATAATTCAAATACATATGTAAGAATTATATTAATCATTGAATTATTTAACATATATTTGAAAATAACTTTATATGTTTTAACAAAAACATTTATACTTGATATTTTGTATATGAAATAAAATAATAATATACACATATATATATATAACATTTAAAGTCTGCAGAGAATAATCCAGTTAGAGAATAATTTTAATTTTGGTTAGAGAATAATTTAATAAAATAAATAAATTTTGCTTAGTTAATTGCGTTTAGTTTTTTTGAAAAAATGTTTTCAGTAATGATTTTTTCTAATACAACATGAATTATATAAAAAGCCCTACAATATTCTCAAATGGGCCCGATTATCCGAAATCCATGAGCATTCAAGCCCAAAAGAAGTCCACCCGTTAAAATCCTAGCACCACTCTCTATCGTGCCAAGACAGAGCCGCCACACCAGTGAGAAGGAGACTACAACCGAACATACCAGAAACCGATCTCCTTTGAAGCTGCCACCCCTCTAGTTAGTGAAAATGCTTCACTGGAAGAACTATGCAAAGTATAGGGAGAAATCGTGGAGGAGAAAGGAGAACCCAATCGGTGAATTCCATGCAGATCAGACTTGTAGATCATATCCACAGTCAACTGTTTCCGGAATCGTCTTTCACTCTTTTTTGTCGCCCTCAAAAGCCTACTCAAGTACCTGGAAGTTCATGCATATATAATGCCTCCGCCTTGAAAATCTCCTCCCCGACGCAAACCACCACCCATTTTCACTAAATCTCCGCCGAAGAACCCCAGAGAGTGAGTTCAAACAAGATATCCGACGGTGACTCTTGAAGAAGCGAGAGACCGACTTTGTCCTCAATAATCAGAAACCGTAAAGAACTGCCGCCATCGACAAAGCTGAACCAAACCAACAACGAGCTCGAACCGGATTCGCCACCATATATGCTCCTGAAATTATCAATACACGGAAGAGATCCATGCAAAAACAAGAGAAGGAGAAATGAAACAGCCCTCTCACAATCAGACAACCGAAGTCAGAGATCAGAGAGGAGATCTAAGCATGAAGTTTATGTCAGAAGTGAACATAGAGAGAAAAGGTAGGTGGACCAATTGTCCTGGTTTTGGAAGTTTGTATAGAGATTAATCTAACAAATTAATTGTTTGGGAAAAATATTCCATGAAGAGATTACTCCAGGTTCCGGGTTCCTGCCTCCAGGTTCCGGGTTTCCGCCCCCAGGTTCTGGGTTCCTACCCCCGGGTCTGGTTTCCTGCCTCTGGGTCTAGGTCATGCCTCCGACTTCCAGGCCGAGTGATTTATCCTGCCTTAGGATAAATGAAAATCTTCCTTTAATAAGGTACCAGCTTGGACAAGAAGGAGTCTCCCTAGATCCAAGAAAAAGAAGAAGTATTCCAATACATATGACCTCCCTTAAGAAAAAGGGAAATATTCTATTATCTAAGGATATAATGAATTTTTCCAAATCCTAAGAGGGAGGCACGACCTCCACTATAAATATAGGTTTCTAAATCTAAAGAAAGGGGTCGAAGACGTCCATAACCAGAGCTCACCAAATCAACAGCCCCCAAGGCAAGGTTTCACACCTAGAAGACCATCTTCTTCAACATGCTTATAACCGACGAATCCCTGCAATTACTGTCAACTAGATGAAGATATATTCTCCCTGCAGCACGTCAACAACTCTACTTACTGGCTCAGGCTACGATCTCCAGGTCATCAGCAGGGTCCCTCCATGCTCACTGAAGCACCTCGACACATCATGCTCACTGCAGCATATCGACAGATCTACCATATGTTCCGGCCATGTGCCCCCTAGAACAGATGACTCCTACCAACTACAGAGCTACGTGCTCCCAAGGCTATGTGCCCATTAGGCCATGTGCCCACTAGAGCCCTGTGCTCCCTAGGCCACATGCCTCCATTAGGCTACGCGCCTCCATCAGGCTACGTGCCTCCATCAGGCTCCGCGCCCATCAGGCTCCTCCCCCATCTAGACTTCAGCAAATCATCGACTTTCATTATGAAGTTTGGCAGAAGTTTTCTAAACGAATGATTGCGATGATAGATGCTGTATAGTCTTTGAGAATTTTTCCAACCTGATTTGGATCAGTTCCTAGCGTTTAGACGAATCTCAGACTGTCGTTTGCTTTTAGGATGATCTTGACGAGACATCGCATTGTATGAATATTTTTCCGCATATTTCTACGAGAGTTTGCTTTGTCGAAAGCATTTTCTTGTCGAAAGCGTTTTCTTGATCTTCACGAGACATCGCATTGTTTGAATATGTTTTTGAAGTATGGGAGTATACGAGTATAGTATACGCACCTACTCCGTCCCTTTTTTCTCGAGGAATAGAATGATCGACAGTCCGAGTCGGTTTGAAGACGACGCTTGGAATGTGATTTGGTTGTTTCCAGGTTGAAGACTTGGAATATGTCGGTTCCGAGAGAATTGCCAGAAACGAATCGGTTTTAAGACGACGTTCATGTCTCTAGTTTTTTCTCTCCTTAGGAAGCAAGCTTGATATGCGTGGCGATCGTTTCTCAATTTTCGGGGAGTTTAGATCGGTTTGCAAGATCTGGATGAACAGTTATGGGGCAATATATTGAGACAGGAAAAATCACCTAAGACTTAGTTCGCTAGACTATCCACCTAGGTTTTACGTTCCCTAAAGTTCTATGGCAGTCTCAAAGGCGTTTTTATTTCTTAGTAATTTCCTACGAAAACTCCAAGTCTGATTTCAAAAATTTCAAGTCGCAAATACCTTAGTTCTCTCGAAGATGCAGTTCTGTCTCTTCTCAGTTTTGGTTGCTCATTTCCCCTTCCTCTTCTTGTGTATGTTCGCCTTTTTCGATATTGGTGTTTATCCTTTGAAACTTGACATTTATCTTCTGAACTTGACTGATACGAAGTCAATAAAAAGGTTCAACGTAATCGTATAGTTGAGGCGGCTAAGGTGTTAAGTTAATCGTTGCCGTATTATACGATTAATCTGAATCCACGCGAGAAAACTAGTCTTTGCGGGATTTTTTTTTTTATCGTAAAGTTTCAATGGTAACTCCAATCGAGACGAAACAAGAGACGTTTCGATCGAGATTTGAAGGAGAACACAAAGATGGAGGTAAGGGTGAGTAGGAGCAAGCGATGGAGTTTAGACGAGTCTTACTTGTTTTCGTCCTAAAATCTCAACGGAAACTCCGATTGAGACGAAACGAAAGGCGTTTCGATCGAGATTCAAAAGAGAACACAAGGGAGGAGCCTTTTTAGGCCTGAAAGGTCGCTATGTAGCGAGCTGGAGGTCTGACAGGTCGCTATGTAGCGAGTAGAAGTAAGCCAAGAAGAGTCCTACTTGTTTTCGACGTAAAATCTCAACGGAAACTCCGATTGAGACGAAACGAAAAGCGTTTCGATGAGGTTTCAAAAGAGAACGCAAAGGAGGACTTTTCTGAGGCATGACAGGTCGCCATGTAGCGAGTGGAGGTCTAACAGGTCGCTATGTAGCGAGTCAAAGCAAGCCAAGAAGAGTCCTACTTGTTTTCGTCGTAAAATCTCAACGGAAACTCCGATTGAGATGAAACGAAAAGCGTTACGATGAGGATTCAAAAGAGAACGCAAAGGAGGACCTTTTTTAGGCATGACAGGTGGCTACGTAGCGAGTGGAGAGTTGGCTTGAGCTCGGTCGCTACGTAGCGACATAGCCGTGTGCGTGCTCGGTCGCTTGCGTGCTCGGTCGCTACGTAGCGACCGAGCTGTGTGCGTGCTCGGTCGCTACGTAGCGACCGAGCTTGGCTGGAGCTCGGTCGCTACGTCGCGACCGAGCTGTGTGCGTGCTCGGTCGCTACGTAGCGACCGGGCTTGGCTTGAGCTTGGTCGCTACGTAGCAACCGAGCCGTGTGCTTGCTCGGTCGCTACGTAGCGACCGAGCTGTGTAATCGATTTGTTGCGCTTCCTTTTTCCATGATTTGTTTTCGGAAAACGTGTTTTGGTAAAACCCTTACGCATTTAGATTTCTTTTGTTCGGTAATGAGCCAAACTTACGGGGTTTGATAAGATTTATCGTTTCCCTTTATGTTTAAAAAGAGAAATCAATAGCTCGTTTCATTGCACTTCCTGTGGCGAAAACTCGCAGCAAGGTTTTCAATTTTCTCAAGAACTGTGGCGTTTGGATAGGCGTTGGCAATAGGCGCAGTGGCGGCTGGAGTTTTCTTACTAGCGTTGTTGCGAACTGCGATTTTCTCTTTCGTATTTGCAGACATTTTTTTGATCAAGCGTTTTGCGGCTATGAGTTAGAGTAATCCGTACCACCCGTCCATCTAGCGCCAAACTGTAGGAACCGAAATTCGCACTATCGATTTACGTTTAAATTAGGAAACTAGGAAAACCCTAATTTCTCAGAGGTCCCTGATCTCTGTGAGAGCCAACGACAAGTGACCAAATATATGCGGAAATCATGAAAAGATAACTAACGAGTTTAGAGAAAACAGTAGATCTTATTTCGAGTCCGCGTGAGAGCGTTGCGATCATTACAAGAGATCATAAAAGCTTTGGCCGCAAAGGCTGTCAGCGAGTTACCTAGTTCTAGCGGCCTAAAAGCTCAAACCTAGTTGACTCGCAGCTTGATAACAAAAGACGAAGAAATACAGAAAATGTTTTTGATTGATTTCGGACTGAACCTTATGAAAGGTTGCCTACGTACCCCTTTCGAGGATCAAGCCGAACGTAGTTCAAGAGTGAACCAAGAGATCGAACTGCTTGTGCACGTTCGTCTGGTAATCAGGTGCCAGTCATGGAAACAGAGCATGTCGAGAATAATGCCTCAGAGTTTCTAAGTGTCGAGAGTTCTAAGTCTAAAGAGTTGTCCCTCATGCCTCTCGCCTAGGACTCCTTATATACTCGCTCCTAAGTCGGTTTACGCTTTTCCCATTCTGCCCTTAAGCCGTCATTGCCTAAAAATGGAGATATTCCATTTTTCCCGATCTTCGTAATTATATTCAAAATTTCGTATTTATCTGCGGAAACTTGATATTTATCTTTCTTTGCGAACCAAGCGTAACCCGTCCCACGGTTTACGGGCTGCTGGTTAAGAAATCGTAAGGTGGGCTTCGAGTCATGCCTTAGGTCCTTTTGGGCTGTCTTTCGACTTGAAGCGTTTATTACGACTTCTTTCGACAAAAATGAACTTTCCACGGTTTTTATCGTAAAGTTTGATTGATGACTTCGAATGGCGGAAAACATGAAATGGGTTCGCTATGGTCTTCGGGAGACAGCATCGAAGGGTAGACGAGAATTCATGGATTCGTGTCGTATAGACGTTTTGGAAGAGCTCGGTCGCTACGTAGCGACCGAACGAGACGGACGCTCGGTCCCTACGTAGCAACCGAGCTTGGCTTCAGCGCTACATAGCGACCGAGCGGGACAGATGCTTGGTCGCTACGTAGCGACTGAGCTTGGCTCGAGCTCGGTCACTACGTAGCGACCGGGCGGGACGGATGCTCGGTCGCTACGTAGGGACCGAGCGGGACGTGTGCTCGGTTGCTACGTGGTGACCGAGCTTGGCTGGGGCTCGGTCGCTTCGTAGAGACCGTGCGACCATTTTTGGGCTTTTCTCCGACGTCTCGTGTTTCTTCCGCAGGGCTCTTTGTAAGAATAAATATTTTCCAAAGATTTATTTTTCGTAAAAACGTTCATGCCGATTTTTACGGACTTTCAGACATTGATTCCGTCGTGACCGATTTTGACCCCAGCACCTCCAAATACATGAACTACGAACGGTTTGATCTCTCACTGAATGGTACGTAGGCAATCCCCACTGAAGGATGCATCTATAAACCCAAACACCTTCCACGGTTCCACACCTAGACGCTCAGGGACCGCCCCTAATGGTCGGAACCACCAACTACAGATCAGGAGGTACCCAAGGACCGACCCTGGTAGTCAGAACCATCGATCATAGATCAAGAAGACACTGAGATCTTCACTATCTGTAGGCGGCCCCCGCCTAACGACCAATCTCCCCTGCTGCTACTAAGGCACCGACGACATATACTAGCCCATACCCATATGGCAGTATCCTAAGAGCATGATCTCCTGGTTTATCAACTATCGAAGCATGAGAATACACTCAACGACGTGTCTCCTTCCTCCTATCATTTCGTAGAGATGAGCACGGATCGCTTGTACACAAAAATAACCTAACAGTTTGGCGCTAGAATGAGGTGCAGACATATACTACGTGATAATGTGATAGGCAGAAGAGACATTACATCTATTCCTGCAAAATCTCTCAACCCCAGCCACCTGGGGGTAAGAAACAACTTCTTCTCACTGGACCCATGGTTCGCACGGCTGGAAACACCTCCCCATGGGAGGGTAGCACCATGCTAACATCAGTAGCAAGATCCAATAAAGGAATTACCTACTAGTTCCTGCTAGTCCCTGCTGGTCTCGGGCTTAAACCACAAGTCAGACCTCTACAGTCTTTGGTTCCTGCTGGTCCCGGGCCTAAATCACAAGTCAGACCTCTACAGTCTTTGGTTTCTGCTGGTCCCAGGCTTAAACCACAAGTCAGACCTCTACAGTCGTTGGTTCCTGTCGGTTCTGGGTCCTAACCTCAAAGCCGACCTCTACAATCTTTGGTTCCTGCTGGTTCCGGGTCTTAACTATATATCAAGCCTCTACAACCTTTGGGCCTGACGTGAGCAGTCATCACCAACATCAATATCAGTGGGTAATCAACCGGCAACAATATAGCAAGCCCTAGACGCCATCAACGCTTCCATACAGGAGGAGTCAGAAGAGGAGTTCCTGGAAATACTGCAGGCATACCAGACAACCACTAAGAGGTAACTGGATAATTACCTTTCTCTTTAGGTTCTAGAATCTAAGTGGTAGTAGAATCCTAGATAAGCCTGATAGCTAGGGGACACAACGCCTTACAGTACTTGTTAAATTCGACTGGAGTTGTTCCGCGAAAGGAACCCTGCCCAAGCGCCGGGAACACTGCTGCTCCGCCTCTTGCAAAAGAGCCAGAGAAAATGCAAACTCTACATCAAGGAGTGCTGGTCTTCATAGCCTTTACTCATTTGGAACAAAGTGGAGTAAAAGAAGCCGGAGAACACACGTTCCCGCTACTATTCATCCAAAAGAAAAAGCCAACCCTCTGGATTCCGGGTTCCAGCTTCCAGGTTTCGGATCCCAGATTCCAGTTCTTTGGCTGCTCACCTTGCAAGGAGGTCAAATCTAATAACTCCACGAAAAGCAAGCTCCGACCTCCTTACTACCGCTTTTCCTGGCAATATACTCTGATATACCTCTAGATGAAGCCAATGCCACGTGCCTCTCAAGATTTCTAAGGGAGGACGCGACCAGGAGGAAAGCAGGGGTAAATAAGTTAAGCGTTAACCCAAGGGGCAACACGCATCAACAAATCCCATCAACATGCCTGTGCCAAAGGAGATTCAAGATGAGGCGACGAGTCATCGAATGACATCCAGAAAACGCTAACCCCTGCGTGAAGCAAGAGAAGAATCACCTCATCCTTGTGAACTCCTGCTATCTAAACAACCGATTCCGGCTCCAAACCCAGGTTAATTCCTGCCTATGGACCAATCTGGGTCCAAGATCACATGAGATCATGTCAACCCATACTCCCAGGATAGAGAAGTACTGTTGCTTTACCTGAAAGAACAAAAGCACACAGGGAGTGCCGTCCTGGTGCAAAGAGCAGAAATATTGCTCATACGCCAGAGGTACAAAGGTCATTGGCAAGGCAGATAGAGGAGCTCGCCAGCATCCGGGAACCTCCATGTTTCAGAAGGGTCTACCCCAAAACCTTCGGTTTCCAAGAGAATCAGTTCCACGAACTCCGGGTTCATTGGGACTAAGCCCACAAACCTCCAGGTTTCAGGAGGATAAATTCCAGATCCTCCGGACCTAAGGAGGATATTTCCGCAATCGCCGGATTTCGAGAAGATACATCCAAGATGACAAAATAGAAAGACTTGAGACAAGCTAAGAGTACCAGAAACTGCAGGACCACGCGTTCCACAAAATTTTTATTACCACGAAGCTGTCCCATAGATCTTGAAGGCACTCCGAATGGCTCCACAGAAGGGAACGGGTGCTATCTCGACAACAGCCCACATCCAATCGACATCGAGAGTGGTCCATCTCCGGAGGACAAAGTGCGATGTTGTATTAAGTCAATAAAGACTCTGGGTTCGAGACTGCAAAACAAATATTCACCTCCGGGTGCAATATCTATAGATCCTCCTGTGTCAGAGCATTAATTCCTCGAAACCTCCAGGTTCCCAAGGATAAATCTACAGGTCCAACAAGATCAGAACATGAAGCCCTTAGGAGCCTTAGATTCCAAAGAAGAATCATCAGGGACTACGAGTTCCTACACGACATACGTCGATACCTCAGGGTAGTACGACAAAGAATCGGCTTCCACGCCTCATCAAAGGGTCTCGTTCCTCCCGAAGAAAGAATGAGAAAAATCACGGTCTTCACTCGACTATTACCTAGTACAGAACTTCTCCATCCTAGAATCAGGGTGTATTCTCTTCAGAAGATCATCCTCCAGCCGATATCCAATCATGGGGGCACATAAGTAAGAAGTAAATCGATAATTCGTTTCCTTGCCCCGGTCATGTGCCTTTCGGATCCAGGAAATATGTTGCTATGCGCCACCGAGGTCCTGCGCCAGGAAGACAAATCTCGCTTATCACTGCAATGCAAATCCGAGATCAAGAATTCCTACTTCCGAGCGGGGCAACATATCACCTACAACAGATTTCAACATATACAAGTGATCTTCACCAGCCAAACCTACGAGTCTTGCCATCCATTGACATGCAAGGCCAGGATCCTGAATCTCCCTAGGTCACTCGACCTAAACAAGCCACATGCCTGGGAATATCCATTAGACTGCTGTGTATCTCGGGGAAATCATCTCTCCTCCAGGTTCAAACATGGCCCAGGCCTAAAAAGAACCTGGAAAAGGAGATTTCAGAGCAACGTCCTGTTCACGCCAAGCCCAAGGGACCTGCTACCGGCAAGCTGACGTTGATGCCCACTGAAGCATCGAACGATTCTCCATCAGGTCTTGCGCCAACCAGGAGAGAACTACTTCAGGCCACGAGCCCCATGAATAAGTCTTGACATCCAATGGAATGCAACCAAGGTCCTGAACCTCGCCAGGTCATCTCTAAGCAAGTATAGAACCTGGAAACGTCTACTAGACCCCGGTCTATCCCGGGCAAACTTGTTCTCCTCCAGGTTCGAACGCGGTCCAGACCTTAGAAGAACCTGGAAAAGAAGGATTACTGGAGCGATGTCCTGCTTAGGGGAAGCCTCCTGAGAATGAGCAACTCCGGTTGACTTGAGTGCACAGGTTATTCCCCTAGTCCGAGGACGAAATCGAGAAATAAGGGGCAAACTGGTTGGGAAAAATCATCCAGGCCTCGGGCAGGACACCGGCCTCCAGGTTCCTGTTAAGAGAAGCTCCGGCTCTGGCCCATGTATCCATCCATGCCTCCAGATCAATAAAATGGATTACTAGATCCTATGATCTTGCGCGTAAGTGGAAAACCCACACATATGACGCATGGAAAATATTTTACAATCGTAGGAATGGGCTACCACAAGCCATAGTATGCGGTCAAATATAGTACTCCTGCTTAAGAGCCTACTCCCATGAGGGATACGAAGTACGTATAATGCAAGGTACTGCCTGAGGAGTTTACACGCTCACTCTCAGGCAGGGAGCATATTACATATAATGCAAAGTACTGCCTGAGGAGCTTACACGCTACTCTCAGGCAGGGAGCATATTACATATAATGCAAAAGTACTATCTGAGGAGCTTACACGCTACTCTCAGGCAGGGAGCATATTACATATAATGCAAAGGTACTACCTGAGGAGCTTACACGGTTACTCTCAAGCATGGAGCATATTAAATACAAACGCAAAAGTACTGTATTTAAACTCAGAGTTTGTACAGGGAGCGATAATGGGTATGAGACATAAAACAGGAATGAGTATGCGCAATACAGGGAACACATGGTATAATTATTGCAAAAGTACTGTGAAATACAAGGATCAATTAAAACCCTGCTTCTCCAAACGTGGAAAGCAGCGAAGCCTGGCACTTGGGTCATAACACCCACACCAGCACCCTCTAAGCCTGTCAGTGACTTCTTGCAGAAGGAGAATACAACATAGGAACTCGATAGTGGCCAGCTTCCTAGCGGCATAATGCGAAATTCGAACAGGTACCAGGAGTATTCTTACCTAGGAAGGCGGAGTACGGTCCCTGCAAAACCAAATATTCTAGGTTCTTACTACGGGTCTAAAGATAACCTCAGGGTTATTAGATCAGAACCCCCGGGTTATTAAGAACCTTCGGGTCCCCATACAGTCTTCTGGTCCTAAAAACATCTCAGGGCCTGAAAAAGGTAAACCTCCAGGGCTAGAGGAACCTCCGTGTTCCCAAACGACCTCCGGGTCCAGAGTAACCTCCGGGTTCAAAACGACCTCCGGGTCTAGAGCAACCTCCGGGTTCGAAACGATCTCCGGGTCTAAAACGACCTCTGGGTCCTTACTCAACCTCCGGGTTCCCAAACGACCTCCGGGTCCTTACTCAACCTCCAGGTTCCAAATATGATCTCAGGATCGAAAGGAGAACCTCCGGGTTCCCACATGACCTCCGGGTCCAGATACAATCTCAGGATCGAAAGGAGAACCTCCGGGTTCCCACATGATCTCCGGGTCCTGATACGATCTCAGGATCTAAAGGAGATACTCCGGATTCCCACATGACCTCCAGGTCCAAAAGTGACCTCTGGGTTCAAAAAACACCTCTGGGTTATAAACGGCCTCCGGTCCAGAAACGAAGGTCCATGGACCCTTCGTAGGGGAATTTATATTGATAGAAACTAACCTAAGGGAGGTGGAATGCGATACCCGTCTGAAAATTTACGAACTTATAGACAGATGTCGATAGTGGCCTACTTACAAGTGGCAGAATGCAACATCTAAAAAACGACATTTATAGTGGCCTACCTACGGGGGCAGAGTGCAATGTCGCACACAATTAAGAGCAGCCTACTCACAGGGGCAGAGCTCGATATAACACCTTAGGACCTCCGGGTCCAAAAGGGCTACATCCTAAAACCTCCGGGTTTGAAGAAGGGATTCACCCTACAGCCTCCGGGTTCCAGGACGAGAGTCCATCCAGCCTCCAGGTTCGAGGACGAGAGTCCATCCAGCCTCCGGGTTGCAGGACGAAAGTCCATCCAGTCTCCAGGTTCCTGGACGAAAGTCCATACAACCTCCGATTTATGAAGAATCGCACCCACGAGCCATGAGTTTCAGAAGGATGTATCTCTAAATCTTCAGATTCTGGGAAAACATGCCCAGGATCCTCCAGGAAAGCACGACACAAGACCATCCTAGCATTGCTTGTAGCCTACCTCCGGGGGAAAATTGCAATATTACATAGTTGAGAGTGGCCAAGAATCAATGACAGAGTTCAACTAGTGGTTCCACCTTCTCTATTCGGCATGGACACTACCGCTCACCGCAAACAACATGTCCAAGAATTCTACTCCGGAACCAAGAGACAACTAGGTTATCTCCGAGTACCAAGATGAACATGCTGAACGCCCCCCTGCCAAAAGTCAAAGTACAATCCCGAGACGAGGTAAGAAGCTACAGCTACAACATCAAAACCTTAAGGAGCATCAAGTATGCTAAACGCAATAAGGAGACCGGCACGAAGACCTGAATGAAAGTCCATTACAGCTTTTACAAGCTCAAGAGGCGCAAGCAAGGCTAGTATAATCAAGCATGAAAATCCTCAGTTTCGGCCTCCGGGTCTTACTAAACCTCCTCATCCCCCCAATCTTTAGCCTCGCCAAAATTCTCCCTCTTAGAATTCTTGGGTCCTGACCCATATACTCCCCCACACGATTCATGGAACCAGAGAGCCTCCAGAAATGCAAACTGAAGTCCTGCCTGAACTAAGGCCAAGTATAGCTACAGGAGCAGCATAAGAATATGGGGTATGAGCAGAAACATCACCCTTTATGCAGACGTTCCCGGTTTCTCCATCAAACTTTCAGCCAACTCTGACCAATCTCCACAATGGGGGCAACGTCTCATCCATATAAAGGAGAAGAAGAAAGTCTTACAGGCTCAACTTGACCCTGTGTGACAGTGATGTCTTCCCTTAGAGCATTTACTAGGTCTTACATGGTGGTTTTTCCTGATTATCCACTTCCAGGCCATCAGAATGAAGGGTACCACTACATCCACGTGACCATCCTCATTCAGACCAAACATATGCCCATTGAAGCATGTCTGTGAGTCTATTTACATTCGTCCAGGCCGTGACATCATGCCCACTGGGTTCACCGACGAATACACTATCTGATCTAGACCACGTGTCTGTATCAAATCAAGGATTATTGCCCATTCTCCAGGCGATATATCTCCAATCAGGATGTGAATCCTTTCAGACCGACCGCAAGTACATCCGAGCATTATCGACAAGGGAGTTTGATGGCCCAGGCTACGAGCCGACGTCCTACTCCAAATTCAACAAGGAGCTTGATACCATGGTGAGACTCACGAAGTCCTATGAAGAAAATCATGTTATTTCCTGCCTTCAAACATGAAACCAGAAAATAAGGGGCAAACTGTTGGGGAAAAATATTCCATGAAGAGATTACTCCAGCTTCCGAGTTCCTGCCTCCAGGTTCCGGGTTCCTGCCCCCAGGTTCTGGGTTCCTACCCCCGGGTCTGGGTCCCTGCCTCCGGGTCTGAGTCCTGCCTCCGGCTTCCAGGCCGAGTGATTTATCCTGCCTTAGGATAAATGGAAATATTCCTTTAATAAGGTACCAGCTTGGACAAGAAGGAGTCTCCCTAGATTCGAGAAAAAGAGGAAGCATTCCAATACATATGACTTTCCTTACGAAAAAGGGAAACATTCTATTATCTAAGGATATAATGAATATTTCCAAATCCTAAGAGGGAGGCACGACCTCCACTATAAATATAGGTTTCTAAACCTAAAGAAAGGGGTCGAAGACGTCCATAACCAGAGCTCATCAATTCTACAGCCGCCAAGACAAGGTTTCGCACCTAGAAGACCATCTTCATCTACATGCTTATAACCGACGAATCCCTGCAATTACTGTCAACTTGATGAAGATATATGCTCCCTGCAGCACGTTTACAACTCTACTTACTTGCTCAGGCTACGATCTCCAGCTCATCAGCAGGGTCCCTCCATGCTCACTGAAGCACCTCGACACATCATGCTCACTGCAGCATGTCGACAAGTCTACCATCTGTTCTGGCCATGTGCCCCCTAGAACATATGACTCCTACCAACTACAGAGCTATGTGCTCCCAAGGCTACGTGCCCATTAGGCCATGTGCCCACTAGAGCTCCGTGCTCCCTAGGCCACATGCCTCCATTAGGCTACGTGCCTCCATCAGGCTCTGCGCCCATCTAGGTTTTGTGCCTCAATATACATGAACTATGAACTGAAGGATGCATCTATAAACCCAAACACCTTCCACGGTTCCACACCTATACGCTCAGGGACCACCCCTAATGGTCGGAACCATCAACTACAGATCAGGAGGCACCCAAGGACCGACCCTGGTAGTCGGAACCATCGATCATAAATCAAGAAAACCTTGTGATCTTCACTATCGGTAGGCGGCCTCCGCCTAACGACCAATCTCCCCTACTGCTTCTAAGGCACTGACGACATATAGTAGCCCATATCCATGTGGCAGTATCCTAAGAGCAGGATCTCCTGATTTATCAACTATCGAAGCAGGAGAATACACTCAACGACGTGTCTCCTTCCTCCTATCATTTTTAAGATTGAGCACGAATCGCTTGTATACAAAAATGCCCTAACATTAATTAATAGCTATTAATTCATTGGCATAAAGTTGGTAATATTAACATGAATTAAAAATTATTTTTAAGAGATATTCTAGTTTTAATAATATAGATTAATAAATTTCAGAAAAGTTTATAAAAAGAGCTGTCCGAAACTTTTAGGTAACATGTCCTAAAAATAGATTAAGAACTCTCATTTAGGTCATGTAGGAGATGTGTTGGGGTGGAGTTTTTCCTCCTGCATATGAAATGACTCTAGGTAGTATCCATAATAACGTATCAAGTCTATCACCAAAGTATTAGCTTTTGTAAAATAAGTCAAGTCTTGCAGCATAAACATTACTTTTTCTACAACAATGTATTCTCTAAACCGATCAAGAAAAGGAAAAAAAGAAGAAGTTAAAACCGGTCAAATGTCGAATCTATCACTACCATTATTAATCCGGTTAAGATGTAAAGCCGAAAGAGAAGTAGCACAAGTTGCCCGTGAGCCGACACCAAAGCCAACGCCGTTAGCGGAAAAGTCCTCGCCTTCTCTCTCTCTCTCTCTCTTCCGGATCAAATGACTCCCTTCTTTGATTTGATTTGATTTGAGCTGAGTCTTCTTCAAACGGGAAACATTTCCTCATTATTCCGATTCGTAAACTATGGAGGAGGAGAAAGGTGCCGTTGCGCAGAGCTTAATCGATGTAGTGACCGAGATTGCGTCTGTTTCCGATTACCGTATAACGGTGAAGAAGCTATGCAGCAATCTAGCGAGGAGGTTGAAGCTGCTTGTCCCGATGTTCGAGGAGATTAGAGAAAGCAACGATCCCATCAGTGAAGATACGTTGGGGACGCTGGTCTCCTTGAAAGAAGCCTTGAGCTCAGCCAAGGATCATCTCAAATTCTGCAGCGGAGGGAGCAAGATCTATCTGGTGCGTCTGCTTTGTTTAGATCTGTGTGGTCACTGAGAAACTGATATCTGTTTCTTGTTCTGTTTGTAGGTCATGGAGAGAGAACAAGTGACGAGTAAGCTGCTGGAGGTTTCCGTTCAGCTAGAACAATCTTTAAGTAAGATTCCTTATGAGGATCTTGACATATCTGATGAAGTTAAAGAACAGGTAAAAATCCTAGCTAGATTAGTTCAGATGTGCTGAAGTTGGATCAAGATTTGGTGGCGTTTTGTTTGTTTTTGCAGGTTGAGCTGGTTCTCAGTCAGTTTCGGCGAGCCAAAGGAAGAGTAGATGCATCAGACGATGAGCTATATCAAGATCTTCACTCATTGTGTATCAAAAGCAGTGATGTGGATGATCACCAGCCTGCCCTGCAGCGGGTTGCAAACAAGCTACAGCTGATGGAGATTCCTGACCTAGCTCAAGAATCAGTGGCTCTGCACGAAATGGTTGCGTTGAGCGGTGGTGAAAACAATGAGGAGATGGCAATGGTGCTGAAGCTGATTAAGGATTTTGTGCAGATGGAGACTGACAACAGCGAGGACCAGAAAGTAGGGGTTAGCAATGGACAAACTTCCACGGCTGCGAGTCAGAAGATACCCCCCGTGATTCCCGATGATTTTCGCTGCCCAATATCTCTGGAAATGATGAGAGATCCAGTTATTGTTTCAACAGGGCAGGTAAAGTTCATTTCAACTTCAATTTATTTGATCTCTTCATGTTTGATCATCTCTCTCTCTCTCTCTCTCTTCTGTGTACAGACCTACGAACGCACCTGCATTGAGAAGTGGATAGAAGCTGGGCACTCGACATGTCCAAAAACACAGCAGGCGCTAACAAGCACAACGCTCACACCTAACTATGTTCTCCGTAGTCTCATAGCTCAGTGGTGCGAGGCTAATGACATTGAGCCTCCAAAACCTCCTAGCAGTTTTAGGCCCAGGAAAGTATCGTCCTTTTCGTCCCCGGCAGAGGCAAACAAGATCGAAGATCTTATGTGGAGACTCGCTTACGGAAACCCAGAGGACCAAAGATCTGCAGCTGGCGAGATCCGCCTCCTTGCAAAACGAAATGCAGACAACCGTGTGGCCATAGCCGAAGCTGGAGCCATACCTCTTCTCGTCGGCCTCCTCGCAACTCCTGATTCTCGTATCCAAGAACATTCTGTCACAGCTCTTCTGAACCTCTCCATATGTGAGAACAACAAAGGAGCCATTGTTTCTGCTGGAGCTATCCCTGGTATAGTTCAAGTTCTCAAGAAAGGAAGCATGGAGGCTAGAGAGAATGCGGCTGCTACGCTTTTTAGTCTCTCGGTGATTGACGAAAACAAAGTCACTATCGGTGCCTTGGGAGCAATCCCACCGCTCGTTGTGCTGCTTAACGAAGGCACACATAGAGGCAAGAAAGATGCTGCTACTGCACTTTTCAACCTCTGCATTTACCAAGGAAACAAAGGAAAGGCCATACGAGCAGGAGTGATTCCCACCTTGACTAGACTCTTAACAGAGACCGGAAGCGGAATGGTCGATGAGGCGCTGGCGATTCTGGCCATTCTCGCTAGCCATCCCGAAGGGAAATCGATCATAGGATCACTGGACGCAGTCCCGAGCCTGGTGGAGTTTATCAGATCGGGTTCCCCTAGAAACAGAGAGAACGCAGCTGCGGTTCTAGTTCATCTCAGCTCTACTGATCCACAACATCTGGTGGAAGCTCAGAAACTCGGCCTTATGGGTCCATTGATAGATTTAGCCGGAAACGGGACAGATAGAGGGAAAAGAAAAGCAGCCCAGTTGCTTGAACGTATAAGCCGTCTAGCTGAACAGCAGAAGGAGACAGCTGCTCATGAACAAACCAAAGAAGAAGCTGAACCAACAGATTCAGCATCCACCACAGAAGCTGCTGACACTTGAAAAAAACTATGGTCATTTCTCCTACTTACGTCTGTTATTATTCCCACTTTCTTTTTTATTCTCCTTCGAGGTAGGCTTCACTGTGGACGGCAGAAGCAGTCCGGTGATACCTCTGCAAGGACGCAGCAATCCGGACCTGAGGAGAGAAAAGCAAATATGCATACATAGACGTCAACTTGTATCATTGTAAACTTAAATGTTTGTAATCAACTCCACGGGCTTTTTTTTTTTTTGTTTTGGTTTAAATACAAGATCTCTGTTCACTTTCCAAATTGCATTACTAAGAGATGCTTATTGATACTGCAGATTTTGTTTTTTCTTTCTTGAACATATGATTAACTTTTCTGTAGACTCCTATCATATCTCCATTGTTTTCACTACAACATTATCAGACAGAAACCGTCTCCATTTTTTTTTTATCTGCCATCAGAAAAACGTCTCCATTTTAACTTGCTTTAGTCTATTCATATCCCCTTTTTGCTCACAAAAGTGGCATCAACATTTTTTTTTTTTTTTTGGCACCAACATTTTTCACACGCAGCATTGCCATATCAATATATCATAGAAAGAGAAGCTATGTTGAGAAGGCTTCTTTCACAGATAACTTTACACTCTTGGACTACTACCAAGACCATCTCTAATGGAACTCTGTTTTTTCCTCTATATTTTACACTAAAGTAAAATAACTCTTTATAGAGTAATTTTTGCTCCAATGGTTTTAAATATAGAAGAATCCCATATTTTTACTCTATATAGAGTGGAAAAGTGATATTCTTCTATATTTGACTCTATAATAGAGTAATTTTATTACAGAGTAACACCATTAGAACAAAAATTATTCTATAGTAGAGTTACTTTACTTTATTGTAATTTATAGAAAAAAAAAATAGAGTTCCAATTGGAGATGCCTTAAGTACAAGCAATCAAAATCGACTAAAAGTGTTGTGTTGAGTTGTAATGTTCTGTGTGGTTTCTGGTGAGTTTCTTTTTGGTGTAAGCTGGTGAGTTTCTTTGTTCAATTGTTGTGTTGTATTTGTTTTTAATCACTTTCTTTAGTTTTAGGGTCCAAATAAGATTACACAAAGTGGCTCAAATTTGTTTGTAATATAGAGTAAGTTTGATTTTTTTTTATGAACGTTATTTCCAGCAAAACGCACAAATTTTACTGTCATTTTTGGCCAAACAGACAAGTACATAGCCAAGTATTTGGGATCCCACAAATTTAACCATTTTTAATGTTTAAATATCAAGTAAAATTGATTGTTTGCCGCGTAGTACATACGTGCTCATGATTTCACATATGTATAATATGTTCGACGTTTGGATTTCTAAACCTTTTTAAATCAGATTATTTGGTTATGGAAAAACAGAAAGTTAGGTCTACAAGTAGTCATCATCATTATTGGCTCTGATTTTTGCTCTGAAGAAGTAACCTATTACGTGCAAAAAAAGAAGAAGAAGTAGGCTACTACTGTGGAACTGGGGAAGGTAACGAATTTCTAATAATAGATATATATATTCAAATACACGAGATCAAACTAGTGCTATAATTTTCCTCTCATTTTCTTTATGATGTCACTCCAACAAAAGAAATACCAGCAACGCAAACAGCTATTATTTGCAAATACTACCTTGCGCTAGGCAAATCCTTTGTGTCATAGCTAATACTCACTTTAGGGGAACTTTGAGAGTCCATGTCCTGACCATTACCTTTCATCGACATTTCACAAGTAAGACACTCTTTCAGCTCAATGACAACTTGGAACATGTTTGGTCGTTTTTCTGAAGAAGGGTTTGCACATAACATAGCCAATTCAAGAACTCTCCAGGCAGAATGAGAGTTGTAGTCTCCATGTAAGTTAGGATCCATGATTCCAGCAATATCTCCTCTATTAAGCATAAATGCTGTCCATTCAGCAATGTGTGACTTTTCGCGAGTTTGGTCAACCACGTCTTGGTTTGTGATTATCTCCAATAGTACAACCCCAAAACTATAAACATCGCTCAATTCTGCCAATCGACCTGTTCTGTAACATCTAGCAAGACAAAAACACAGAGTAAGATACATGTGTATTCATTTAAACGATGAAGATGAACACTATCACAAACTTTACATTTGTGGACATTATTATTTTAGACTTTGTTTTGTCACATCATGGTTGTACATCTATAAAAAGTCATTCTGCAGGTGTAGTAATAATGCTTACTCAGGATCAAGATATCCAGGAGTACCAGCAACGACTGTCGAAACATGATATTCACCTCCAAGTTGAAAAGACCTTGAAAGTCCAAAGTCTGCAAGTTTGGCAGTGAATCCCTCGCCCAACAATATATTTGTACTTTTGACATCTCTGTGTACCATTGGTGGTCGACATCCAATGTGCAAGTATTCTAGTCCTGTAAACATTTGAAACTTCTCCTTTTACTTATTTTTGATTCTAGAAATAGTAATTACAAAATATAAATAATTTTTAGTAAATATATTCAAATATTCTAGACTTTCAAAGTGTCAACATGGTCACTATATCAAATTGGAATATAGTATTTCAATGTAAAAGAGAACAAATTGATCATTACTTTTAAGTAAAAAATAAGACGTGTACTATTTATTTCAAATCATTGATGTCAACTGATAACATGAAACGAATGTAATTTAAATGACAAGTGAGTGACATTATTATGAGATAGCTCGAACCTAGTGCGGCGTCGATGGCTATTTGTAGTCGAGTACTCCACTTCAGAACAGAACTATCGTGTTTTCCTATAACAGATTGTCAAATCAGCTAACATGTTATTTTCCGTATATTTTTAGCTAAGAAAATGCTTGTCATTTTTATATTATAACTTTTCACCTGATAAATGATGTTTTAAGTCTCCGTTGGACATGTATTCATATATGAGAGCTAAATGACCTCGTTCGTCGCAGTATCCGACAAGGCTTACCAAGTTTATGTGGTGAACTCTCAACAAAAGCTCGACCTATAGAACAAAGGAAAAAAAATACATATAACGCATTGGTTTAATATATACAGAACTAAGACAATCTCTTACCTCTGCCTTGAATTCTTTATAGCCTTGTGTTGATGATTGGGAGAGTAGTTTGACAGCTACTTGTTGTGAACCATTTATATCACCATGATAAACAACACCAAACCCTCCTTCACCAAGCGGTCTTGCCAAATTTTTTGTTATTTTCATAACCTCTGAATAAGTAAATTTTCTCCTTTTCATCTCGATCGATATTTCAGATATATTAGTAGATGTAACATTCTCACCCAGCTTAATTGATGATAGTGGTAGAGCTGTAGAGACAACCATTTAGTACAATAGTACTATATATATATATATATTTTTTTTTGTCAGCAGTATTATATATATATATTATGATATATGAGTTTTAGCGAATACCTTTTGAACTTGATGATTTTTTCTTCTTAAACGCAAAAATGAGAACTAGAAGCACTATAATGACCATGACAGTAGCCGAAGAAACAAATGCAACAGTTTTTACTGGAATTTTCTTCTCTGTGACACATGAACCAGATAAACAACGATGCTCTCCATCAACACTAACCAAAAAATGAAACATTTAGGATTCTGAATGCATGTGGTGAAGTATTTAAAAGAAATGTGTGTGGGTGGAGTATTTCTTCTTACATTAGCTGTAGCCCTTCTTTTTCTCTATCAAGAAGAGCTTGTGGTATGAGACCAATAAGATTGTTCTTGCTCAAGTTTCTGTTAAACCATAAGATATATCATACATATGATATAGCATATATGTGAACATGATACCAAGAAATAAAATTACCAAGTATGTCCGGAGAAGCTTACATGAGCATTAAAGACTTCATATTAGCCAGAAATTCTGGAACTTCTCCTGTCAGATTGTTGTTTGACAAATCCCTGAAGTTTGTAAGAATCAAGTCACTGACATTTATGAATTTCTTGTCTCTTATTTATCATACTTACAACTTTTCAAGATGGGTAAGATTTTGAATTGCAGCTGCTATAGTTCCTTCCAACCCGTTGGAAGATAAGTTCCTGTTTACAGAAAGAAGTGTGATGTTGATAGAAAAAGTTTTCTTGCAGTTCTAAAGATGTTGTGCTATATAAAGATCTCACAAATAAGTGATTATTGGGGGTGTAGATGTATCTGTGCTGTTGCAATTTAGACCATCCCACAAAAATTTCTGGGGGACACATGGATCTCCTTGCCATGTGATTCTATTTAACCCATATTGTGCTTTGATTTTTAGGATAGCAACAACTGTCAAGAGTACAACAGTAAATAAATATGTTGTATTTAGCATAGCCGACTTTCAAAACTTTTATATGTATTTATTTGTGTGAATGCATATATAAATTTATATATGGAACCTTGCATGAGTAGTAAGCGTACCATCATTTTCATTTGTTTCCACTTGTGGAAATTTGACGACTGTGTAAAGTTCGATGGCGTTGAGAAGAGGTGGGAGAATAGAGTTTGTAGTTCTTATCAGCTCTAAGTTGCATACTCCTCCTTTGCAAGTAACTGGTGTAGTGGACTTAATCGTCGTGGTCTTCAAATATTCAGGGCGTATCGTTTTGTCAAACTGTTGGCCGTTCCAAAAAATATCAAATTCTCTAAAGTCACCTATCGGTAATGCTTGGACTTCAGAGAAGTGGAGGTACAAGTAAATTTGGTCGTCAGGGAAATCGAGCTCCTCCGTAATGTTAAACGGTGCAGTATCATTCGCAGGTATGGCCGCGGTCTTGAGTACATTCTGTGGCACAAGAAAACCATTTGAGTTGTTCGCTTCGAGGGTGGTTGAAATTTGCATCCATTCTGGATCAAACTTTGTTTCCCATATTCTGTCTTTGACGTCATTGGGGTACCTGTAGATTCATAAAAATATTGTATTATTACTTTATTTAAGCACATAATTAACCAAATGAGGAAAAAGGTTAAGCTACTTACGATAGAATGGTATCTGAACTTGTAAGATAGTATCGCTTGAAACTCTTCAACGAACCAGATTCAGTGATGTAAATATCATTCGCTAGCGGCCTTAGTTCCACTGATGAAACCATTGGTGTAGTCGCGCCTGTCTTGACAAGACACAAATCCAAGGAATTTGATCTGGGGATGTAAATGATCTCCTCGGATTGACCGCTTATCTTATTTTCTAGGTCTATCGTTACCCAAAAGTTAGGACCAACGTATAAGTCAAACTTAGGAGTAATATTAAGACCGTCATAGTTTCCATATAGAGCTGTAAATCTCATCAGATAATTTGTCCCTTGCTTCACACCAAGATTGTAACAGTTACGTATTCCATCTGGAAAGTATCTCAGAGTCACGTATGATTTTATGGTCTTTGGTAGACTGGGATCAATTTTCCCAATCTTTCCACTTTGGATGAAGTCCGAGTCTGATGAGAACCATAATCCAGTATCTGGCTCGATATATGGTGACGCTTCACTCGGGGCTAAACCGCAATCCAAACTGATGAACCCTATTACGGTATCCAATATATATAGTGTCATCAACTAATGGTCTAATCACCTTAAGATTTGGATTTTATTCAGTCAAGCTTTGTGTTAAAAATGTTCATCTTTTATGGTCTCGTGGTATTTATTATAACAAATACCTAATATTATATAGGCCTGAGCAAAAATTCTGAAACCTGAGATATGAACCTAACCCAAATTGAAAAAAATCTGTATCCGCATCTGATATGAAATATAAAAATATCCGAATGAATTTTATAGGGTACCCCTAACAAGTTATGAAGTTTTATTAACCAAACAAGATCGGGGTAAAAACCCAAAACGCATAAGTCATGGTTACAAAATGGGTTTTAGCATGAATGGGATCAGGTCGAAAATTCGAAAAATCCAATCCCGAGCGGATACATGTGGGAACAGAAATTCGCTCGATTTACGTTTAAATTAGAAAACCAGAAAAACCCTAATTTCCCAGAGATTCCGGATCTCTGCGAGAGCCAACGGCAATTGACCAAATATACGCGGAAATCTTGAAAAGATAACAAATGAGTTTAGAGAAAACAGTAGATCTTATTTCGAGTCCGTGTAAGAGCGTTGCGATCATTACAAGAGATCATAAAAGCTTTGGCTGCAAAGGCTGTCAGCGAGTAACCTAGTTCTAGAGGCCTAAAAACTCAAACCTAGTTGAGTCTCAGCTCGATAACAAAAGACGAAGAAAATACAGAAAAGGTTTTTGATTGATTTCAAACTGAACCTTACGAAAGGCTGCCTACGTACCCCTTTCGAGGATCAAGCCGAACGTAGTTCAAGAGTGAACCAATAGATCGAACTGCTTGTGCGCGTTCGTCTGGTAATCGGGTGCCAGTCATGGAAACAGAGCATGTCGAGAATAATGCCTCAGAGTTTCTAAGTGCCGAGAATTCTGAGTCTCAAAAGTTGTCCCCCGTGCCTCTCGCCTAGGACTCCTTATATACTCGCTCCTAGGTCGGTTTACGCTTTTTCCTCGTCTGCCCTTAAGCCGTCATAACTTAAAAATGGAGATATTCCATTTTTCCCGATCTTTCTAATTATCTTCGAATACTTCGTATTTATCCGCGGAAACTTGACATTTATCTTTCCTTGCGAACCAAGCATTATGGGCTTTTGGTTAAGAAATCATAAGTGGGTTTCGAGTCACGTCTTAGGTCTCTTTGGGCCGTTGTTTGACTCGAAACGTTTATTACGACTTCTTTCGATAAAAACGAACTTCCCGCGGTTTTTATCGTAAAGTTCGATTGATGACTTCAAATGACAAGAAACATGAAGTGGGTTGGCTACGGTCTTCGGGAGATAGCATTAAAGAGTACACGAGAATGCATCGATTCGTGTCGTATCGATTTTTAAGAAAGCACGGTCGCTACGTAGCGACCGAGTCGCGTGTGTGCTCGGTCGCTACGTAGCGACCAGCTTTTGCGCTGGTTTCTACGCGGCAACCTTGTTCGCGTCTTTCTCCGATTTTTCGTGAATCTGTTTTCTCTGCAAGATCCTTCGTAAAAATAAATCGTTTTCTAAGATTTATTTTTCGTAAAAACGTTCACGGTGATTTTTACGGACTTTCAGACATTGATTCCGTCGTGACGGATTTTGATCCCAACAGTTAGCCCCCAGCTCGTTAAAACCATGAGGTTTTAGCGAGTGGCTTGGCAAGTTAGGTGAGTTAGGCGGAATTAATGGTCGAAAAGGTCCTTTGTAAGTGGTCTTCTCGCTCTTCTAAAAGTAGAACGCGATAAGATTGGGGCTGCGCCTTATGACGGCTGCCTACATACCCTTGTTGAAGGGATCAAGCCTTTCGTAGTTCGTCTTGGAGTTAAGGTTCGTATGACTAGTTTTCCAGCGAGACCTTTACGGTCTGGTTTTTATGTAGAGGTTATCAGGCGTGTTGCTGCCGATGGCATTTTATATGGGTGTAGAAGGAAGACTACGAGTTGTCATCTCGTAATCTAACTCTGTGTGAACTGCTATATCCGTGATCTGTTTCGAGAGTTTTCCGCAGTGTGTAAACTTGCGGGATTTCTGAAGACGCTCGAATATTGGCAAAGAGACAAATTTTGGGATCTCGTATCATGGTTTTTGATACTATGCCTAAAGATGTTAGAGACCAGTGCGCTGGGTTTAAAGCAAGACCTAGGTTTACTCCTGGTTTTAGAGGGTGCGATGACTAATTCGACTCACGTATCCCGTTTCAGTTTCATCCTGATTCCATATCGATTTAAAGTCCGCGATAGGTTCTCGGCTTATACGACTTGTATGGTTGGAACCGAGCATCTCTCCAAGGATAATTTTTAAGCCTCTTGGAAGTGTTGACCAAAAATTTTGGATTTCTTTTATAGCGCTATTATCCTTGTGTCGGATGTACGAGAGTCATCTCTACGAGATGGCTAAGTCTGTTTAGGACGTTAAGAGTTTGTTGTGACCAGCAACAAACCTAATGGTTAAAATTACCATTTCGAGTCTTCGCGAAGGATATGTTTTGAGAAGATGTTAGTGCGTATGACTGTCTGGTCTTCGAAGAAAGTGTTTTTATCGAGGAAAGAAAATTCGTCGAAGAACGAATCTTCAGGCGTCTGCGACGTCTTGCGATGCTGAAGATTTGTTATTCTTTCGTATGCCGTGTTTCGTGCTTGAAATTTTCGCGGGCTTGAAGATGTTTCGCGATGTTGCAAGGGATTAGTCTTATCTCTGCGTTTGGGAAACATTCTGGTTTGACTACGGATGTTCGCAGCCAGAATTGTTGTTCATGTTTGGATTTGATTTGCGATCGAGGAATTAGGACCAAGGGGTCGTGTAAATTTATCACCGGAACGAGGCATCCTCCTATACCGTACTTTGTGTGGTGTTGGCCTTCCGAGATTTCTTTCGTGTCTATTTGAGGATGTTCCGTATAGCTATAGGAGCTCTGTTACGAGTTTTCCTTACATGCCGCATTTTACGACTAAAACACAGCAGGCTTAAAGTGAATTGTAGTATATGGAACTTGGTCGATTTTTGACAAGTGGAACCTTTCCGTTAACTGTTTGGTTGTTAGGACTGAGTTTTGTTATGACGAATTTACCGTATGATTCCCGTTTTTGGGTGGTACGATAATTGTTTGTGTAATCGTTACTTGGCGTTTCAAGACAAATTCCAGATTACCGTTTAGCCGTCGAGTTATTGGAGCTGTGGTGGCTCAATTGTTTCGGCCTTGCATGAAGGCTGTGCTCAGCTTTATAGCCAAGGACGTTGTTGCCAAAGGATTAGACCATGACACTTTCGTGCTGCCAATAAGGTCAAGTCGGTTAGAATCATCCTTAAAGGGGATGCTGTAACCTAGTTCGGCTTCGAAGGAAAGGCGTAATTGGGTGAGTGACGAATGGCGTTTATCGAGATTGATAGGCCGAGTATGCCCATGGTGGTAGAAAACGTTTTTCCACTTTAGGGTTAATTTATACGATGAAAGTTTCGTATAATGTTTCCTTTATTCGTATGGAAGTTGTTTCCTTTGTTTCCGAGGGAGATAAAGCCTAAGAAGCTTGATACAGAGCCCGTGCGGGGTCAGTTTCGAGGTGATTTCCTGCTCGGACGTGACCAAGCGGAATGAGAGCGGATGCCAGTGAGTCGCGGGGCTAAAGAATGAGACCTTTCAGATCGTGGTGCGAGGAAGTAGAGTTTATATTGGTCGTCCAATGTCAGATCATACAACTTGGTTTTTGCTATAAGGAAAGTACTTTTTCGTAAATCTTGTTACGTTTACTTTTGAAAGTTACTTCGTATGACATGATCTGATTATACGAAGGATTTTTTGCGTAAGTAATGGGCGACCGGTTTTTACGAATTTATTAAATTGACGCGACGTATGGAGATGTCAAAATAACGATGTTTCCGCAGATTTTTGAGAAACGTTTCCGCTTTTGTTTTAATTCTTCGGTGAAAGTTTCTTTGAGTCACTCATGGAGTTTTACCAAAGGTTATTTCACCGAGATCTAGTCGCGAAACGTTTTTGCAGGTTTTTCGAATGAATCAGTTAAATAGCGATAGACTTAGTCGACGAGCGGGGAGGGCGTGATCTCTTTGTCGTATTTTCTGTTACTTTTGTTCTTGATTTTGCTTTGTCGCAAATGTTTTTGATGTTTTTCCGTGAGTCAGTTGGTTCGACGGAAAATGAGAGTGATGCTTTGATGCCTGAAGATTTCTCGTATAATGATTCTTATACGAAACTCGTTTTATCAAATCGGAAAAAATCTTCATGACTACAGCAAATCATCGACTTTCGTTCTGAAGTTAGGCAGAGGTTTTCTAAACCAATGATTGCGATGATAGATGCTGTATAGTCTTTGAGAATTTTTCCAAGATGGTTTGGATCAGTTCCTAGCGTTTAGATGAATCTCAGATTGTCGTTTGCTCTTAGGATGATCTTGACGAGACACCGCATTGTATGAATATTTTTTCGCATATGTCTACGAGAGTTCGCTTTGTCGAAAGCGTTTTCTTGTCGAAAGCGTTTTTTTGATCTTGACGAGACGTCGCATTGTTTGAATATGTTTTTGAAGTAAGAGAGTATACGAGTATAGTATACGCACCTAGTCCGTCCCTTTTTTCTCGAGGAATAGAATGATCGACAGTCCGGGTCGGTTTGAAGACGACGCTTGGACTGTGATTTGGTTGTTTCCAGGTTGAAGACTTGGAATATGTCGGTTCCGAGAAAATTGCCAGAAACGAATCGGTTTTAAGACGACGTTCATGTCTCTAGTTTTTTCTTTCCTTAGGAAGCGAGCTTGATATGCGTGGCGATCGTTTCTCAATTTTCAGAGAGTTTAGATCGGTTTGCAAGATCTGGACAAACAGTTATGGGATAATATATCGAGACAGGAAAATCACCTCAGACTTAGTTCGCTAGACTATCCACCTAGGTTTTACGTTCCCTAAAGTTCTATGGCAGTCTCAAAGGTGTTTTTATTTCTTAGTAATTTCCTATGAAATCTCCAAGTCTGATTTCAAAAATTTCAAGTCGCAAATACCTTAGTTCTCTCGAAGATGCAGTTTTGTCTCTTCTCAGTTTTGCTTGCTCATTTCCCCTTCTTCTTCTCGTGTATGTTCGCCTTTTTTCGATATTGGTGTTTATTCTTTGAAACTTGACATTTATCTTCCGAATTTGATTGTTTTCGTCGTAAAATCTCAACGGAAACTCCGATTGAGAAAAAACGAAAAGCGTTTCGATCGGGATTCAAAAGAGAACACAAAGGAGGAGCTTTTAGAGGACTGACAGGTCGCTATGTAGCGAGCTGGAGGTCTGACAGGTCGCTACGTAGCGAGTGGAAGCAAGTCAAGAAGAGTCCTACTTGTTTTCGTCGTAAAATCTCAACGGAAATTCCGATTGAGACGAAACGAAAAGCGTTACGACAAGGATTCAAAAGAGAACGTAAAGGAGGACTTTTCTGAGGCCTGACAGGTCGCTATGTAGCGAGTGGAGGTCTGACAGGTCGCTACGTAGCGAGTGGAAGCAAGCCAAGAAGAGTCCTACTTGTTTTCGTCGTAAAATCTCAACGGAAACTCCGATTGAGACGAAACGAAAAAGCGTTACGATGAGGATTCAAAAGAGAACGCAAAGGAGGACCCTTTTTAGGCCTGAAAGGTCACTACGTAGTGAGTAGAGAGTTGTCTTGAGCTCGGTCGCTACGTAGAGACCGAGCCGTGTACGTTCTCGGTCGCTACGTAGCGACCGAGCCATGCGTGCTCGGTCGCTATGTAGCGACCGAGCTGTGTGCGTGCTCGGTCGCTATGTAGCGATCGAGCAGTGTGCGTGCTCGGTCGCTACGTAGCGACCGAGCAGTGTGCGTGCTCGGTCGCTACGTAGCGACCGAGCCGTGTGCGTGTTCGGTCGCTACGTAGCGACCGAGCCGTGTGCGTGCTCAATCGCTACGTAGCGACCGAGCTTGGCTGTAGCTCGGTCGCTACATTCGCGACCGAGCTGTGTGCGTGCTTGGTCGCTACGTAGCGACCGAGCTTGGCTTGAGCTTGGTCGCTACGTAGCAACCGAGCCGTGTGCTTGCTCGGTCGCTACGTAGCGACCGAGCTGTGTAATCAAATTGTTGCGCTTTCTTTTTCCGCGATTAACCTAGGGGTTTTCTGCGGTTTTTGGGAGAACAAATTTTACCCTTCCGAAACGTTTTCGGAAAACGTGTTTTGGTAAAACCCTTCCGCATTGAGATTTATTTTGTTCGGTAATGAGCCAAACTTACGGGGTTTGATAAGATTTATCGTTTCCCTTTATGTTTAAAAAGAGATATCGCGAGCTCGTTTCATTGCACTTCATGTGACGAAAAGTCGCAGCAAGGTTTTCGATTTTCTCAAGAACTATGGCGTTTGCGTAGGCGTTGGCCATAGGCGCAGTGGCGGCTGGAGTTTTCTTACCAGCGTTGTTGCGAACTGCGATTTTCTCTTTTGTATTTCCAGACATTGTTTTGATCAAGTGTTTTGTGGCTATGAGTTAGAGTAATCCGTACCTCCCCTCCTTCTAGCGCCAAACTGTGGGAACCGAAATTCGCACTGTCGATTTACGTTTAAATTAGGAAATTAGGAAAACCCTAATTTCCCAGAGGTCCCGGATCTCTGCGAGAGCCAACGGCAAGTGACCAAATATACGCGGAAATCGTGAAAAGATAACAAATGAGTTTAGAGAAAACAGTAGATCTTATTTCGAGTCCATGTAAGAGCGTTGCGATCATTACAAGAGATCATAAAAGCTTTGGCCGCAAAGGCTGTCAGCGAGTAACCTAGTTCTAGAGGCCTAAAAGCTCAAACCTAGTTGAGTCTCAGCTCGATAACAAAAGACGAAGAAAACACAGAAAAAGTTTTTGACTGATTTTGGACTGAACCTTACGAAAGGCTGCCTACGTACCCCTTTCGAGGATCAATCCGAACGTAGTTCAAGAGTGAACCAAGAGATCAAACTGCTTGTGCGCATTCGTCGGGTAATCGGGTGCCAGTCATGGAAACAGAGCATGTCGAGAATTATGCCTCAGAGTTTCTAAGTGCCGAGAGTTCTGAGTCTCAAAAGTTGTCCCCCGTGCCTCTCGCCTAGGACTCCTTATATACTCGCTCCTAGGTCGGTTTACGCTTTTTCTTCTTCTGCCCTTAAGCCGTCATAACTTAAAAATGGAGATATTCCGTTTTTCCCGATATTTATAATTATCTTCGAATACTTCGTATTTATCCGCGGAAACTTGACATTTATCTTTCCTTGCGAACCAAGCATAAACCGTCCTACGGTTTATGGGCTTTTGGTTAAGAAATCGTAAGTGGGTTTCGAGTCACTTCTTAGGTCTCTTTGGGCCGTTGCTTGACTCGAAACGTTTATTACGGCTTCTTTCGTTAAAAATGAATTTCCCGCTGATTTTATCGTAAAGTTCGATTGATGACTTCAAATGACGAGAAACATGAAATGGGTTGGCTACGGTCTTCGGGAGATAGCATTAAAGAGTAGACGAGAATGCATGGATTCGTGTTGTATCGATTTTTAAGAAAGCACGGTCGCTACGTAGCGACCGAGTGGTGTGCGTAAGCTCGGTCTCTACGTACGTAGCGACCGAGCTTCTGTGAGAGCTCGGTCGCTACGTAGCGACCAAGCTTCGGTGAGAGCTCGGTCGCTACGTAGCGACCAGCTTTTGCGATGGTTCCTGCGCGGCAACCTTGTTCGCGTCTTTCTCCGATTTTTCGTGAATCTGTTTTCTCCGCAAGATTCTTCATAAAAATAAATTGTTTTCTAAGATTTATTTTTCGTAAAAACGTTCAAGCCGGTTTTTACGGACTTTCAGACAATGATTCCGTCGTGACCGATTTTGACCCCAACAATACCCGAACGACAATGTCTAGTATTGTAACTGATAATTGTATTCTTGTTGTTAAATCCCTTCCTTAGTTCCATAACCCATATAAAGTTACTTTCTCTTAAGCCGTACAATCTCTCCACTAGTTCATAAGTTAGAAACGTTTCAATCTATGCAAATCTATCATATGAATTCAATTTTCTTTTGTAATAGTAATCTAAGATAATCGTTCTTGTGCTAAAAGTGACAATTTTCTAATCTTTCTTGTCAACCACATGCGTTGTGCAGATTTTAGTTCAGGTAATAGTAGATTTTCTACCGCGGAAATTCTCAACAAAACGTAGACACATACCTTCTTGATCTTCAGCTTGAGAAAGGTGAATAGCAGCGAAAGTTGCAATAAGTGCCACCAACAAAATCCCACTCTCCATATGCTCTTGCTCCCCAAGCAAAATCAAGGAGGTAAAAAAAAGAAGTTCTGAACCATCGATATTAATTTCAAGCAAAAGACGGTACCAAGATAATCCTCTAAAATCGTGCGGACATGTATATAGAAGGGAAAAATGCATGTATGTTATTGTATTTTGTTGGTCAGAGTTTTCTTGATTATTTTAAAGAACCTATCATTTGAAAGTATAGTATTTTTTAAACAACGAACATGGTCGTGGCGAAATGCACAGATAGATATGGCTGCAAGCCGTCGTTGACTTAAATTTTTCCGACGTTTCAATTGGTTTAGGGCATCAGAATTTTTAAGTAGAGGGTGCCCACTCCGGTTTTATTTTATATACCATAAGGTGAGGAAGCATATAAGATAGAGAGATGAGATCATAAGGTTAGGGTAAGGTTGTAAAGAAGGCTTTTGTCATTTGGCTAGACAAAACATAAGGATTTTCTCTTAATTTCATAAGACATACTTCTCTTTATTCTCTACTCAAGCTCTCATCCCTTAGTAGAAGATAATTCGGATACAAAGAGTTAGAAGAGCATCTACCTATCATATTCTTGTAAGATGAGTTCAAGTAAATGTTTCATGCTTTATTAATTTTAGTACTAATCATATACACTAGCAGATCATGGAACTTTGTGGATTAATTGGAGAAGATATTACATATAATGTAAGATCCATCAATTATTGCAACAAATCTCTCTCTATCATTACTATGTCCATTGTACCGAATGTATTTATATACACCTTAGGTTCTAATTTAAACAAACACTAAGTCTAGACAGAACAGAAAAAGGTAGCTAGGGAGATTCAGCAGGAAAAACAATAAGCTAGAGAGATTCAGCCATGGCCTCAAAATGCATAGGTGATTGTCTAGACATTAAAAGCGATGCGGGCTGTCTCCAGCCGGAAAACAACCTATGCCAACCTTCACATGTGGCCGGTGGCCGAGGTGGATTTCTCACGGTCACTCAGTAGCGGCTGTAGCAACCGTTCTACCTCGGTGGTGGATAGCATCTCTTATAGGCAAATGTACCATAGGGGCTATACCTTCTCAAGAAAAGAGGAGAATAAAGATGTAAGAGGAGATCTAGATGGCCATCATGATGCCAGTGACATAAGAAACGAACATGGTTGTTTTGGAGAAGAAAGGAAGAAGGCGGTACAAATCAATATGAGGGAGAGTAAAACGCTTCCCCATAGGGCGTCTGTGGGAAGGCTCGTTAATAAGTGTTTGTCTTGTGCTTGCTCGACTAAGTTTAATATATTGAAGAATAAAGTTTATGAACAGAGACAACAATAGTTGTAAAGTTTTTCACAATTTTAGTAGCTATGCTTTGCTCGTTGGCATTTATAAATAAGCTTTTCAACCCAAATGTTGTCAATGAACGATATGATTTTTTACTTTTAAGTAGTTATGAAGTGTTTTGGTATTCGTCGCTTACAGAAGCTTGTTATAATAGTAGCCATTAAAACCACAAATAAGTTCTTCAACTATTTCTACATAGACATTTTACCAAAATACCAAATACCATTAATTTTAAAGTCTAAAATTGTATAACAATAATTAGTAGAAGATAAAACTAGCGATCTATAATTCAAACAAGATTTTATGTTTGGATATATATATATATATAAGTTTTTCCAGTTCATTAGTCAGTACATTACGTAGCACTAAATGCATTAATTCCTTCTAAACTAACCAAATCAGCCTAAAGGATATATCAAAAAAAAAATATGTTTTTGTTATGAACCAGATCGTGGATGGCTCATAACCAAGAGATTATGATTTGTAATCTTTCCATTTATCTATGAAAGCAAAACTGTTTTCGGTTTTGATCATTGAGGTTTTAAATCTGATTGAATCTGATGCTATGTTGCTAGAATTATTTGACCGTTAAATTGATAGATTTAATTTCTCATCCTGCTTGGTTAATTGTTCATCTGATTTAATATTGTTTAAATCGACCAGCCTGTTAAAGCATTGATTGAATCCGATAGGTTGCTAGCTTGCTTTGCTTATATAATCCGATAAGTTGATTGATTGATTGAGGTTTACTTGTTTAAAATCCGAATGATCTGGTTGCATGATTCTTGAGGTTTAATATCATCTGCTAGGATTGATAGTTTTGTAATCTGATCTGTTTTAAATAGAAACCCTAAATAATCAGTATGATAGGTTATATTGATCTGATTTGGATGTCTTTGAGAATTGAGAATCCGTATACTAGGTTGATAGATTCATGATAAAATCTAATGTCTTGAGGTTTAAGATTGTATGCTAAGTTCGATTAAATTGATTGATCTGATTATATGTTTTTGAGGTTTGATAAATTCAGATACTAGATAAATTATTTACACATGGTTTATGCTAAATACCAATCAGCCTTGAAACTGATTCATTGAAATTCATGCTTGAAATCTATATTCTAGTATTGCTAAAATCAGTCTTGAAACTGATTCATTGAAATTCATGCTTGAAATCTATATTCTAGTATTGCTAAAATCAGCAATGAAACTGATTGAGTAAATAGTAAATCTTTTTACTAGTCTTGCTAAAATCCATTGATTGTTAAACCCTAATTGCATGATTAATTGAATCCGTTTTTGCTAGTCTTGATAAACCATAATATTATGAGCACATATAAATAGTATTGCTAAGACTTGCTAGAAATTGACTGATTGATTAAATGTCTTTAAGATTGATAGTCTCATTGTCCTCACAAGATTGAAATCCGAATTGATTGTTTTTAAGAGTAAGGCCGCATGAAAATTATACCTAAATATTGAGTGATATATGATTTGAGATGTCGAAAATCAACCTGGATTTTGCTGCCCTAAATCTCTCTGGAGATAATTATTTACGGTGAGCATTGGATACAAAGATTATCCTAAAGTCAAAAAGACTTGGTGAATATATCATAGAAGACAATAATGCCAATGAGAAAGATTGATACAGGGCAATATTAATTATTAGCCATCATCTTATTAAGAGTCTCAAAGATCAGTATCTGACTATAGAGAATCCTCTAGACCTTTGGACAGAGTTAAAAACCGAGATATGATCACCAAAGAACGGTGTTATTACCAAAGGCCCTATTTGATTGGAGGAATCCCAGAATCTAGGACTATAAGTCCGTGGATGAGTCTATTGCTAACTGGGCAAAATAATGGATTACTGATGAGAAACATTGAATTGAGACCTCCTGAATTAACCCCATTACCTGATACCAATAAGGCCGCAGAGAAAAAAAAAAGGGTAACTACGTCCAGAATGATAGACCACACGGCCATGGCCATGGAGGGTGGAAAGGACGTGGCCATGGCCACTATAACACATTTGGCCGTGAGAATCACTATGGCAGAGGCCGTGGGTATCAACCCAATTTGAGCCATGGTCAAGGCAGTGGCCGTGGTATATCCTTTAAACCATAAAGCTCGACCAAATCAGTGTGCCATAGATGTGGAATGGGGAACCATTGGGCTAAGATATGAAGGACTCCCAAAGAGAGTCTGAAAGGGAAGAATCCTGAAACCCACTTGGTCTATAAAGATGGTGAAAATAAGTTCGAACATGATCAAGATGATCTGTGGAATAGGGAACCATTGGGCTAAGATATGAAGGACTCCCAAATAAAGTCTGAAAGGGAAGAATCCTGAAACCCACTTGGTCTATAAAGATGGTGAAAATAATTTCGAACATGATCAAGATGATCTTATGGAATATGAGACTTATGATTGCCTAAAAGAATCAAGTTGATAATCTGATTTCGACATCAAACTTGTGTGATTGCTTTGCTTGTATGCTTTCTCTGATTTTTATCTCCTTGAATTTATTTCTATTACATTGTCTGCTTAGATTAAATGAATGAATAATTTTTCTATATGAGTACACTGAAAAACGTCAATATAAGTACTAAAGCAGGTATCGCCAGTTTGAAAGAAGACTATGGCTAGGCTAATATATTATTGCCTAAGGGTATGCATATAGAAATCAGTGATGCCTTATATTCATCCAGCTCTAAGAGCAAGAGCAGCCTATTGAGTTTTAAAGATATAAGAATGAATGGTTTCCATATTGAAACAATGGGCGAAGGAAAGAAAGAGTTCCTTCAGATATATGTATAAAATCGCCCAAGACCATAATAAATCCTAAAGACTATAAATGCATTCTCTACTGACCTAGACTATGCATAGATCAGTATGATAGAGGCTAAAAGCCTGCGAAAAAATATACTTTATGGCACGACCGGATTGGCCATCCTGGTCCAAACATGATGCGAAAATTGATATTCAAAAGGCACACATTAAAAGATAAGAAGAGTTATCCCAAAGAATCTCACGTGTGTAGCATGTACACAAGGGAAACTCATTAGGCCATCACCAGTAAAACGGCTACGAGCCTTTTTTTCATAATAAAGACTATATGTCTAGATAATACTGGTGAATACATGTCCCAAGCGTTTAAATGATTATGGTATGTCCATGGGGGTAAGTGTGGAAATTCTGTGATACATGTCCATACCAAGAACGGCTTGGCCGAAATATTTTAAAACGCAAATAGCTGATTGATAGACCATAACTTATGAGGTCAAAACTCCCATTCACAGCTTGGGCCACACGAAATTCACATGCACCTAAGTTAATACGCATCAGACCATTTAGTGAGCATAGATATCCCCTATCACAATTATTAACGGGTCAAGAGCCAGACATACCCCATCATAAGACATTTGGATGTGCTGTCTATGTACTAATTGCTCCACCACATAGAACTAAGATGAGACCTCAAAAGGAGGATGGGGATATATGTTGGATACGATTATCCCACAATAATAAAGTACTTTGAGCCAACTATGGGTGATTATATTTGAGGCCAGGTATACTGTTTATTTTAAGACCAGGAGGAGAAAAATAATAAAGCTGGTAAAAGAATGGTAAAATAAATAGAATGGAATCAACCATCAATGTCTTGGCAAGATCCTCAGACTAAAGAACGTAAAATAGACGTCCAAAGATTATACATTTACAAAGCTAGCTAATCAAATGCCAGACACATTTGCTGACCCGAAAAAGAATGACTAAGTCATATATAAACCAGCTTGTAAAGCACCAACGAATTTGATGTCCAAGAAGAGACACAGTCAAGTTGCTCCAGAGTCTAGACAACGTATGAAACGTGGTAGACCAATAGGTTCCAAAAGATAAGAATCCTCGGAAACAAAAGAAAGGTGCAGAGAATGATAATCAAAATCCAAATCCGAGGTTACTAAGGAAACCATCCCAGACATGGAGATAAGGCCGGCCGGCTCAATCGATTATATCATGTCTGGAACATAATGGAACCAATAAGGAATGTCGACATAAGATGATTTATTTGCATACAAGGTACCACTTGAATTTATGAATATAAGCGAGGATCAGGATCATGAACCCACGTCAATATAAGAGTGTGCACTTGTAGAACAGATTGAATTGAATGGAAACATGGGGTTAAATAGTTTAAGGAAGAAAGGCGTATTTGGCCATATGATTAAGACGCCATATGATGTTAAAACCAGTGGATATAAATGGGTCTTGTGAGGAATAGAAATCGTGAGATATAAAGCTGATGTTGCACAAGGATTCTCACAAAGACCAGTAATAGATTATGAGGAGACATACTCCCATGTGGTGGATGCAACTACTTTTAGATTTCTCATAAGTGTGGCTATATAAGAGATAAAATTAGACTTGCAGCAAATTGATGTAGTGACTGCATATTTATATGGTCCGCTGGATAATGAAAGTACTATAGGGTATTGAGCTGAAAGAACAACAAGTTCTCGAGAACAATATTGATAATCATCAAAGTATATGATCTGAATATCCTAGGAACCTCTGGATACAATTTCCCAAACAGTTGAATATCAAAAGAAAGAGTTTGAGATGAAAGATCTTGGAAAACAATGTTTTGTTTGAGATTACAGCTTGAGTACATTAACAATAAAATCCTTGTGCATCAAATAGTATATACAGAAAATGGTACTCAAGAGATTTAATATGGACCAGTCTCACCCATTATCTAGTACATGGGCGTGAGATCACTTGTTTTGGACACTGATCCATTCAGTCCAAAGGTGGACGATAAAGAAGTTCATTTAGTCCTGAGATGGACGATGCATAAGTCTTATTTTAGATACTGATCTGTTTGGTCCATAAGAAGGACGATGAAGAAGCCTTTGATTTTGGTTTATTTTATACTAACCAGCCCAAAGAGGGGTTATTTGGTTTTGTTGATTTGTTTTTCAGACAGGTTATGTTTTACACATGGTGGTACACGCATATCACAGCAACATCATCCAAGATTTCATGTGTGTGTATTTGAGGTCGATGACTCAATATGTTCGATCAGATTGTGGCATGACCGATGGTAAAGAAGAACCAACTATCATGTTCGAGGACGAAGCATATTCTGCCCAAGATCTTCATCACCCACGGATTGCAGAAAATTGGAGAGGTCCAAGAGACCTTCAGTAATGTCCAAATCAGGGGGGGTAATGTGTATTATACTCTTTTTCCATCACCATGGTTTTGTCCCAATTGGGTTTTCCTGGTAAGGTTTTAATGAGGTAACATTAAAGCACATTACAAGTTCTAAATGGTTATGGCATCCAAGGGAGAGTGTTATGAACCAGATTGTGGATGACTCATAACCAAGAGATTATGATTTGTAATCTTTCCATTTATCTATGACGGTATAATCTCTTATATAAGAAACTTCTACGTTATTAATAAAGATAGAATTTTCCTTTATTTTTATAACAGTTTTTTATTTTACATATAAATTTATGTAAACCAAGTACATTTTTCCAACGCCGATCGGTAGTTGCTTCTTTGTTATCTACTGGTTTTCGTTAACGCTCCACCTGCTTAGGCTCTGATCGTTTGGAACGCTCCTTCTGCTTGTTAGGTTTCACCGTAATTACTTAATATGAAAAAAACATATATAGGTAGAGAGGCAACGATTATTCTCAAAACATTACTGACTTGTGCTCTGCTTCTTATCAAGCTCTATTATTTGACAAAACATTATTGACTAGAGCTTTTTCTGTCTTTTGGGATTATAGGGTACCTATAAAAACTTTGAATTTTTTACGTTCTATAAGGTATTTAACTAGGTGATAATACACTACATTGTGAGAGATAAGGTTTCACAACGTGATTAACTTAGAAAATAAATACAACAGAATTACGCTGAGAAGTGATCTAACTCAATATAAAACTATTTAGAAGGGTGAACGGATTTCGTAATGCGCGCAAGAGGGATAGGAGGAGAGCTTTTTCTTAATAAATAAACTTCAGAAAATAGAGTTGACAAAGTATACACATTAAGTTGAGAAAACCTCTCAATTTTTCCCCTGACTTGGTTATTTTTAAAATAAAATAAATAAATAAACATAAGTAAACAAGACAAAAATAGCACTAAATCAAGTTTTTGTTCCCAAACTATCACTCAGAGTCAAAAGTCACAAAAATAGCACTTAATGTTTTATCAAAAGTCACAAACTTAGGGTTTAGAGTTAAAGGGTGGGGTTTAGGGTTTAGGGTTTAGGGTTTAGTGTTTAGGGTTTAGAGTTTAGGGTTTAGGGTTTAGGGTTTAGGGTTTATAGTTTAGAATTTAGGGTTTATAGTTTAGGGTTTAGGGTTTAGGGTTTAGAGTTTACGGTTTAGGGTTTAGAGTTTAGGGTTTAGGGTTTAGGGTTTAGGGTTTAGAGTTGAGAAATGAGGTTTTGGGGATAAGATTTCAAATTTTGAAAAATAAAAAAATTAAAATTTTCAAAAGATAAAATGATATTTTAGTCATTTTAGTTTTTGAGTGCTATTTTTGTGATATAAACTTAGAAATATGCTATTTTGGAGATTTGCCCTAAACATAATGATAAAGCTATATATATCAAACATCCTAAACCCCCTGTTCTAAAACTCGGCCGCCTAGCCGTTATGCGTCATTTTTCCGCCCCGATTTATACCAAATCGGTTTAAAAAATTGGATATCCGATTTTTTTCCGCCTAGACCGCCTAAATGACCGCCTAGCCGCCTAGCCGCCTAGGCGGCCGCCTAATCTATTTTTTTTATTTATTTATTTATTTATTTATTTTTTTTTTTTTTTTTAATAATATTTTTATTTATTTATTTGATCTAAAATTTTATAAATATCATTTATATTCATAATTTTGATGAAAATTACACTATATTAAGTTTATATATTCTATTTGTGTGTTTTATACAATCTTAAACATGAAAATGTATTAATGTTATACACAATTAAAGATTAACATGTTTTATAACATAGTAAACCATCTAAAAATTCCGCCCCGCATAATTTCCGATTAATCCCCGATTTTCTCTTTAGGCGCTAGGTCCAACCCGACCGCCCGACTAGCGCCTAGCGCCATCCCTAACAGGGCCTAAACCTAAACCCAATGTTCACAAAAGAAGGATAACTGTTCACACTAGAAGTTTGAAGTACCCACCAAAAAGCTTTAATGGCCTCCAAATGCATAGATAATTGTGTAAACATCGAAAGCGACGTCCACTCCCTCCAGAAGGTGACGATTTACACCAACCTCCACAAGTGGCCGATGGCAGAGGTGGAGTTTGTCAAGTCAATAAGCCACGGCAATAGCCAGCATCGTACACTGGTGATGAACAACATAACTTGTAGGCAAATGTACCTCAGAAGCTACACTTTCACTAGAAAAGAAAATGAAGAAGAAGGTGGTCGAGGGGGCGGTAAGACCGGTGACCAGTTGAACAGAGGAGAGAAAAAGAAGTCTGCAGAGACAACGAAGAGAGGTAGAAGGAAAAAGAGCAAAGCAACGCCGTGTAGGGCATTTGTTTTGAGTCTCGTATGGAAGTGCTTTTCTTGTACTTCCTCTACTAAAGTTAACAAAGATCCGTGAAGTAAAGTCATGGTTTGAGATTTTTGAGAATTAATAAAACAAAATAAATTTTGCAAGTTTGTAATTTTTTTTTTGTCAACGCAAGTTTGTAATTGATGGCTCTTATTTAGCAGTGTATGTTTGAAACAGTGGTTCAAGAATAAATGGTTGAATAGAGTTTGTTTATGTATGAACTGGAGAAAGAAATAGTGGTTCAAGACATGGCCGTGGTGAAGAAAGAAATGATTCAGTGTAACCGGAACAATACTGCTGGAAGATGAAACCTCAAAATGATTTAAGAAGAGAACTAAAACAAAAACTAAACCCAAACGAGAACATGTAAAAGTAATAAAACTTCTCTAAACTTGAAGAGTACAATTGAAGCAATAAGAGTGTTAAAACATATACTTAGAAACAAAGAACAAACAAATATCAGACAACTTCAGAATAGCATACAAACTCATGAGGGAAGAGAGGATAAAATAGGAAACTTTTTCAAACTATTTGTATCATTACCGATGAAAAATACACATAAGAAACAGCTCGAGCAGACAAAAGACCTGATGCTTTCTTTCCTCATTACATGTTTTGCTTCCTTTCCTGTTACAATATCAGAACTTTTCGCGGGGCACTATCACTGTTCCCACCCTCTCATCATCTTCCTTCGGATTTCACAAGCTGAGAGAACACTTTACTCATGGAAACACCAGAGAGATCATCAATGCTCGATTCCTCAAATAGTCCCGTGGTTCCCGGAACGTTAACACTCGTGTCCCCTTGACTGAAGTTGTTGATCTGCGGAGGTAACTCTCCAATCATATTCGTGCTGTTATCTTCCGGTTCACCGTCTATGACAGCTTCTTGTAGCTGCAGAGCGTATTCAAGATTCCACAACACATCTCCCATAGACGGCCTATCGACTCCATAGTCAGCCAAACATTTCTCACCAGTCTCTGCAAACTTCCTCAACGAATCTGGTCTGATGTTTCCGCGAAGCGACTGGTCGATGATCTGATCTAACTGCCCTTTCTTCTGCCATTTCATCGCCCATTCTGCAAGATTCACCATCTCTCTCGGAAGCGTCGGGTCTATAACAGGTCTAGCACAAAGAACCTCGAAGAGAACCACACCAAAGGAGTAGACATCTGATTTCTCAGTGAGCTGTTGCCTTCTGAAGTACTCGGGGTCGAGATACCCGAAACTACCTTTCACAGCAGTACTCACATGAGTCTGATCAAGCTCAGGTCCGGTCTTAGACAGTCCAAAATCCGCAACTTTGGCCATGAAGTTCTCGTCAAGCAATATGTTTGCGGATTTCACGTCTCTGTGAATGACAGGTTTCGAGTCACCAGTGTGAAGGTAATGCAATCCTCTAGCCGCACCAATGCAGATCTCAAGCCGTTGTTTCCACGTCAAGCTAGGAAGACCCGAGCCGTAGAGATGACTCTTTACGGTTCCATTCTCCATATACTCATAAACCAATATCATCTCGTTGTTCTCATCACAGTAACCAATCAGAGAAACCAAATGGCGGTGACGGAACTGCGACAACATCTCGATCTCTGTCCTGAACTCCGCAAGCCCTTGCTGAGATTTCGGGTTTCCTCTTTTCACAGCTACTTTCGTGCCGTCGTTAAGCTCTCCTTTGTAGACTTTACCAAAACCTCCAACACCGATATTGCGACTCTCGTCGAAGTTGTTTGTAGCGTCTTTAACCGTCGCAAAGGGGATACGGTAATTGGCATTGGTTGTTATACTTGTAAGCGTAGTTCCATACGACACTTTGCTTCCCACCGACATTCCGTTTATCGAAAACGGCATCCATGTCTTGGAATGACCGTCTTGGCCGCGCTTCCTCTTCTTACACAACACAAAACAACCTCCCAAGAGGACTAACGCGAGCAACGGACCAATGGTTGCACCGACAATCAATCCCACACTCTTCTGCTTAGTACCCGAACTACTACTACCTGGAACAAATGTCCCGGTGCTGAGCTGGCCTCGAGAGTTATTCATCTTCATGATCTCCAACCCGTTCACAATACCGTCGGGATAATCGGTGTGGACATTCGATGGACCGATGCTAACGCGGATTTTATTAGTACCTTTCGGCGAGGGGGTGACGAAGTCCATGTTGTATGCACCAGCCAGTGTGTTCACGTAAGTGCTGAGATCAACGTCCATAACAGCGAGCATTGAGTCGACATAAACATTGAAATAGAGCTGGTTGAGAGCTACGCTCACGATATCGCAGAAGTGGAAGCGCAAATAGTACTGAAAGCCAGGGTCCACGTCGAACTCCCACGTGACATTGAAATTGCTAGTTGGGTCGCCTGAGCTATTCATCTCAGTGCAAGTACCATACACGGTGCTCGGCGCAGTGTCCTCTGTTGCAAAGCCTGGAACAAATTTAACCGACAAAATCTTAGACACCGTGTTGGCTAGATTCTTCGAAAGCAGAAAATCCGAATCAGGCTGCCAAGTTCTTGTCAGAGTGTCGTTGTTAGGCGTAACGAGCGAACCCCCCATGTTCAATCTGTGAATTGTCTCGAAAGCCTGTGTTGACAAGCTCTGTTGAAACATCCCTGAGCCGCCTACGAGCCTCGGAGCGGGAGAAGAAGGGATCAGTGCGTCGGGAACGGATATAACCTCAACAGCGTTCACAAACGCAAACGAACTAGCAGAGGGAGTAAACGTGAGGACGAGATCATCCGTGTCTACATTCAAAGAGTACTCTTTTACAACTTTGGAGCCGTTGACTGTGTAATCGCTCAAGAGCACATGAGTCTGCGTTGAAACCGCGAACTTGGCGGAACCCATTTGGTAGTTTTGGTAATTGAATGGATTGAAATGGAGACGGACCCAGTGGCGGCCACGAGCGACGGAGAATTTGTAGGTAGCGACTCCGGTGAAGACTCTCGCCGTCTGGTAAACGTCGGAGCTGTTACTTTGACTCGCGAGGATCTCTGGTTTGGTAGAAGAGGTGAGTAAGTTGGAGGCGAGCTTATCGGACATGAAGACTCGATCCATGAGTGTCGAATTGGCCGTTGAGCCGCAGTTGATCAAGTAATTATCTTGAGGTGTGAATCCATGGCAGATGCAAATCAAGCACGTAATCGTTGAAACGAAGATGAAAGTTCCGAACTTTTCAACACCCATCTTTGACCCAACAAAGAAACTGTACCAGATCGGGTGAAATATTCAATCAGATAGATTTGCATACGAACTAGAAACACAGCAAAAAATGGCAACTTTCTAAGATCCAAAGCATAAATTAAGACAGAACACGATAGAAACTACCTTTTTAAGACAAGGGATTGAGGTGAGATAACGGTCCCATCAAAGGGCTAGAGTTCGGGATCAGAGAGCTTAATCAATAGATCAAGAAACCGAAAACTCAGATTTTTGAGCTTTTTTTTAATAAAATAATATGAAAAATTGTACTCGAGAAAAGAGAGTAGTTTCCAGCGAAGAACAGACTGGTAACAGGAGAGGTTTGATTCTTTATGAACTCAGCAAAAGATATGACTCATGAGTATATTTTTATTTATTTCTTTAGGAGTAAGAATATGGGAGAATAATAAAAAAAAATTGTCAACACATTCAATTTTCTCTTGCTGTATTTTTATTAATGGCTAAGAAAGAAGAGAAATATGGAATTTCAAGAAAATGATTTGAAACGTAAAACATTCGTCGCAATTAATATGTCTAATGAAAAAGCCGTTGTTGGTCATCGGATAATTGTTTTAAATATGCAAAATATGTTAAAATACACAGTCCATATATTTTTTAATATATTTATTTTTAAAGTGTTACGAATTTGTGTGTTTAAGGTGTTTACTGGTGGTGGTTTGCGACAACAAAGTCAACTTTTTATTGGGATTTTTGTACATTTTGAAATGTTATTTTAAAATACCGATAATTCTTTTTTTTTTTAGCAACGTCTGACAATATTCATGAAGGCGATTATCGGGTTGGGTTTATTTTTGCAGGGTAAATTAAAATTCTCGTGGATATATGTATATCGTGAAGTAACTTAATTGCGTATTTTTATTTAGTTTTTTTTCTGAGACGGAATATTTGTCTGTAAATCATAAGGACAAATAGAATAGAAGAAAATCAGCTTATAATATTATTTTTAAAATCAGTTTTTAGATGCCGCTCACGTTAATTCTCAAAAAATCAATTATACGAATATTTTTAATGAATTAAAAATTATAAGTAATTCTTATTACTGAGAATAATTTTATTTCTTTTTTCATTGATAAACTTATCATTATTTTTAAATTTAAATTTCCTTTTTAGAAAAACATAAAATAATAAAAAGAAACTATTTATAACTATATAGATTTTGTATATATAAAATGAATTTTATATTATTTTCATTATATTTTCCCTAAACGATAAAAGAAAATATCTATAAACTTTCAAAATATATCGGTTTATATATATAAAACATAATTTTCAGAAAACTTTACAAAATAAATTAATTTAGATATATTTAAAATACTTTTTATTATATTTTTGATCAAATAATTAACAAGAAAATATTTTTTATAGAACATAAACTGATCATCAAATTCAGAAACATAAAAAAGTTATTAAATAATATTTTACTTTATTTTCATACATATAAATTATAAAATATTTTCATAATTCTAAACAAGTTATTAACCAATTAACAGGATTTTTTATTTTATAAATTATTATATATACATGAATTTTCAATATATTATAGTTTATGTTTATTAATGTAACTTAAACATTATATTTTTGTTTCATGTTTTTTTTCAAAACAACATATATCAAGTTTTATAAGATTTATAAAATATATTTACCGAACTAAATGAAACTAAGAAAATAATAATCATAAACTTAAAATGTGGGTTACAAGGATGATGGAACTACAGCCGATAAGTCTATGCAATGTGGGTTACAAGATTATATCGAAGGTTCTGTGTCAAAGACTGAAAATTTGTCTTCCCCGATTAATTTCGGAGACACAATCGGCTTTTGTGCCAGGAAGGTTAATATCAGATAATATTCTTATAGCGAAAGAAATGTTTCATAGTCTGAGAACAAATAAGTCATGTCAAAATAAGTTTATGGCCATTAAAACGGAAATGAGCAAGGCGTATGATAGGATAGAGTGGAGTTTTATTGAGGCCCTTCTTAACAAAATGGGTTTTGATCCTCGCTGGATCCTCTAATGGTGGAATGTATTTCTTCGGTTCAATATAGGGTCCTCCTAAACGGCCAGCCGCTAGGCCTTATAATTTCCCAGCGAGGTATACGTCAAGGGGATCCATTGTCTCCTTATTTATTTATTATGTGTACATAGGCTTTAATTGTGTATATTAAAAAGGCGGAGAGGGTGAAACAATTAACCGGTATGAAGGTAACGAGAGTTTGTCCGGCAATCTCTCATTTGTTATTTGCCGACGATAGCCTTTTCCTTTGTAAGGCAAATAGAAAAGAATGTCAAACTATTCTCAGGATTTTAAAAGAGTACGATGCTGTTTCAGGGCAACAAATTAATTTTCAGAAATCCTCAATTCAATTTGGACACAGGATTGAAGAGTCCAGTCGGCAAGAGTTGAGAGATATTCTGGGTATTCAGAATTTAGGAGGAATGGGATCTTATCTAGGGTTACCCGAAAGCCTTGGGGGATCTAAGGTCCAAGTGTTTGGATTTGTTCAAGAACGCTTGAACAATAGGGTAAATGGATGGACTTTTAGATTTTTTACTAAAGGTGGGAAGGAGGTGATCATTAAGTCGGTGGTTACGGCTCTGCCAAATCATGTCATGTTTGTTTATCGATTACCAAAAGCTACAGTTCAAAAATTAACGAGTGCAGTAGCTCAATTTTGGTGGAGTCCAGGAGGGAGCACAAAAGGCATGCATTGGAAATCATGAGATAAGTTATGTCTCCCTAAAGATAATGGTGGTTTAGGTTTTAAGGATCCTATAGATTTTAACACGGCGATGCTTGGAAAGCAACTGTGGAGGCTGATTGAGAAGCCAAACACTTTTTTCTCGAGAGTCTTTAAAGGACGGTACTATAGGAATGCTTCACCCCTTGAACTGATCCGATCTTACTCCCCGTCATATGGCTGGAGAAGTATGATCTCTGCTAGATCTCTGGTTTGTAAAGGACTAATTAAAAGGGTGGGAACAGGTTCATCTATCTCGGTATGGAATGATCCTTGGATCCCAGCCACTCGCCCGAGACCAGCAAACAAAAATATTCACAACAGTTACCCGGATCTCACAGTGGATTCCCTCATTAATTTGGAATCCCGAACTTGGAATCTTGAGGCAATTAGGGCTTTGGTGGATCCTCATGATGCACAAATTATTGAAAGTATTCCATTAAGTAGACATCAGATGGAAGATAGGTATGAATGGCATTTCACTAATAATGGGAAATATTCAGTCAAATCAGGGTATCAAGTGGAACGGGTCTATCCTGATAAGGAAAAACCACCAGATTTTTATGGACCCACAGTGGATACGTTAAAAGCTTTCTGTTGGGATTTGCGGTGCCCGTCGAAGTTAAAGCATTTTCTATGGCAACTCCTTTCAGGTTGTATAGTGGTAATGAAGAATCTTTGGGGGAGATGAGTACAAGGAGCTATTTGTTGTGCTCGATGTGGAGACCCGTAGGAATCAATAAATCATGTGTTTTTTGAATGCCCTCCAGCACGTCAAGTGTGGGCATTATCTAAGATACCATCGAATCCGAACTATTTTCCTACTTGTTCGTTTTTTGGTAACATGGATCATCTCTTTTGGAGAGTTACTCCAAAGATGGATGACCACCAATTCGCATGGATATTATGGTATATATGGAAAAGTCAGAATAATAAAGTGTTTAGTAATCTGGATATTGATCCAAGGGAAACACTTAGATTAGCAGAACTGGAATCGACACTTTGGGCTGAAGCACAGGTAATCACTGATCAAAGAAGGGAGAGGCAAGTACAGACCAGACATACATTAGAAACTACAGGACGATGGTGTTTCATAGATGGTTCGTGGAAAGAGAAGGAACTATTTTCGGGACAAGGATGGTATAGTACCATGCCTGGTTTTGATGGTTTATTAGGAGCAAGGAATGTAAGGGCGTGTCTATCACCTCTTCACTCGGAGGTGGAGGCGTTGATTTGGGCAATGGAATGTATGAAGAACTTACGACAGTTTCAGGTTACGTTTGCAACGGATTGTTCCCAATTGGTGAAGATGGTTTCGGAACCAGAAGAATGGCCAGCATTTGAAAGCTACCTGGAAGATATCAAGCTTTTACGAAGAAGCTTCCTCAACTCAGACATCATCCATGTACCCCGAACGGAGAACCTAAGGGCGGATAGCTTGGCACGTAGTGCTAGGAAACAACCGTCTTTCGTCGTTCATATGGATGCGGAGTTGCCGATTTGGTTTACAGAGTCAATATGAGTCTGTGAATGTCTTGTTGTTAAAAAGAAAAAAAACTTAAAATTGTTGTCTAATTTGAAAAAATATATAGAGCTCAACATAACATACATGAACCGATCCAAATTATTGTACATGAAATCACATAGATAATTAAGATAAAACATAATGGAGCCTAATAGAACATTATTTTTTATAATATAAATTAAAATCACTTAAAACTTATAAGCAAACATGTAGTATTTTTTTATCTACGCATAAAAATATAATGGTACTTAATATTATTTCATTTATTTATCAAAAATATAACTTATAAAATTACTTAAATCATAAACAAAGAAAGTGAATATTTAACAATTACTATGATTTTATTATTTTGTAAATATTTGTTTCCGCGCATGAACATGGGAGAATTACCTAGTATACAAATAAAATAAAGTAAAAGATTAAATTTTCAGTTATATATTAATGTTCAAAGATATATATAGATATTATTGTAGATGGATAAAATGCAACCAAAATACATAGAACAATAGAAAATCTTTACACAGATTGACACAATAATTTATCATTTGAATTTTGTCCAAAAAATTCATTTATTCTATGATGTGTTCCACAAATCTCAATTAAAAAAATTGGTGTAAATCGTTACACCACTATATGAAGATTTAATAATAGATTCATTAGCTAATTTCATTCTCTGTTTGGGTTTTTAATTTTTGTAAACCCTGATGTCATTATGTAACAATGCCCATTGAGCGTAGTTTAATGAAGTCTCCCGTTGACAAAATAAATAAATAATAGATTCATTAGCTTAAAACTACTTTTTCTTGTGCTAAGGTAGGGGTTGGCGTTCGGACACCCATTCGGGTTTGATTCGGATCTATTCGGGTTTTGGGTTTTCGGGTTTTCGGGTTCAAAGATTTCAGCCCCATTCGGGTATTTCTAAATTTCGGTTCGGGTTCGGTTCGGGTTCGGATAACCCATTTAAATTATTTTAAAAATTTTAAAATTCATTATATACTTTAAATTTTTCAAAATCTATAAACAAAACAATATATTACATATAAATTTGAATAGCATATGTCAAAGTACTTAAAATTAACATATAAATTGGTTTGGTTTGAATATTTGGATTGAGAATATTTTAATTTTATTTGAAATATTATAACTATAAATCATATTTTACATTTGGGTTTGGGTTTAGGGATTGGAGTTTAGGGTTAAGTATTTAGGGATTGGAATAATGTTTATTATTTAGGGATTATTCTTATGGTTATAATACTATATACTATTCTCATATTTTAATTGTATTTAAAATATTCTAACTATATATTATATTTAACATTTTGGTTTGGATTTAGGGATTCAAGTTTAGGGTTTAGTATGTAGGGGTTGCAGTTGGGTTGGAGCTGGGATAATGTTTATTATTTAGGGGCTATGTTTATGGTTATAATACTACCATTTTGGCGAAATGGAATAGAAAATTTCGGGTGGGTTTAGTATTTAAAACTTGGGGTGGGGTTTAGTATTAAGGGGTTGTGGGTGGTGTTAAACATTATATATTATAGTTTTATATTTGGATTTGGGTTTAGGATTTAGTATTTAAAAGTTAGAGTTGGGTTTAGTATTTTTTGGTTGTGAGTGGAGTAAGAGTTTTATATAATTCAGTGATATAGAATACATTTTTTATTTTCTATGTTATCTATTCATTTTACTATTTATAGTGACTAATTATGTGTGGTAAATAATGTTGTTACGTTGGCTTTTTATGTGATGTGCTATTAAATAGTACACATTCACTTATGTCCATAACAAAATGCATTGACGTCATTCACTCTACCCATATATAACCTACTACTCACTACTACTAAGGATATAACCGGATCAAAGAGGTACTAAATGTTAATTTTTACATTACGTCAAAATCAGTGACATTTACTTAATTTCTTCTCCAAATATGGCTAGTTCACAAATAAGCCCTAAATAAGACCCTAGATCTATGATAAAAAGACCTTTAATTATAACTAAACTAATGGTTGGACCGAGCGCGGCAAAATTATATTTATTTAGTTTAATTTTTCATATATTTTTAAGTTTTTTTTATTTACTATTATAAATGTGTTATTTAGTTTTATTTGCATATATTCTGTTGTTTTTATTTATTTGATGAAAGCACTTCTTCATCGTATGTGTGACCATTGATTTTCACACAGTAGTTAAAACAACAAATATTGTATCCGGTTTATTTTATTATACATGTAATAATATGAAATATTGTAATGTTTTCGAATTTGTTTGTTTCCATTTTATTTAACTTGTACTCTTCTTCTTTTCTTTTCTAGTGGTTTTATAATGTCCATCTCATTTCTAATGTGTTATTATAAATATATGTGTAGTATGGGTGGGTTAGAAAGTTAGTGAGTAACATAAAAACATTTTAAAACTTGATGAGCACTTGAAAAAGTGTTTAATTTACTCTTAGTTGAAAACAATGTTAACTTTTGCTATTTATATTTTCTATTCTTATTAGAAATGTTTGTCATACCTTTAAGAAACTTTTCATGTATATATAAACATATTCAATGTTTGTTCTACTTTTACTGTGATAATAAGTAAAATGAAGTATCTTAGAATATAAATTATGGATTATTTTGGGTCTTAAACATTTGTTTTTCAAATTTATTGGTACTTTCTATATACTTATACATATTCTTTTAAAATATGATCTATGCATCCATAGTATATATTTTCAAAATACTATTTGTATTATCAAATTTAATATATGTATATATGGTAATTTTAAAATTTATATATGTAAGAATATGTTGTGTACATCACGATGTCGTGCTGCACTTATGTAGCGTTCAAGATTGTTGCCGGAAATTAACTGATTCTTGATAATTAGCCTTTGTTCACAAAAATATACACTATATGTCAAAAGATAAACATATTTCTCCAGCTGATGTCGCAGAGAACTTGATGGCCATGAACCATAAAATTGACGTCGTTGGATCCTTGAAAAATATGATCGAAGCTCTGGAAGAAAAAAAAAACAGTCGGAGATGAAGACAAGAAGAGAAGCAACAAATTTCAGATTATATGGCGATGATCACTGATTACTGTATTTTAACTGATTACTATAGTATATATTCTACTAATTTTGAAATGTTTTTGTTAAAGGATCTTTTTGTTTACCAAAAAAATCATAAAAGATAGAATTCAATGGAACGGAGAGAGATCTCTTTGTGGTGGTTTTATAAACTACTAAGAGGTGTCCGCGCTTCGTGCGGAATATTGTTTATCGTTCTTGAATATGATTTTCTGATGATGTGATTAGGTGGTTGGTATTTATTTGTGAAGAGCATTATTTGATGTTTTATTATGTTATGTAGTAGTAGGTAATAAGTTAATATATTATGTGTTTGTCTTTTTAATAATGTATTGTTGTATGTATAATACTACTTGTTAGTGTCGAAGTGAGTTTCTGATGTAAAACATATTGACTTTCAAGACCTTTGTCTTTAGACATTTGTTGATTCTAAAATTAACGGCGTCAAAATTGTATTTTAATTTTTCACATTTTTTTCACATTACTTTTAGGTGTTTTTTGCACTATCCCCCATATTTTGACCTTGAGCCATCACCATCTATGTATTCCGTTTACCTCTCCGGTGTGCAGTGCTTCTCACCATCACTGGGAAAAGACTCACCTCCGTGTTCTTGTTTTTCCTCACCTTCTTTTTTTGTGAGATTATATGGTATTTGTTATAGATCAGACATATTACTTCCACGTTGCACAGTTGTTTCTTATAGCGTTGTATGTTATTTCGGTCAATATTGGTCCTCTTTTTCCTTAGGTTTTGGCTAAAGTTAAAAACTACATCTCGTTGGGTTGGGTCAGAGTTTAGTTGTCATTTATGTTGTTTTCCTCGTCGTTGGTTTTTCTCATTTTGCGTTTTCTCTCTAACTGTGAAAGTTTTATGTTTAGATTATGTATTGCACTCTAATTTCTTCTTATAAGTTTGGTCATTTTATATTTTTAATAGTTAAACAAATATATAATTTGTAAATTAAATAATAGAAAATAGTAAAAAATAATAAAATAACAAAAAATTATGTTATTTTTATTTTTGAATAAATTAAATATGTAAAATATATTTTTATTATTTTATTTATTTCTTTATTCATCTTGAATTTTACTGAACAATAAAATAAATTATCAAACTTCATACGTTAATAGTTAGTGCAAAAATGATTAGATAATTCATGATTAGAAAGTACTTGGCCAAATTGGATTAATCTAAAAAAAAGAAAGACCTAAAATGTAATAAAAAATACAAGGATGACATGTGTTGCAAAAGCCTCCTGCCACTTGTCAGAGGAAGGGAAAAAGACAACTTTATATATATAGATAGATGTGGGTTACAAATATGTAGCTTAGGTTTCAATATACACAAAGTTTACAAAAAGTTCCAAGCTACTATCTACAAAATGTATTTTTTGGAAATTGTATAAATTTAATTAAAACTAAATCAAGTTTAAAAACAACTATTAGTAAATTAACCAAAAATAACTAAAAAACGAATCAAATTTTTATAGAGTTTGCATGAATCTTGTTTATAAGAGATCATCATCAAGTTGTTTCCTATTTGCATATGTAACTCTAACAGCAAGTTAGTGTGAAAAGCGTCTCAAGCCAAGCGAATATTCAGATACACGGTCAAAAATCTCAAAAGTCCAAGGCCAAAGATAAAGGTGATAATCCAGATTCAAGGGTAGCACACCCATAAAGGAGAGCTATATGGCCACATCATGACTGCTCCTATGCAGCCACAAAACTTTTCCATGTCGTTTACCTCTTCTTCAAGTGGTTCTGCTCCTGTAAATTTGAATTCCTCTTCCAAAGACTACCAGTTCGTATCTACAGCTCCCATGGTTTACCAGAAAAAAACATCAGGCAAAAGACTCAAAGACAGGAGATGGAAGCTGTTCAGCTCATGTTGAGGACCCCATCAATGAATGGTATTTTTACAATCCATCCTGAGACCGCAACTTTGTTTCTAGTACTTGGACTCCTACTGTACCAATGATGGATGGAGACCCCTCAGTGTTTTCTCATCATCTTACACAGATCTGCGGCAAACTTGTCGGAGTTAAATGATGACTAGCTCATTCTCAGCCTCATTCTGTTACTGCCACATCATCCCAGTGGAATAACCTGCAGCCTCATTACTGAGGTCTTACAACAATTCCTCAAAGCTCAAGCAGTTTTTTTGGCAGCACCATCAGAACCACAACTGGAAATATCTGGTGGTAGCTCTTCTTCTTTAGTGACAGGGACTGCTCCACATGGAAAAGCAGAAAGACACCATAACATAGAATAAGAGTGTGGCATCGCCTCCAAGCCCATACAGTAAGACATTTTTCGGTAGCTTCTTCAGTTCCATATAATAAGAGTGTCTCATTCATGTCGTCCTAGCCCCTGCAGTAAAAAAGTTTGTAAATCCTTTTATAATGAGTTTGTCACTACGACTAACCAGTATATGGAAAAGACATACTTGAAGTCTGCCATTCCCATCACTGAGTGCACTCCTGCTTTAAGCACACAAATTGTTGTAGGGATGTTCCATGTGATTTCTATGCACCATTTCAATGTTTCTTTCTCTAAATCCTCTAGCTGGGACAAAATCACGTCATCAACATATTTTTGGTTTTCACGCCATTGCATCATACGAAAAAAGAAACATGATCGAGTCTTTGTTTTCAAGTGTTTGACTGGTTATAAGTGAATTGTACTCTACGTGTGAATTTTTTGAAATATGATCTAAATAGCGTACCAAAAATCTTCTGCGCATACAATTCTTTTCTGCCCTATGCGATAGATTTCATGATTGCTTCCTTTTTCATAGCCGGAGTCTACCATAAATCCTAAGTGTTTCAAGAACACAAAGAAGATATCATAACCATCACCATTTCTTCATAATCGATCAGAATTTAACTGCAAGCTTGAAGAAACATAGTACCATTAAGAAGATGCTTGAAGCTGCGGTTAGATTCAGACCAACTCCTCCAGCTTTCAAAGACATAAGCAGAACCTGTAGAAGCATACAAACTTTTGAGCTCTCTGTTCCAATAAAAAGCGTTTGAAGTTTTAATAGAAATGATTCATCAACTTACTATTTTCGGTTTGGTTTTATTGAAATCTTGTAAGACCTTTTCTCTCGCCTTCGGAGCCAGCTTTCCATCAAATCTAAGAAATTCAATTCCTATTCTTCTCAGCTAATTAAACTCAATTCCTGTGGAGCTCAGACAGAAGCAGTTGAGGATTCACCGTTACTGTAGAGAGGCTTACAAAGAGAAAAAAAAATATGAAAGCCGAAAGAGATTCAGAGAGAAGCTTGTTTGGGTTCATATATATAGTGCAATAATTTGGTTACACAGGAGGGACGCTGGACGGATTAGAAGGCGTTGGATGGGTTTTCTTGAATGCCACCATTAAAAACAATTAATTAATCACCGTAGTGGAGGCTGGGAGTAAAATCTACGGTCTATTTCAACTTTCAAGAACTCGAGACGATAGTGACGGAAGAGCGGAGGGTGTTTGTGATCGCAGCAGAGTTAAACCCTAGTAGAAAATATTTTCTAAAATAGCCCAACAAATAAGTAAAGATTAAGAGTCGAAGTAGAAACAAAACCCAAATAAAAAGAAATAAGTGAAATTGTTACACGGAAAAATAGAGAACACATGGCGGAAAACACCCCACCCTCTGTGGTGACGTAGACGCATGAGAAGGGAGAAAGGTCTCCTTTATTGTAACAGATTATTTTCAAAACAAGCTCTGGACATATGCACCTAGTGCAGATGTGAAGAGCCGCTTATGTATATATGTATATTGTGAAGTAAATTAATTTCTTTTTTTTCTAAGACGAAATATTTATTTGGAAGTTATAAGAACAAATAAAGTGGAGAAACAATTGACAAAAGAATATGCAGTAAAATAAAATAAAAAGTTCAATTTCTAGTAATATTTTAATGTTCAAAGATATTATTTCTGTAGATATAGATAAAATGCAACTTATATACATAGAACAGTTCAAAATCCTTATACAGAGTGGGTCAATAAGTTATCATTTGAATTTGTCCAAATAATTTCATTCGTTCCATGATGTGTTATACAGATCTTAATTAAAATATTTGGTGTTAATCGTTCCACACTACGTGAAGATTTAAGATCAGATTCATTGACTAAAAAACTAATTTTCCATGCGCTAAGGTTAATAAAAAAGAAAGTAACAAAAAAACATGATTCTATGGGCGAGGATATTAAGAAAGTTGTTATACGAATGAAAAATACTTTCTCAATCTTGCGTACGTACAATGAGATTATTTATACATATGGTTTAGTAAAAGGAAGCTAAACTAAGACTAACCAATGGTTAAGCAAAAGGAAACCTAACCAAAGAGCAATCTAATTTAACCAGGTATTGTAATACACCCTCCTCAAACCGAAGGCGAACTAGGTGAGAAAAGGTTTGAAATGGACAAGCGTCGAAGGATGGAATGAAATGGACCCGGGTGAAGTGGCTTTGCCAAGATATCAGCATGCTGATTGCTCGAGGTAACATGAAAGGATGCATGAAACCGTTCTTGATCTGATCACGTACGGTATGGCAATCAATCTCCACGTGTTTTGTGTGTTCATGGAACACGGGGTTGTTAGCAATATGTGTGGCAGATTTGTTGTCGCAGAACAGCTTAGCAGAGGTACATACAATGACCTTCAAGTCTTTGAGAAGCTGATGAAGCCACAAAAGTTCACATGTAACAAGAGCCATGCTTCGGTACTATGCTTCAGTACTATTTTTGCTGACTGTTTTCTGCTTCTTAGACTTCCAGTTGATTAGAGAAGTACCAAGATACACCCAAAAACCAGATATAGAACGTCTGGAATCAAGGCATGTCACCCAGTCTGCATCGGCAAATGCATTCAAACAGATATTAGAATCATCAGCGTAAAAGAGCCCTTGACCTGGATGGATTGGATTTGAGATATCGCAAGTTCCTATGTGCAGCTTGAAGATGCACATCCGTAGAACAAGAAAGGAACTGGCTCAAATAATTCACTGCAAACGTGATATCCGGTCTTTTGATTGTAAGATACAAGAGACGACCTATCAACTCTATGTACGGCTTTGCACAAGGAAACAACTTGCCAGTCTCCTTACTGAGATGAACTGGATGATCCATGGGAGTCGAGACGGGTTTACAAGCCAGCATACCAGTAGAGGTAAGAATTTCCAAGGCATACTTTCGTTAAGAAAGCGAAATCCCAGTAGCATATCGAGTAATCTCCAATCCCATAAAGAAACAAGGAGTACCCATGTCTTTGATCTCAAAATCTTTATGTAAAGCACTCTTCAGGACATCTTATTCTGCATCATTGTTGGAAGCAATGAGAATATCATCGACATGTACAAACAAAGCAGTGAAGGAAGAAGATGTCTTTCTGACAAATAACGTGTTATCAACCGGAGATTGAGTGAATCCAACAGCTAACACCACCGCAGAAAAACATTGATACCATTGTCTTGATACCTGTTTCAAGCCATTTAAAGACTTCTGCAATTTACACACTGGATTGAGAGGGAGGGGACCACCATCAGAAGGCGTATAACCGAGAGGCAAGCTCATATAAATCTCCTCATCGAGATCTCCTTGTAAGAAAGCATTAGTTACATCCATCTGTGTCAACTTTTAACCAAAGAAAGATGCCAAACTCAAAGTCAACTTGACACTAACAAACTTTGTGACATGGAAAAAAGTATCAATGTAGTCAATGCCCTCTTGTAGTGTGTATCCTTTGGCTACTAATCTGGCCTTGTTACGAAGGATAGTGCCAACAAGGTTGTACTTTATAGTAAACACCCATTTACAGCCTATAACATGATTCCCCCAGAGGTAAATAAACAATTATCCACGTCTCACTGTGCTCCAAAGAAACAATTTCCACACCCATAGCATCATTCCAAACCTTTTCTCTCACAGCTTCTTTAAAAGTATGCGGTTCAGTCTCAATTGTACAAGAGAGAACAAAAGATTTGTATGTTGGGTCAAGTTTAGAATAGGTGATAACAGAGGATAAAGGAAAATGAATAACAGAAGAAAACGTTTCTGAAATGTGTGATGTAAGAGGAGAGGGATTAAAGAGAAGATTACAATGATATTCAGAAAGCCAACCTGGTGCCTTAGCCTGACGTTTTGCTCGAGCATTGGGCAATGAAACTTGTCATGCATCCGGTGCAACAGTCTTTTGTTGTGATTGGGCACTAGTGAACGATTCAGAATGCGAGGAAAATGGATTATGCAACAAAGAATCAGATACAGAACTAGAATCTAATGCAACAGGAATAGACATATGTAAGATGGATGAAGTAAAAAGTCATTAATAGGAGTGGAAGAAGAATTAACAGTTACAAATGAGAATGTTGTTTCATGAAAAACCACATTTAGAGAAATGCTAATGATATTGGTATCCAAATCTAAAACCTTATATCCTTTATAACCAGCTGCATAGCCAAAAAACACACATGGGTTTTCTCGTTGAGTGAACTTAGTCCGATCTTTAGTATATGTGGAAACAAAGCATAAGCATCCAAAGGAACGTAAGAAAGGAAAATCAGGTTGTTTCTGAAATAAGACCTCATAGGGAGAAAACATGTTCAACAACAAAAATGGTGTTCGATTAATCAAAAATACTGCAGTAAGAACACACTAAGACCAGTACACAAGTAGAACATTAGACTGAAACAATAAATGTTTGTGCAACATTTAATAAATGCTGATGTTTTCTTTCAACTACAGAGTTTTGCTGAGGTATGTATGCACAAGAAAATTGATGAATTATACCTTATGAAGTAAAGAGATCTGTAAATGCCAATTCAGGCGCATTGTCACTACGAACTTTTTTAACAACCGTGTGATACTGTGTGTGAATGTGAGTAAGAAAATTAGGAAAAACAGTTTTAATATCACTCTTGTTTCGTAACATATAAATCCAAGTCACCCTTGTGCAGTCATCAACTATTGTAAGAAAATATTTAAAACTATCAATAGATTCAACTGAAAAAGGGTCTCAAATATCAATATGTATTAGATCAACGGTTTTTCAGACAAGATGTTATGAGATACAAATGATAAATTTCGTTGTTTAGCTAAAGACATATACTAGAAGGTGTAGAAGAAACTCTAGACGATGAAGGAATACCAGGAATATGATGTAACTTGGTAAAAGACGGATGTCCTAGGCGTTGATGCCATAGAAGTCCATCAACCAAGGATCCACATAAACAATTTTGTAAAGCATGTGTAAGAGGCTCCAGAATGTAATGACCATGCACAAGCAATCCTCTACTAACTGTCAAGTCCTGGATATGGTCCTTTATAAAACAGAAATCATGATACACATAAGTGGACAAATCACGATTTTGCAACAAAGAACTAACACTGAGCAAGTTAAACTTAAATGAGTCAACATGGAAAACATTATGAAGAACTAGCTTATCATAGATATGCACTGTTCCCGTGTGAGTTATAGGTACACTTGTGCCATTAGGTAAAGAGACTGTCACACCTGAAACATGACAAATTTCACTAAGAAATGCTAAGGCAGAACAAACATGACTTATAGCACCCGAATCAACAATCCAGCAACTAGGGGGTAAAATAGAGTAAAGGGAAGACAATCAATGGTGTTGAAAGGTGAGGATATGATTTTCAAAACGTAGGTTAGTGGAAGGAAATACAATCGAGACCTCACCAGCAATAGAAGTAGAAGCCATGAAGCCATATTCAGTGATCGTGCCTGGTGGAGCTGAAGGTGCATAAGGCTTATTAGAAACGCGTGTTTGAGCAATCAACTGTGTTAACAGACTTTGAATATGTTCTGCAGTAAACTGACCAATATCAAGTGAAGAGGAACTTGAGGTCATGACTGCATTTGCATTGACAGGAGGTCTAGTAGATTGAGACTGTTGAAACTGATTTTGTGATGGAAGCTGTGGTGTTTAAGTGTTCTGAGCTTGGCCACGAGTAGAAGAATTTGAAGACCTTTGATGTAGCTTATGATCCGGAGGGTAACCGTGAAGCTTGTAGCACTTCTGAACCGTATGACCAGTTCTCCCACAGTGAGTAAAATAGGCTTTGGAGAAAAGTGATTGCTTTGGAAAGCTACAGCATAGGCTGCATTATCTTGAGGAATATTGTAGGAAAGATAAGAAGGACCAGAGTTTTGGAAAGCCATGTCAACCCTCATAGATGGCTTGATGTTCTTGTGACTTTCTTCTTGAGCTACCATGTTGAACACATCTTCAGTATCTGGAATTGGCTGCAACATAAGAATGTGACGACGTGTAGACTTGTAGGCTTCATTCAAACCCATAAGAAACTTAGTAACTCGGCTCCTCTATTGCATCTTTTCCCACAGCAAAGCAACATTGCACTGCATCTTCCACATGTGCAAACCGGAATCTCCACATAGTTATTGTACTCATCCCACAAAGTAACAAGATCAATATAATATGTACTGATATACATTAATCCTTATTGAATTTTACTCAGTCGCTGCTGAGTCTCATAGACTCTTGGAGCATCATCATGTTTAAAACGAGCCAAAAATTCTTCCAAGTGGACTCAGCCGTCGACATGAACAATAAACTTTGTCCAATCTTCTTTGAAACAGAATTCATAAGCCAAGTTGCAACCATGTTGTTACATCGTGACCAAGATCCATAATCACGAGGATTAGAAGGAGGTTTCGGGATGGTACCATCTATAAACCCCAGCTTATTGCGAACATTCAATGCCATCCTCACCGAACAACGCCATGAATGATATTCCGATCCATAAGATAAGGGATCGGTAATAAGAATCAATCCAGCATGATCAGACGCACGAAGAAAGTGAGGATTCTCATACCGGTTGTTGCTGATTTGCGGAGCTCATTGGATCAAGGAGAGTTGAAATTGAAAATCAAGAATCAACATTCTGAAGCAACAATGAATTGAAACGAAGAGAAATCAGCAAGAAACAACTCACAAAGTACGATCCCCAGCTCAGAACGATTCCGCGAGCAACATAATCAAGAAAACTTAGGCGAGTCGCAACAAAAGTTCAATCAAATCGATAAGAAAACGAAGGCAGAGATCGGAAACACACTTGCGAATCGATACACTCATCGTTCGAGAAATCTGATGAAGAAAAATATCGAGAATCAATGGCGGAAGCTTAGTTTGTGCTCTGATACCATATTAAGAAGTTGTTATACGAATGAAAAATACTTTCTCAATCTTGCAATGTATGTAAAATGAGAGTATTTATACATATGGTTTAGTAAAAGAAAGCTAAACCAAGACTAACCAATGGTTAAGCAAAATGAAACCTAACGAAAGAGCAATCTAATTTAACCGGGTATTGTAATAGAGAAATAGTATGAAGACAAAATCAGATTCAGAAAAGATAGAAGAGTATGTTTTCACTAGATGTTCAATATGACGATACAAATTTGAGTACAAAGTTCTTTTAAATAGGAGAGAATTATAATGATCGGCTCCCAAAATATTTAGATTTCAAAATAAATATGATCAAAAGAGATTTTTTTTTATGGATGAAGTTATCTAATCTATTAATTTAGAGTCATATTTTTATCTACTATTAACAAGTCATAGTAGGACCACTTAAAGAATTAGTTAATATAACATATTTGATTATTTACATTAATAATAAACCAACTATATATTTGAATTTAATTTTTTTTAATCATAAAAATTTGTTGACAAAGAATCTAAATTTAATAAATTTAATTTTAATTATAAAAATATTTGATTGTTTAAAATGTTTATATACAAAAATATAATTGTATATAATAACCTTTAGTTCATATACTATTTAAAAATATGTTATTAGAAAACTATGAAATTTTAGCAATGGACAATTCTCTCAAATAGACCCTTTTAAGTTTTGTGTCACAAAATAGACCTCAAAAAACAAAATGACCAAAGTAGACTTTTTTATTTTGAAAATTTTAATATTTTTTATCTTTTTAAAATTTGAAATCATACCCCCAAAACCCCACCCCTTAAAATAAACCCTAAACCTTAAATCATAAACCATAAACCCTAAATTATAAACCATAAACCCAAAAACATACCCCTTAATAAAATATTTTGGTCATTTTGATCCTTAAGGGTTATATTTGTGACAAAAACTTTTTTATGTCTATCCTAGAGAATTTCTCTTTTGTAATTCATTTAAAATATTAATAACAAATCAAATTTTAATTATATTGTTTTTAGTTATAACAAAATCTTCTGAGAAAAATTAGAAAATACTACCAAAAAATTCAAATATTTTTCATAAAATAATGTATTAATGTAGTAACAAAAACAAATTCAAAATTCATGTAATATTCCAACTCAAAAAATAGTAGTGTAATTTTTCAAAGTTTTCTTGACAAAATAAAGAAATTTTAAAATTAAATATTCAAATTTAAAATGATAATATTTCAAATTTTACGAAAGAAAAAATCATAGAAAGAATATTTTTTTTGAAATGCACCACGGAAAAACAAATTATATATGTTGTAAAAATTAAAGCAATCTAATATTTTAAAATCTTAGTTAAATATAAATAAAAAACTTAATATCATAACATCCAACAATATCCTATATCAATAAAATTTACTAAAATAATATGTTAGATGCTACTATATATAAAATTTACTAAAATAATAGGGCTATATTATTAAAACAAAACAATGTTTTACATATAAATCCCATAAAATACTAAAATAATATATGTTAAAGTATATTTTTTAAACACAACATGTAAATATAAATGATCTTAAACATATGTATTTTCTATAATATAAATAAATAAAATTTTAAAATGTATTATAGCAAAATGTATAAATTAAAGAAATTACATATTTTGAAGTAGGTTATCTATTTGATTATTTCATATTGTTATTTTATTGTACCTAATTTAAAAATATATCAGTAAGTAATAAAAATTAATAACAAATTAAATGTATTAAACAAATCACTATATCTATATTAATAATGCCGAATAAGAAATACAAACAATAATATTATAGAGTTACACAATATATTTAAAACATTGCTAATAATATTAAATACATTTATAAAATAAAAAAATATCTGCACGGTCGTGCGGGTTAAAATCTACTTTCTATTAATGTTAAAAGTTGAAACACTTGTTCACGTAAAGGTTGGAGTGAAGATGATGAAGTTTGACTAAATGTTGGATGTTTCCATGAACACTAAAATGTCATTGGCTTGAGATGAGTGACGTCTTAGACATTTTAATTGGAACCAACCCAAAAATGACTAGTTCGGCTCGTATGACCTTTTTACTGGACGGTTCCCATTACTACTCGTGCGTGGTTCGTTTATTCCTACCCGAAAAAATGCATACCTTACAATACATCATAATATTAAAAAAAAAAAACTTACGACCATTACTCGAACATGGGTTGGATAGGCAAAAGATAAACTGTGTTACCATGAGACCACTTCAACTTACATGTTAGCTCTTACCACCAGGGCCGTGCCTGACATTTGGCAAACTAGAAGCCAGAAAAAAAATTGGCCCCTTAACAGCACTAGACAGCATTCGAACCATGGGCAGACAACTCAAATTGGAGCAACTTACACCATCTCTACGACTTAATCGTTGGAAAAATTGGCTCCAAAATATTTTTATCTTGATCGGCCCTCAAGCAAATGCTTGATGGGCTTGTATCCAGACCCGACCCTGCTTACCACTGAAGGTGAGTTTACAACTCAAACTCGGGTTAGATAGTCAAACATGCAACTACATTACCACTGGACCACTTTGATTTTCATGTAAACTCTTTCATATTGAATATAAGATTCAGTAGTTCCCCTTGGACTTGCAATCATCTTTAGATTTCTTGTTAAACTTCTGCTTTCTTTTAATTATATGCATAATGCATCAATCTCTGACCAAAAACATAACAACAAGAGAAAAACAGCAAAATTTACAGAATATCTAAAGAGTTCGGCTTTTATAATATTCTTTCGGTTCAGTTACTTCTAAGATTTTCCATTTTTAATCTACTTTTGAGCCCTACACCAGTTAGAGTCTATGATTAGCAGAGACGGTGAGATGCGGGGAAGTCGGCTGAACACATGAGTTTTTTCAACCATTTTGCTCCCACTACGATAAATATATTTATTGAGTTCTTTAAGATATACACACATCTGTATATATACCAATACAATGTACATGTAACTGAAAATGGATGAACGTGACTGAGCCGAGCCGTTTACTTTAAAGTCAATGTGCTATATACAAAGGCCGTTGACGTTCAATATTCCACTATATGCTAAGTCAAATAAGTTGAACCTAAACTCAATTCTTCTTTGGCATGTTACATACAAAAAAATAAGTGACCTGGTGTAAAGAAAAACTAAGTGACCAACATTGCCTTAAATAATTGCTCAATTAGTAAAAGATGTAGCATAAAAAGAAAAGCATAATATGTAAAAGACTAGTCAGTGTATTTTGAGATACAGTTCCTGAACTTTCGAATACAAAGGCATCTGTATATATATATATAAGAGTTTTCTTCCCTCCTATTAAGACAGATCAGCATCCACATCACTAAGTCGTTGATTGTGAATGCGACACCTGTCCCAATTTTAAAAAATCTGCATTCTCTTTGTTTTTGGGCTTCACGAGATATTGATTTTTAGGTTTCTTGTTTCCGCGATCTGGGCCACTGACTAGACAAAATTCAGGCCCGTTCTGCCTATCGGGATTCTAGGTTCGTCGTCTTTTGAAGACAATTCTCTATTTTTTTTTTGAAGACAATTCTCTGTGTATCAACAATGGCAATTATGAAACGAGGCGTGACTCGCCGCTTTGTTGGAACCCTAGACGTTGGAGTGTGTTTCATTTCGGTTCAGTCTCGATTCATTTCCTCTGAACCGTTACAAGTCGCATTGATGTATCGTCATTAACCAAGCTTTAACTCTTCATGCCCACTGCAACCGCAATCTTGCTTTCAAAGAATCTAATCCATCTTGGAGCCGGTGATTCTCGCCTATATAAAAAGGTGAGGCTTTAACCATTGATCATCATCTTCATAGTTTGTTCAGAATCTCGAAAGGCACTTTTTCAGTATAATGGTGATTTCATATGTGTTTCTCTCTGATTTGAAACTGATTGTTGTTCTTCCACCGTGGAGGTACGATTGCTCTAATTCCGGGAAGCAAAGTTCATTTCTTCAGACTCATTATCATCATTTTTAAAACCAGATTCAGACGTATAATCTCAGTTTTTTTTTGAATCGTTGGGTGTACATATTTATTTCACATTTTGCAACATATTTACAATTTCGTTAACTGATTATGTTTTCCTATTTACACGTTCTCAGGCGACTCTCATAGCAGCCACCGTGAATGTACACCATTTGGCCATTTTCAGACAGCGTCTCAAGGTTGGTTCACTGTTCTCCATCAGCCGACTTGAGGTGACTCTATACAACCAGAGCTTCATGCTGACAGATTCTCCTCTAATGATTCGGTTTAGTGGTTCCACCACATTCGATGAGTTAACCGAAACTCAAGAAGGCACGACTAGCATAATTAGAGATCATGAAATGGACTCAGTTTTCTCAATTTGAATAATGCTTGGACAAAATTTTCATTTTTGTGGATTTTATTTTATTTTTTAACTTCCCTTCGGCGTTATGCTGGGTTTTTTCGGACAGTGTTATATATAAAAGAGTTTTCTTCCCTCCTGTTGAGACACATCAGCATCCACATCCCTAAGTCGTTGATTGTGAGTGCGACACCTGTCTCAATTTTTCAAAATATGCATTCTCTTTGTTTTTGGGCTTCACGAGATATTGATTTTTAGGTTTCTTGTTTCTGCGATCTTGGTCACTGACTAGACAAAATTCAGGCCCGTTCTGCCTATCGGGATTCTAGGTTCGTCGTCTTTTGAAGACAATTATCTACTTTTTTTTGAAGACAATTCTCTGTGTATCAACAATGGCAATTATGAAACGAGGCGTGACTCGCCGCTTTGTTGGAACCCTAGACGTTGGAGTGTGTTTCATGTCGGTTCAGTCTCGATTCATTTCCTCTGAACCGTTACAAGTCGCATTGATTTATCGTCATTAACCAAGCTTTAACTCTTCATGCCCACTGCAACCGCAATCTCGCTTTCAAAGAATCTAATCCATCTTGGAGTCGGTGATTCTCGCCTATATAAAAAGGTGAGGCTTTAACCATTGATCATCATCTTCATAGTTTGTTCAGAATCTCGATCGAAAGGCACTTTTTCAGTATAATGGTGATTTCATCTGTGTTTCTCTCTGATTTGAAACTGATTGTTGTTCTTCCACCGTGGAGGTACGATTGCTCTGATTCTGGGAAGCAAAGTTCATTTCTTTATACTCATTATCGTCATTTTTAAAACCAGATTCAGACGTATAATCTCAGATTTTTTTTTGAATCGCTGGGTGTACATATTTATTTCACATTTTGCAACATATTTACAATTTCGTTTACTGATTATGTTTTCCTATTTACACGTTCTCAGGCGACTCTCATAGCAGCCACCGTGAATGTACACCATTTGGCCATTTTCAGACAGCGTCTCAAGGTTGGTTCACTGTTCTCCATTAGCCGATTTGAGGTGACTCTATACAACCAGAGCTTCATGCTGACAGATTCTCCTGTAATGATTCGGTTTAGTGGTTCCACCACATTCGAAGAGTTAACCGAAACTCAAAAAGGCACGACTAGCATAATTAGAGATCATGAAATGGACTCAGTTTTCTCAATTTGAATAATGCTTGGACAAAATTTTCATTTTTGTGGGTTTTATTTTATTTTTTAACTTCCCTTCGGCGTTATGCTGTGTTTTTTCGGACAGTGTTCAAAATTTCACTTAATTTTGAACTAATATATATTTATCACAATTACTTTGTTCTCTTATTTTTTGGTTTAGATTCAATCATCTATACATTTCAGTTCTCACACTGTTATGTTTCAGCTTTTTATTTATTTTGATTTGTCTTGCTATGCTCCCCTCTTCGCTTTCAATATTAATCTACTTTTTATAAGAGATGCCCATTTAAAAAGTGATTTTTTCACCACATATAATACTACTTGACGAACAAGTTAAACTACAAACACACAAACCATAAAAGTGATAAAAAATGCAGCCCAACAATCTATATTAATAAAACTGAAGTACCTTTTGGTACTATTTGGAAACTTAGATAGTAGATTAAATGAAAGTTGTTTGGAAACAAGGATAGCAGATTAAATATTTTTTTATTTACATATTTAGTCACTGTATTTATTTCTCATTTACAGATTCTGTCGTTTGGAAACTTGGATAGCAGATTAAATGAGAATTGTTTGGAAACACAGATAGCAGATTAAATATTTTGTTTTATTTACACATTTAGCCACTGCATTTCTTTCTTATTTATAAATCTACCACTTCACTTAAAATCAAAAATTTAAATTAATTAATTACAATGAATTGTTATTTCTTTTTGCTGAAAATAAAAACACAAACTGTAATATATAGTATATATTAATCTGCTACAATACAATTTTCAAGAAAACCAAATATCATAAAATTAATAGTAATTCATAAAAACCTACTGTAAAAAATTAAATCATTTTTAAATAAATAAACAAAAAATCAATAGGTTAATATATGAATATTACAATTACATCAAATTGCATCAAGTTATAAAATTATAAATATAATTTTACGTACAGATAAAAAATTATTATCAAACATCTATATTATAATATAATATATTCTACTCTAAATAGATTTTACAAAACAAAAAAATATAAATGGACATTTTATAAAAAAAATGGTTTATAAATATATGTTGAATGCAAGTTAAATCCAACACCCGCGCGGGGGCGCGCGTCAAGATCTAGTTTACTTTAAATAGAGTAATAAATTTAAGTACAATAAACTTTCTAAGCACAAAGATCAGTGTTGTCTTCAAGAAAGCTGAAACTGAAGATGGAGTCGACAATACTGGCTAAATACCTTGCATATGACAACATTGAAGCACATTATGAAAGGGATCATGCAATTTTTGTAGTACACCAACGGTAGCGATGGTCTCTCTACCACCTCTAGAGATTAGCGGATGGTTTGTACGACTCTACAACTTCAATTTATGATGTTATACTGTTACGCTTAGGTAATATGGAAGAAGGGACGAAGTATCTTGATGCTCAGAACTAGGAAACAAACAAGGAGAGGGCCGACACACCAATCGATTATCATAATCACATTCACAACCAATACATCAATCCATCACCTGCATTCATGTATTAACATTATTTTTCTTTACTCCCACATCGAAAATCTATCACTTTTTTTTTATAATGAGGGTGATACAATCATATATGGCTTTGGGTCTCCATTATGGTGAAGTCTTTGTTTGGAAAATAGTAATATCACCTTGATTTAAAACTCATCTCTGGTTTCTAAGTGATTGTATAGGATCCTCAGAGAAATTCTCTGTTGTAACTTGAATGATGAATCTTAATAATTAATCAACTCTCAATAACCACAAAATAAAAACACCAAGTTGTTTGCAGAGTTTTTGATTTCAGATTGAACGAATAACAAAAAACAAGATGAAAAAGTTGGTTGTTTACATGACACCAAAAAATACCACTGAAATTAGTACCTAAAACAAAAAACGAACCTTGAAATTTGGTTGTTTATATGACCTATCAATAAAAAAATATCTTATATAATTTCCAAACATATTGGGATGAGTCCTTAATGTTTTGATTTATATGTTTGCAAGCCATAACAACAAGTCTTTCTCCTCACTCAAGTTACAAAATGGGAATTATAAAACCGAAGTAGTAGCACATTAAGAAAGAAATTGCTAAAGTTAGAAGAAGTTTCTTTAAAAAAAAAAAAAAAAACTATCATTAGTATAACTAGAAAACGATGCTCAAATCAGTTTCTACAGTCAGCATCTGTTTTACACAAGAAATTGTCGGGTTTAAGATTGATTTTTAGGCTAGGTTTATTAGAAAACAAGTAATTCAACCTTCTTATATATATACAGAAATAATTATATTTAAGTGAGAGCACTATAACTGCAACTTAAAATCAAAGTTAAAACTAAAGGGATTTGCTGATATATGCTGAGTTAATTTTGATTTTGAGAACAAAAAGGTTAATTAAAAATGATTCAACAGAGTTCTAAAAAATTGTCAAAAATAATAATTGAGTGAATATACATAATATAGTTCAATAATATAAAAATTCCAATAATAATTGAGTGAATATACATAATTAACGAACTAAGGTTGAATATTTTACCATCAAAAATTTCAACTGAAAGAGGTAATGAAAAATAAATAAGAGCAATTACCCAATAATGATTCTCATATGATATAAAAAATCATTAAAAGAAAAAAAATATAAACAAAATACTTAATTAAAACATATAAAACTAGAGTAACACAACTGAGAAATCGTTGGGTGTGTAGAAATAAAACCATATCTTTTTTTTTTTTTTTGATCAAAAATAAAACCATATCTAATACCAGAACTTACAGTATAAACAATTAAACTTTCACATCAAACATTGTGCTACATAACTAACTGACATCCCACAGTGCAGAAAAACCACTAGAAACATAAATATTTTGTGATTATTTATTAATTTCATTATAGTCAATTTTCTAAAGATACACTATATATAAATAAATAAATTTTAAAATCATATTCTAAGAAATAATCAATAACTTTTATTTAGAAAATTGTAGTCGTTTATTTAGATAATATGGTTTACCTAATCTACAAATATAGTATGCATATAAAATAATCAATAATGTATATTTTTTATCACAGTAATTTGACTATTTTCCCACATTGTCTAAATAAGCAATTATAAACAAAAAAATATCAGTAAATTCAATAAATAAGTACAATTACATAGTTACCTACATCAAACGTAAAATAATGTTAATTTTAATTAGATGTATACAAGGATGAGATGTGAATGTGTTTTCATTAAAAACGACATAACAGAAAATAAAGGTAACATCTAAAATAATCAAGATCACAAATTCTAATAGACAACAACTAAAAACGAAATCGCATTAGAAAAATAAACAAACATCAAACGTTAAACAAAATAAATATAATAAGCTACAAATAACGTACTGAATATTGGATTAAGTTCTTATAAAAGGAAACAATATGAAGACCATTTTAAATCCTAACAACATATCAATACCACATCTCTTTAATATATAAACAATTATTGTAAACAAACAAAACATATCTTATCACGTATAATTTATGGTCACCTAAAATTTTTTAAAAGACAAAAATCATTATCATAAACATTTTTTGCAAATGCAAACCTAAAACACAAATCACAAAACCATATGAAAAAATAAAAACCTAGATCACAAGTAAAGTACAGTGAAACCTTTATAAATTAATAATGTTGGGACTACACCAAAACTATAATCTTTTTATTAATTTATAGAGATATTAATTTATCGATATACTAATTGAACCAAAAACTCAATTTGGGACTATAAAATTATATTATTTTATAGAAATTTTTAGTGTATATTAATTTATAGAGTATTAATTTAAAGAGGTTATACTATATATCTCGTCCATAGGGCGGACCGATCCTAGTAATATGTAAAAATAATGTATGTTAAATTAGTATTTTATCTCGGTGAACACCAGAATAAGATAAAACCAAAATCTTCTATTCTTTTTGGAAAGAAAGTAAATATTCCTTTACGTCATGATATCAAAACTGCTATCGGCATTTTCAATGAGGGAGGCATGGGTTTATACCTAGATCTTCCATGAAACTTGGTAATCCCAACTCGTTGGGCTTGAGGAATCATCTCTACCATGGACATATATATATCCTGAAATGCTCGTCTATAACCTGATACGTAGGGACACAAATGAGTGGGATGTTTCACTACTTCGTCAGTTATTCCAACTCAACGATGTAACCCATATTCTTGGGTTGAGGCCTAGTCAGACTCTCACACTTGATGCTTACGTCTGAAACTATACTAAATCAGGTGTTTATACAGTGAGGTCCAGGTACGAGTTGAGCATAGGTTCTCATTCGAGAAATTGATGAAAAAAATTGGAGACACCCTCTTAAAACGTCATACTTCATCGTTAGTTCACTTTTATTTTTATACTAGAAATGAACCCGTGTTACAAAAAAAAGAAGAAGAAATGAACCCGTGCGTTTCACAGGTTTTTTTAATGTTTTGATTTCACGATGAGAAACTTTTTAGTGAAATTGTATGATTTTTTTGCATATCTTGTGTGAAATTTATTTTAGGAAAAATAATTCGTTTTTCGCATAAGTTTTTGTTAGTACTTCTATTTCAAGAGTAAATACAAAGAATTTGAAAGTTGAATAAAGCCAATTAAATCGATGTAAACGTCATAGATTTTCTTAAGGTCTTTAATGTTTGTAACTTGCTATGTTGTTCTTCTTGTTCATAAATATTATAATGTTTTCATGGTAATTTGGTAATGTTTATGTTGTCATTGTAGGGTTTCGGAATTAATTTTCGTGTATTTGTTATCATTTATATATTTTGGTTTCATGGTTTATTCATCTTTAAAATATTTACAGTGGAGCTCTATATTTTTTTCTATATAAAATAGATAAATTCCATTATATCGATGAGTTTTCCCAATGTACGACTCTGTTATAGAGTTTCTACATTTCAAGCAAAAAAATGTAATGGAATGATATTTTCATCTCTATATTTAGAAACAAAAATACCATATATGTATATTTTCCCTTAAAAGTATAGGAACTTTATTATTTAATCATACATTGAATCAAATTCACCTTTATAGTATAGTTTCTCCACTTTAGAAGAAAATATAGAAAGGTGAATTGGAAATAATCTTAGTTGTTCACCAATAGAATATATTATGGATCAACATTTTTATCATGTAATTTAGAGGTAACGAAACTATTAATATTTTATGTTGTTTGATACTGCTTATATATGTGCATGATAAAGACTATGTTTCTGAATCTCATTTGTGTGAATAAACTGTTTATGAAAATAACTTGCAGTACCTATTGTAATAGACATGACGAAGACACAATCATAAAGAAGTTTTTGTAACTTCATTTTAAATATATGATATTCAATATCAGATATATGGATTGGAGTCTCGTTTTCTCTTCTTTTTTTCTTAGTGATTATTCAGTTTTCTCACTTTGGATCTACAATTATAGTAAAAAACTAGGGAAAATTGCCAAATATGACTCACAACTTGATTTCAAATGCAAAAGTAAACCCAAACTTGAATCAAATGCAAAAGTAACCTAAAAGGCTATTGAAATTATAACCAGCCCCTTGTGAACAAACAAAAAAACCAATTTTTTTTTTACGTTTCTAACCCCCGTACACTACAAGAAAACACAAGCTTAACGACGAAAATTAACGAGGAAAAGTAATCCTCGTAAAATTACGTCGAGTTTACGAGGAAATTACGTGGAAAAGTAAAATCAGCGTTATTTCCTCATAAATTAACGACGAAACCGTTTCGTCGTAAAGTCGGTGTAAAGTGACGTGGCTTTTACGAGGAAATACGCTTTCCTCGTAAATTCGACGTAAAATTAGTGTGTTCTTTACGAGGAAATAATTACGTGTACTTAGCGAGGAAATTATAGTTGTAACACGTTTTTTTTTCGGCCACCTAACTAATTTTCGTCGTAAATTCCTAGGAAAATTACACCTACCAGATTCGAAAGTTTCCTATAAATATGGACGTTTTAACATCATTTTAAACACACCAAAAAACAAAAACGTGAAAGAGAAAAAAATGGCGGGCTCCGGGAATATTTTCGAGTTGCGGAAGTGGATGTATATGCATAGAGATGCTAACGGGAGAGTGACGAAAGAATACCTTGCGGGGCTGGAGACATTTATGCATCAAGCAGATTCGACACCGCTCGCCCAAGAAAGTAGTAAGATGTTATGTCCTTGTCGGAAATGCAACAATTCGAAATTGGCAAACCGTGAAAATGTTTGGAAGCATTTAATAAATAGAGGTTTCACGCCAAATTACTGTATCTGGTTTCAACATGGGGAAGGTTATAATTATGACCAGAATGAAGCTCGTAGTAGTAATAGCAATTTCCAGGAAGAACCGGTTGATCATCATTTGCAAAATGAACATAGTTACCATCAGGAGGAGATGGTAGATTATGATAGGGTTCATGATATGGTAGCTGATGCATTTGTAGCTCATGATGAAGATGAAGAACCTAATATAGATGCAAAAAAGTTTTATGAAATGTTAAACGCGGCGAATCAGCCACTTTACAGTGGTTGTAGAGAACGTCTCTCTAAATTGTCGTTGGCTGCTAGAATGATGAATATTAAAACTGATCACAATCTACCTAAAAGTTGCATGAATGAATGGGCAGACTTGTTTAAAGAGTATTTTCCGGAAGACAATGTGTCTGCTGATTCTTATTATGAGATTCAGAAACTGGTTTATAGTCTTGGGTTGCCTTCAGAGATGATAGATGTTTGCATCGACAACTGCATGATCTACTGGGGAGATGATGAAAAGTTAGAAGAATATCGATTCTACAAGAAGCCACGATTCAAGCCGCAAGGACGGGGACGTAATAGGGTACCGTACCAAAGGATGTGGTACCTACCAATTACAGACAAATTGAAAAGATTGTACCAATTAGAGAAGACTGCTGGAAAGATGAGATGGCATGCCGAGCATACTCAGACGAATGGTGAGATGACTCATACATCAGATGCAAGAGCCTGGAAACATTTTAACAAAGTACATCCGGATTTCGCTAGCAATAGTCGGAATGTGTATCTTGGATTATGCACAGATGGATTTAGTCCATTCGGAATGTCAGGGAGACAATATTCATTGTGGCCAGTCTTTCTTACGCCATACAACCTGCCACCGGAGCTGTGCATGCAACATGAGTTGCTATTCTTGACCATATTAATACCTGGTCCGAACCATCCAAAAAGGTCTCTGGATGTTTTCCTACAACCACTGATAAAAGAGTTGAAGGATTTGTGGTCAATAGGGGTGAGGACGTATGACTGCTCAACGAAGACGAATTTTACGATGCGAGCGATGCTTTTGTGGACCATAAGTGACTTTCCTGCCTATGGGATGTTGTCTGGATGGACTACACATGGGAGATTAGCTTGTCCATATTGTAATGGAACGATAGATGCGTTTCAACTGAAGAATGGTAGGAAGACAAGTTGGTTCGATTGTCACCGTCGATTTCTTCCCATTGGCCATCCGTACCGAAGAAACAAGAATTTGTTTAGGCACAAAAGGGTTGTGAGAGACACTCCTCCTCCATATCTAACTGGAGAACAAATTGAAGCGCAAATCAACTACTACGGAGCTAGCGAAACAGTTCGTTGTGGTGGTAATTGGCATGTCCCTCGTAATATGCCTGATTCTTACGGTGTTCATCACAACTGGCACAAGAAGAGTATATTTTGAGAGTTGCCATATTGGAAGGATCTTCTTTTGCGCCACAACCTCGATGTGATGCATATAGAGAAGAATTTCTTTGAGAACATCATGAATATAATATTGAATGTCTCAGGGAAGACAAAAGACAACATAAAATCAAGGTTGGACTTGCCGGATATTTGCTCAAGAAGTGAGTTACATATAAAAAGCAATGGACAAGTTTCCGTTCCGATATTCAGATTGTCTGCAGAAAAAAGTCGGTGTTGTTCAAGTGGGTGGCATCAGAAGTGAAGTTCCCCGATGGGTATGTTTCAAATCTCTCTAGATGTGTTGAAAAAGGTCAAAAGTTCTCCGGGATGAAGAGTCATGATTGTCATGTCTTTATGCAACGATTACTGCCCTTTGCATTTGCGGAGCTACTTCCAACAAACGTACATGAAGCACTTGCAGGTAGTATATTATAGCGCAATAATTTTATAATGGTTTAGTTTGCAATAATATATAACTAATAATGTGTTTAATTATTTTTGGAATATAAAATAGGTATTGGAGCATTTTTTCAGGGATCTGAGCATACACACTCTTAAAGAACAAGTTGTAGAACAGCTTCAGGAGAACATTCTCATCTTATTGTGCAACTTGGAGAAGATATTTCCTCCGGAATTTTTTGACGTCATGGAGCGTCTAGCTGTCCACCTCCCATATGAGGCATTGCTTCGTGGACCTGTACATTACGGATGGATGTATCAGTATGAGCGAGCCATGAAATATTTGAAGAGAAAAGCAAAGAACCTCGCCAAAGTTGAAGGTTCTATAATTGCTGGAAGTTTGACGGAAGAAGTTTCTCACTTCACATCGTACTACTTTGCGTCAAAAGTACGTACCCGGAGAAGAGCTTCAAGAAGATATGATGATGGTGGTGTTGCGCCAACATATGCAGTTGATGGTGTTCCAGACATCTTTAGCCAGATTGGGCGACTCAGTGGGAAATCAAATGAGGTTTGGTGGTCGAGTGAACAAGACGCTCATAGTGCACACACCTATATTCTACTCAATTGCGAGGATCCATTGATGTGTTATTTTGAAAGGTAACATATATGGACACTTCTAAACACATATAAGTATATAATTGCAAAATATTAATTAATATAAAATGTGATTTTACAACCTATTTGTTTCTCAAGTCGAAGAAACATTTCCAGGTATATCCACAAGTGACGTAGACAAAAGGAAAGATCAACACTTTATTAAGTGGTTGAAGAATCAGGTATTAACTCAAACTCTTTTTCATACATGATCTGTATTTCAACGTTCTCTTTATTTTTGCAGGTTGATTATGACGACGATGCAGATTATCCTAAGTGGTTACACGAAGTAATTCAATCTCCACTTGTAAAGGTCATCACATCACAGATGTATTTCACACGAGGCTATACTTTTCACACATATGAGTATGGTAGACAGCGGGCAACCAGTAACTATGGATTATGTGTGAAAGGGAAAACATATTTCTACAGGATCTTGACGGAGATTATTGAAGTCGAATTCTCAGGGATATTGAAGCTGAAATGCGTCCTCTTCAAATGTGAATGGTTCGACCCCGTCGTCAACAAAGGTGTTCGGTTTAAAAAATTCGGTGTAGTTGATGTCAACGGTGGACAAAGGTACAACAAATTCGAGCCTTTCATCTTAACTTCACAAGCAGACCAAGTTAGCTTCCTTCCATTCCCTCGGATGAGAGATTCAGGTATAAATTGGTTAGCCGTGATCAAAGTTAAACCTCGAGGACGAATCATCAGTGGAGAAGAACCACCATTGCAAGAAGAACAGATAAATGAAGTCGAGGAACCTGAACAAGAAATTGATGACATCCTTCTCATTGATCCGTATAATCACGAGTACGAAGATCTTACCGACGATGCCACAGACGAAGCTGTTGAAGACGAGTTTAATGAAAATGATGATGTTTCTAGTGATGACGAGAATGTCGATGTATCCGATTGGTGTATTTGTTTTTATGTACGATAATGGGTATTTGTTTTAGAAATAAGATATATTGAGATTATAAGTTAAGGAATTGTGGTTTTAGAATTTGGGGTTTGGAATGGAAAGAATAGATTGAGGTTAAAGAATAGATTGAGGTTAAATGGAAGATGGGTTTGGGGTTTGGAATATATGAAGTAGAAGATAAGGAAGACGGGGTTTGGGGTTTTGAGTTTCGGATTTTAGGGATTTAAACATAATCCTCGTTATTTCCTCGTATGCTAACGAGGAACTTACGACGAATCCTAAAAATAAAGAACGCGGGACTCATTAATTCCACGTAAGCAGAAATCATCGTAAACAACTCGTACTTTAACGAGGAAATAACGACGAAATAAAAAAATAAAGAACGAGGTGCTCGATAATTCCACGTAAGAGGAAATCATCGTAAATACCTCGTAATCGGAAAACGCGGTGCTCGGTAATTCTACGTAAGAGGAAATTGTTAAATACCTCGTAATCGGAAAACACGGGCCTTGCTAATTCCTCGTAAAATAAAAACTAGAAAAAAAAGAGAAGAGAAGAAAGATATTGGAATCACATGTGGAAAGACCTACGTAAGTCTAGCCCACATGTGTTCCAATATCTTTCTTCTCCTCTCTTTTTTTTTCAAATCTTTCTATTTTGAGATAGTGTGTGATTTGTGATAGTGTGTGATTTGTGAGTTTGTGTGTGATTTGTGATAGTGTGTGATTTGTGAGTTTGTGTGTGATTTGAGAAGGAAACTTGTGGGTATTTATAGAAAAGCGGGCCTCTCTAATTCCTCGTAAAGGGATGCCTCGTTAATTCCATGTAATGCAGAATCGTCGTAAAGAACTCGTAATCTGAGAACGCGGGCTTCGCTATTTCCTCGTATAGTAAAACGCGGGCCTCGCTATTTCCTCGTATTGTAAAACGCGGGCCTTTGTAATTCCTCGTAACTTTACGAGGAAATTACGAGGACATGTAGTCTCTTATATATACTCCCGAGCGCTCACTCTTTATTTCGTCTCAAATTCCTCTCCACTTCCTCTCCACTTCCTCTCTATTTCGTAGCAATGGTAAGTCTCTCTAATTCCTCTCTAATTTGATTAGTTTAGGATAGATTAGGTGGTTAGTGTATGGAATTTAGATAGGTTTACGGATTTTATGTTAATTAGTGTTGATTAGGTGGTTAGTGTAGGGAATTTAGATATGTTTATAGAATTTGTTAATTACTGTTCATGTTAATTTTAAAAATTAATTTTTTTTTTCCAGACGATTCGAAAGAACAGACTTACTCCCCATTACAGAGAGATGTTCGGTGAGCCTGGTAGTCGTTTAGACCCGTCTTCTTCAGCTCCCGGTTCTTCTTCAGCTCCCGGTTCTTCGGGTCCGGAGACTGTCCCCGAGACTCAGTCATCTCAGAGAGTCTCTCGGTCGCCTTCTTCTAGTGCACCTCATGTGCCTCTTCCGATGGCTCCTCCGACGATGCCTCCTCCTGTGCCTCCTCTGATGGCTCCTCCGATGCCCGCCGAGATTCATCTCGATTTGATGGTGCCTCCGAGTGCTCCTTACTCGCAGTACACTGTCAAGGACCTTCTCTGTCAGCCAGGCAGAGAAGGTTTACTAGTCATAGAACCCGATCGACCGGACATAACTTTGTGGTATGTTACATTCATTTTTTATCAATTCTTTTTCAATTCTTTTATAACATTAATAAATAATTTATAGTTTAAATTTGTTTTTTCAGGTTTGGGGTTGATAATTGTCTTGCATCAGACGTAACCGACACGATCAAAGGTTACTTCTCCATGCCACATCCGAACTAGAGAAAGACGCCGATCTACGTCAGAAAGATGTGGTTCAAAATTTACGCTGTAAGTTACTTTTAATTAATTATGGGTCCGATTGGTAATGGCTGTAGCTTTAAAATTTTTGCTGTAGAAAAAAATCTGTAGACTTTTTGCTGTGGCTTTAAATTTTATTGCTGTAGAAATTTATGGAAAGCACTAAACAATTGCTTTGAATATTTGGCTCTGCAGAACACTTGCACAGCTGTACGTTCTTTCAAGAGCTGTGATTTCAAAAAAAAATTAAAGCTTGATTGCTCTGAATTTGATGCTGTATAAATAAATAGGGCCGTGGACACCTACAGCAACTACCAATCACCCTCTATATGTACTTTTATTTTTTCATGATTTATATATATTTTTTTAAACTAATTATTAATTTAATTTTTTTTTGCAGCAAAGATATCATTGGTCCATGGGGTCACTGAGAGGGTGAGGAAACAGTTTTACGCGAAGGCGAAAGTTCGCTTGTTGGACACGGTCTCCAACTGGAAGGGTGACTGGATCGTGAAGGGATATGAGCATGGCAAACCCGCTGAGCTCACCACGGATGTGTGGGATGGCCTCATCCGTTATTGGCGGGATCCTGAGTCCATCAGAATCGCCCAGTCTTGCTCTGCCCCCCGTAACATGGTAGATGAGCACGGCCACGGGCCGATGCTTCATTCTACGGGCCAAAAACCCCACGCCGGTGTCCGTTTGGAAATGGTAATTAAATATTTTATTTAACTAAATTTTTAATATATATATATTCTAACTTTCTTAAATGTTTTTAGGCCAAATAGACGGGACAACTTCCGTCTCTTATGCAACTTTACGAGAGGACCCACAAGAATAAGGCGGACCAATTTCTAGATGGTAAGTCCGAGCAAATCTTCAACGACTTGGTTGCTCAGGTTGACGACCGCCAGACCCAGCTGACCCAGCAGTCCACCGACGGATTACCCGTCACCTTATCCACACATGAAGTGGATAAGATTTACGAGGAGGTAAATTTTTTAAAATTTTAATCTTTTTTATTATTCATTTAATTTAACTTTAATTTTTTACTAACAATATTTATTTTTTTGTTTTTAAGGTGGTCCCTAAGAAAAAGGGACGTACGTTGGGGATTGGTTCCGTCAACAATGTTCTGAGAGCGACATCGTCTTATGCTCAGACACGGGAAGATGAAGTCAGCAGCTGCGTAGAGTGTCTGAGCAGCTGCGTAGAGAGTCCGCTCGGATGCGTAATGAGATGGACTCGACGCGATCTGCGTTCACAGCTCGTATGGGTGGACTCAAGGGCTTCTTGGACGTTGTAGCGGCCACAAATCCGGAATGAGAGTCCTTGTTAAAGAACTTGCGACGACAAAATCCCATTCCAGGCGAGTCATCATCCGACACACATCCCGAGGCGGATGTAGAGAGGAGGAGTGATGAATTCTACCGGGCGATGAACGACTCTTAGTTTTTTTTCGGTTGTTGAATTATAAATTCAAAACTTATTTATATATAAAATATTTTGGTATTGATTTATTTTAAAAAAAATTAATTTTATTAATAAATTAAATAATTTTAATTATTTTTTAAATTATATTTTTAAATTCTGTAAAATAAAATAAGAAAGTAAATTCGTAGCTAATTTACGACCTATTTGCGTGGAAACTTTACGAGGAAATGACGAGAAAAAGTAAACGAGTATTTTACGAGGAAACATTTTCGAGGATATTACGAGGAAAGATAAACGAGTACTTTACGAGGAAATACTCTCGTGGTTGTTACGTGTACTTTACGAGGAAAATCTTTCGAGATATTTACGTGTAGTTTACGAGGAACACGTTTCGAGGTATTTACGAGGAAATCTAGCGACCTCCGTACGTGGAATATTTACGTGGTCTTTACGACGAAATGATTACTTCGTCTTTATGACGAAATATTTTCCTCGCTAATTTACGACGAATTGGCGAGGAAATATGTGTTACGACGAACGAGTAACGACAAAACGTGTTTCCTCGCTAATTCCTCGTAAAGCCTCTTTTACGACGAACTCACGAGGAAAATCGCCCTCGTAAAACTTATGTTTTCTTGTAGTGGTAAGTCGTCTGTCCAGACGACTTACTGGAAAGTTGTCTAGTCTAGTTCTACTTAGAAATAATTTAAAAAAATTGTAAAAAATATTTTGAAAAGTGAAAAATTGAAATCATGTAATTAACATATGTTTTAAGAGGTATAAATTAAGAAATAACAAAAGTTGATTTTTTCAACATAGATAAGTGAAAGTAGTGAGTCATGATATTCTTTGGTTTAGGTTTTGCCAACATATGTTGTAGTATTGTATGTTTTCTTAGGGTTAGATTTTGGAATGCATAAATGTTTTTTTGAAAACTTTAAAATTTACCTAAGTGTGTTTATTTCTGTGTACAGTAAACACTACTTAAGTATAACTACGGCTTTATAACGTGGTTAGTTAGTTAATTTAGTCAATTTAGTTTAAGGGTTAAATTTAGGGTCTGGGACGACTTACTAGTAAGTCGTCTAATGTACAGTATTCAACAGACGACTTACTAGTAAGTCGTCCAAACCGGACCGAACCTTTAATTTTACAATGTACTTTTAAACCTAACCGGATTATTTACCGGACATATATAAGGTGTTTTTTTTTATTCACTATTTCGCGAAATTCAGAAAACCCTAACGATGTTTCTCTCAAAGGCGATTTCGAAGGCGATTTCCGTCGATTCTCTCTAATCCATCGTTCTCACCGCCGGTTATCTCTCCGCCGTTATCACCGTCATTCTCACCACCGTTCTCACAACCGCTTCCTCTATTTAAAATCTGAGAGGAAACCCTAGCGCGCATTCTGTCAAAGGCGTCTCGTTGAACTCCGCCGCCGGTAAGTTATATCTCTTACTGTCGAGTGATTGATTGAGGAAAAGATGAATATAAAACATTGTCTTTAAAATGTTCTACCGGAAGTCTTGGAAGACTTATAATTAAGTCGTCTGGAAAGTCTTCCAGCTGGAAAACTTGCCAGACGACTTAATTATAAGTCTTTGATTGTTTTGAGATGGTTGTCTTTGATTGTTTTGCAGGAAAAAAAAAATGGATATACCAGAACTCCCCCGTAGGATACATACATTAGGGGAAGAGCCCCCCCGCAATGAATAGCATTTCGTATCATACTTGTTGGACGTTGCATACTGCTTTAAAGAAAGCTCTTCATGATGACGAATATGAAGAGCTGAAGGAGTCGAAGTTGGGAGTTTTCATCAAGTTCCAAGAGCTGGAATTTGATTGGGCTTCAAGGCTGATTCACTACATGCTCGGTTTCCAGCTGGACATAAAGAAGAAGTATGAGCTGTGGAGTCTCGTTAGTCTTGAAGCCCTATTTTAAATGTGGCAAGTTGCGGTTGCGGGTGCGGAAGTTTGCTGATGCGCGTGGTTGCGGTTTCAAGCGTTATTAAGCGTTCTGTATGACTGGTACAATGTTTGAAAATTGTTGCGTTTGCGGGATATTTGTGACTGGTTGATTATAAGATATTGCAGCGGTTTAATATTAAATTACTCATATCAACATATTATAACATTAAGAAAATATAAAAAACATACTATTGTAATAAAATATAATAATTAACAATATAATATGATTAATAAAAATATTAGGTTTACTTATAAGAAAATCAAATTAGTTGAAAGTTGTAATTTTAATAAAATTTATTTTGAAGATTTATATTAAATTTTTTTAAAAAAATATTTTATTTCGTTTTATATATGTGTATATCTTTATATATGTGTGTATAGAAATGTTTAAAAATTCTAATAAATAGTTAGTTTAAAGTTTCTATAAAGCAAATTATGATATTGTTTGTGAATTTTAATTAATATATAAAATATGTATATATTTTTATTTATAATTTTTCCATTTTAAAATTTTACTTTTAAAATTTTAAAATATTTTTGAAAATAATTTTATATTTATTTTTCCACCCGCAATCGCAAACGCTAACTGGAACCATCTTTTGATTTTAAGAGGTTCGGAGCGGTTTGGAGCGATTTGTATCGGTTTGTATGATTGTTTCAAAACGCTGTCAACCGCTACCAACCGCAAAAGTTGTTTTTGCAGGTCGTAGCGGGAAAACCAGCCAGGTACTTAAAATCATAATTTTCTAAAACCAGCCAGGCAATTCTTTAGTTGGTTTTGACACCCTATCTTATTCCTTTCTTAAAATCATAATTTTCTAAGACTAAAATCCAGATCAGAACCGCTGTGGAAATATTATATGAGCTGGGTAATCTCAAAAAGTCAAGTCAACTAGATATGAACATACGTCATTTAATTATATATATTACGTCTGTGTGCATGTATCTAAGTTAATAATCTCGTTGATGATGGCGGCGCTTCTTCATCTCAGCACTCTCTTGTCACTCTTAGCCACAATCCTTTCAATCGCAGAAAGTACGTACAAACATAAAACTCCCCAACATTGATTATTTACTAGCTTTAACCCACTTCAGTTATTTTTAACTCACTTACATCGTTTTTTGGTTCTGTTCTATCATTAGGTATAAGCATTGACTGTGGATCAACGGGATCCTACGTTGACTCGAACAATGTAACATGGGTCGGAGATAAGGGTTTCGTCACGACCGGCGAGCCCATGAAGATTCCAGACGTCATTACGAAGCCGATAAACACCCTGCGGTACTTTCCAACTGGCCAAACCAACTGCTACACCAACATTCCGGTGACAAAACGCCAGAAAACACTCGTGAGGACAAAGTTTTACTACGAAAACTACGATGGTAACTTTTCCCCGCCATCTTTCGACTTGGTTTATGATGGGAAACACCGTGATTCTGTTGAAATCACTGAGTCTTTACTCAACAACGAGGAGACGTTCTATTACTCGGAGTTGATATTTGCTCCGGCGAATGAGAGTATTAGCGTATGCCTCATCCGTACGTCTCCATCCGACAACCCGTTTATATCGTCCATCGAGGTTTACAGCTTAGACGTCGGAATGTATGCCGATCTTGGTCCCAGTGAAGGTCTGATTACCCGACAAAGAACTACTTGCGGGGCCAAAGAGAGTATAAGGTACCAAAAAGGTTTGGGGTTTCATATATGCGTATTTAAAACATGGAGCTCTAATTAAAGTAAATAATTGTTTACATATAATAATCGTATTCTTAAAACATATAATTATTTCAAACAGGTAAAAATTTTAGTATCTAAATAAAGTAAATAATTGTTTACATTAAATAATTGTATTCTTAAAACATATAATTATTTCAGACAGGTAAAAAATCCAAAGTTGGTCCCAACTTGAAAGAGATATTGGCAAGGGCCGGAAACTTTTTAAAAATACCGATTTAACTATTGTATCTAACTTACGTGTTTGAACTTTTTAGCTACCCGTTAGATCCTTACGGTAGGCCATGGTACCCGTTAGGCGCCGATGATACACTGGCCGATCTAACGACCTCAGCCCCGTCGATAGACATCACAGGGGCGTCAAACAAGCCGCCAGAGGTTGTTATGTCGAAGGCATCGTCATCGCTTGGAGAAAGCATAAAACTCTCTAACTTGGCGCTCCCCTTAACCGGTCTACCGGTATATTTGGCTCTTTACTTCTCGGAGCCTCAGACTCTAGGTCGCACCCAAAAACGGTCATTCAACGTTTTCTTGGATGAGACCCAAGTTGGTTCCGGTCCCATCATTCCAGTTTTTGGGAAAGCAACTCAAGTTGTTTTGAGAGATGTAGTGGCCACGTCAGGGTCCCAAATAGTATTTCAGTCCACTGGTGACTCGGTTTTGCCACCCATCATTAACGGTGTGGAGCTGTTTTCGATAAGTAACAGCCGGAATGGTGGAGGTGGAGGTGGAGGCCGAAGCCAAAGCAGCGGTGGTAATAATGATTTTGGAGGTTAGTCTTTATTTTTAGTTTTAAGTGAAATAATAGTATAAAATATTGACCAATCTAACCATAAACCCCCGTCACCTTTTGCTTGAAACATATTAATATATTTCGTTTGATATAATGGTAAGTTTTTTTTTTTTGGTGCAAGTAAAATGGTAAGTTAGTAACCAATTAGGTTCGGGAGGAGTGGCAACATAACTACGAACGTTTTTAATCTTTGAATCCCCTTATTTATTTAATGTGACACTATTTTCTGATATGAAACATATGGACGTCAAAATGAGCTATAACTCATCAGTTAGCTTAACTCAGCTCAATTTTTAAGGTTCATTTAATAAATGAGTTTAATGAACGAGATTAAATTAGATCACGAATTATATGAACGATTTTTAATGAACATGAGCCAATTCATGAGCTTAGTCATTTTTATACTTAAAATTATATATATCTTATGTAAAAAAGATTATTTGTATATTATCATATTTATCCTCTAAAATTAAAATGTAAAACCAAATTTTTTTAAGATATATATAGAAAATGTATAAGAAAATTTTATAGACTCATCTTCTCATATATATCTTTAAATTTAGATGTAAAACAAAATATTCCTAAGAGATAATTTAAAAATTACTCGTAACTATCTTACTTAATTTTTTCATTTAAATTTTATAAAACATAGATAAGTAATATAGAAATCATACCTTTAATTTTATAAAACTTATTTTAATATTTTATTTCATGATAATTAATTTTTTATATTAGATTGCGAGCTACCTCGTTTATCTAATGATCTAAATGATATGAGTTCGAGTTTACATATTGAAGTTCATCTGATAAATGAACTAAGCTGAGGTAGCTCATGAAAGATCCGAACTTATTATTAGTTGAGCTGAGTTGAGCGAGTTAGCACATTTTGACACCACTAAACGTAATTCATACATGATCCACACTATTGATTAAAAAAAAACAATTGCGAGCAGAAATCATCCGCGTAGTTAAGGATTTTGCCCATTTTCATTCGGCAAATCACTCCTCGTTTTAATAATGGTATAGCTCATGTAGAGGCACCTACGGCAGGATCCGTCATCTTTTTTTACTATCTTTACACAAAACAACTAACTGGACACCCTTCTATGATGGCTATAGGTGGGGCAAAAAACAATGGAGGAAAGAAGAAGAAAAACAAATTACCACTCATTCTTGGAGTTGCGTTCGCCTCTGCGTTTGTAATTCTCTCATCAACGTTTGGAGCTATTTTCTTGAGAAAGCGTCAAAATGCTAAGCCACAGTCCAATACCACACCAACTACGTCCACAGGTATGTCTATATATATAGTTGATGACTAAGCGTTACGTTGATATTACTGGATTAAAAAAATTAGTACTGATGACAAGTAATCGTTACTATCTGTATATTTTCAAGAGAATGGGACAGGCACTGGAATGTCACCTCTAGTTGAACAGCAATTTGCTAGTGATACAGACCACTCTTATGTTGTTCAAGATGATCATCATTGACATTGGTTCCTAGTTGTCAAGAAGCTACATCCATGTGTTTTTTATTCTACTTTTAAAATGTATGATATTTTTTCTTTATAAAGAGTACTAGACCATGACCCGCGCAAAGCGCGGATTATTTTATGATGAAAATTTTCACTAATAACTTAATAAATATTTTGTTAATTTAAATTTTCTTTGCATTTAAATCAATGCTTTTAAATTCGACCCGAATCCGCAGTTATATCGGTTAATCTGGTGATTCGATAATTCGATTTAGGTTTTAAAAATATCTATATTTATAAAAATCATTATATCCGAGACTAACCAATTGAACTAATGGATGCCCGATATGTTAACATATCCAATTTGATTTAAATTACTATAGTTTCATAATTTGTCACCTTTTAATCCAAATTTTAAAGTTTATTGTTTTATAATCTTATTAAATTATGACGTGTCTACAAAATTTTGATAGATAAAATTAAAAATATAAAATAATTAACACCTATAAATGTCTTGATCATTTTACTCCATTTTATATAACTTAATTAATTTTATTATAATTGTTTTGTGTAATTTGTCGTGTTAATCATTTGTATTATAATCGTTTTAAATTTTTTGTTAACAATTAGTATTAAGCATTTTTCTGTAGATAACATATATTTTGAACATTGTTTCATAATTATTTTTGTTATTATAGTTATTGTACACTGTATAATTTTTATATATTTATGTTTTATGTAATGGATATTATTGAATTGTTATCTTACTTAAATAAATGATAGAACCATTATGTAGTAAATATAAATAAAATAATATGTTAATTTAATTGATTTATCATTGATTGAAATATTTTTGTAGTATTTAAACCTACAAAAGTAAGTTTTATTTATTTTCGTTTTTTTATAAATTTTTGAATATTTTTTTGAATATTTAATTTATTTAAATATTTGGTTATTAAAAAAATAAGTTCCAATATTTTATATTGTTTGGACATAAGATTAATTATAGTGTTGTTTGGGAAAATGGATAGTAGTATAAAGAAATGACTATATTGTTTGGAAACATTGATAGTAGTATAAGGAAAAGTCTATTAGTGATTTAATGTAGGTTTAACTATAAAGTAGGAAGATATATTTAATTTAAAAACTTATAAAATAAATGTTAGGTCCAACACAATGTTTCTGTTTTAATAATATAGATTATTCTGTTTAATTGTTATCCGACCAACAATTGTTATTAAACTCATGTTTTCATCACATTCTCTTTAAAGATATGTGCATTATCACTGATTTCACTGATCCAAGATAGTTTTCTAATATGTTCTATATACACGAATATGGACCATGAGAGTTCCAAACCGGATACATCATGATATTAAAATTAATTGTTATACATGGATGTTGTAGTACATATGGAAAAGAAGGAAGTAGGTAATGCATGCCGGAGTTGGTCAAACTTTTTTTTAATTTAAATATATATATATATATATAATATATATCATTAATTATTATAAGAAAGTTGGCAGTTACATCTTGTTAAAACATATAGTCATACACATTGCAAAAAGAAAGAGTTTGAAGCAACAAGTAAATAATTTGAAAACTTATTATAAACCCTGATGTAGTTCAAGCTAGGAAGCTGAACTATAAAGTCATCACAGAAGCTTTAGCCATAGCCCACGTCGACCACGCTTTCCATTTACGTGTCTTCCTCTACCCTTAGCTTTGTAGCTGGCTGCTATCTCAGTTGCCTTACATGCATATTGTAACAACCCACTTCCGAAGATTTTTAATTTCAAAAAAATGGATCAAGAGCGATTTTTCTACAAATGAATTATTTCTCTAAATGTGGAAACACTTGATTTCTTATATCGAGTTGAAACAAATGTGGTCTAAGCCTCTAAAGAAGTATTCGATTAGAGAGGAAAAATCAGAACATTGACTTTCTCTGAACGGGTGGTTATTGTCTTGCGTCTTGCTGGCTTGCTGCTCGCATTAGCGTCAAACCAACGAAGATTACAAAGCGGTCAAGTTGTTGTTGTTTATTTCTTTGTGTGTCAAATAAAACCTCAAATTGTGTGCAATAACTGTATCAGTGTCAAAAAGTCAAAACCGTGTTTGCTATATAGTATCGTAACTGGAAATTATTCGATACACTAATTAATTTGCAACTTGCTGATAAAAGAGACTAACTTGCCGGTCACTAAGTGATTAGAATTAAATAAATCGACAACCACGAAATGTTTATTTGGCCAGTCAAACAAACAGGGTAGAGGGAGCTCATGAAAACCCTAAAATTGATTACTAAAAGAAACAACAACAATGCATATTCCTGACACTGTAGCATGAGTTTGAAAAGGTCAAGATTAAAATGCACATAATGTAGGAATATCCTGTACTTGCCGGTTGTTGATAAAATTATTATTTCTCGGCTGGATAATAAAAATGTCAAAGCTATAAAATGTTTTCATGTTCGATTCCAACTTGGTTTTAAGATACTAATAGACAGCTAAATTCTGCAGATATGTCATATATAAAAAGATGCGTGCACAGATGTTGTATAGAGAGCATTAGTTGAAAAATTTGCTCCCACCATGGCTACTGATTCTCTTTTTCTTCTCTTTTTTCTTTCCATCATAACCCTCTCTCAAGCGAGTAAGTAAACTCTCTACTAACTTGTAATTAAACTCTTCGTTTAAATAGTTTTCAATCTTACATATTGTAAGTTCTTTCTTAGAACCCAACCAGGTTAGTTTAGTACACCAAAAAAGTCTTGGATTTAATCGTTAATCTGAACACCTTGGTCGGGATCAATCGACATGATTAAAGGGTCCTTTTCATGTTTTATTTTCGTCGACTTGTGTTTAGTCTTTTGTATATGATGCGGTTTCCTATAAACGTTTACGAAAGGCTTTTGTTATCATATGGTCACAAAGATCTATATAACGATTTCTTTTTTTTTTTTAAAGATCTATATAGCGACCGTGTGAAATTTTCCGAAACCTATCACACATTAAGCGTGAAACAAATGTCTTAGTCACGTTTTATAAATGATGATTTTTCAGAAAACTTCTTACTGCAGATTATTTTATGCTAGGTTCTAAATTCACTTTATCTACAACGGAAAAAAAAAATCATCATTTTTTTGAATTACACAATGTTTTTAGTTACGTTGTTATATCACATAGGGTGACCATCCCATGCTTGCGAAACATTTGAATGGACCCCCATTTTTGTGGGCCCTTTTTAAATTTTTTTTTTTTTTTTGTATATGCTAAATATATAAATGTTTAATGTAAAATAGAGAAAATGATTAAAAAATAAATTTTAAAAATTATAATTATATAAAAAAATTTATAATAGACTAAAATGTTCTTTTAAAATTTTAAGTAAACAAAAAATATTTTATCTTAAAAAATAATTTTAAATTAATTTTGTTTCACAAAAATTTCTTTTAAAAAATAAAAAAAAAACAAAATTTTGTTTTGGATAGGCCCTAGAATTTCAGGTCCGGCTCTGCATATAGCACTACATTATTTGCCGCAAAGTTAAATACATAAATCTATTTTTAGCTATATATGATTCACATCATCATCATCATGACACTATCATGATTCATGCAAGCATGATCAATTTCAGGTGTAAACATAGACTGTGGAACGTCATCATCGAGCCTAGACGCTAACAACATAAAATGGGTCGGGGACAAAGACTTCATCACATCCGGAGAATCGGCCACGGTTTCCTCCACAACCGTAGAGAAATCCCTCACCACACTCCGGTGCTTCCCAACCGGTGAATCCAACTGCTATAACATTCCGGTAACAAAAGGGGGAAGGGTTCTAGTGCGCACGATGTTTTACTATGGGAACTACGACGGGAAGGCTTCATCCCCAACCTTCAGTGTAGTGTTCGAAGGGAAACACCGAGGCACCGTATCGATATCTTCGGCATTCGAGCCTTACACTTTGGAACTGATATTTGCTCCAGCCAGCGGAGAGACAAGCGTATGTTTTGTGCGCACCTCTTCGTCATCAAACCCGTTTGTATCATCCATTGAAGTTGCTGACTTGGCCGATGGCATGTATGACGAGCTTGGTCCCGGTGAAGGTTTATTTTACCAACAACGAGTTGCGTATGGGACAACAGAAACTATAAGGTAATTAACATTATCCAACTACTTCTATAACTAACATAAATAGTGTTGAGTTTCAGGATCAATGAGTAAATTGGCATATATCCTCCAGTAATACCCTTTATTTTTCTAATTCTTAATGTAGACTTCTGAAAAATACCTTTCAATTATATTTTCTTTTAGTTTTGTGTTCATGGTTAAAAGTGTTCTATTTATTTACCAACAAAGTGTTTTATTTCAAATGAAATGATAGTAACTTCCGTTTTAATCACAAAATGTTTGTATATTGTAAATGTATATGGAAAAAGAAACCATTTGAAAAACAAATGTTGATAAGAAAACGAAAAAATTGAAAAAATAACTTTTAGCGTGAGATTTTTAGAGTCTCTTGTTGTGTGAGTGAAGAACAAACCCTTTAGGAAGAAATGAGTCTTGAATTGATGAAAGGGAGAATCTGATGAAATATAGTGTAAGTGATGTAGAAACAAGAGATTAAAGAGATTAGAGAGATTCAGAGTATTAGAGATTGAGAGATTAAGTAACCACGATTAGAGTTTCATAACCAAGAACACTTTATATTATGAAGGAGAAATGAAACTCCCCCTAACTCACTTAAGTTAGAATCTGTGTACAATGAGAGCTTTTATAGCCAAATACATAAGACAATAAACATTAAAGAAATAGGAAGAGGACAAAGAGATAAGGCTCCAGCAGCTCTTAAGAGATACGGTTCCAACAACTCTATTTTGAATTTTGAACTTTGAACTTTTGGACTTTAGTGAACAGTGCTGAATCCCTACAACACCAAAATGTTCAATGCAGGTTTCTCAAATTGCCCACTTTGATGAAGTATGAGATATGTCTTTTTCCTTAAACACTGTTCTTTTTCCTACAACATCAAAGTGCTCAATATAGCTTTCTTGAAGTGCTCACTTCAATGTTGTAGGTAAATCTATTTTCCATTTCTCTTTTGCTCTCTTTGTCTTTGATTCTTCCTTCTTCATTTTCTTCAAGTTAACACTCCCCCTCAAGTTTGACCATACGAGATCTTTGAGAAAGCTTGGAATCTTGAAGAATTCCCTCACTAAAAACCTCATCAACGAAAACCCTTTGGGACAAAACTTTGATGAAAGAAAACGAGTAGAGCCTCAAAGACCTAGGGATTGGACAGTGGGTCTTTGTGTCTTAGTATCAATGTTATGGACACAAAGACCTTGGATCATGGCCTCTTCACGTGATGCAATGTTGATTTTCAATTCATTGCACATCACCAACTCTTTTTGGATCTCATCTTGAAACCGGCTTGTGTCTTCCCTTCTCTCATGGCTTCTTTCCATCTCTATCAGGTAAGAACACGCCCTAGATCCTTCTCATTGAGTCTAAGTAAGGTACCTGATACATGATTCCACAAGTGTATCAGTTCATCAAGAGATAAACCTATCATGTATGTATAAAGAGATAAGATCATGTTTACTCCCTTGTTTAAATGGTGAGGAGTGTCTGCTCTGAACTAGCCAATTGAATCCCTGAACTTGCTGATCCTAACAGATCCTCCTCTTATCACACAAGCTCACTAACATTCCCCCTCAAGCTTGAGACCGAGTATATGGAAGGTCTAAGCTTGATAATGAGCGCTTGCTTGCTTCATGCTTGCTTTTTGGTGAGGAGTGTCAATTCTTCTTTAGTCTTGACACTTAAACCCCTCACTGAATATATCACTCAATCTTCTTGTTGAGTGACTTTCATCTTCCCTCAAACATGAGATTCTCTCGGATCATAGCTGCTCATCTACACTCCCCCTCAAGCTTGGGACTGAGTATAAACAAAGACCAAGCTTGATGGTGAGCACTTGGAAGCTTCTTGATCCGGCTAGTGAGGAGTGTAAATCTTCTTCAGCCTTGACACTTGAATTCCCCACTTAATACACCAATGAACCAGCCTTCAATCGACACCAACCCTAGTTTAATAGATTCCTCAGCCACTTCTTCAATCACCCCATATAAGAGGCAGTCTTGATGAGTGGCCTTCTTCTTCAAACAACCGGCTGGGAAACGGTATGAATAGATTGCAATGGCACTAAGGAACTGGTCATTGCGCATCCAAGAGGTCTTGATGGTAGCTCACTGAATCCCCTCCTCAAGATTGGATGAGTATGAGTCCGAGCTTGATGTGAGCTTCAATGAATTTTGAAACCGGGAGCACAACAGCTTAAGATTTGCGCTTAAGCCCTCGATTCACCACCTTGCCTTCAGCTTCAATCCCTTTACTTCTTTAGAAGCTTTCCATTCTTCTTTCAGTGTGCTAACTCCCTCTCTACACTCATGAATATACACATCTTGTGTAGACTCTGAAATGTAGGCAATATGGATACCAAAATCCACGGGTAGCTGTCACCAACTTTTCTTCTCTTCAATGTGTGTACTCTCCTCTCTATGCTCAGGAATATACGTTTTTTTATAGGTTCTGATGCATAGGCTGTGGCAACTCATCCACGAAGATACAGCATTAAAGAGAGCAACTCTCCAAGATTCAAGAATATACATCTTGTGTAGGCTCTGAACAACATGGGAAAAATTTTCCTCTTTGCCTTGGTTTGATGATGAAAAATTAACATCTCTTGTGAACCTGAAACATCACTCAAACTCCAGAAAAGATAAGACACGAGCATTGGGATCCTTGACTAATCATCAAGTTTGATCACCAATGTCACAAGCATTGCAATAGACATAATCAAGTCATGATTAAGTTCTAATCTTTGCAAGCAACTTTCTCTAAACACTAAGCATGATCTGATCATGATTCAATATAAAGCATTTAAGCAACCACACTGCCTTAACCACATCTTAGACTTAAGTCTAAATGTATCAACCCTAAAGGCAGCAACAAGATGAAAATATGCAATAACCTTAATCAGTTTTTAATTCATGAATGCAACATGATTAGACAAAGCAATCTATCATCCTAACAACCATTCATTTAGAACTGAGGCAAAGCAATATAATCATCAATCAACACCATACAACGCAATACCTTAATAAGATTCAATCAATGAATGCTAACAGGATTAAGATACATCTAACATCCTAACACAATCATTATAGAACCGGGGCAAGCATTTTATTTCTCAAACATCAAACAAGACTCTTAGAGCATCCTGGTATAGAACTAGACAATATAATATAGTATTTTATATCACAGTATCCACAGATTGAATCACAGCACAACAAATACAATCACAAGCTCATATCAAGAAGGTTTGGATTAGCTTACAACCAAGGACCCTGAGCTGGTTCCTTTAGCCTCTTTGGTAACATGCCACAAATCTAGTGAATAAGAGAGCTTGATCGTCACCTAGCACTTTCTCCTTGTGTTCATAATCTCCTCCTTGACACCACAACACAAAAGGTTCCACCTTTCTTCACAGCTCCAAGTCTCCAAGTTCAGGAACAAGATCAAAGCTTTCTTCTTGAAGGGTTTCAGCTTGGAACAGAATTGAGACACGCCTTTAATGGACTGGAGAGAGGAGGAACGACCAGGAGACACCACCATAGCTTCAAACACCTTCTTCTTGAAAAGAGAGAACCGGCTGGACATCTTCAATGGTTTGGATCTGTGATGGGGATAGACTTGTGATGTATATGCGGAAGCTGGAACCAAGTTCGAACCTGGCTCTGATAACATGTGAGATTTTTAGAGTCTCTTGTTGTGTGAGTGAAGAACAAACCCTTTAGGGTGAAATGAGTATTGAACTGATGAAAGGGAGAAACTGATGAAAGAGAGTGTAAGTGATTTAGAAACAAGAGATTAAAGATATTAAAGAGATTGAGAGTATAAGAGATTGAGAGATTAAGTAACCAATATTAGAGTTTCATAACCAAGAACACTTTAGATTATGAAGGAAAAGGGAAACTCCTCCTAGCTCACTTAAGTTAGAATTTGTGTACAATGAGGGCTTTTATAGCCAAATACATAAGACAATAAACACTAAAGAAATAGGAAGAGGACAAAGAGATAAGGCTCCAACAGCTCTAAAGAGATAAGGTTCCAACAGCTCTATTTTGATTTTTGAACTTTGAACTTTTGGATTGTAGTGAACAGTGCTCACGAATCTCTACAACACCAAAATGCTCAATGCAGGTTTCTCAAATCGCCCACTTTGATACCGTATGTGATATGTCTTTTTCCTCAAACACTATTCTTTTCCCTACAACATCAAAGTGCTCAATATAGCTTTCTTAAAGTGTTCACTTCGATGTTGTAGGTAAATATGTTTTCTATTTCTATTTTGCTCTCTTTGTCTTTGATTCTTCCTTCATTTTATTCAAGTTAACATTTAGTACCTAAACAAAACACATATACCCCAAATTAAAAGAACAATCAAGACCATAATCTCATTAACCATAAAATATGTAAAGTGGCTCGGATTAAACCTATACTTACAAGTTAATAGCTTCTTGGGTTTGTCTATATAAGAATAATGTTTTCATTTTCTTTTAGATCGGATCTTTACGGTAGGTTCTGGCTGCCTTCCGAGATAAACATATTGTTGAGATTTGAACTTTTGGAGATAAACATATTGTCTCTTATTCGTGAGATAAACATATTGTCTCTTATTCTGGCTGCCTTCCGAGATAAGGTTCCAACAGCTCTATTTTGAATTTTGAACTTTGAACTTTTGGATTGTAGTGAACAGTGCTCACGAATCTCTACAACACCAAAATGCTCAATGCAGGTTTCTCAAATCGCCCACTTTGATACCGTATGTGATATGTCTTTTTCCTCAAACACTATTCTTTTCCCTACAACATCAAAATGCTCAATATAGCTTTCTTAAAGTGTTCACTTCGATGTTGTAGGTAAATCTGTTTTCTATTTCTATTTTGCTCTCTTTGTCTTTGATTCTTCCTTCATTTTATTCAAGTTAACATTTAGTACCTAAACAAAACACATATACCCCAAATTAAAAGAACAATCAAGACCATAATCTCATTAACCATAAAATATCTAAAGTGGCTCGGATTAAACCTATACTTACAAGTTAATAGCTTCTTGGGTTTGTCTATATAAGAATAATTTTTTCATTTTCTTTTAGATCGGATCTTTACGGTAGGTTCTGGCTGCCTTCCGAGATAAACATATTGTTGACAGGAGTACCATCATCAGCTGCATCTATCGATACCTCTGATGCATCAAACAAGCCGCCTTAGTCCATTCTTCGTAACTCTTGGAATGGGAAAAGCTTAACACTATTCGACGCCACTCTTCCTACGGGAGGAGTTCCTGTTTACTTGGCTATGTATTTCTCGGAGCCACTCGAAATGAGTGTACGATCGTTCAACATTTTTTTGGCAGTAAGAAAGTTGGTACGGGTCCAATTGTGCCAGTGTATGGAAAAGCTACCCAAGTGGTAGTGAGAGACGTCATGGCCAGCTCGAGCTCCCAGCTAGTGTTCCAGTCCACAGCTAGTGCACTTTTACCTCCCATGATAAATGCGTTGGAGCTCTACGTGATAAGTTCTGGTACAAGTGGAGATGGAAGCGGTAATGGAAGTGGAAGCGGATCAGGAGCAGGTGGAGGTGGTGGGGAGGTGGAGGAGGCGGATCTGGGAGTGGCAGACCTGCAGGTTTTTTTTAATGAATTTTTCAGTGATTAGTCTTGGTTACGGAGTAAAATCTCAAATTATCAAAAATGCCTTATATATAGATTTAATATATAACTTTTTTTAACTTTTTCTTAAGGCTCTGGTGGGACTGGAAAAGGGGGAGGAAGCAATGAAGGGAGCTCAGGTTTGTAATTCGAGTTTTCTTTCCGTTCTAGCTTGCGATCTTGATGGGTTTTTTAGTTTGATGAAAGTAAGCCATATATACAGGAGATATCTTTATGCGTTTATAGATCATAAATGAAGAAATGCAAGTAAAAAGCAGTACATTCTGATATCGATGTAGGTGGGTCAACCAATGAAGAAAAGAAAAGTAAACTGCCAATTATAGTCGGTGTGGTATCTGCGGTAGTGTTTGTTATTATTGTATATGTTATCGTTGCTATTTTCTTGGCGAAACGTCGCAAAGGAAGGCTGCAAGGACTAACATTGCCAACGTCTACAGGTAGACATTGGTCTCTTGATACGTTTAGTATAATTTGTACTGAATACAAAGAGTTTGATCTCTTTGTTTTGATGATAGTTTCTCAAACAGGTACTGGACCATCCCCTCTATTTGGACAACAGACGGGGAATGAAGCGAACCAGTCTACAAATGAGGCAGACATGGGAGATATCGACGACCTGATTGGAGTGAACCAGTCGTATGTAACGCAACAACATTGAACTTCTGTTTGATATAAATATTTTTTACCTTCAATAGTTCAATTTTATGGCTTTCCAATGACTTTTCATTTTCCTTCTAAATTGTGAGATGTTTTTTGTTCTTTATGGTGTTTTTTTATAAAGTTGTTCTTTACGGTTAATCACATTCAATTATTTATGGGAAATTACTTTTTGTATGCAAAAAACACATTATAGTTCACTAACTAACCAAACAAAAATTATCCCCTATCATTTCTACAATATATACCATATTGACCTTTATATTTATTTCTTTACTTTTTTAGTTTTTGCTCATTTTTATTCCCTTCAATCTTATTTCCTAGATAGTCTTTAAAGTATATAAATACATCTATTTTCAAATTCAACTGCAAAAACTTAATCTTCTAATACATATAACATGACTTGAATTTTTTAAATCATATACTTTTTCAAAAAAATATAGAATTTATTTTTGTCATACTATATAGAACATACTCTTATTCTATACCATCCTTGATTTTTCTCAATAATAATATAACTTTTTGGAAAAATTGTCAAATATGATTCACAACTTGATTTCAAATGCAAAAGTAAACCCAAACTTGAATCAAATGCAAAAGTAACCTAAAAGGCTATTGAAATTACAACCAGCCCCTTGTGAACAAACAAAAAAAACCGAAATTTTTTTACGTTTCTAACCCCTGTAAGTCGTCTGTCCATATGACTTTCCAGAAAGTCGTCCTAGTATAATTCTACTTAGAAATAATTTAAAATTTTTGTAAAAAATATTTTGATAAGTGAAAAATTGAAATCATGTAATTAACATATGTTTTAAGAGATATAAATTAAGATATTACAAAAGTTAATTGTTTTAAATATAGATGAGTGAAAGTAGTGAGTCATGATATTGTATGGTTTAGGTTTTGCCAACATATGTTGTAGTATTGTATGTGTTCTTAGGGTTAGATTTTGGAATGAATAAATGTTTTTTTGAAAACTTTAAAATTTACCTAAGTTTGTTTATTTCTGTGTATATTAAAAACTCCTTAAGTATAACTACGGCTTTATAACGTGGTTAGTTAGTTAATTTAGTCAATTTAGTTTAGGGGTTAAATTTAGGGTCTGGGACGACTTACTAGTAAGTCGTCTGATGTACAATATTCAACAGACGACTTAAACCGGACCGAACCTTTAATTTTACAATGTACTTTTAAACCTAACCGGATTATTTACCGGACATACATAAGGTGTTTTTTTTATTCACTTTTTCGTGAAATTCAGAAAACCCTAACGCCGTTTCTCTCAAAGGCGATTTCGAAGGCGATTTCCGTCGATTCTCTCTAATCCATCGTTCTCACCGCCGGTTATCTCTCCGCCGTTATCACCGTCGTTCTCACCACCGTTCTCACAGCCGCTTCCTCTATTTAAGATCTGAGAGGAAACTCTAGCGCGCATTCTGTCAGAGGCATCTCGTTGAACTCCACCGCCGGTAAGTTATATCGCTTACTGTCGAGTGATTGATTGAGGAAAAGATGAACATAAAACGTTGTCTTTAAAATGTTCTACTGGAAGTCTTGGAAGACTTATAATTAAGTCGTCTGGAAAGTCTTCCAGCTGGAAGACTTTCCAGACGACTTAATTATAAGTCTTTCAGCTGGAAAACTTGCCAGACGACTTAATTATAAGTCTTTGATTGTTTTGAGATGGTTGTCTTTGATTGTTTTGCAGGCAAAAAAAAAATGGATATAACAGAACTCCCCGTTAGGATACATACATTAGAGGAAGAGTGTAGCATCCCCATCCCGCAGTCTGAACTGGATCAGTCCAAGGTTGGACTAATCAGACCGGATAGACATGTTGGACATTACATCTGGATAGTACTGGTCAGGTTAAGACGATACTATCTGTCCGAACTTGTCATCTGGATGGATTCAGATAAGGCAGCTGGACTTGTCATCTGAGATCAGTTAGTCAATGTGTGGACTGACTGGTATACGTTCTGGCGGGAACGGATACAGAGCTAAACATGAACTGATTAGCCAAGGAAAATGGCGCGAACGGTCACTGGCGGTTACCGGAATGGTTACTAAGCAGTTCCGGAACAGTTACCTGAACGGTTACCGAGAGCGGTTACTGAGCGGTTACCGGAGCGGATAATAAGCAGTTAGCGAAGCAGTCATAAGGCGGGTCTGAGTGGTTGCCGGACCACTTAACTGACGGAGACGGTTTATGGGTTCGGGAACTGCTAAGGTAGTTACGGAACCGAGAAAGAAACTGCTCGAGGGCAGTTTACGAATTAAATGGGTGCGGGAGCGGTTATGTCGGGAAGGAAAACCGCCCATCTGTTTCCCTTAAGTGGGATTTCGCGGATCAGAGAGAGGAACACGGTTCTGACACAGAAAACAGAGAAAGAAAGAGAGAAACCGGGACGAGAGAGAGAGAATTACCGAGACAGGCTGATTCTGATCGGAAAGAGAGATGGCTGGAAGGCTGATCGGAGTTTCAGTTAGCAGTCATACGTCTGTCTATTTCACTGTGACTCCGTCTGAATAGATCACGATCGGATCGCGACTGGGATACAGAGAAATGAACAGAGAGAGAAAACGGATAGAGAGAGAGAGACTGAGTTCGCGGAGAAGGACCGATCGGGTTCTAACCCAACCGTCGGAGAGCAATGGTGCTTGTGCGGCTTAGTCTGAGTCGTAAAAGGTGAGCCGCGTACTGAGCAATGGATTACGATGGTTCGAGGTGTATATACTGGTGGATACAACGGTTACTGTCCGTAGGACCGTGCGTAAGCCTCGAGAAAGGGACTATTGGCTTAGTCTCTGTGACTTGAGCCGTGTACTGGTTGTGCGTGTGGTGTGTTCTGGATGAATCGATTGGTATCAAGTCATCTACATCCTGTTGCGGACTGAGTGTTGGTTGGATCGAGAAGAGTCTTGATCTGTACGTGTGCTGGATGCTGGAGGATGGCTTTGGATCCGAGTATGTACTGACTGATTGAGATGCAATCATAGACTGGCCGGGAGCGCTAGCAAGGCTGGCGAACTGTCTGTTCTGGATGGCTGGTTGGATACCAAGCCGTCTCTCCTGTTTACTTGGTCATGTGGGGATGGTTGGCTGAGTGACTAAGGAACAAGGGGATTCAGTTAAGTATCTGATCGAACTGGCTGGATAAGACGGATGGGAGGCAGGATGACATCAAGGAAGGATGTATGGATGGATTATCAGATAACAAAGCACGGGGCAGTAAGGTACATGTTTTATTATGCTATGATTACTAGTAGACTGCTAAGTTGTCGGATTAGACTTAGGGAACCCTGTGTACTGAACTGAACCTCATAGAGGAAAACTGGATAAAAATCTAAGTTAAGAGAATAATTCGGATATGGCCAGTTTGGTCGAGGGAAGCGAACTGAGGACGAACCGCCGGTAAGGGAAACCGGGTCGGGGCTTCACAAGTGGTATCAGAGCGATTACGGTTCTAGGACAGATTTGGAAGGATTATTCAAGATTTGTCTAGACCGAACGGACATGGAAAATGCTAAGCGCGAGCATTGGAGAACTGATGAGAAACTTGATCTTGGGAGTGATCAAGTCGGACTTACACTTTGTATGGGCAAATGTAAGTTAGAAGTCTAACTGTAAAGAAACCGGAGATAAGATCATTGATGAATGATTGGATTGGTTGAATGAAGTCTGGGTTAAGATCATTTGGAGAATGATCGGATTGCTTAAGGTGTTCTGGATTACTCGAGAGAGTTATCCAATAAATTTTTCTAAGTGTTGGAAACAACTGAGAGGTTTATTTAAGTCAATGGATCCGGATTCTGAAGTGAAGAAGCGGGAAAGATTGACGAAGTGTATTCTGAAGCTTAAGGATAATAAGCTTGCTGGAGTTTGGATTGAATCAAGTGGCTCGAGGAAGCCAAGGATGCTTCGGAGAAGTCTAAGTAAGACAAGGAACTGTCAAGGACAATGATGTCGGATATGGAGCCAAGGAGCTGATGAGTTTAACTCTGTATGGACAAGACGTCCATAACTGAATTTGGAAAGAAGATTTCAGCGGAAAGGTTCAAGGCAGAATAGCCGAGTGGATGAGCTGAAGGTTGTGAACGGAAACAGAGTTGGATAGGTGGTCCGAGGATTGAGATGGAATCTCAATGAACTGGCTAATGTGATAGATGGATTGCTAAGAGATAACCTGAAAGAGTCAGGGAATCGGAAAATTGAATTGGACAAGTCGTCCATAGAAGATAAAGACTAATGGCTAAGGCACTGATGCTGGAATGTGAAGTACAGAGACTTACATTCGAATGGAACGTCTGTTGAGAATTCTTAGACGGATTCTAAGATTTTCAAGGTAATGGACAAGCTGGTCCGAGAAATTGAAACTGGAGGTTCCATGGAAGGATTCGGAAAAAAAAAAATCTGCGTAAGACTTACACCTAGCAAGTGGCAAGTGTAAGCAAGTCTGGATATAAAGAAATTGACAATGGAATTGTCAAGACTGACTAAGCTTGATTGTCTTAGTAGGTTTGTGCGGTCCGAGAGTTGAGATCATCGGAACAAGAGATTTGGAAGTCAGGTGTACTTGCCAAAGACTTGTTAAGTGATCAAGAAACTACTCGGAGGTACAAGATGCTATTGAAGATGAGTTGTGGTCAGAGTTTCAAAAGTAGTAAATGATCGGTTCCTACCAGGAGCGTCTAGATCAGACAATGTACTTAGGGGCTGTGATGCTTGCTAAGGCTTGCTGGATTTTTGATGATGGCTCGAAAATTTGGGACGATCATTTGAGTTTAGATTATTGATTCCTTTCATGCGAAAGTCTAGATCAGTCTAGGTGCTTATGGCTGAGATACTCATTAAGACTTAGCTGGATTGCTAGACGGTTGCTCGATGACTTGGAATGATAATGCTAGACTAGACTAAGTGTTTGATCAACTGGACAAGTGGGAATACTGAAACATTAGTGTTAGTGGTGATGATATGCCCCTAGAAACTGAATGGGTTTGCTAAGGCATAACTGTACTGATACTGTCTGTTCTGGCGTCTATGGAAACCGAGAGTTTCCAAGACGTGACTATCTGTCATCGCGTGTACATCCTGACGTCTGTCGGAACCGGAGAGTTGCCAAGACGTAACTATAATCGCGCCGGTGGGAACTAGAATAGTTCGCCATCGCGTGTCTGTACTGTAGTCTACGGAAACCCAATCTGATGTCTGTGGGAGATGTACCTTCCAAGACATAATTGTACTGTTACTGGAACTCAAGGAGTTCACTACTGTGGGTTTCCGATCGCGATGAAAGCATGGATGGGAACTAGTGAGAGTTTGCCATCACATGTCTGTAGGACGTCTGTGTGTTAGGTACGTATTGTATGAACTGATGTCGTTGGGAACTGTTGAGTTTCCAAGACATAACTGTAACTGAGTCAATGGGAACTAGATGAGTTTGCCATTTTGAAATTGTGAACCGGGAAGGACTGAGGGTCCGAAAGGAAAACTGTGCAAGGGATCAAGTGTAGGATCCGGTAAGAAATGTCTGTAAGGATCAAGAATGATCCAGAGGTGTCAATAAAGATCAGTAAAGATCTGAGAAAAGCTGATGTCGATCATAAGTGGTCGGGGACTAGTTAGGATCAGGGAGTGATCCGAGGGAAACAAATGTAAGGATCAAGATGAGATCCATGCGTTCTGAAAAGATTAAGTTCCTAGTATTCGGAGTTTGGCCATGCTAAGGAACATTGGAGTGCGAGAATCAAACAGTCAAGTCAGGATTGGACTGAGACTGGTTGGAATTGAGTTCCGGAGGGACTAAAGTTGAGTCAATAAGTGACTGTGATCGGGTAAGGTTTAAGCTGGAAAAACTTAACTAAGATAGTGAGTTAACACTTCGAGAATTGAGGTAAACTGGTCATCAATGTTGGGAGTCTAGCGTTCTTGCCAAAGTGTGTGTCCAAACACCAAGAGATTGCTCGGAAGTAAGGACTACTATGCTTAGTGAGTTGGTGCACTGAACCAAGTCTGTTGAGAAAAAGAAAAAGAAAAAAAAGTAAAGAGACCGGATCGAATAATTGATATCTGAAATCAAATCCAAGCGTGATTGTGATCGGGAAGTCTGGAACACAGTAATGGTCGAGTGACCGAAAACTTGAGCATTAAGTTAAGGCATGAGTGCCGTGTGTTGGGATTCATTCCAAGTGGTGGAGACTGTTCTGATTGGGTAGAACAAAGTTCTATTAACTGCTGAATCCGAGGTGAATTCATTCCAAGTGGGGGAGACTTGTAGCATCCCCATCCCGCAGTCTGAACTGGATCAGTCCAAGGACGGACTAATCAGACCGGATAGACATGTTGGACATTACATCTGGATAGTAGTGGTCAGGTTAACACGATACTATCTGTCCGAACTTGTCATCTGGATGGATTCAGATAAGGCAGCTGGACTTGTCATCTGAGATCAGTTAGTCAATGTGTGGACTGACTGGTATACATTCTGGCGGGAACGGATACAGAGCTAAACATGAACTGATTAGCCAAGGAAAATTGCACGAACGGTCACTGGCGGTTACCGGAACGGTTACTAAGCAGTTCCAGAACAGTTACCTGAACGGTTACCGAGAGCGGTTACTGAGCGGTTACCGGAGCGGTTAATAAGCAGTTAGCGAAGCAGTCATAAGGCGGGTCTGAGTGGTTGCCGGACCACTTAACTGACGGAGACGGTTTATGGGTTCGGGAACTGCTAAGGTAGTTACGGAACCGAGAAAGAAACTGCTCGAGGGCAGTTTACGAATTAAATGGGTGCGGGAGCGGTTATGTCGGGAAGGAAAACCGCCCATCTGTTTCCCTTAAGTGGGATTTCGCGGATCAGAGAGAGGAACATGGTTCTGACACAGAAAACAGAGAAAGAAAGAGAGAAACCGGGACGAGAGAGAGAGAATTACCGAGACAGGCTGATTCTGATCGGAAAGAGAGATGGCCGGAAGGCTGATCGGAGTTTCAGTTAGCAGTCATTCGTCTGTCTATTTCACTGTGACTCCGTCTAAACAGATCACGATCGGATCGTGACTGGGATACAGAGAAACGATCAGAGAGAGAAAACAGATCGAGAGAGAGACTGAGTTCGCAGAGAAGGACCGATCGGGTTCTAACCCAACCGTCAGAGAGCAATGGTGCTTGTGCGGCTTAGTCTGAGTCGTAAAGGGTGAGCCGCGTACTGAGCAATGGATTACGATGGTTCGAGGTGTATATACTGGTGGATACAACGGTTACTGTCCGCGGGACCGTGCGTAAGCCTCGAGAAAGGGACTATTGGCTTAGTCTGTGTGACTTGAGCCGTGTACTGGTTGTGCGTGTGGTGTGTTCTGGATGAATCGATTGGTATCAAGTCATCTACGTCCTGTTGCGGACTAAGTGTTGGTTGGATCGAGAAGAGTCGAGATCTGTACGTGTGCTGGATGCTGGAGGATGGCTTTGGAGCCGAGTATGTACTGACTGATTGAGATGCGATCATAGACTGGTCCGGGAGCGCTAGCAAGGCTGGCGAACTGTCTGTTCTGGATGGCTGGTTGGAGACCAAGCCGTCTCTCCTGTTTACTTGGTCATGTGGGGATGGTTGGCTGAGTGACTAAGGAACAAGGGGATTCAGTTAAGTATCTGATCGAACTGGCTGGATAAGACGGATGGGAGGCAGGATGACATCAAGGAAGGATGTATGGATGGATTATCAGATAACAAAGCATGGGGCAGTAAGGTACATGTTTTATTATGCTATGATTACTAGTAGACTGCTAAGTTGTCGGATTAGACTTAGGGAACCCTGTGTACTGAACTGAACCTCATAGAGGAAAACTGGATAAAAATCTAAGTTAAGAGAATAATTCGGATATGGCCAGTTTGGTCGAGGGAAGCGAACTGAGGACGAACTGCCGGTAAGGGAAACCGGGTCGGAGCTTCACAAAGAGCCCCCCGCAAGGAATAGCATTTCGTATCGTACTTGTTGGACGTTGCATACTGCTTTAAAAAAAAGCTCTTCATGATGACGAATATGAAGAGCTGAAGGAGTTAAAGTTGGGAGTTTTCATCAAGGTCCAAGAGCTGGGATTTGATTGGGCTTCAAGACTGGTTCACTACATGCTCGGTTTCCAGCTGGTATAAAGAAGAAGTATGAGCTGTGGAGTCTCGTTGGTCCACAACCTACGATGTTGTCACTGTTAGAGTTTGAAAACCTCACTAGTCTAAACTGCAAGTACATTGAGGACCTTGAGAGACCTCACTATGTTGTTACAAAGGAGTTGACTTCTTTATGGGGGATGTTGGGAGTTCGTGTCGAAGCTGGGCCATCTACTCAGGAGATAATAGCAGCATTTGAGAGATGCGAAGGGTGGTCTTGGGATGATCGCAAGCGGCTCGCGTACCTTGCCATCTTCACTGGATACATTGAAGGGAAAAAGTATTTAACCCCTACACGGGTTAGTCTGGCAAGGCTAGTGATGGAGCTATAACGGTTTGAGAATTATCCATGGGGGAGAGTCGCGTTTAAGGTGCTGATGGACTCTGTGAAGGGCAAAGATATTTTGGGTTGTTACACAATTAATGGGTTTGCGCAAGCTCTCCAGGTCTAGGTGTACACAGCTCTGCCGGAATTGGGTGCTAATTATGGCAATTCTCTCCCAAACAATCCGTCTCCACCGATACTGGCTTACAAGGGTCGCAAAGGACGCAGATTCTTTAAAGAGGTATATCCTCAGTCAGGTATTTACTTCAATCTGGACGACTTCGCAGAAAACTTATAATTAAGTCGTCTGATAAGTCTTCCAACTGGACGACTTAGTAGAAGACTTATAATTAAGTCGTCTGGAAAGTCTTCCAGCTGGATGACTTAGTAGAAGACTTATAATTAAGTCGTCTGAGAAGACTATCCAGACTACTTAATTATACGTCGTCTGGAAAGTCTACTAAGTCGTCCAGCTGGAATACTTTCCAGACGACATAATTATAAGTCGTCTGCAAAGTTTTTTCTTTCCATCTTTCTTAATCCGTCAAATATCTAAGTTCATATCTTCTATTTACTGCAGACTAGGGTGATCAACTTTATTCAGAAGGACATTAGTGAAATGTTTCCAAAATGGGAGTTTGATGCTGAGGACACGCCCGCAGAGAACATAATTAAACTCATGTTTGTGAAGAGACCGTGGAAGTGGACCATGGATTGCTGGGAAGTCACCGGTACTTGGGTCAATACAAAGCCGGCGGTTGTGAGTCCAACGAAGAAAAAGGTAGTGAAGGAAGACAGTCCAAGACCTCGGAAGAAAGCTCGTAAAGAGGCACCTGCAGAGGCTAGTGAAGAGACACCTGCAGAGGCTAGTGAAGAGGTTCATACAGTGGCTCGTTCAGAGGTGACTACGACTGTTGGTGGGTTGACCAAAGAGGATATTAAAACCATGTTCAAGGACATAGTTGATGCCATGAGGGAAGGGTTTGGTACGTGCCTTAAGGAGATCAAGTATCTGTCAGAAAGGGTGAAAGCTGTGGAGAAGAAGGTTGGTATCACCACAAAATGGAAAGGGACATCATCTTAAAACACTACCTCTCCACCTAAACCGACGCTCGAACCCGGGGTTAGTAACGAATCCTCTCCCAACAAGAGATTGACTACACAAAGTCTTAAGAATAAGAACTGAAAAGTTGCATTTGCTTTGTTTCTTATATGTCAGAACATGTGTGCTTTGTTTATAGTGTATGGCTTTTGTATATGTATTTTGTTTCATGTTTGAAGACACTCATTGGTTATTATTGTTTGAAATGGATCTTTGGTTATTATTGTATAAACCCTTCTTGTATATTGCAGAGTGAAATGTTAATGGGACGAACGCGGGAAGGAAGAGCTTGCCGGAGGATAAAGCTCCAAATGTGCCGGCAGATGCTAGTTCCTCGAAAGATAAAGCTCCAGAACCGAGCCTTGTTCTATTGGACAAAAATCAATCAAATGTTTCGGATTTACAGAAGGAGGATGTTAGATATCAGGAAAAGAGGGATGATGTTTTGGCACTTTACCGTGCAAAGAGTGAACGAACAAGGAAACTTGCTGCCTCACAGTAATCTCCTTATACGGCAAACAACACGGCCAAAGTGATCATTCCAAACAAAAAGCTTTATCCAGGCAATAATCCTTTTGCACCAATTGACAAGAACAAGTTGAGGGAGCTCGCTGATTGGTTGAAAACTTGTTCGTAAGTGTTTACTTTTCCCATAATAGCTTGCTTTAGTCTACAAAAACTGATTGCTTTTCAACATTTTGTGTTTGCAGTCATTATAGAACACCTCTCGATAAAAAAACACGTACAAGTAGAACTTGGTGCTATCACATCCTCCGGACCTCCTTAGAGTGACTGGAGGACTGTGTCAGTCTTCTGCTATGACTTAGATGACTTACTGATAAGTCTTCTTTGTAGACGACTTACCAATAAGTCGCCTGGTAAGTCGTCTACGTAGAAGACTTACCAGATGACTTACTAGTAAGTCGTCTGGTAAGCCGTCTACGTCAGATGACTTAATTAGTCTACGAATTACTTGTAAGCCGTCTGGTAAGTCTTCAACGTAGATGACTTACCAGTAATTCGTCTGATATCTTCTGACTTGTGCCATATTTTATATGCAGCATATTGATGCTTGGATATTAATGTGCTGAAGAAGAGGTACGACGCTAACCCACAACATATCAGGAGCGAGAGAATGTGCTTCCTTGATCATCTCTTTGCTCAGCAATGGAGATTCAACTACAAGGATTTTAAGGACTCGGAGCTCGATCAGAACGGTTTAGAAAGAAGACTCCCTGGTGGGGCTTGGAATTATTATGCAGGCACTATACCATCATTTTACCAATCGAACAAGGTTTGGGGGACGGATATTGATGATGTCTATGCGTCAGTGAACTACACCGACAGTCATTGGATTGCTATGTGGATATCGATCCCTAAGAGGCACATAGTCATCTGGGACAGCATTTGTTCCAGTATCTCCCCAGAAGAACTCGATGTGGTAATGGGGCCTTTTCTCTACATGGTCCCTTATCTGCTTGTTGAGTGCGCTTCCTCAGACGAACAACGTGCCCAATACAGCCTGGAGCCATTCACATATGAGAGACTGACCAATATACCTCAGGCCCGAGCTGGTGATTGTGGCGTGTACGCTCTAAAGTACATTGAATGTCATGCTCTTGGGATGCCATTTAGTAAAAAAACACTTTGCTAAGCACAACGGGAAGACTATGAGGGATAAGATAGCGGTGGATATATTTAAAGAGCTTCCTGACGCGCATGAGTTCGAAAACAAGGACAATGATTCCAACCTGGGTGCGTATGAGGGGTGATAAACAGGCTACGTTAGATTATTTTGTATGATAGATTAGGCTGATGTGTGTATTTGAACTTGATTATTTTGTAACCTATCTTCTGCGCAGAAGACTTACAGTTAAGTCGTCTGGAATGTTGGACGACTTAACTATAAGTAGTCTGGAAAGTCTTATGTGCAGTGACCTTTTGTAACCTTTCGGATAATATAAGACCTTCTTAAATTTGTTTGGTAGTGCAATTTGACAAAGAAGTTGACACAGATAAGTTCATAACACAAATTTTTAATACATAGACTAAACACTGGACGACTAATTTGAAGGTCTTCTGGAAGAATAAACACTGGACGACTAACTGGACGACCTTCTGAACGACTTACTTGAAGGTCTTCTGGAAGACTAAACACTGGATGACTAAACACTGGATGACTAACTTGAAGGTCTTCGGGAAGAAAAAACTCTGGACGACTAACTCTAAGGTCTTCTGGACGACTTACTTGAAGGTCTTCTGGAAGACTAAACACTGGACGACTAACTTGAAGGTCTTCTGGAAGAAAAAACCCTGGACGACTAACTGGATGACCTTCGGGATGACTTACTTGAAGGTCGTCCACGTCATTTCTTACATTGTGGTTTCGTATGGCCAGTTTCCTTGCATTTTGAGCATCTATAAACCATGTGTTGCTTCCAGGGTTTGCGTCCTCTCATCCTGGATAGCTCCAACCAAGATTGCCATCTTGATTTCTTCAGTCTTCCCGGACCACGCTTTACATCCGGAGGAAAGCATGTGCGTTCCTCAACTTGTTGTCCAACACAAGGATATATATTCTCTGAGTATCCTGCAAACAGAAAATCCTTTGAGTACACTGGACATACAAGTGTGGAGATATGCAAACCAGCAGATGTTCCAGCAGCTGTTCCAGCAGCTATAGCATGAGAACAAGGTATTTTCTCCACTGCATAGACACCACAATCACACTTTCCATGTTCCAAATCAACCACACAGTCCATTTTGCCACCTTTCACAAAGAATCGCCATCCATCAATTGGTTGTACCGTCATCGTATCCGCTATCTCCGATCGAACAGCAAGCAAGTATTCAACACCCGGACTATGTTGAGTTGGGAGACTCAAAGCATCTTCTCTCCTTTTCCAAAACCACTTTCCTAGCTTCTCCCTTATGAACTCCAACAGGAACTGAATCGGAAATCCTCTAGCTCGCTTCAGAGCAGAATTAATAGATTCGGCGATGTTTCTTGTCTTTATGTTGTACTTGTCCCCCTGACAATAAACCCTTGACCATAGGCTGACGTCGGCATTCTCCAAATATGTTGCAAGGTCCGGTTTTGCACTCCGTATCACAGCCATGTACCGGTCTAAATCTGAAACCGTATTATAAGCAGCACCTTTCACCGAGTACAAGAGATGTTTCCCTTTATACTTTTTGACAATGTTATCTTGAAGGTGATAATAACATATTCCTCGGGTTGCCCAAGGAAACACCTTATCACACGCACTTTTAATGGCCGTGTGCCGGTCGGTGACTATCACCAGAGGCTGCTCATCAGATACATAACTAGCCAATTTTGTGAAAAACCATTCCCAAGAAGGTTCATCTTCAAGATCTACGATCCGAAAAGCCAATGGAAATATCTGAAAATTCCCATCTTGTGCGGCTGCAATTAACATAACACCTCCATACTTCCCACTTAGGTGAGTCTCATCCACCACAATGACCATTCTCTGATACTTAAAACCTTTGATAGAAGCTCCAAAAGAGAGAAATAGATACTTAAATCTATTGATAGAATCAAGTTCTATAGCCGTGATAGAATCAGGATTTGCTAAGGAGAGTTGCTCGATATATGATGGCAGACGCGAATACCCATCTTCTGCTGATCCTCTCACCAATGTTTGTGATGAAGTGATGTAATCAAGCTTCATGCCAAACATGTTCTTCATTGCATCAGTGATATGTTGCGGATTCAACCCATCAATGATTCCAACACGATCAATGAAAAGCCTACCAACATACTTCGGAGTACAGTGTCTCCGCTGAGCGATTCGGTCTCGCACTGAGCATGTATGTTTTTCCACATACTTTGTTAACTGTTGGGTCAAAATCGGTCACGACGGAATCGATGTCCGAAAGTCCTTAGAGAAATCAAATCTCGGTCAAAACTTCAAAAGCCGAGAAAAAGAACAGCCGAAACGGATCGCCCAGCGAGCTCGGCCGCGACACGAGCCAGCTCGCCCGGCAAGCACGGCCGTGTTGCCAGTCGAGTCGCCGGCGAGCTCGGCCGTGACACGGGCCAGCTCGCCTAGCGAGCACGGCCGTGTTGCCGGTCGACTCGCCGGCGAGCTCGGCCGCGACACGGGCCAGCTCGCCCGGCGAGCACGACCGTGTTGCCGGTCGGCTCGCCGGAGAGCTCGATCGTGCCACGGATCGGCTCGCCCGGCGAGCGCGGCCAATTCTCCATGGACCATTCTGAACCCGGTCCCATCCCATAACCATGCATCTTCGTCCGAAGTTTCCGTAACTCAGTTTTCGGGTCCGTGGATACAACACCAATGTTCCGTCTAAAAAACATCGTCGAAAGTATTCGGGAAGTTGGGAAGGTTATGTCTCTCGAACAGTTTCCTATTCTTCGTAGTAGTGCAGGTTACGGTTAACTTAACACCAACTGCCTCGGCTATGCGAAGAAACAGGGTTCCGTTGGAAGAACCATGCCTATACCAACGGCTACTTCGCGAGTAAAATCGTAAAAACGCTTAAGTCTCGATACGGCCCAAAGAGGGTCCGAAATGCGGACAACGGCCCATCTTTGGTCCCAAAAAAAACTTGAACCCAAAAACTGGTATGACGGTTTATCGCATCCGCGGGAAGAGATAAATGTCAAATTTCTGAAGATAATCACAAAGAAGAAGGAAATATGGAAAAGCCCACTTTGCGAAAAATCCAGCCCGAGAAGAGGTAAACCGACCTAAGGAGGAGTATATAATGAGGACCTATGACGAAGAAAAGGGAGAGCATTCTAAGAGCAAACTTAATACTTAGAGCAATTTAGGCATTTTTCCGTTTTTACTATCGAGCTGCGACTCGACTAGGTTAGAACTTAGGTGGCTAGACTAGCGAACATACCGACAGCTCTCGTGGCCTAGGATCTTACCTGTTGTTCACGCTCAAACGCGAATTCGGAAATAAGACCTCTTTGTTCTCTTTTCGCTCTTTTACGATTTATTACTTTCGAATCTTTCATATTGATTGTGTTGTGCATGGCCCAGCAGATAACCGGGACCTTCAGGGAAGGCTAGGTTAACTTGGCTTTCCTCCGATTAACAAAACTCGACGGTGTAAATTTCGGTTCCCACATTAACCAAAACGTGTTTGTCCCATGTTTCACACTCGCTCTGATCTTCCATTCACAACCACTTACCGGACATGTTGTCACAAGGAGAGTTTTCGTTGACTTGTATATTTTGAAGGAGAACCTAAGCCTCACTGCTGTCAACCGCAGCTCTGAAAGCAGTGCATCCTTGCTAACAAAACTCTGGTTGACATAGATACTGTTACCATTCGATCTTCCTCCTTCAATCTTTTTGAAATCTTCAAAACACATATCATCATCTTCCTCATCCTTACCTTCGACCTTTCCATAAACACTGTAATCCTCACCATTCTCGTCCGCTTCGGCAACAATAGAGATATCAACATCCTCCTCCCCATCATCCTCCTCCCCATCATGATTTTCATCTTCAACCAAATCATCATCATCATCTTCAAAACATTCATCAGCTTCATCAGCTTCATCATCTTCTTTCCTGAACTCTGAAACCGTTTCCACCTTGCTACGGCTTGATACACAAAACCGTACTCCATACGTTTTGGTTATCTCGAGCAAGTTTCGAACTTGTCTATCACTTGTAACATGAATAGGAGGGGTGTCTGGAGCCAGCATCATTTCTGCTGGTAATGAGTAGATTATCTCCACATATTATGTGCTCATGTCCAGGTTATAATCTTCTTGAGCCATTGCAAGAAGTTCAGCATGTGTCGAACCTTCACTCAAAAAAAATATTCTCGCTCCTTTGACATTATCAACCAAAAAATCCCAACAGCAGTCTTTCATACACTGCATGTAACTGACGCAACATCTGCAAAAATTTAAAATAAAACACATTAGTAAACATAGATAAAATGAAAGTTTACTAAACATTGACGCAGACGACATACCAGCAAGTCGTCTGGACGAAATACCAGCAAGTCGTCTGGACGACATACCAGCAAGTCGTCTGGACGACTTACCAGTAAGTCGTCCAAACAGGTCATTTTTGCAATTGAATTTTAAATAGGACGACTTACAAGTAAGTCGTCCAGCTTTGTTTGTTAAAAAAAAACTCTAGACGACTTACCAGTAAGTCGTTTGGGATAAAACGGGTTAGTTTTCCATTTGACCGAATTGTGTCAGATATTTGACTTTTTCTGGACGACTTACCAGTAAGTCGTCTCTGGGTAAACAAAAATTTCAATATTTTGTTAAAGCTAGACGACTTATTTGTAAGTCTTCTCAGGTTAGTTTGCAATTCGAAAAAGAAACTTAAATATTTAACTTTACCCAGACGACTTACTTGAAAGTCGTCCAGGTAGACGACTTACGAGAATGTCGTCCGAGATAAGCAAGGTTTGACCAGAATCTAGGAAATAAATCTGGACGACTTTGCTTATCCTGGACGACTTTCAAGTAAGTCGGACGACTTTCAAATAAGTCGTCTTACTTGACGACTTCTGCGTAAGTCGTCTGGGAAAAGTTAAATATTTAAGTTTTATTTTCCAATTGCAAAAGTAACTTGAGACGACTTACAAATAAGTCGTCTAGCTTTAATAAAATATTGAAATTTTGTTTTCCCGGAGACGACTTACTGGTAAGTCGTCCAGGAAAAATCAAATATCTGACACAATTCGGTCAAATGCAAAATTAACATGTTTATCCTAGACGACTCACCAGTAAGTCGTCTAGGGTATTCTCTAGATTTTTTTTTAACAAACAAAGATGACGACTTACAAGTAAGTCGTCCGTTTGACCAGAAAACTTACCCGTAAGTCTTCTACAGCCAGACTACTTACGGGTAAGTCTTCTACGCGAACAGATCTGGAAAAAAATTCAATTTCATACCTTAAACTAGTGAGATGACTTCCTTAACACACAGAGTCTTCTCCAACCATCCAGAACCTCAAACGAAAGTAACCCACCAAGAATAATATGCTTGAATGGCTCTATCAACCATAAAAAAATTTGAATCAAAAGCTTGAGTTTTTTTGGATGAATATGGAGGCAAAGTGAAAGAGATGTTGGTTTTAGTTCATAACAAGTGAGAAAGAAAGAGTGTAAATGGATTTTAGGTGCATTAAGAGCTTCAAATTGGTTGTTCATTGTGGTTGGGGTATTGAGGGCAATGACAATCTTGTAAATACTTGAAGATGATGAGGTTGAGAGAGTAAAAAAACCATTTTCAAAAAAAAAAAATATTTAATGGTATTTTCGTAAATAATGTGAACATGTTGGTGAATAGATCAAAAAAAAAATAAAAAAGAAGGAGATGTAAGTTTTGTGTTTGACTTTGAGTTTTGAGTCAAATTTGCAAAAAGAAAGATACATATAACCCTAAATTATAATTTTCTGTATATAACAAATTAATTACATAATTATACATATATAAGATTTTTAATAAAAGAAAATAAAACTAAATATTTATCTTTACATCAAATAAGAGAAAATTCATTCATGTTTGTTCTTAATTACTATTTTAATTACTTGCTACTCACTTTATAGTAACAATAAAGACTTATTTTATTAAACTGGTTCAGTTTTAAATAATTTTCGGAATTCATTATTTCTTGATGATATATTTTGGTTATAACAACTTAACAAAAATGAATTATAAAAAAAATAGTAAAACCAAAAATGTAATAAGATGATGCATGAAACTTGATTTTGTTTTCCAAACACCTATAAATATCAGTTATGGCGATGATATAATAATAAATTTTAAAGAACAAACACTAAAAATTATGTCAAATAGGTGTTTGATTTTCATATGACCAAACACATAAAAAAAAAACATGACAACATATTAATTTTCATGATTATTTATGAAGAATGTGATAACAGTAAAATGCTACTAAAACAATGATACTGAAGACAAGTTTTATTAGTTCAGAGATCATTCATGTACCCCGGACGGAGAACCAAAAGGCGGATAGCCTAGCACGATGTGCAAAGAAACAATCGTCTTTCGTCGTTCACATGGATGCGGAACTACCAGTTTGGTTCGCAGAATTTATATGATTCTGTTTGTTGACGACAAAAAAAACAAAAAAAGCTACTAAAACAATTATAATATGAAGAATAGTAGTAACAAATAATTTGAAGTTATATTAAGTGAATGAAAAAGAGAGATGTCTATTGATATTAAAATAGAAAATAAAGAAAATCAAACATTCATATATCATAAATTTTAAAATATCACTTGAGTCTAAGTGTTTTGGTTTTTTTTTTTAAATTGTCGCTCGTTTCTTCTTACTTTTATTCTTCTAGTTCTTTGCGTTTGTCGTTTCCACAGTTCTTTTCTATAGAAGTTGCCAAAACAGAAAAAAAAAATCAAGTATTAAGTTACACATATAACAAATTTACCAAACATAATATATATTACATTTACTTTTATTTCTCTATGAATCTTTAAAACTTTGATATGAAAATTAAAATTTTCCTTTTTAATTTTATCTCAAATAAATCTGTTTCGTCCATAATTAAATGCACATTTTTGGAAATATCTTCCAATCCTTATTCATGTGAGTTAATTTTGAATTGTCGACATCTTATCTATTAAAAGAGAAGTCACGACCTTGACTCATGTATGATTTTTTTTAAAATAGACCTAATGGACATATTCCTAGAATATCATATAACATTTAATCTCTAACTAACTATTCTTACCATTATTAATATGGCTAACTAATCCACACAATATGAAAAGAGTACCCCTTTAATTACGGTTTACATAACCACCATAATTTATCTTTGAATGAAATTATCTTTTATATTTTGGTTAAGCACGTGATGTTGGCAATATGGTTTGATTAGAATTAACTTTTATATTTTGGTTTTGGTGTGACTATACTGGCGGTTAACCTGTTATACCAACATTAAACATATCTTAATCCTTACCCATTCTAATTTCCAAACCACCTACAAGTTGTGTGATCTAATTCAAAATTATTTTTTTCTTCATTATAAATTCATATCAGTCTTAAGTTTGATTCAAATTATCTTTTTTTTTTTGGTTTTGATGTGACTATACTGCCGGTTAACCAGTTAAACCAACATTATACATATCTTAATCCTTACCCATACTAGATTTCAAACCATCTATAAGTTTTGTGATAAAATTTGATTTTTTTTTCTTCTAAATAAACCTATACCAATCGGCAGTTTTGAAACAGCTACAAAATTTGTGATCAAATTCAAAAATATATTTTTCTTGAAAAGCAAGTATAATCATAAAATAAAATTAGTTGTAATATCTTGTAACTTGAAAAGCAAGTATATAGGCGCAAAATATCTCAATAGATACGATTTTTCAAGATTTCTTGCTTGAGAGTTACATCTTCTAATATTCTAACGATATATATCAAACATATTTGTTAGATTTCACTAATTGTTGTTGCCGTTAACTACTCAAAAAATCTACTACATTTTCCATAACAACTAATACATAATATCGTACTATTTAATGTCTATTAATTATAGATTTCACAGAATATACTCTCTACAATACCCTAACTATTTAACCATCTATAAATAACAACGCTAAGAATCATAGTTCGACATCACCTAAAATTGTTTTCAGCCATGTCAACAAATAAGAGTGTTTCTTTGCTGAAGGCCATCAAGCCCTACAATCAGGGATGGCACATTCAAGTGAAGTTGGTTCATTCGTGCAGACAGAAAACCAACTATGGAGGAGATACTCTTGAGTTGATCTTCGCTGATGAGACTGTGAGATGATTGGTGGTTATTTGTTTTCAGTAATCATATGCATCTGTGTACTAAGATTATTATCTATTTTTTGTTTCAGGGTGATAAAATCCACTGTACGTGCAAGAGGACTTACTTTCAATGTACACAACGTGACCTGCATCTTGGTGAATGGCATATGATAGATGTATTTTCGTTGTCAGAAGCAAAGAGACAGTATCGTACAACGAACCATACATACAAGATGTCCATCATTGAGGACACAAAAATATCAAAAAGTTCCCTTGTGTGTGATGATAAGTTCTTCAGTTTTGCCGGTTTTGAAGAGATTGGAAATGGAACCCTCAAAAGTCATTTTATAATTGGTTAGTATATCAATCAGATTTTATTTTATTATTTGGTTCTAAATAGTAATGTTTAGCATGTTATTTTTTCAGATGTCATTGGTCAAGTGACCAGTCTTCGTGACATCCAAACTGTCCAAGTTTCTGGCAAGGATAAGAAGAAAGTTGAATTCCGCTTAATGGACAGCAGGTGAGTTAATCTAACAAATTGATATCTATACTCTTTATATCATATTTAATTGCTTATGTATTCTATTTTATTGACTTATAATTTCAGTGGTGAAAGCATTGCCTGTTGTTTGTGCGGAAAACCTGTTGAACAGCTTGACGATCATCTCCAACAAACAAAAGATCCTAATATGGTGTGCTTGATCCGGTTTGCAAAAATTGGGTATTACAAAGGTTTGAACAACCATAACCGAAATCTTTGGATTTTATGTTAATTAAAATAACATACTTATCTAATGTATTTCTTCTTATCTCATGCTTAGGTTTTATAGGAGAAGTTCAAGTAACCAATGCATTTGATGCATCACTAATCCTTTTCAGAACCGCGGTGATTGATTAATCTTACTAGAATATCTTCCCCACCCGCGGACGTAGGCAGACGTTGATGAAAACACCTATGGTTAAGTTCCTTTGTCACTGATATCAGTCTTCATGTAACCTGTGTATTAATAGTCAAGCTCAATCGAGAATTGTTCAAATTCAGTGAGTAGAGTTTCACCAAGTGTTCAAAGTATACGATTTGATTCTAAACTCATCAGATCACATGCAAAAAAAAAATGAATTCAAAGAGAATTCACCGGAGTAATACAGTGAAAAAATGTATACCAGTTTAGAATTGTAAAAAGTGAACAAAATGTTTATATAAAAATAAATGGAAACAAACACCCGCGCGGTTGCGTGGATCGAAATCTAGTTGATTATATTAATATATATATATGAAAACCAAATTCACGGGTGTAAAACTGTTAAACCAATGTCTCCTGATTTTGTAGTTATCTTAAACCCATGTTTTTATTTGACCTTGCAAATAATTGTTTTTTAAATACTACAATTAAAATAAACTTATAGATTTGTAATTATTTTAAACCCATATTTTTATTTAGCCTTGTAAATAAGATTATTTAAAAAGAAATACTACAATTAAAATACAATTATTAAAAAATGTAAATATTTTAAACTGTATGAAAATTTATCTTAAATTAATATTTTTATTTTGTAATTATATTAAACCCACATTTAGGAAAATAAATACTACTATTAAATAATTATTTGTATGGAATTTTTCTTCGTTTACACTTTTTTAAAAAACTTAAAAAATATTAAAATTACTATTAAATAACTATTTAGATGATAATTGTTATTTAACACATGTCACAATCTTAAATATATAATCTCCATATATCACAATCATGTTAATTAAAAACTTTGAAGAACCAAACTTTATATAATAAAAATTTATGATTTAATTTAATTATTAATAAACTTATCTTAAATTTCTAATATTTTATTTACTAGATATATGAATTTTTTAACCGAATGTATATGCTTTAAGTGTCAACGCGCCAAACCTAAAAGGCAAAATGATATACCATGGATTTTACCCACTTTTAGTTAAGGTATATGAGTGTTTTAGAGTATATTATATGGGTTTGAAATATGTTTTAGAGTATTTTAATTTGTATTTCAAAGACCATTATATATTTCAAAGACCATTATATATTTTTTAACATTTGTTTTTAGTTGAGAAATACAAAATTGAGAAATTTAGAGTATATATAATGGTATCACCTCAACAGGTCTCTTCAAACCAGTTGCAGACAAGTGTCTTGGGGCTGCGGCGAGTGCTATGGAAAGGGCAGATTTTGTTATGGGATGGTGGTTTACGGTATACTATAATGACGTGTGGTGTTTCACGATTATTTTTGTTTAAAGCTTGGGTCTGGATGGGGCGTTTTGTTTGGTCCAGAAGAGACCTTATTATGGTGGTTTTTTGTTTATGGGTACACTTATCACTTGGAGTTTTTTTGTTTGGACTATGATGTTGGTAAGTTTAACGATTAAAGATGATGGACATATGATGATCCTCTTAATGTCTGGACAAGTGTGTTACCATTTTGTTAATATTGTTGCGGCTAAAAGGTCTGAAAGGTTTTGCAAGGAGAGTATGATCAATAAGGAATTTCTTTTGAATAGTGAAAATCAAGAATTTCCCATGGGTTTGCATATTATTTTGAAATTTGGATTAATGGTGATGTGGTGGATGGGTCTTCAGGGTTTCTTCAATTCCAATGTAGCCAGCTAGAGCTTTTTGTTTATTTATTAATAGGAGAGATCTAAGTTGGAATTGTCCAGGTATGGGGAGTAAGTGGACTATCAGCTATCTAAGGGAAATTTGGCATAAACTTAAACTGAATTTTTTGTTTTTATCTGAAGCGAAGCAAGATTCAGACTTCGTTCAAGGGTTCCAAACACATTTTGGATTTGATAATTTAGTTACAGTTGACCCAGTGGGAAGGAGTGGTGGATTAGCGCTTTTCTACAATAATGATCATCAGGTTCAAGTTTTATATTCTAGTAATAGAATGATTGATGTGGAAGCGGTAGCTCTTGGAAAAACGGTTTATCTTACGTTTGTGTATGGCGACCCAGTTTCAAAATTAAGGGAGCAAGTCTAGGAACGTTTGACGAGATATGGGCTTTCTCGCTCCGAGCCCTGATTTATTATTGGAGATTTAAATGAGATCACTAGAAATCAGAAGGATGGGGAGCCTTGCGAAGTGCGGATTCATTTATCTCTTTCAATAATATGATCAGGAATAGTGGTTTATTGGAGTTCCCGGCTAGGGGAAATAAAATGTCATGGCAAGGAAGGCGATGAAAAGGAAAAGGGGTAGTGACGATAAGGTGTCGTCTGGATCGAGCTTTAGCGAATGAGGAGTGGCATACTTTGTTTCCATGTTCCTATACAGAATATTTAGGGAGGGTGGCATCTGATCATCGCCCAGTGGTGGCTTATTTAGAGGATAAAGTTCCCAGGAGGAAAGGACAATTTCGATTCGATAAAAGATGAATTGGCCAAGAAGGTCTTTTGGAATCAATTTCAATGGGCTGGTTAAATAATAAGAGCGGAAGGGAAAACGGGATAGTGGAAAAAATAAGTAACTGTAGACACGAAATTGTTACATGGCGGAAGAATAATCCTCCATATTGAAAGGAAAAAATAAATGAGCTACAGCAAGCTCTTGAGGAGGTACAAATGGATAATACTAGATCCTAGGAGGATATTTTGGAAGTGTCTCGGAAGTTACAAAAAGCATATAAAGATGAGGAGGAGTACTGGCACCAGAAGAGTATGAATATGTGGTACTCATCGGGGGATCTTAATACAAAGTTCTACCACGCCTTAACCAAACAAAGACGAGTCCGTAATAGGATTTTAGGTCTCCATGATGCTGCAGGAAATTGGATTACGGAAGATATGGGTGTGGAAAAGGTAGCAGTAGACTATTTTGAGGAGATTTTCACTACTACTTCACTAATGGAGTTCGATGATTTCTTCACAGAGATAACACCGGGTATTACTCCTCAGATGAACCAACGGTTGTTAAGGATAGCGACGGAAGAGGAGGTCAGAAATGTTTTGTTTATGATGCATCCAGAGAAGGCACCAGGACCAGACGGCATGACAGCTCTTTTCTTCCAATATTCTTGGCACATTATTAAGGAAGATTTGGTGGATATGGTAAATAATTTATTGGTTACGGGACAAATGGATCCAAGGTTAAATATTACAAATATTTGTATGATCCCAAAGACAGAGCGGCCTACAAGGATGACAGAGTTGAGGCCTATTAAAATTATCTCGAAAGTTCTATGTCAGAGGTTGAAAATCTGTCTCTCTTCCCTCATTTCAGAAACTCAATCGGCTTTTGTGCCGGGACGTTTGATTTCGGATAATATTTTCATTGCTCAGGAAATGTTTCATGGATTACGGACTAATAAGGCCTGTCAAGGAAAATATATGGCGATAAAAACGGATATGAGTAAAGCGTATGATAGAGTGGAATGAGATTTCATCAAGGCTTTACTACAGAAGATGGGGATAGATTTCCACTGGATAACTTTAATGATGGAGTGTATATCATCGGTACAATATCGGGTTCTACTAAATGGCCAACCTCGGGGTCTCATTATTCCTCATAGGGGCTTACGCCAAGGGGATCCTCTGTCTCCTTATTTATTTATTTTGTGTACTGAGGCTTTAATTGCAAATATTAAAGGCGGAGCGAGAACGACTTTTAACGGGTATGAAGGTAGCTAGAGCATGTCCATCGACGATAGTCTTTTCTTTTGTAAGGCTCAAAAGGAAGAATGTCACACTATTCTCAGGATTTTAAAGGAATACGAAGTTGTATCTGGGCAACTTATAAATTTCAAAAAATCTTCCATTCATTTTGGATACAAAATCGAAATTCTATACTATTTGTTTACTAATTCTATACCATTTTCAGAAAATCAGATTCTGAAAACTTAGTATGCATTCAAACATGTATAAATGTTTTCAAACAAAAATTTCATTCCCTTCATAGTCTAATTTAATTTTATTTAAAAATATCAATATATAATCATATATCTTATAATATAATATTATGTATACATTATTTTAAGAAATCAGAATAATAGTCAGATGGTATAAATATTTTTTGAATATAGTGAGAAAGGTAAAAAGACGAAAAACATTGATTTTAATTACTCACTTCATTTTCCAATTATATATGCTACTAGGGGAAGTCCGCGCTACGCACGGAAATTTGTTCCATTATATATTTTATAACATTTGTTTTTAGTTTAAATGATTTTATTTTACTTTTTTTCAGTTTTTATCAATTTTTTGTTGATTACGATTGTTGTAAAATATTCAATATCAGTTTGTTGGGGTTAACTAAATTGTCAAATACGATTATTGCGATTATTAATGAAGTTGTGTTCTGTTTTTATTATGTTGGTATATATATTTTATTTGTTTATAATTTATCTAAGTTCATTTATGTTATTTTTTGTCGGGGTGTTTTACATTAGTTTTTTTTGTTGGACTATGCATATATATATATATATATATATATATATATATATATATTTTAAATTTTCATATCATTATTAAAATTATGCTTGAAATTTTTATTTTAGTATTTTTAAAAAAAATTACATTAAATTAAATACAATAACCTTATATTTTCTGTTCACAATACTTACAAAAATATACTTATTTTACCATTAAAAACAATTTTAATATATTTTTTTTGAAATGCTTAATTTATTCTCAGTTACATGTAACATTAATTTTAACTATTTTATACCAACTTTCACTATTTATTATTTTATTGTTATTTTTAAGTTATATATGAAATGGATTAATTTTTTTAAAACGATACTTTTAATAGTTAGAAACTAATTTTTAACATTGACCTCATGAAACATATTTTCTACAAACATAATGATAAATATCTTATATCAATTGAAAAAACATATTCATGTATTAATTAGTAACTAATAAAAAGAACATATTCATGGTTTTTACTTGGTTTTGGTTTGCTTATTCATGAGATTAACAATTGTAACCACAATATTTCGAATGTGAAGCGAGTTAAGCTATTGATGGAGATGGAATTATTCCAATCTTCCTCGCATAAGAAAATTGCCGGTCCGTCTTCGCCTATCATAGTTGCACACTTTAAATTCTGATTCCAGCAGAAACAAGTCTGAGCAACAAAAGCTGTAGCTCCGGCTGCTCCTAGAAAGTTAGGAGCGTGTTCACCTGATAATCCACCACTGTAGAAGTACAACAGCTATTGTTGTCTACATGTTCTTCCTTATACCATGTTAGAGCTTTTTCCATTTTTCAATCCCACTTTTAGACACGACAATCTCTAGCTTGGCCACCTTTATTCTCTTTGCCACCACGAGCTTGGCCTCTGCCTTAACCACCTCTCACAAAAACTTCATTTTGGTTTTGGTTGCCACTAACTATGATATAATTAGATGATGAAAATCGCCACTACGTTGATACGAAAGCGAGCTGCATCACTTCCTAGATTGTGCAAATATATCTACATTCACTTCCTGTGCAGATTTTAAAACCATTTAAGTCATAAGTTTTTTATAAAACTTCGAGACGTTCTCAAATCATCTGCCTAAAAGGCATGTTTATAGGCTGTTTGATATTTTCATTTGAGTCAAATCATATAAAAATATTTTGTTTTATACATTTAGAAATAGCCTTCTATTCATATCATTTAATCATATTTTTGTTTGTTTTATATGCATGTGATTTCTAAGATTCACCAATTTCCTCTTGTGAAACCGAAAAGTTATGTATAAAGTAATTAATAGTTTATATTCAGTATTTTTGCAATATTATAACTAAAGTCGAACAAATAATTTGATAATAGATCCGAATATTTAAAATCATCTTCTTTTGCATAAAAGTATTTTTGGAAATTTGAATTTTTAAAAAGTTTTCCAAAAATTTATGCTGCATGTTTTTATCTTTCAATCACACAATTAATGATTAATCTGCATGATTTTTTCCATTCAACCAATGTTTCACAATATAAAGAAGGTTTTTTCATTAATTACACACTATCTGAAAAATCATGTATTTCCTAAAATACAAAATAGTTATAATGTTCATGTATAACGATGTTCATATATTAGTGCATCTCTTGTTAATGTTTGAGTTTCATATTTGAGATATTGTGGAATCATAAGTACAGTTTGACTCAGACAATAAAGTTATTTAATTAATTCTACTGATGTTAGAAAAAAAATCATATAAGCTTTACACTACTTTAACCAATATCCATGATCCTAAAACATTCTTTTGATAATAATAACCTTTCGCTGGATCATGTTTTCTTTGACTGATATAACAACTGTGAACCTGTTTGAGTTCTTCTGGGTGGTTGATACCATTCTCCATGATCATCTCAATCACTGCATCTCTAAAATCCTTTTGAGGATCGGTCAATCATTTCAATATTGCAAGGCCGTCCGTTCTCATTCCTCCATCTGCTGCTTCCATCAAAAGTTCGAGCTCTCAATCTACAATAGCTCTAGCTCTGCATTTTTCAGATGCTCTTGGTGAAAACTCTAACCTTGATGTTTTCTTTTGTTCTAACCTGTTTAGAGCCTACATAGATTTCCTCTACTGACCATGAACCACATATCTCCTCTACTGTAGCTTCATGTACATGTGCTCCTCTGCCTAATTATATGATCTCTTTGGCTTTTGTTGGAGAATCTGTTGGTCACGTCTCTCACATCTCTACTTATCTTTATTCACAAAAATCCTTGGCTTCTATTTTGGATTTGGATCTCCATGTGGATCCAATCGCTCTCAGATCCATTTTTTCAGCCTGAGAATCAAAATCAGAAGAAAACATTAAACCAATGTAAAATAAATTCAAGAAAGTATAAACATAAAAATCACATTCAGTTTAGTTAACATCTTCACTGGCATGTATCTTGACTCTCTGTCGTGTTGCCACTCAGTTCCCTTGTCAAATCCCCAATCCAAAGTTCTTTCCTGATAATCAAAATCAACAGAAAACATTAAACCAAACTAAAATGGACATGGGCTACTCACTCTCATCAAATCTCCTTACGGATTCACTATCCCAATCCAGACTCTGTCTCAAATCCAGAGATCTAGATTAGAGACTAACAATTATAAGTACCTAATATCAAATGAAGCACAATGAAGGACACATGTAAAAATTACTGTTTACCAGATGAGTAAAATCGGAGAACATGGAAAAACGCATGTGATCACAATAAACTGATAATTTCATGGGATATACCTTTTTATAGTGGAAGATCCAGAGGGAGGAAGTGGTAGGAGTGGGGAGCTATTGTTAATTAGAGTGCTTTAAAGATGACACTTCAATTCAGACTGATTCCGTAACGTTTGTAGGTTTTGGTCGCCGGTGAGAAGAAGAGACGAAGAAGCTTGACGGCGAGAAGATGTGATGGAAGCGTCGGAGCCTGCAAGGGAGACTTTCTATCGAGAAATGGACCAATATTACTAAAGATACGGGCCCAATCAATTGTATTCTCAATTAAATGAAACGGTGCCTTTTGGATAAATGGACACGTGTCGTATTGTGGACATCCAAATTGATGATGTGGTAGCTTCACATGTGAGAAAAACTCTTCTTTTTATAATAAGATATTTTTCATGATTATTAAAATTTTGGTTAGTTCACAAATTCACTCATTATTTATTCTGGTGAGGACATTACAAAGAGACTTATTTACAAATATAATATTTTATCATAAAAATAAAATAAATAAATATATATATATATATATATATATGATTTATATAGAAATTTATTTACAAATTTATTATACCGAATTAAACTGACCACTGAAACAAAATTGACTTGCCGAAATGCATTATTTGGTAAAGATGGCGGTTAATAGAAACAAAGACCAACAATGGCTAGTCTTTTTTTTATTAATGGAAGTTTTGGGTTTAAGTTCATAACTTAGAGCCAGTTTTCCAAAAATAAAAACTTAATAAATAACATTTTTTGGATTCTTGCTTCTCGCCCGAGGTCAGCAATACGAAAAACGCAACCCCAATTTTTAAACATTTCTCTAAAGCTGGAACATCTCATCAATCCAGTCAATCTCTCATGGAATGTGGATTTGCTTAATGCATATGTACATTGAGACGATGTGAAGATCATGAAAGGCTTGGCCATAAGTCGGAATCATCGGCCAGATTCCTACGGTTGGATGTTCACAGAGTCGGGCAAATACACTGTTAAGTCAGGGTATAAAACTGACTCATCATATCCAGATAAGGGACAAAGGATGGTTTCTTATGGTCCGGATACTAAACCTTTGTTGGCCTTCACGTGGAAATTGAACTGTGAAGCCTTTTTCTGGCAAACTATTTTGGGCACTCTACCGGACGCAAAAAAGGCACATGGTATCGACTGTGATACTCCATGTAGTATTTTTGGTGCGAGGAAGAATCAATTAATCATGTTCTCTTTGAGTGTCTTCCAGCTTTGCAAACCTTAGCTTTGTCAAAAATCCCATCACACCCTGGAATTTTCCCATCCTCTTTGATCTTTACTAGGAGACTTCCGAAGGATTAATACTTCAGTACCTTTCCTTGGACTTGTGGTATATTTGGAAGAATAGAAACGATAAGATTTATAACAATAAGGATGGAAATCCGCAAGAGATACTTAGGATAGCGGAAGTGAAGGGAGCATTGTGGGCAGAGACTGAACTTACAATTTCAGGAAGGCACAAAGAGGTTCTACCGGCTTTTGACTGGCAATCCTTAGGACATTCCATAATATGCTTTATCGATGGTGCATGGAGGGAACAAGATGTGTTCACAGGACAAGGATGATTATGTCGAACCGTAGGTTCAGATGAGTAAATGATGAGGGCGATGAATCTCTGAAGGAGCATAACAGCTTTACATGCAGAATGTGAAGCTATGATCTAGGCTATAGAGTGAATGAAGATCCTTAACTTTTCCAACGTAGTTTTTGTAACAGATTGTTACCAATTGGTGAAGATGGTGTCGCCACTCGAAGAATGACCAGCATTTGCTACATACTTGGAAGAATTTTGACGCAGTAAGACTTTCTCTGCTACCTTCAAGATCAAACATATACCAAGAGCACACAATTCATTGGCAAATAAGCTTGCACGAAGTGGTAGAAGTTCCCCTTCTGCTATGTTCTATGTCGATTCTACACCTCCAGTTTAGCTATCTGAACAGGCAGGAAAAACTTCGTAATTTAGTTATCGTTGTAAAAAAAATAAAGAATAACCCTCCCTCTAAAATTAAAAGTGATTTGAACTAAAACCTAAAATTAACCCACATATATTACCACTAGCTCATTTATATTACCACTAGAATACCAACACTTTAGTAACAGCTCAATATTAGTAATGACTATATAATTTTATATAATATATATATTGATATAGTTTATCAACTGAAATCAAGAATAAACATTTTCATATAGTTGGCAAAATTAAATTATCACTAGAAAATTCATCAAATTGCTACTTCTTTTCATTTTTCTAATTAAGATAATAATTTGTTTTGATTATAATTACTCTCCATGTTAAGCACGTACATCAATGTCTCATGTTAAACTAGGAATATAGGGTTACGTATACATATGTTTGGTTTTCTTTGAATGTATTCGTATTTGGATATTACCCGTGCAAATTCGGATATCCAATTTTTCCTAAGTTAATACCCATTTGAGTATTTTGCTATTTTGGTTCGGATTTCGGTTCGGATTTTTAAAATCAGATTCAAATACGGATTCAGATATCGAATAAAATACCAAGCCTTAATCACTCTAGGTAATGAAAAAAAATTAGAAATTTATGTGCACAATGTTTGCCCTTTTTACCCTTTTGGGGAGTAATCTATACTATTATTTGAAAAGTGATTTTGCTGATTTGCCATATTTTCCAAAGTTTAGATAATTTTGATTATTTGTCATCTCCTCCATATTTGTCATGTCCTCCATAAATTTAGGTAATTTTATTAATTGTCATTACTTTATTAATTTAAATTTGATTTTGCTTATCTGTCATGTTTTTCAGAATTTATGTAATTTTGCTTATTTATCATGACTTCGTTTATTTTCGGTAATTTTGCTTATTTGTCATTAATTCATTAATTTAAATTTTAAAATAATATTTTTATTCCATATGTAACATAATCTATCTTATATTATATTCAAATAGTAGTATAAATATACTATGTAAGTGATGCTTATCCTATATTATAATAATAGTAGTACCGACTCTTATTTATATATACAGTTGTCATCATATATTTAATGGATAATACAAACAAAATTTACAAAACTTTTCAGCACAAATTAAAACTTTCAAACAATGGTTTTTAAGAGGAAACACATTTCTCTTGTATTGGAGATATTGATCTGGTTAGAGATTGTTACAAGATTAAAGTTAAGAGTATTGAAATCTTAGAATACATGGAAAAATTCCAAAATTGTTTCAATCGAAATCTTAGAATACATGGAAAAATTCCAAAATTGTTTCGATTGAATTGGTATTGGTTGATACCATTATAAGTATAGTATTTTCTCTTTTGTTATTGATTTGTATCAATCAATCGATTTGATGTTAGGAATTTTTTGTGTTTTGATATTATTTGTGAGGTTGTGAATGTTGGACTTTTAGACAATTTTATGGAAAACAGAAAATCTTTAACTAAGTTAGAATTAACTATTTGTGAGATAATGTAGCTGAGCATTTAATTTTATATTGTTTTAATTTATTTTTATGACATGATATTAATTTGACTTATTCTTGGGTTCACCCCCTAGGTGAACCTAGAGGTTCACCAACCAATAGGATTATGTTATTTCAAATTTGATATCTTTTATAAAAGGAAACAAAATATTGTCAAGTTATATTATATTTTCAAAGTAAAAAGATAAAAAAATAAAAAATAAAAATAGTAGTAATTACAAAAAAAAAAAAAATTTAACGTCGTCAAGAAAAAACTAAACCTTAAATCCTAATCCCTAAACCCTAAACCCTAAATCCGAAACCCTAAACCCTTGGGTAAACTCTAAACCCTTGGATAAATCATAACCTCTAAATAAAAAACACTAAACACTAAAACACTCAAGGGTTTAGGATTTTAGTGTTTAGTGTTTTTGATTTAGAGTTTATGATTTATCCAATGGTTTAGGGTTTACCCAAGGGTTTAGGGTTTACCCAAGGGTTTAGGGTTTCAGATTTAGGGTTTAGGGATTAGGATTTAGGGTTTAGTGTTTTGCTGACAACGCTAACAATATTTTAGGAATTTTTTTTTTTTTGTAACTACTATTTTTTTTTTACTTTTTTATTTTAAAAACATAATATAACTTGATAATATTTTGTTTACTTTTTTAAAAGATATCGAATTTGAAATAATGAAATCCTATTGGTTGGTGAACTTAGAGGTTCACCCTAGGGGGTGAACCCAAGAATAACTCTATTAATTTTAATTATTAACATTTAGTGATATGCGTTTAACATGTGCAATGTGGTTTGAGTATGCAAAATAAGTATCAAATTTCTTTAAATCTGATGAGGCATCATGGTTTGTATGTATTGCTCTGGTTTTTTGGTGTACGAAAATACAAAAAAGTCTTATTTTTTGTTTTGTTTCTAAAATTTAAACTGTTGATAATATATGATATTAATTGAATATTTTTATTTTGTTGATGTTTCAAGAGCTGTAATTGTCTCTAATAACTTCAGTGCCACTGTTATTCTTTTTGATCCAAAACTACAAGAAGTGTTTAATTTCAATTCAAAGCTACCTAGCAATGATTTTGTTATTTCTAAATAAGACTTTGATCCAAAATCTATATCTTTTAAAATAGATTTATATGATGAGTTTTTCCGTTAAGAATCCAATAAAATTTATAAGTGGAATGAATGTACTGAATGAGGCATGTTATGCTTATTAGATATTTTGGTTATAGCAATCTAATGTAGGTTGAACCAATAAACCTTGAATTTGTTTTTTGAAATGTAGCATCTACTCTTATTCAAAACATTATATAAATAAAATATCTCTAATATTACCGAGCTTGAGCCACACAAAAAAAATTAGAAAAATACCACCACTCTTCGATATTGAAAAGAATTTTGTTAAAGTCATAATTAATCAAGCAAATAATCCAACTTTTAAATAAAATAATTGTGTTTAGGCCCACAAGCCATTAGTATTTGATTAAAATCGAATAAAACACACAAATGAATTTAATATGTATATCTAATTAAATAAATTAGTTTGAATACAAAAACTAATACTATTACTTTTTATTAAGAATATATATTAATCCACACTTCATGCACAAGGTGCAGATCCACACCTAGTTGAGTTTTCTATTTTTAGAGGAGAGATCATTTAAGTATGGATTAGCTCAAAGAATGATCTTAGACAAGAAAAAATATCATGGAATATCTGCGTGCGTCACCCAAAGTGTAATTTTTCTAGAACTCTAGTTTTAGTTTTAGGGAGATTAACTCCATATACCCCGTATCCCCCAAAAAATCTCCGTTTATCCCTTTATCATTATATAATTTCCTTTTCAAATTTTTTTAAATAGAAAAAGTGGCTAAAGACGGATTGCCCCTAACAGAAATTAGATATTTACAAGATCCAACCGGAAAGATCCGACCCACACAAAACAAACCCTAAAACCCGACCCAGCTAAACCAAAACAATGTCGTTTTGAATTACTCAACTCCTTCTCTTCCCAAAATTTCAATCATTTCGTCGTCTCTCCCCTCTCGACACTCTCTACTGCGAAATCTCCAATTGAAACCCTAGAGTATCCATCTTCGTTCTTCCTTGTTCGTTCTCCATCTAATTCGAAAATCCATTAAACTATCCATATCATTTCTCGTGTCTCAACTATCTCTTTGTCTCTCTTGTCTGAAACCCTAAAGTCAAGACCGCTTCGTTTCTTCTCCCTTCTTTGTCGAAATCGAGGCTCCATCTTCGTTCCTTGTGGTAAGTGATTAGTTTTCCTTTATTTGGTTGTTATTTGGTCGAATTTGTATGTTGATTTGAAAATAAATTTGGGGAAAACTTTGAATGTGTCTTATGTTTAGATATTGGCTTTGAAATTGGATAAGAACTTGGTAAATCTCTTGTTTAGGTATATATTACATCGAATCTGTATGTAGACTGATGTGTTTTTTGTGTGTTTTCGATTTTTGTGATAAATTGTATTTAATTTTTGTTAATAAAATTGATTAAGGAAGATGAATCGTGTTGTTGATGAGACTTAGTTGATGTTGTGTTGTTGTTTTGCGGTTTGAATTTAGAGTTATTGAGTGTTGTAATGTCTTGTACATGAAAGTTATGAAGGGAAATCAAAAGGGAGTCGCCAATGAAAGGCGTCGTTAATCTCTTAGAGTCAGAAAACCGGACTCAATTGTAAAAAAGCCGGAACTGGTAGTTCACAAGAGCAGTAAGAAGAGTAAGAAGAGTAGGCCAGTGAGAGAGCCAGTGAGAGCACCGAGTGTAGAATCGCTCTCAGCCTCAGATGAGTCCGAAAGGGAGGGGTCCGATAGGGAGGGGTCCGAAAGGGAGGTATATATTTTGTATTCATTGTTCTTGTTAGTGAGTAATGCTGAGTAGTAATTAGTAGTACTACTAGTACTTCTTGTATTACTAGCATTACTAACTAACATGTATATATGTATTTTGATTGCAGGAAATGCAACCAATGCAACCCCTTGAGTTCTACTTCAAAAGCAGTGAGTTTCCGAAGACTTGGAAGATACAAACTAAGTGCTTTGTGACCAAGACAGTAGATGTCATCAAGGATAAGCCTGAGGCTCAATGGTTCACAAGCCATCCTCAGTTTCGACATTTCTTCCACATGCCAGATGAAGATAACCTGAAGCTCCAAGGGATGTGGATGTTACTCATGTGCACCATTTGTACTCCAGAAGATGATGTTGCATGGTTTGCGGTTAATGGTGTACCCATCCGCTATTCTATGAGGGAGCATGCCCTCATCTCTGGCTTAAACTGCGGTGATTATCCACCAAACTACGAGAAGTTGGGGAGTTATAAGTTTGTGGATTATTACTTCCATGACAGAAAGAAGATCACCATCAGTGATGTGAAGCAGAAGATGTTGTCTATGCCGCCGTGTCCAGATAGATTGAAGATGACTGTCTTGTTTTTTCTTGGTCGGGTTATCAGAGGAAAGCCGAAGGATTGTGGACATTTAGACCTCTTCATATTAAGGATGGTGGACAATTTAGAAGCTTGCAGATCATTTCCTTGGGGGTCGTCTAACATTTGAGGATGCAATAAAGGAGATTAAGCATGTTATGAACCATCTGAAGGGTGAAAGATGCATGCGCCTTTCATGGTTTCATAATCCCTTTAGAGGTAAAGCATATAGTTTTGTAAATTTTTATTTGTTATATAATTGAAATTAATCTGACACTGTGCGCTGGATGTACTAGGTTCTGGCTTTTGAATGTATTCCAGATCTGGGGAAAACGTTTAGAATCTATTCAGACGACGCTAGTGAAGACTGTCCAAGGATGTGCAAGAATCGGTTTACAAGTCCAGTCTTAAGGGTTATCCTTTGGAAGAAATATATGCTGCTGTTGGAGGAACAAAGGTACATGTATATAGTTATAGTAGAAGCTAGTAGAACAGAAATTTAAACTGATCTAACTTATTGTTCTAATTTCAGGTTATTAACAGTGTGTTGGTTCCAATTTTGGTGAGCAAATTATGCTGCCTCGTATCATCGATGAGGAGCGAGAGTATGGCCGTCAGGGCAACCCAATTGATACTTGGAACTACTGGTTAAATGTGAAGCAGAAGAATATTTGGTGGAAAGAGCTATATGAGTTAGATCAAGCTGCACGAGTGTTGCCAAAAAAGAAAGACAAAGAAAAGATGATGTTTGCAGAAGGATCATCCTTTAATTCTGGTTTAGATTCGAGGTTGCAAGGTCTGGAAGAGAGGATTTTGGAGTTCATGGGAGAAGGATTTGTTGGACTTAACTTAACGGTGGAGACAAAGTTGGAGTCTCTAGGCTCAAGGATGAGTGATATTGAAAAGAACCAGCGGCTTTTGAGAAGAAGGGCTAAGAAAATAAAAGGAAGGTTAACTTCTATTGAGACTAAGGTGGAGCAGAGTCACGGTGAAGACATGGATTTTTGACAGTGGGATCATATGGACTATGGTACACATGAAGGGAAGGACAAAGCTAATGCTGAGCAAGACGCTGAGAAAGAGAAAGATAACATCGAGAATACTGAGTAAGAGGCTGAGAAAAAAAAATGAAAACAGTGATGAAGAAGAAGGTGAAGAGAAAGAGGCTGATGACAATGCTCAGCAAGAGGGTGAGAAAGAGGCTGGTGAGCAAGACAAGGAAGACAGTGAGAGTGAGAGTGAGACTGATGAGTTGAAGCAATTGAAGGAGAGAAGTAGAGCACAAGCTAATAAACTGTGGAAGGAACTTGAAGCTGATGAAGAAGAGGTTGAAGGGAAATAAGATGAAGAAAAAGGTGAAGAGAAAGAGGCTGAAACCAGTGAGGAAGAAAAGGAGAACAGTGAGGATGATGAGAAAATTGAAGAAAAAGTGGTGGAATCTGAGGCTGAAGGGGAAAATGATCAAGAAGAGGTTGGAGGGAAAGAGGATCAAGAAGAAGAAGTTGAAGGGAAAGAGTCTTAAACCAGGGAGCAAGAAAAGGAGAAAAGTGAGACTGATGAGGCAGAGATAGAAAAAGTGGTGGAATCTGAGGCTCGGGAGGCAGAGATAGAAAAAGGAACTCCGACACCACCACGTGGGAATTAGAAAGAGGGAACTCCCAAAGATGATCACAATGAGCCTTGGGTTGAGACGAATAGAACCGATGAAACCCCAACACCACCACGTGGGAATCAGACAGAGGGAACTACCACACCACCACGTGGTAGGACTAAGGCAATGGCTGCGAGGAGACTAGTGACAAAGCCTATGGAGGAAGAACCTGGAAAAGGTGAGAAAGTTGTGGAAGAAGAGAAAGAAAAGGAAGGCTGTGGAACTAGAGGAAAAAAACAGGGAGAAAGTTGTGGAAGAAGAGAAAAAAGAAGAGGATGTGAAAGTTGTTGAAGAACAAACTAGGGAAGTTATCGAGGAACATGCTGGGGAAATTGTTGAGGAATATACTGAGGAAAAAAATCAAAGGTGGATCATGGTCGTTTACAAGGAAGCACTGAGTCCTTGGATCATGCATAGGTGCAAGGAGAAAACAATGATGTATGGCAAACCGAGAGGCATTCCAAGGAAGAATGTCGTTGTTGCTGAATCTAAGAAGAATGGCAGACCAAAGAGGAAATCACAGTGGGTGCAGACTCCTTTCACGGAGGGGAAGAAGCGTAAAACAAAGCCTTAGGCTTATGTATTTAGGATTTTATGTTTAAAACTTGTTTAAAATTTGGTAGTAGAATGTTAAGTATTTTGGATGTTTAAAACTTGGTAGTAGAATGCTTTTGAATGTTTAAATCTTGGTGTGTTGCAACAGGTTTGGAAAACTAAGTTTACAGGTGTTACTATACCCAAAAATGAGTAAGATGAATAACTAGATTTACTGGGTTTATTACGCCAAAAAAACACTAAAAAGGATATACCAAAAACTTGTAAACACATGTAAAACACTAAAATATATATATATAGTTAAAAAAAGAATTAAAAATGCATTTCACATGTAAAACGTCCAGCCGTCATAAATATATTTAATATTATTTTTAACACTTAGTAATACCTATCGCAATCTTCAAGGTAGTAGTAATACCACCATACACATAGTAATACTTTGGCAATTTTTACGTTTTTCTAGTAAATCCATCTAAAAAATGAAGGTTTGGTAGTAGAACCAATGATTTTACCCTATTATTATCGTCAAAGAAGATATTTACATAAACAATTTACTAGAAATATGTATTTTGTAAAATTCTACTTACTATATTGTTAATCATTCACATACTAACAATGAAAGTTAAGGAAGTTTTTTGGGAAACCGTTAAGATTTTCTTAAACTATTGAAAATAATTAACAAAAATAGTCTAATCTATATATTTATTATATACGTAGCCTACGAATTGAAAATAATCATATAAAGATAGTCTAAATTACACATAAACTAGTGATATATATTGGTTTCGAATTGCACATGATAATACCAGTAAAACCTAGTAATCCAATTTGCACATAATAAAACAAATAAAACCTAGTATTCCAAATTGCACATAATAAAACCAGTAAAACCTAGTATTCCAAATTATACATAGATTAATTAAATGAGCACTCTCATACGGATTGAAAACGTTAAATACAAAAAAATTTCAAGAAAAAGGCCAATTGAATCAATGTTATTAGCTGTGAATTTGAACTTTTTGGTATTTTCCGTTTCTTCGGATAATAAAACCAGAAATCACAAGTAGTCCAGATTTCACATAATAAGCTAAGTAAACTCCAGTAAAACCTAGGTAGTACCTGAACCACTCTCACATTCAAAATACGATGCCATACCTCCTCCTCTGGCTCTGCCTCTTCCTCTGGCTCCTCTAGCTCCCCCTCTGTCTCTTTTTCCTCTTCCTCGGGATTCTCTTACTGATGGAAATCTTGTTTGTTGTGGTTTTCTTTTTTTCTTTTCAAAATCTGGAGGAAGTATTTTCTTTGCTCTAACATCTTTTAGTATAACCCAATCAGACATATGAGGAACATGATATATGGTCCTGTGATAAGCCAAAGCCCATTGCTCCACCAAATAGTATTTTGACAATACTCAGATAGATGGAGTTCCCTTCCCGCTGCCGCAGTCATGAATGTGGCAGCAGCCACTCCATGCACACAAGGGTATTTGTCTTTATCAAATTGCTCACAACTGCAAGTATTCCTAGCCATATCAACAGTATAAACCTTTCCGTCAGTACCATGCACACTGTACTCAAGATGGAAATTGTTTAATTTGTCAACCGTAAGAAACCCCGCATCAACACATCTTTTAGACATTTCAGTTTCCAAAATAGGCACAAGCTTCGGTGTGTATGGTATTTCAGCTGCTTCCTTCGTATGATTGTTAAACCATTCAGACATTTTTGCAATGATAACATCAAACATTGGTATTAAGGTGTACTTTCTCGCTTCCTTAATAACACCATTAAAAGATTCTACTGAATCGGTGGTGTCAACATTGTACCTATCTCCTCTGAAGTAACATCTAGTCCATTTCTTCTCTTTAACACTTTTGTCAAGATACATTGCTGCACTAGGATACTTCCTACGAAAAGCATGATAAAGGTACTTGAGCTCAGCCTCCGTATAAACGTGTGTGCATTCTCTAAACTTGAACGCATAAGTATCTTTGTTGTTATGGACATGGCTTTAACATTCTGAGACAAATGCCATATACAATACCAATGTTCGGCCTCAGGGAACACAAGACGTACTGACTTGATCAAGCTTTTGTTTCTATCTGAAAGAAATACCAATCCCGAGACATCGGATATCACTGATTTCAACTGTTCCATAAACCATATCCATCTTTCATCATCCTCACCATCTGCTACACCAAACGCAATTGGGTAGTGGTGATGATCAGGATCCTGAGCAGTCGCAACAAGGAGAACTCCACCATAAACATTCTTGAGGTGTGTTCCATCCATAATGAGGACTTTCCTCATCGCACTGAACCCTTCTATGCTAGCTCCCAGGGCAAAAAACAAATACTTAAATTTGTTGGCCTCATCCACTACCACACGTGTTCTTGTGCCAATATTCGTCTGCTCCAGCATGTGCATATAACAGTATAATAAAGTAAAACTCTCTTCTGTTCTGGACTTCCTCGCACTTCATTAGAAGCTTCTCTTTTTCCTCTCCATGCTGAGGTGCATGATACATGCACACCAACCCTTCGATGAACCAAATCGATCAGAACTTTGGGAACTGGTGTGTCAAATGTACCAGGATAATCTTGAGCCAAAATAGATGCAACGATTTGTGATGTGCCTTTCCTTCTATCAGGCAGTGTTCTTGTAGTAACAACAGAACATGTATGATGCTTGATGTAACTTCTAACCGTCCAAAGATCTGTATTCTTTAACTTTGCAACTCGCACAAACCACTTGCAGCCGTCTTTGGCTCCTCGTCATTTAAGCACAAATCTCTTAGTATCCGACTTAATTATATCAAACTCAAAACATTTCTGATGCGAAGCCATCTGAATATGGACTTTTGCTTCCTCCTTGGTTCTAAATTCTTGACCTAAAACCAAACCTGTACCATCATCCCATGGCTGATAGACAACTCGTGGTCTTACTTCTGTATCTTCAAACACATGCTCATCTCTTTCCATGAAATTCTCATGCATCTCAATGTCTCCGTGAAAAGTGAGCACACCACCAGTACCTTCATCACCAGTTGCGTTATTCTCAGTACCATCTTCATCACCAACCTCTCTATCAGGCAGTGTTCTTGTAACGACAGAACATGTATCCTGCTTGATGTAACTTCTAACCGTCCAAATATCTGAATTCTTTAACATTGCAACTCGCACAAACCACTCGCACCCATCTTTGGTTCCTCGACATTTACCACAAATCTCTTAGTATCCGACTTAATTATATCAAATTCAAAAGATTTCTGATATGACGCCGCTTGAATAAGAACTTTTGCTGCCTCCTTGGTTATAAATTCTTGACCTATGACCAAATCCATACCATCATCCTGTCTCTGATTAACACCATCATGCATCTCAATGTCTTCGTGAAAAGTGAGCACACCACCATTACCATCTTCATCACCAGCCTCTGTAGTCTCTTTATCAGATATACCGACATAGACATCAGTTTCATCATTCTCAGTACCATCCTCATCACCAGCCTCTATAGCCTCTTTATCAGATAGACCGACAAAGCTGTCAGTTTCATCATCTTCTTTTGAAAGTTGCACTTCTTCATTGATGAACTCCACATGTAGAACACTTCTACACTTCTCATGATTTACTTGCAATAGATAACCAAAAATGTCTTCATCATTCCAGATGTATGATGGCTTGTACGAATACAATACCATTGGAAAGTAACTAATCTTCACTTGCACCTTAGATTCATCTACCGTTATCTTTCTGCAAATACTCTCAATCAAACCAGAGTAAGTGATATTCTCCATTGATTTCCTCAACAAAATTGTGTGAATTTCATCTTCTCCTCCACCATCTCCCGAGATCCATTTTATTTTAGCCCCAACTTTCATATAATATCCACCATAATCAAAACAAATGATTATGCAATGCGGATTTTTGCATTTTCCTGAAATAAGTATAATATCATTAGAATTATCATTATTAAGATGCTTAGAATTAATTCTCACACCGTACAATCTTCTCTTACTAATACTAATTTATTCAGTACTATACATAGTAATACTAGAAATACTAGTAAGAAATATCAATATAGTAATCATAATATTTCCAGTAAAGCTTTTTTGCTTTAGTAAAACTAGGTATACCAATAATACCCAGAAGTTATCCTTGTACTAACTAATCCGCTTTAAGACGATATTGTTAGGATTTTACATTACCCATGATGTATAATTCATCTTAAATGAAATTAAACACAGAAAATCATCAAAACACACATAAAATATACCCAAAATCTATAAACAGTTTTTGAAATCGTTTTTAATCTCTCATAATTTTCATCAAATCTTACTTTTTAATGTTACCCATCTTATACACGATATTTAAATGTAATGTCACAAAAAAAAATCATCGAAAACGAACCTGAATTGCCTGTTTTTTTAGCTTCAAAAATCACTTATGAAGGATGAGAGGAAGAGAGGTTGTACGATGAAGAAGGAGACATGTAGGTCAGGAGAAATCTGATTGGTTAAAGTTGCTTTATGGACCATGTAGGTGGTTGAATTATGTTCGGTTTATTTAACTAGAGAAATAAATGAAAGACTAGTTTGAAGAGTGCAAAGATAAAACGGTAGAGAGAATAGAGAGGGGACAGTGAGAATTTATTTAGGGGTGTACGGGATATATGGAGTTAATCTCCTAGTTTTTGTTTGAAAAATTTTGAACTTATAAGTTATACCAATTGGATAAGACCATGATTATTAGAGGGTTCTTAAGATGGGGGTTCTTAACGGAATATAAGAACCCTCCAATAATAATGCTCTAATACAGTTTACAGTCTTAAGCCCTATAAATGGGGTCGATGAGGAGAGGTTTAGAGCTTAAAACGGCATGATGTCGACTAGTTCAAAAATGAAATTGCAGGCAGTGCACTGAAACTTCTTGAACTCGCATGAGAAATCAGATAACGACGCTGAAAACCGACACTGATAAAGAAAAGAAGAATCGTGATTTTTAAAGAAACCTGCAGAACGTTCTCTCTCTCTTATCTCTTAGCTCTCTGTCTCTCCCTATATATACGCAAAGGCACGGAGGCTTCAGAACCATCAAAGTAACAAAAGAGAAGCAAAGCAAAATTGTAGAAGAGAACAAACTTGTGAAAGAGCATCTTAGTTTTCTGGGCAGTGAAACGATGTCTCTAATCCCAAGCTTTTTCGGTGGCCGAAGAACAAACGTGTTCGACCCATTCTCGCTAGACCTGTATGACCCCTTCGAAGGATTCTCAACGCCTTCAGGGATGACAAACACAACCTCCAAGGACGTGGCAGCGTTCACAAACGCGAAAGTGGACTGGAGGGAGACACCAGAGGCGCACGTGTTCAAGGCGGACTTGCCGGGGCTGAAGAAGGAAGAAGTGAAGGTGGAGGTTGAAGATGGCAACATACTTCAGATAAGTGGAGAGAGAAGCAGCGAGAATGAAGAGAAGAATGACAAGTGGCACCGTGTGGAGAGGTCAAGTGGGAAGTTCATGAGGAGGTTTAAGTTGCGGGAGAACGCGAAGGTAGAAGAAGTAAAAGCTAGTATGGAGAACGGTGTGTTGTCGGTCACGGTGCCTAAGATGCCTGAGAGGAAGCCTGAGGTCAAGTCTATTGACATCTCCGGCTAAATAAGATGGAAAATCAGAGATAAAACAAGATAAATAAGTATGATGATGTGAAATAATGGGTGTGGAGTGTGTTATTTTCTTGCTTTTTTCCTGTTTTTCTCTTTCCTTATAATATGGATCTGGATGTATAATATCTGTAAATCTTAATAAAAAAGTGTCTTGAAAGATAAAATCTCCCAACCGGTAACAACGAAAATCTTTTAACACAGGTCATAACTTGATTAAACAAGACTTGTGACGGTCACTCATACTGTCTACGTTTTGGTATAGTATATCAGCAGAACATATGAGGAGCCTGTGAGATCTAACTTCGTTGAGACTAAGATTGTTGTGGTTGTGAGTCTCCCAGGACAAGGGATCTAAGGACAGGCATTTGACTCTCGAGGAGCTCCCTTTTGCTGAGGATTCTGTCTGCTGAGCAATCATGTTCCTGTACATGTGAATGGAACAGCTTTAAGAGATCATTCACTTGAGTGAATATATGTATATGTTGACCACAAGGAGAAAGATGTAAACCTCTCCGGTTGAAGCCGACATCAGAGTAAGAAGAGTTACAGTTGCTGTTTGGTAATCGGTCAAAGTTTTGTACGTAGATTCATCAAGTTTATCCTACAAGGTTGATATAGACGTAAGGTCAGCGTATTGTAACTGCTTGCACTCAAACTATAGATGTTCCGGGGAGAGTGAAGTTATATTAGATTGTCAACTTATGAATGTCTACCTTCAAGTGTGAAATAGCTGCAGCAATAGCTCTACCTGGGGCTTGTAAAGCTTTATTGTGCGCCTGTAAAACAAATTTCCAACCATTGAGTTCTAAGTAGAGTAGTTACACAAAACATGGATTTATTATACCTTAATATAGAGGAGAGAGACAACTTTGGCGAGAAGTGCAACAGGGTCTGATTCGGTAGAAACTTGAGATATCAAATCCTGCAAGTACAAAAAACATGGCCAAGAGAAGAAAACAAGTGACTAGATCATATTAATATGTAGACTGAAACAACGATAGGGTGTCGTACACACCTTGCGATATGCATGTAGGAGAGTTCTTTCCAGTTTCTTGTCAAGCTTTTTCAAGACCAATCCACTGCACAAATGAAGTTAACATTCAATCGAAGTCCAATGGAATCTAAACGGATTTGCATCAGAGATATCTTGATAAACAAGATTCAATATACCTTTCCTCTGCCAGGTCTCTGAAGGTGGTCATGAATGCGTCTACACGCTGAGACAAAGAATCCAAAATCAATGGAGCTTAGTTTTTATTCACGAGGAAAATCAAAGTGAAACCAAAGGTGCGAAAATAATGCCTTAAGTAGTGACTATATATGTAGAGGAAAACAGCTGAAATAGGAATTTATAGAACTAGTCGAGCCTAAATAATAGAATTAAAGATTCCATATGAACTAGTAGCTATATTTTCACATAATCCTTTTGTCTCACTTACTGACTCCCATCAGAATTCCAACAGAATAACTCTGTATCAAGTTTGTCAACCACAGGACAGGAGTAGAGAAAAAGAGAACAGTCTACTACTTTTTAAAATAAAGGGCAGTTATTTTCGTAATTGCATTATAAAAGATCCAACCTTCCCTTCCAAGGCCTCAACTAATGCAAGGGCCTTTCTCGAGAGTGAACCGTTGAGATTTTTAGCCTGTCACAAAGGAAAAGAATCAGCTAGCATTACTTTAGAATATAAAGTGCAAAAACAAAGTATTAAGATAAATTATTGATCAAGTGCACATACAAGGGCCATTCTTTCGAAAGACTCCAGCAAAACTGGATCTTGAGCTTTGGAATCTCCAACCTCAATACCATTCTTCAACTTGTTGAGGATGTCCTGTTTTGATAATCACATCTTAACTAGTTAAATCTTTAAAAAAATGGCCTAGGAAGCTCACTTTATTTTTGACTTACCAAGTCATGAAGTAGTGTATCAGCAATTGTAGCTGCTGTTGTTTTCAGCAGATGCCTATGTAAAACAGCCTAGGACCAGAAGAAACGAAATTGATACATTATATTCTTTAGTAAGCAAGTGCGGCCTTTCAAAATGGACTGAAAGTACTTACTGAAGTCGATTGGTCATCTTCAAATAGCTCTAGCGCTTTTTCGTACAGCTGCATATTTAGAAACGACTGCCAAAGGGAAAGCCATTAAAGCGAGTAACACAGGATATACATTGATTGTCCAAAAATATAAAACTATAGTTGAAGCACTTGGGTCCAACCTCATCAAGCTTTTTCTGAAGATCATCCATCAAGCGTTTCATTCTATCTGCATTTTCTGTGAAGATTTTCTTTCTTCTCTCCTTTAATGAGTTAATGAGCATCGGTCTCATAAGATCAGCTAAATGCTTGAGAATTGAATCTGGGTTCTCCACACCTGCAGTACACAACATAGTTACTGTCACACGGACAATCGCTACGTAATTTTGTATGAATGCAAAAGAATGACTTTCTCAGATGTACCTTCATCTTCAAACTCAGGCACAGAGTCGACGATCTTTTTCATCACCCATCCGTCTGGGGGGATAAAGTTATTACCTTCTTGCGCCTTAACGGACTCTTTCTTGCCTCCTGCTTTCGCATCCAACTTCTGTGACGAGGATGAATCCCTGCCTTTCTTCTGGTTTCTCTTAGATTTAGGACGGGCTTCCTCTTCATCATCTGGAACAGTTTCTACGGTTGCTGTCTTCATGCTGGCAGACTTGCCTTTCTTCTTCTTTGATCCTTTATCTGTATTAGCAGGTATGCTTTCTTGCGACTCTGAAGATTTGCTTGGATGATCTATCAGACTAGCAGTAGAAGCTTGGATGCTAAAAGCTTCTGCCTCTTTCTCAATTTGATCATATATGCCCTGAATATTAGTAGTTCAAGCTAAGTCATAGTTCAGATAGAGAAAGCCAATTGGAAAACACAAACGAAACTACTAATAATACCCTTCATTTCATATGATTACCTTTATGAACCCACTGCTTATGACATAGGATTCAGCCAGGATAAGTGCTTTCTCAGCCTGAATAGAAAAATAAATCAGCAATCAGTCGCGAAAGAGCACTGACTAGTTATCAAATTTGATCAAAATACCACCTTGAGAGCTGATTGGACGGAGGGACAAAGAAGCAGAATCTTGTTTGCATCCTGTGATGTGAATGACGCAGGCAATACAGAGAGGGAATCGATCCTGAATCGAGCAACAAGGTTTCAGTAACAACGTGATAGAGACAGTATAACACATAAAAGCACACAAACACCGTAGACAGAGGGGAAAAGAGTACGGGCAATAAGCCTCACCAGCTGTTTTGTTCAATAGCATCCTCGGTTGTAGAATCCAGCATCTCAATCATCGAAGAATGAATAAATGCTGCAGATAAAGGTTTACCATCTGGATATCTAGACTATACATGTCACATAACAAAAAAATATAATGAGATGAAAATTAAAGAGGCAACATGATACTCCCAAACTAGAGAAAATTTATGTTAAACTAACATGATCTAATACCTGTAAGAACTGCACGGCTTGAGAAATCCCAAGCTTCTGCATGGTCTCATAGGGAATATAAGAATTCTGCAGCAAAACGGAAGAAAATAAATCACCAAAGCGTTGCTTCACTTTTCTATAAGGAATAATAATTAACAGAACATGCTAAAACTGCAGTCTGGTGAAGTTCAAGTTTAAACCTTTTCTACACCCAACTACTTAATAAACGGACTCATACATGAGGCCATTTCAGAGAGAATGACAAAAAAAAAAAAAACCTGTGAGAAGAAAGAGTCTACGCATTCCTTTTGAGCAACTGCAAAAACCTGTCCCAAAAATTAAACTGCAAAGTTAATAATCTAATGACTAGTAGTTGAATGTGGGAAACAGCAAAGGATGAACAAGAAGAGTCCTCTCATGAAATCTTGAATATTGTCGCAATTAGTAATACATAAGATGCCAGAGACCAAGAAAGATTAGAACTTTAGGACATACAGAAGGAGTCCAATGGGTGCCAGCACGTAGTGATCCAAGCATCTCCTCTTCCTTCAGCAGACGGTTAAATATAGACTGAAAAAACGCATTCTCAACAGCGACTCCACTAGATCCATTCATTTCTTGCACCAACTGTTGTAAAGGCGCCCACAAAGCAGACAAATTGGAAGGAACAAAGATACCCCTGGAAGCACCTCGAACCATAGCGGTAACACGTGCTACATAAGCAGGCGTATATAACTGTCCACCTTCTAGCCTTGCTTTCACCTAAAACGGATTGGAAAAATGTAAAAAAAAAAAACTTTCATTCACAAAAACACAATCTGGAAGAGAGCTGAGAGAGAGAGAGGAAAAGATTTGGCATTACCAAAGTTCCAAGGCGAGGCTCTAAAACGGATTGCACCAACTCAGAGCCAACCTGTAACTGACCAGCAAGTTCAGCCACAGAGATTTGGCTGCATTCTTGGAGCCTCTCGTTGATCTCTTCTGCGATTGAGTCCCAATAGCTTTGTGATATGATCTCTCCCTGGACAAGCATTAGCCCTGGATCACTCAAGACCACATCTTGTGCTTGCTTCTCCACATGATACAAATCAACCCCGATCGTATCCGCCAGATCGATGACGGAGACACGGCCCAGTTTACTGATCTCTGTGGCGATTTCATTCTTCAATTGCTCCTGCGAGGAATCAATAGAACGTGCTCGATCAAACAATCTGACTTCATTTTTTCCCGATTAACTTCATCATGCAACAAGCGGATTTCATAAAAGTGTACCTGAGTGATGTATTCTTTTCCGGTGACGGTGTGGAGGAGATCGAAGTCGATGACGCGAAGCTCCTGAAGCTTCTGAACCAATTCGACGACGTTTCGATCGGATAATCTGACGCTTGACTTCACCTGCTGAGCGAACTCGAACTGTCGCTGCAATTCCAACAACTCTTCATCCATCGTAGGATTTTTCCGTCCGATGATTTTTGTCGGGAAAAAAATTGATTCTGTTCACAAACACCGGATCAAGTATTTATTCTCAGCGTGTTTACTGATTAAACCGGTATTATTAATAACCGGACCGGTCAGTTAACGGTACACGCTGTAACATTTTAAATTGATTGAAAGTGAACCGAACCAAAGAAGAAGCCCTAATATTTCTGCAGGAACGTTCTTCTTCTGCTTTCTCTCCTCTGGTTTCTGTCTTTAGCTTCTTCTCCCAGCTTCCAGCTCCGGTCTAAGTTGAGGTAGCAAGTCTCATAGAATCTCTTCTTCTATCTATGTTTCTCTTCTCTTAATGCTGTGAACTTTCAATAGTCAGAGACACATAGTTTTTGTTTCAATATTTTCTCTGTCTGCGACATAGCGTGTACTGTCTAGTTGAAAGAACGAGCTTTTTTTTTTTGTTTCTGTAAACAAGAAGCCTACACCGAATGTACAAAACAGGATTTTTTTAGTTATGTTTCTTTCAGTATCAGAATTCAGAAATTTGACTACTTTTTTGTGTCGTTAACAATTGAAGCAATGGAGATTGACAGAGAAGATGGCAGAACGCCGAATCAGCTGAGACCCCTTGCTTGTTCCCGTAACATCCTTCATCGTCCTCATGGCTCTGCTAGCTGGTCCCAAGGTAACTTTTTTTTTTCTTTTTTGTCTCTAGCTTTCTTCAAAATTTTATACTCAACTTTCTAATGAGTATGCTTCTCGTTTGTCTTTATATTAGGGGATACAAAAGTTCTAGCTGCAGTTTATGGACCTAAATCTGGAACGAGGAAGAACGAGAACCCTGAGAAGGCTTGCTTTGAAGTCATTTGGAAGCCTAAATCCGGGCAGATTGGTATAGTAAAGTATCCCTCTTGCTTTCACTTTGGTATGTTTCTGACTGATTATTTACTCTGTGTGATTGTAGGAAAAGCCGAAAAGGAGTTTGAGATGATACTGAAAAAGACGATACAGAGTATTTGTGTCCTGACCGTGAATCCAAATACCACCACCTCCGTCATCATTCAGGTTAGTATGCCTCTTGCCTTTGTAAGTTACTGTCCTGTCTTGTACGAATATCAGTTTGAGTTGTCTCTGATGTTTTCAGTTATTTGCTTTCTTGTGCAGGTTGTACATGATGATGGTTCTGTATCCTTCTTTTACAATGCTCGACAACCATGTACCGATTGTCTTGTCATCCACTTTTAATCCGCTATACGAATTTCATCTGATTTGAGGGATGGTGTATATATATGTTAGTTAAATATTTGTTGCATTGATTTAAAAGACAGCTTTGGTTTCCTTAATCCAGTTTTGTTTTAGCTTCTACCGTGTGCCATAAACGCAGCATGTGCAGCTCTTGTAGATGCTGGAATACCTATGAAGCATCTCGCTGGTACATCTTTTGACACTTTATGCTCTTCCCTAATTCACTTTGTGTGTGCTTCTTCTTCGAATTGCTTCATCAACATTTTTATTTTTATTTTTCAGTTGCTGTATGTTGTTGCCTGGCTGATAGTGGATATGTCGTACTCGACCCAAACAAGCTTGAAGAAAAGGTTTAATTACACAAATCTTGTTTTCCCATTACTTATATGTGTATTGGCTAAACTTTTACTTGAACTACAATGCACAGAAAATGACGGCTTTTGCTTATTTAGTCTTTCCAAATACAACTCTCTCTGTTCTTCCGGAAGTGGAAGGCGAGCCAGTAGAGCATGGTATTATTACATCAGTTACGCATGGAGTAATGTCAGGTACATGCTATAACTTCTCATGAATAGACTTCACTATGCCACGTTCTATGTGGTCTATCATACATTTCATTTGTTTGATGTGCTGTTTTAAGGAGTTTGTTTCTCAACCACTGCATAATCTAATAACATCTCGCTTCTGTTTTTGTTTTGTTTCAGTGGACGACTACTTCCTGTGTGTAGAGAACGGTCGTGCTGCTACGGCTAGTTTGTCTGCATTTTTTAGGAAGAACTTCCAACAAAGCCAAGGAGCTTCTTCCAAAGCTGGTTAGAACTTAGAAGCCTGGATCCATGTGGTTTTGTGTGAGATTTTGAACGATTTTGTTATCCTTGTTGTAGCTTTTATGGAACCCTTATCGTCAATGTGTCTAATTAAAATGAAATGAAAGAATCTCGTTTGGTTAGTTATATGAACAGAGGACCCTCTTACCTTCAATACAAATGGTATCCGTGCTCAGATATATAATAAGCTTACGAATCATCATGTAAACAAATAGTGCAAATTTGCTAGAAAGTTAAGTAATAACATAACATCCCGGCGCTTAATACCATTAGTACATTGTCAAATTGCTAATGAGCAACTGAGTTCACTTATCCAACATACAAAATCGTAAGTTCAAGTTCGTTCCTCTTAGGTCGATGTTAAAGGCGTTCCATTAGTGCTCTTGAGACGTTGAAGCAACAGTTCATAGAGTGCAAAGCCACCATGGTGGCAACCTGGCATTCTTGATGTCATTGTCTTCAGCACCTCCTGATTGATCAGCACAAAGAGAAATTACAGTCATTGCTGATCGGATCAAAGCACTTCTAGAAAGTAAAAACGATTGTTTTCTTTCTTTCTAGAATGTATGTTTAATGGATTGAAGAAGTTCAACTAACCAAAGAGACAGTGTGGAGCTGTGTTGACTCAAACGCATCTTCAGCACTAGAATATAGTCTCGGAATGTCATCTGAATGGTGACTACACTTGATGAAGAAAAACATTGCTGGTCTCACATTCAACTCCCTCCGAGAGATTCCAATAAAGAGAGGAGAGCTCTGAAAATTGTATAAAAGATGGATCAGGTAGCATTCCAAATATTCCTCAAGGAGAGACGACACAAAAACAAATCCTTGTAGCTTACAAGGGATGATGCTGGTATCCCAGTTTCTTCCACAACTTCACGAGTAATGCTGTCAAACATTTCTTGAGTCACCTTCTTGTTTAAACCCTCTCCATCTTTTTCAAGCTGATGAGAATCAATTCCTACTGACATCGGCTGCAAAGTTTAGAAGTCAAAAAGAGTTAGAAACTGAGACAATATGATGCCTTATGTAGTTGCATATACCTCTGGATGGCCACCAGGAAACACGTAGTGACCTGGAAATTCCCCGACATTATCACTCCGGCGTAACACAATAATCTTCTGGTCAGAAGTCTCGATAACCGCAGCATTACCCAATGGACTTGATGTATGTCGACATCTTACACAGTCATCTGTAAGAGAGAGAGAACAAAACTATCTATTGTGTTAAACTAGAACAAAACTACCTCGGAGATTAGAGGTATCGGTGTGTACCTTGTGATGTAACAAGGAACTTCTCCCACTGAGAGCTCAAATTCGTTCCTACAAAAGTCCTTGAAAACCATGTCCAGGAAACCAAGAAATCGATCAAATTAGAGGTCTGGTCAGATGCAAACAATAAGAAAGAAAAAAGAGATAAATGAGAAACCTGTAATCAGTCAGGCCAAGGCGAAGGCAGACGTGTGGGAGTTCGTTGGTACCAGCAGCACCATCTAAACAAAATGATCCAAACTGAAAATTTTATCTAGGAGTAAGTAAACTTACTAAACAAATTAAAAATCTATGTGAAAGTCCAAATAGACAACGATGAATCTTGATCATTCTCATCATATGCTTACTCTGAATTTTTGTCCATTGAACAATGACGAATTGCCCTGTGTTCTCTGCTCCCAAGCCTAAAATTGCAAAGGACACATACCATTTGAGCAACTCATCACATCAAACACACCCATGGTCCATGGACATGAGATCCGACCAGAGTTTATGGTTTCACATAATTAAACAAGAAATGTAATCTTTGCCAATTACAAAATGAGATCCGATCAGAGTTTCTGGTTCGCACCTGTGCAATAGAATCTTCAAGATCGTGATCTGGATGTTGAATCCGATCATGAGATTTCGAGAAATCCACCGACACCTTTAGCATTTAAACAACCAAGACAGTTTGATAATGAAAACTATTAAAAAAATAACACTTTAAGAGAGTATTCGATTAACCTGAGATAGAGAGAGGCCATAAGGACATGAGAGGAGAAGCTGGTATCTTGACCCTTCTGCTATTTTCGCCATGGAAGAAACTCCTGCGAACCATGTACAAAGCTATGCTAGAAAGTGCACCTTGACGTCGACAGATTCCGGTACCAATTACAGTGGGTCGAGAGAGATTTACATGTGAGGCCCTATGGATCATTATGGACCAAAAGGTTTTAGAAATGGGCCCAAGCTTAATCATTTTCCCTTTTCTGTTACTAAATCATACTCCCTCCCTTTCTTATCGTAACTAACTAGTTTAAAGAAAATTATATTGTTTCAAAATGTAAGCATTTTCCAAATATCTAGATAACTTTTACATTTATGGGATATAGTGTAACCAATAAAATAATATCAATTTTGTTATAATTGGTTGAACTAATTAATTAAATATTATTTTGTTATAATTGGTTGAACTAATTAATTAAATATTATTTTTTTTAAAGTACCAATTTTGTTAATAATAGTGATTTTAGTCTAAACTACTTACATTGTGAAAGGGAAAGAGTATTTTCTTTCTCAAAAATTATATTTTTATTTATAACCTTGGTTCCAATCATTTTTTTAACAGTGATCAAATCTCAAATATATCATCATATAATTTCTAATATTTTATATTATCAAATACTTGCAATACATGTGATATTGAAAACAACGCTTCCACGATGCAGCTCTCCTCGTAATGCTCGAATTGACAGACGGTTCTACGTGTACAACACCTTGGATGGATATACTCTCTTCACATCATGATCACAACGATTGACTCTGGCTGAAATACTCTAAAACGTCTAATAACCTTTGTATCCTAAATCTGTTAGAGATTGTATCTCTTGGAATCCAACCTCATACATGATACGGGTGCTTTCACATGCTCCATTCATTTTATTAGTACTAACAATTTGAATTAAAAAACTGTGGGGCCTGGTCCATTAAATCCACCAAGGGACGGATGCGGGCCGCCAAAATTGAACATTATCAAGACCAGAAGTAATGAATTGGATATTGGATATAGTGGAGCAGATGAGAATGATGGTTTTTGACAAAGCGGGTTAGCAAGACACTTGCGTAAAACCAAACCTACGTTGTTTTATAACTTTTTCATGTTTTTTTTTGTGTTGTAGCATGTATAATGTTTGTGTTGTTTTTTGAGCGATTTGCATACAAAATACACAAATAATTATAAATTTGCGGGAATGGAAAAAAGGCCCAAACGTGAGGCCCAACTCTAAACGACGGGAAATGACCGTGATGACTCTGCTCCTTCTTCCTTTTATGTATGAAGCAGAAGTTTCGTAATGAGGTACATGCCTCTAATCATGACTTAACCTATATATACACAACATGTGAGTATTTATATAGCATGTACATATCAAAATATAGCCAGCAAAATCTGACTAATAAAGCATTAAAAACCAAAAACTTTTCACTAGAAATCACACAAAAAACTTTTACATATGAAGCGGAATAGTCTCTCTCTCTCTCTCTCTCTCTCTCTCTCTCTCTCTCTCTCTCTCTCTCTCTCTCTCTCTCTCTCTCTCTCTCTCTCTCCCTCTCTCTCTCTCTCTCTTCAATGGATGATTCAAGTCAAGGAACAAGGAAGATAACATCAATAGTTTGGGATAATTTCGCAATGATCATCAAGGTGTTGATGGTGATTTGGAGGTTAAGAACCAAATGTAATCACTGCACAATATACTATGCCTATGAATCACAAAAGACATGTACGCCCAGCTATAATCAACATTCACTAGCATGCAACAGGATGCCTAGTAAGGGGGATGTAGTTGCTTTGTTGGTTATTGAATAGGGAAAACTACAACCAAGAATGTTTGACCATAGTGGTTTTCGTTGGTTATTGGATAGGGAAAACTACAACCAAGAATGTTAATTTGACCAGAGTGGTTTTCGTGATATGGTAGATAAGGGCATCTCCAACCTAATTCTATAATAGAGATCTTAAAATATAGAAAAAACTAGAGATGAAATTTTTGCGGACAATTCTTTCAAATAGCCATTTTTAAGTTTTTGTCACAAAAATAGTTCTCAAGAAAGAAAATGACCAAAATAGCCCCTTTTTATTTTAAAAATTTTAATTTAAATTTAAATTTTTTATTTTTTAAAAATTTGAAACACTATGCCCATAACTCCACCCCTTAACTCTAAACCCTAAGTCTAGATTAGCTAACCCTAGGGTAAAAATACATTTTCTTCATTACGAGCTATTTTGGTCATTTTCTTCATTAATGACTATTTTTGTGACAAAAACTTAAGAAAGACTATCTTAGGAAACTTCTCAATTTTTGCTCCAATAGATTCCTCTACAGAGGAACACAATGGAGCAAAAAATTCATCTCTATTTTCTATTCTAAAGATCACTATTATAGAAGTGGGTTGAAGATGGTCTAAGTGCATTATTGAACATAATCTTCATTTCTCCTATGTAGAGTATGCTAGAGTTAGGTTGATATGGTTGTATTTGAATGTTTATGTGAAGTTTATAACTAGAAAGACATATGCATCAAATGTTTATAAGTTTTATGAGTTAAAAAGTAAAATTAGAAGTAGTATCATTTTACAAATTTATATATATCATCTTTATAACATTTTTTTGTTGAAACTAAATTTTCAGGAAATTCAAATATAATATTGCATTGCAGCACGGACATGTTTCTAGTTAATCATTATATAAAAGTGAGAGTTTTTGGGTAGATGAGTTCTTATGGATTCTTAAAATTTGGAAATGTCATAGTAATTGGCTCATTGATTCTTAAAATGATGGTAATAAAATCTGTTGTTATTGACTTGAAATTATAAAAGCCATTTGAATCACTTGTTATTCGAAATTTTTTTAGTTATTGTTAATTTTCTAAATCTAGTTAAATATAGTGTTATAGGAAGATGAAATTTCAACATTTTTACTCATAAGACACAACTTCCAAAATATCATGTATATGTATGAGATTTTCAAAATCCATATGATAAAAATGAAAATAACAAAATAAATATTTCTAATATATATATAATACAACTTCATTTCAAGTTATATGTCCAAATATGTTATGTATTTTTTTTTAGTATATACTTATATTTTTCATCAATGATGTTTTCGTGACTAAATAAAAATTAAAATAACACAAAATTTTCTAGACAGACATAATATAGTTAAAATAGTATTAATATAATATTTCTTTTATCATATTAAAATAATTATATGTGTATCCTTATTATTTTTTTTATAAACAAATAAAATTTGTGACAAAACAAATAAACATGCTATATTGGAAAGTTTCATTTCTGGAAACTTTTTGAAAAAACATATATTTGCTTTACAAAAGGGAGGACATAAAATAGCTAATGCAAAACCATGAAAAATCTATATCAATCTACAAAAAGTTTACAAATCAAAGTATAAGTATTTGCATAATCCACAAAAAAATCGATCAACTTTTAATTTTCAAACTCTAGACAAACATGTTTGGATCTGTTGTTTTAGTCTTGGGGTTTCAGATTAAGTTTCCTACGTCCCATTCAAGTTGTATATAGGTTTGGATCGGATTCAGTTGCTATACTCTGGGTTCTGATAGATTTTATAACTATCTAAAATCTATTTTGGTCCAAATTTATTTAATGTTTTGTTAATAATACTTCGGTACAAGTATTTTTAAATATTATATCAAAATAAACATGAAATCAAGTATTTCAATTATATTTTGGCTTTGAATACTTTTCGGGTACTGATTTGGATATTCAAATTTGTTTTTCCAGTGTTTCCAGGTTTTTGGACTGTTTTGGATACATGTTCAATTACGGGTTGGATTGGTATAATACTCATAATCCGAAATACCACCCTACATGCCATTCAGATATTCCACAAGTTGGATTGAATATGAGTTTACATTTTTTTGTTCGGATTTGATACAGATCTTGGTAACATTTACAAATGGACAAGCCTAATTAAAAGGATGATATATACTCTTAGAAAGGATAAAAAAGCTATTTATTATTAAGACATAAATTACAAAACAAACATTAAGTTGTAGCCACGCATGGCTTTTGCTCAACTGATAAAATGTCTCAAATTTGTCACTATATCTCTCTCACGAGTGACATTATTTTGAAATTTGATGTAGCTTGTTTGGGCGGTCTCATCATAAACCCAAATTAGATGGAGTTTGTTTTAGAGAAGGCCATGATCGTGACTTCAACTTTGAGCAAATCATTCACAACGAAAATTTTGGTTCTATCTTCAAGATCGGAAAGAGATATAAACTTATCGAAACCCCATCCATTTTCTGCTACATTAGACCATCCCTCAACTATAATAAAAAACAAGCAACAAATTAAATTTGTACAAATAGAAAGAAAAAAACTAATCACACGGATTATTAAAACAAACATGGATTAGCTATTCTAAAATTTGAGAGTACTTGAATATGATTTTGTTGTATCCAAAATGCAACTATACATCAGTAATAGATAATTATAACCTTAAAACATAATCTTTAGCAAAGACATTAAAAATAACATATTTTCGATATTGATGTACCAATAATATAATTGCTTTCATTAATAATTTATAGCATGTTAACAAGTAGTATATTTCATTGTGTAATACGTATATGCATATACTTCTTATAACATTATATAGTACAACGAAATGATATTTAGAGAACCATGCTCTGACCTTGTTTCTCCACATGATTGGATGAATACTGATTCAAAACTTGTAGCTTAGCTCGAACATAATCATTTCCATTAGACTCACTCAACAAGTAAGGTGACAAAGAATTACCCGTTCCAATACCATATCCATTTGGATACACCTTCGACACCCTAACTAAAATCACACATATATATATATATATTAACACTGTTAAATATATACCAAAGTGTGTGTTTGTAATATGTGCATGTGGAAAGAGAGAGCGAGAGAGTTACCAGTTTCTGCCTCCGGAAGAGAATGGTTCGGATGTGTAAGGGTCGATATGAATGGTAGAGACATATGTGATGTTCCAATTAAAAATGGGATTGCTGATATTTTCATCATAGGAGAAGTTTTCCCATTTGTTAAAAGGTGGAGCAACGAAGACGTCTATTCTAAACACACATTCACCGCCCTCCGAAATGTATCCATATGATGCCCATTGTGCCGTGAACCACGCTGTTGGTAGAAACTGTTTCACTCCCCGTTTCGTCTCGAACGAATGAAACATGATCGGTTCAAGGTCTACAAAAAGACAAACACTATGTTTAGATTTATTCTCTAGGGAGCTATGTAAATTTCGTAATAATCAAAGTTAATTGTGTTTCATGTGTATCTTCTCTACTCTAAACCATTATATTTTGCACAAAGGTAGTAACTATAACACTAGACTAAGACTATCTCTATATATTGATAGTCTCTCAATAAATATCACATCATTAGAGAAGTAGTAAGTATTATAAAGAAATACAAATGTTTTTAGTAGATTTCTATTTTTATTTGTTTTTTCAACAACATTCACCATAAAATTTTAAACTCTAGTAACACTACAAATAACTAGGTTATATGTATAATGGATCATCTAAGATTTCATACCTACCTTGGTAGTAATAATACGCCTTGTGTATATAATTGTAGACGAAAAACTTTATCTCCGCATACACGACTTGTGAGTCGATAATGTTGGAGTCATCGATTCTTGCATAAAGAGAAACATATGAGGTATATGTGTAGTCTTTATCCCCACCCTTGGGTAGATTAGGAACGTCCTTTTAACATTTGTTAAAGCCAAAATATGTCATAATTAAAAACACATATAAGCTACCAAAATAATTGAACTTGATGAAGAGTGCACTTACCAATTAAATTCACCAATGGTGTAAGGACGGGACTCGTAGTATCCATCCTTGACTAAATCCATCATGGTTGTGAAAGACTCGAACTTGACTCTATAAGATGATGGAGGACTGTTTCGTAATTTCCTAATCTCTTCTGGTGGTACCTTGAGCTTCTCGTTTTTATGTGACCCCTTTAGTAACAAAAGAAACATAGCCCAGTTAAATAACAATGATTATTGAAAGATACAGCAATTATCACACCATGAAGTATCTATCCATAAAACATCACGAACAAATAATCAAGACTTTCTTCATGAATGATCAAATGTCATTTTATGTTACATCAGTCAAATGTTATTTTAACAATTGACAAATAAAATTTTCACGATTACTCAACAAATGTTATCGTTAAATTCAATTATAAAAATCTAATAAATGTTCGAGAAACTTATGAGAAAATGCCTCTAAGAGAGAACAAGTCAACCCTACGACAATGAGACGGATCATGGCAAAACTTATGGGAAGTAGAAGCCAAAAGAAAGTAGTCATAACCTGATGTCGAAAGCTTAAAGAATAGGGATCACTAAGATTGAAGCCTATTTTGGAATTCGCAGCCACTGCCAAGAACACGACAACCAAAGCTACCAAAGGCCATTGCCATCCAATTGATCTCTTCCCTCTCGTCTCTACTTCTATGTTTGCACTTGCTTCCATGATAAATCTGTTAGTTTTTTCCTCCATTAGCCCAAAACCCAAAATCATGATCTATATTAAGAGCCCAAAAGAAGAGCACAAGGAGAAATAATTATCTAGAATTATGGAGAAGAAGAGAAAAAGTTATGGAGAAAAATAATTAATGTTAGATATTTTGAAATAAGATAATAATTTAGAGAAATCTAGAACATGTTAGAGTTTGCTTCTTCACTTGTATAAATAGGGGTGCTTAGCACCATTTATATCATCCAAGAATCAAGAAAAAGAATAGAGAGAAAACATTCATAAAGAGTTCTAAGAGTCTTTAAGAAATCTCCAAACACAAGCCTTAGTGAAAATCTCTTTCCTAAAATACGAAGGTTATCTCAAACATAAACCGTCGACATTCCATCTTAACCTCTCGAAGAAAATATTATCCGCTATCTTTCCCAACAGCTGGTATCAGAGCAAGGTTACCATTATCTTTGAAGAAGTGAAGATGGAGGCCACCGTTACCTTTGAAGGTGACATGTTCAAGCTCACGACGGACAACTTCTCTTATTGGAAACCGATGATGGAAGATCACCTTTATTGCAAGGATTTGCATGAGCCCATCATCATGAATGATATGCTGAAAGGAAATGATGATAAAGCATGGGAGATTCTTAATAGAAAAGCGGTTTCCGTAATACGCAAGTATGTCGACCGATCTCTCTTTGAACATGTCTCTACCTACACAAATGCTTTTGAATTATGGACAAAACTTGAATCCAAGATTCAAAAGAAAACACCTCGAAACAAAGCTCTTCTTGTTCGACGGTTGGTAAAGTTGGAGTGCAAGGATGGCCAGAGCATGATGGAGCACTTGAACAATTTCAAGGGGATTGTAAATCAGCTTAGCAAAGTTGATATGAAGGTTGAAGACGAAATGCAAGACCTTTTACTCCTTAGTTCACTACCGGAGAGTTGGGACACACTAGTTGTCACTCTAAGCAATTCTGCACCGGAGGGAAAGCTTACCATGGACACTGTCACTGATAACCTTCTAAACGAAGAAGTTCGCAGGAAGGAGCGAGGTTCGAGTTCTTATTCAGAAGCTAACATTGTTGATAGATGAGGTAGAGAAGAGACTCGTGGTCAAAACAGAAGCAGTGGACGAGACCAATCTCGAGGAAGGTCTAAGTCACGTCCGAGAGTTACTTGCTATTACTGTGGCAAGCCGGTTTTTCAAGAAAGACAAACAAGCCAGTAATATCAAACCAGACCGGTTCAATCCTACAAAGAAGCATGAAGACAAGACTACCACCATTGTGAAAGACCAGAGCGAAGAATTATATTTCGTTGGAGAATGTAATCTTAGCTCTGATGATAGCTCATGGATCGTTGATTCGGGTGCTTCTTTTCACGTCACCCCTCATGGAAGCTTCTTCACAACCTATCAAAGTGGTGACTTTGGTAATGTTCAAATGGGAAATCAAGGAAGAAGCAAGATCGTTGGAAAGGGGGATGTTATTCTTACACAAACACAGGGTGTAAGATAGTTCTCAAAGATGTGAGGCATGTTCCCGACATCTGACTCAATCTCATAGCAATCGGAAAGCTTGATGATGCCGGTTTGGATAGTCACTTTGGCAGTGGCAAATGGAAGCTAACCAAGGGGATCTTGATCATGGCTCGAGGAAGAAAAGAAGGCTCTTTATATGTAACATAAGCCAAGCTTTGCAAGGAAGAAGTAAATGTCGCAAGTGATGACATGGATATATGGCACCGAAGACTCGGGCATATGAGTGAGAAAGGTTTAAATATACTTTCTCGCAAGAAACTTTTTCCTGATATGAAAGGTCTCTCTCTCTCACCATGTCATGATTGCTTAGCCGAAAAACAACATAGAGTCACTTTCTGAAGATCGTCTACGCCTATGAGAAGAAAGCATATTCTTGATCTTGTGCATACTGACGTATGCTCCATGTCCGAGAAATCCAATGGAGGGGCATCATATTTCGTCACCTTTATTGATGACCATTCAAGGAAGGTATGGGTATACCTTTTGAAGTCAAAAGATCAAGTTCTTGATGCTTTCAAGGAGTTTGTATCCCAAGCAGAGCGAAGTACGGGTCAAAAACTCAAGTGTGTTCGATCTGACAATGGTGGAGAATACCGAGGTCCCTTTGAAGCGTTTTACAAAGCTCATGGAATCAGAATGGAGAAGACACCACCAAAGACGCCACAACTGAACGGGCTAGCTGAAAGAATGAATCGAACGATCACAGAAAGAGTTCGGTGCATGCTCTCTCATGCTAAACTACCAAAGCCATTTTGGGGAGAAGCCATAAAGACTGCAGTGGACGTCATAAATCTTACACCATCAGTTCCTCTGGAAGGCAATGTCCCGGAGGAAGTTTGGTCGGGTAAGAAGGTTTCTTACAACCATTTGAAGGTGTTCGGGTGCAGAGCGTTCGTCCATATCCCTAAGGATGAACGAGCCAAGCTAGACTCCAAGACTAAAGAGTACATCTATCTTGGGTCACCAAGAGATGATTTTGGCTATCGGCTTTGGGATCCGGTTAACAGAAAAATTATCCAGAGCAGAGATGTTGTTTTCTACGAAGATCAAACAATCGAAGACATCAACAAATCAAAGAAACCAAAGCTAAGGGTTGTAAGGAATGAAGATTCTCATAAGCCTCAAGATCATGAACAAGTGATTGGAGATGATGGCGAAGGGGATCCCATCATGGATCCAAATGGTGATGAAGGTGAAGAAGAAGTTCAAGTGGAGCCAGAGGAAGAACATGAGCCAAGAAGGTCTGGATGAGAGACAAGACCATCTGTAAGATATTATCGAAATGAGTACGTTAATCTTACAGATGAGGGGGAGCCTCAAAGCTATGAGGAGGCCATAGGAGACACTCATAGAGATGAGTGGGTTGAAGCTATGCAAGATGAAATGCAATCCTTGCATGATAATCACACTTATGAGCTGATGAAGCTACCAAAAGGAAAGAGAGCCTTGAAGAACAAGTGGGTGTACAGGTTGAAGTATGAGGATAGAAGCTCAAATCCAAGAAAGGATTCAACCATAAGAAAGGCATAGATTTTGAAGAAATATTCTCTCCAGTGGTGAAGATGTCCTCTATCCGAGTGGTTCTTGGTCTAGCAGCGGTTCTAGACTTGGAGATTGAACAACTCGATGTCAAGACGGCCTTTCTACATGGTGAACTCGAAGAAGAGATCTATATGGAGCAACCTGAAGGATTTAAGATTCCAGGAAAAGAAGACTTGGTGTGCCGATTAAAGAAGAGTCTTTATGGCCTCAAGCAAGCCCCAAGAAAATGGTACAAGAAGTTTGACTCGTTCATGGTGGATCATAACTTTAAGAAAACCAAGAATGATCATTGCGTTTTCATAAAGAGGTACGAAAGCGGCGACTTTCTCATATTATTGCTCTATGTTGATGATATGTTAATTGTGGGCCAAGATCGCAACAAGATAGCCGCATTGAAGAAAGATTTGGGAAGGTGTTTTGCGATGAAAGATCTGGGGCAAGCGAGACAGATTCTTGGAATGAAGATCACTCGGGATAGACCAAAGAAGCTTCTATGGTTGTCCCAAGAAAGATATGTTGAAAGGGTGTTGGAGAGATTCAACATGCACAAAGCAAAGCCGGTGAACACTCCACTTGGTGGACATTTCAAGCTAAGTTCGAAGCAAAGTCCAACAAGTGAGAAGGAGAAAGAGGAAATGAAGACTACCCCATATGCATCAGCAGTGGGCAGTCTCATGTATGCTATGGTGGGCACCAGACCCGACATTGCCTATGCTGTAGGAGTTGTGAGTCGCTTTCTATCGAATCCAGGAAAGGAGCATTGGAAAGCATTTAAGTGGATCCTACGCTATCTACGAGGCACAACGAAGAAGTGTCTATGTTTTGGAAATGGAAAATTGGAGTTGAACGGTTACACCGATGCAGATTGGGTTGGTGATAAAGATTCAAGGAAATCGACATCAGGATTCGTGACTACCTTTGCAGGGGGAGCTGTTTCTTGGCAATCAAAGCTACAAAAGTGTGTTGCCTTATCCACCACGGAAGCAGAGTACATCGCAGAAACGGAAGCGTGCAAGGAGATGCTATGGATGAAGAACTTCTTGCTTGAGTTGGGAGTAAAGCAAGACAAGTACAACATGCTATGTGACAACCAAAGTTCTAGTCACTTGGCAAAGAATACAACGTTTCACTCTCGCTCAAAGCACATTGATATTCGACATCATTGGATCTGAGAAGTTCTGGAAGAGAACCTCATACATCTCACAAAGGTACACACCGACGAAAACTGGTCAGACTTTATGACCAAAGTATTACCGATCAAGAAGTTTGAAGATTGCTGCAAAGGCACCGGCATGACAACAGTTTCGGGCTAAGTCGGAAAGGGGGATATTTTTTTGGTTTTTTCCTCCATTAGCCCAAAACCCAAAATCATGATCCATATTAAGAGCCCAAAAGAAGAGCACAAGGAGAAATAATTATCTAGAATTATGGAAAAGAAGAGAGAAAATTATGGAGTAAAATAATTAATGTTAGATATTTTGAAATAAGATAATAATTTAGAGAAATCTAGAACATGTTAGAGTTTGCTTATTCACTTGTATAAATAGAGGTGATTAGCACCATTTGTATCATCCAAGAATCAAGAAAAAAAATAGAGAGAAAATATTTCATAAAGAGTTCTAAGAGTCTTTAAGAAATCTCCAAATACAAGCCTTAATAAAAATTCATTTCCTAAAATACGAAAGTTATCTCAAACATAAACCGTATACATTCCATCTTAATCTCTCGAATAAAATATTATCCACTATCTTTCCCAACAAAATCAATCCTTCACAAGACAAAAACTCAAGATATTTCTCTAAAACAACTTTTGTTCCTGATATTAATACAAGTCGCGTGCTGATTTAAATTTTATTTAATACGGCTTTTGTGTTTTAGTTCTGTCTTACTTTTTATGACTGCCTGTTGAAGCATTCTTAAAATGAAGTCTTCTATGTATTATTAAATGAAAAGTACCCATTAAAAAATACCCCTAAGTTTTCTAACTTATTTACATTTCTATGCCACTGAGAATTAAATTAAACTACCTATTGTAATGCTTGTCTTTTTCAGTTAAATTAATGAATTTTTCTTAATCAAATTTAAACTTAATGTCATTAAATGAACCTACATATTTTAATGCTTATCTTTTCCAGTTAAATTAATGAGTTTTCTTTAATGAAATTTAAACTTAATGTCATTAAATGAACCTAAAAATACATCATATTTAACGTAGCTTATTACAGACGAGTACGACCCAATAATGAACTTGAATTTTATTTTTACGAAAACGTGAATCACTTGACTTATATAATATTTAAAATATATTAACTACAATATAACAAATGCATATAACCTACCTATACTTTAGTTTGAAATGATCATGCTCAAGTTTTATATAGTCAACTTACATTTTGCATCGATCGATGTACAATAGTCAAACCACTTATAGTTTTCGTTTTCTTTATAGGATGTATCAACCAACCAATCATCCCACTGATTTTCTAAGCTATATAAAAAAACAAATTAATAAATACAAACTCAAAATCCAATATCTTCTATTAATCAAAACAGAATATCTTCAATGTCGTATCTTTAATGTACATATTAAATATAGAAACTGTAACCATAATTACATTAATTATAAGAATAGATTTGATTCCAACCCATTGATCTATTACTTCGGTAATTGATTTGCTGGCAGAAGAGGAAACAATAAATTTAAAATTTATAAGAATATAAAGATATAGAGATTCAAACCAATTGTCTGTATTTGCGTATGATTTTCGCATAATAAGCTTCAAATTGAACATTGAAAAAGATAGAGAGATTTTTTTTAATCTTTTACCGACACAGAACTTAAACAAAACGAAGAGTTAAAGGTAATTTTTTTTTTGTTACACTTCCCGGAAAAAAACGGTTACAACATGGGCTTTCATAATATGGCCTTTTAACATATTAATGTTATGGACATTTAATAATTATCTTGACGAAAAACAAAGACTATAAATAATTTATTATTAACAAAATTATGAAATTATTTACAATTTGATGACTAATTCATTACCCTTTTTTATATGTTAAATTTTTCATAGAAGTTTAAAAGATTTTTAACGTTAAAACAACTCAACTATATTTTTTTTGGTAAAAACCCTCTAGCTAAGTATTTAACGTAAAAGCCCTCAAACTAACTTTATTTAATGAAGTAAACCCTAACATGTCATAATTACCAATACTACCGGTAAATATTTAGTTTAGAGGTTTCTACATTAAGTAAACACAGTTGAGGGGTTTTACCATTAAAAATAAAAAAAAAACAAAAATTTTATAATATTATCTAAAAATTAGTAACTTAAATTTTCAAAATTAGCATTTTCAATTTTTTTTTGTAAATATATGAATTTGATGTGTTCTTAACATCAACATTATATATGTATAAATTAAAAATGTAAGAACCGAGAAAATATAAAAAAAATTATATAAAGAATTTAGACGCAATAAGACTTTCTTCCCTAACTTCCGGATCAGACATATTCCAAGAGCATAAAATACTATGGCGGACAAGCTTGCAAGTGGTGCGAGGAGTTCTCCTTCAGCCATGTTATATGTCGATTCAATACTTTCGGTTTAGCTTTCTGAATCGTGCGGTCCAGTTACTTAGTTCTCGCTTATGTTGTCAAAAAAAAGTTACTAATTTTTAAATAATATTATAAAATTTTGATTTTTTTCTGTTTTAAAAATTTTTAATGGTAAAACCCCTTAACTATGTTTACTTAATGTAGAAACCCCTAAATTAAAGATTTAATAGTAGTAATGGTAATTATGACCTGCTAGGGTTTAATTCATTAAATAACGTTAGTTTGAGGGTTTTTTCATTAAATACTTAGTTTGGGGGTTTTTACCCAAAACAAACTTAGTTGGGGGGTTTTAACTTTAAAAATCCAATTTTAAAAATCATTTTATTTTCTTTAAACATGTATAACTAATTTATAATCTTTAATGTCATACTAAATCATGATATAATATTTCTTCATATTTTACATTAATAACCATTGTTTTTATATATCGTCTACAATTCTTTAATTACGTCTATTTGTTCAATTTTGTATATGATATCGAATATTCATCATAAATAGATGGTTTAAGATGCCAAAAAAAATATTTACTTGGTGAATATATTATACATCAAATATTACAAATACATCATTTAGTTAAATAAATAACCAAAAACCGAAAATTCATATCCGCGCTGATCAGGGTCTAGTTATTAATTATTAATCAATAGGATTAGGTCTTAGGTATTCAGATAAAAACATCTTGCCGTCTTAGGCTTCTCATCTTCGTTGACTAAACACCACTCCTGCCATTTTTCTGCTTATGTAACATTTTGGCTTGGCTCAGTTTGAATCAATCAACTCTAAAGGGGTAATAGTGAAAAATCTAGGGAAATTCTATGTTTATTTGAATTAGCCAACAGAAAGTTGAGAGTAGGAGATTCGAAGGAAATTTTGTTAGAAATCGACAACCGACATAACTTTAGTAATCAACCTCCCAATATAGTTTTACACAACCGTTGTAACCGATCTACCATAAACACAGCTCGTCTATAGTGGCAATAGATCCTTCTTGTTTGCACAAAAAGTAGAAAACAGAAACAAGAAAATGTCATACGTTAAGCGCTCTACCAATTTACTTATTGTACCCTACTTATGTGACTTATTGACAAAAATAAAAGCAATTGACTTTATCTCAACCTGAATCCTACTTCGGAGATCCAAACTGCTTAGTTATGTTAGTTAGATGCCTCAGAGTCAAGTACAGATCATCAGTAGATTTGGTTGGTCATTGTTTAAGCATCAGAAAAGAAAAAAAAAATATATATTTGTTTTTTTCGGTGACTTCATGAGTTTACCTTTAGAGGCTCAGCTTCTTCGCCTTGTGGACGTTCTTGAGCTGCTTGGTGGTTTTCGGATTTTTTCTTCGCCAAGTTTTGCGCATATAGAGACCTGAAAACAATCACATGCACAAGTGAATAGGTTCAGATTCATAACAAGGTCTAAGACAGAAAATGAAAGTACAGAGGCTTGGTAAGGTACAGGTTACAATCACAAATACCTGCAGGATATGAACAGCGAATTCAGGTTTTGAAAAGAGTATATATACTCCATGCTCTTATCGTTAAACAAACTTGACCACAAACCTCTCACCACGTACTCTGTGATGAAGTAGATTGAAGACAACAATACCTTGCATTCAGTATTCCTTCTCGAGATCATAGCCAACAAGAAGAAGGTTAGGGACGAATCGGTTACGACATCCACGCCAAAATAGCCGACACCGTGATTAAAACCAGCGGGCACCACGAAGACACCAACCTTTTTTGGTTGTTTGTTGCAGACAAGATTGTGTGTTACAATCATCTAAACAAGTTCATGTTTCCTCGTTTGTCATATACATTAACTAGCAAGATACAGTCTATTTGGTTTTAGACATAAAAACTTGTCTGAATATTCTGTTTCAGCTACGGTAATGAATCAGTACGATTGAGTTTTCATGAAATTTGCAGTCTCTTGACGAAGAATTTAAGTACAACTGACACTTACGTATATATAGTTTTGTCAAGCTTTCGAGAAAATCAATTAATTCACTGCAAGTGAAACATCTATGCTTCTTACAATAACCATTGTTTTTGCAGCATAATACAAATAATGAAACAAGATTAATTGACATGGACACCTATTTTTGATCTTCTTCTTCCGACTCCTCTTTAGGGTATTCTTCTTCTATTTCAATCGCTTCTTCTTCTTCTTCTTCTTCTTCTTCTTCTTCAAATATTTCGTTTTCTTCTTCCTCTTCTTCTTCAAATATTTCTTCTTCTTCTTCTTCCTCCTCCTCTTCAGGGTATTCGTTATTCCACCTAACAAAAGGATGGTTCATCAAGCTGTCAACAGTCCACCTTCGGGAAGGATCTTTCTTAAAACACTTTGACAGAAAGTCCTTTGCTTCGTCAGACAAAGAATCAGGAACATATGGAACCAAATCGCTTTCACCAATGAGAGTAATCCATTCTTCCCAACAACACAACTCACCATGCTCTGCCCAAACACGTTCCCCTGTCAACATCTCAAGAACCGTGCACCCAAAGGCCCAAACATCCGCACCATAGTCCAGAACTTTGTCCCCTATAAGCTCCGGCGACATAAACCGTGTTGTGCCTCTCACGTGACCCCATCCATCACCGTACTCGCTCGACCCTTTCTCCATGGCTTTCCCGAAACCAGAGATCTTAGCCACAAACCCATGATGCTCCCCTGCGGCGAGTAAAATGTTCTTCGGTTTGATGTCGCAGTGGATTATCTTCTTTTCATGGATATGCTTGAGACCGATCAAGATACTCATAGCGAATATCTTCACATTATCTTCCGCCAACCCTATTCCTTTGTGGAGTTTGATGTGTTTCGCGAGGCATTGACCGTGACAGTACTCGAGAATGGTGTTGTACACCATCTTCTTGGTTTTCTTGTCATGTGTGGTCACGTTGCCATAGTAGGAGACAATGTATGGGTTATCTTCAAGACGGTTTAAGAACTCAGCCTCGTTCTTGAGCCGTGAAGCCTGTGAGAACTCGGTCGTTTTGATTGCCATCTCTTCAGGAAGTGATTCTTCTTCTCCCTCGGTCGTTCTCACGGCTAAGTGAACAGAGCCATATGAGCCTTTTCCAAGAAAACTAGTCAACACCCACAAATCTCTTTCTCGAAAAGGGCTCGTCTTGGTCGAGGAAACAGCATCGTCCTCTGTTTTAGGCTTCTTGTGAGGACCGTCGGAGTCGTAGCTGTTGTCGTCGTCGTCACATCGACCATATCGACTGCTTTCTTTAGAATCAGACATGGATCTCTTCATCTTTCTTTCCTTCTCTATCACTCTCTTTAGATTTCTCAGACTTTGGTAATCAAACGAACAAAGACGAAGTGTGTAGTTGTGTCCTCTGTGATTTGTATTTATAATCCTACTACTTGCATCTCAAGTTTCTTTATTTACTTTTTTCAATTAGGTTCGGGGATGTCAGGAGCAAAGCTGAACCTTAGGTTCGGACCGGGCGGTGATAAATCCAGCCGTTATATTTGACACGTGTAATTTTGATTTCTCTATTTCCTTTTTTCAGTTAGGTCTGGGTGCAAAGCGGTGATATAATCCAGCTGTTTCAATTTTTACTCGAACGTTAGAACTGCCACGTGTAATGCAAATTTCTAAATTTCCCTTTTTCGTCCCTTTGGTAATACTAATACCTAGATGAGTGACTACTCCCTCTAGATTTAAGAAATCGATGTTTTTAAAATTCGCACACATGTTAAAAAAATAATACATATCTTTATAGTTTTATCTATTTCCCAATAAAGGTCTACCTCTCAATTTTTTTAGATTTTAATTTATGTTTGAATTGTAAAACAAAATAGATTGAAGATAGAACATCAATCTTTTTCTTTTGTATACAAAGAGAAAAACTAAAACATCAATTATTTTATTTTTTTGATAAAATTTCAAATTTATTGATCATTTTCTGAAAAATATTTATTTACAAAGCCTAAGCAATGAAGAATAAAAAAATGAGAGTAAAAATACTATCCATTATACCGTGTGAGCTGCAAACCAATCGCTAAACCTTTCAGCTTTGGTTTCCGAAAGTAGCCTATGGAAGTGATTCGATTCCTAACCATTTTGTCAATCAGCCGAGCTAGGTAGTCGACTGGCTTTGCCAACATCAATTATTTATATGCGGAAAAGTATTATTCTATTTATGAATTTATTATTTATTGAAATATTAATCTATATCTTTAATGAAAAATATTAGACCACGATCCAGTAGCACATAATATAATTAAAAAAAAAAGTTTATGGTAATTTAATTTTAGAAAAACAGTCATTAATTATAATATAATTTTGATGTAAATTTAACTCGCTTTAACATTTATCCAATATATATATTTACATATGAATAGTGTATAATTAACTTATTATATAATAATAACTAACTTTAATGAATTCATAGGATTCATCTCATCATATGAGTATGAGTCTATGACCCTTTCTCATATGAGATAAAATCATTTTTAATATTTTTTTTTTCTATAAACAACAACTGATTTTTAAAGATTTATCTTGAAATGATTGATATTCATTTTTAATATTTTTATTGTGAAACTAAGATAATCCGTTTTTAACAGAGCAATATTGAATATTGGCTAACTTATAAAATTTTAACTTTTATTAAATTAAATTATTTATTAGGATATATATCCAATATTTAGCTTAAAACCTAACTAAACTAATAAAAGAGAAATTTAATTATCAGTTAAGTCATGCATTGCAGTGTTTTTCATCATTTGTATTTACGTACAAAATTTGAATCATAACATATATAGAAAATATACTTTTATTACGTAAATGATATATTTTTATTTAACAAAAAATAAGAGGAGATAAATATGATAAAATAAATATAATACCTATGCTCTAAAAATATTTTTGTTGATAAATTTGTAGATGATAATATATGATTAAGATTATGATGCTTAGAATTATTATAGGATTGTGAATTTATAAAGAATTTTATAGATTTTTAATTTTATAATGAGTCTAGTGTTATTCAAAAATATGTTAAACTCTGGTGTTATTAGTTTATAAATTTATAATTAGTTAGAAATTTATAAATATCTAGAGTTATTGGATTCATCATCTTACAAAGTCAATAAGGTTTTGTGTTATTCAAAAAAGAAAATAAAGTAGCTGAAGTACTTGTCATCTTTAAAAATCTCTTATTATTGGATTATTGATTATGAAAACTTTTTCATAAAATATGTTTATTAAAGCATTTCAAGTAGATCAACTATTCACAAAATCTTTATAATTAACAAAAGTTAATTAGCAGATAACACAAATTTATAATTATAACATGTCCTCGCTCACTTTTGTTTTTTGAAACCAGTGTCCTCGCTCATTCCCACAGTAAAGTTTAAACAAATAATGAAAACTCTATAAATTAATAATGTTCAGATTACACCAAAACTATAATTTTTTAATTAATTTATAGAAATATTAATTTATCGATATACTAATTGAACCAAAAACTCAATTTGAGATTATAAAATTATATTATTTTATAGAAATTTTTAGTGTATATCAATTTATAGAGTAATAATTTAAAGAGGTTATACTGTATAAGACATAAGGTTTTGAGAAAGAAATTTATAATAAGAAACCAATAAACATAATCAAACATAATTATGTACAGAGTTATTCTTGGGTTGAACCTAGAGATTCACCAACTAATAGGATTTAATTATTTTATATTCGATATCTTTTAGAAAAGGAATCAAAATATCGTCAAGTTATATGATGCTCTTAAAATAAAAAGATTAAAAAAAAATAATATTTACAAAAAAAATAATTTTAAAAAGAAATATTTATAAAGTCGTCAGCAAAAAAAACTAAACCTTAAACCCTAAATCCTAAATCCTAAAACCTTGGGTAGACCCTAAACCCTTGGGTAAACTCTAAACCCTTGGATAAATTATAAACTCTAAATTAAAAACACTAAACCCTAAACCCTTGTGTGTTTTAGTGTTTAGTGTTTTTGATTTAGAATTTAGGATTTCTCCAATGCTTTAGGATTTACCCAAGGGTTTATCCAAGGGTTTAGAGATTATAATTTAGGGTACAGGATTTAGTGTTTTGCTGACGACGTTAAAAAAAAAATTTAAAGTTTTTTTTCCTAACCATTACTATTTTTATTTATGTTTTTACCTTTTTATTTTAAAAATATAATATAAGTTGATAATATTTTATTTCTTTTTTAAAAAGATGTCGAATATGAAATAACAAAATTCTATTATTTGGTAAATCTAAAGGTTCACCATATGAGTGAACAAAAAAATAAGTCTTATGTATGATATGCAATACAAATAAATATGTAAACATAAAAGTAAAAAATAAGAATAAAGAATGAAAATCTAATGAATAGCTAGTGACCTATAATGATAGCTTGGAAATACATATGTGGCTGCAAGTTTTGGAAAAGCTAATGAAAGTAAATGATAATTGGAGTTACATTATATAAAAAAACTTGTAGATGCCATAAAGATTTTAGGATTACAACAATTGTAAAAACACTGATAGTGCAATATTTTTAATAGAAAAATGCTACTCTATTATATATACTAAGCTAGATGTGGTTTGGAAATCTAAACTAGAATAGAGCAATCAATAAAAACTAAGGAAGTTATTCATGGTGGAATTGCTTGAAATGTCATAAATTGGCTACCATCTTTCAAAAATATACTCAATAAAATTAAATATTTTAATATTTGAGTTTAGAGTTTAATAATTATTATTTAAGGTTTATTATTTAGAGTGCGGGGTTAGACTTATAAAATTCTTTAAAATTTTATTAATTATTTTTAAAATAAAATTTAGAATCATCATTTAAATAATGGTAGTTTTAGTTTAATTTTAAACTCTATTAAAATAGATAATTGAATAGCACCCACTAATCTTCCAGAAAGAATTCGTGCAATCTTTTGCTAAAAAGTCTACTACCGGTTATGTGCTTTTTGGTATCTGTATTATCTTGAAATCTTGGAATCTATTTTGTACAAGGGTTTGTCGATGACATAAAGATTTTAGGATTACAACAGTTATAACAACACAATACTTAAAATATAAATTCTTTAAAATTATTACAGAGACTGAAACTGCTTGTGTCCTTAAAACAAAGTTTACAGCCGTTAGGTGTATATCTCTATAGAACATATATACACAGATTTTTAATGCATTAAATCGAATCCTTATGAACCTAACCACCATGTCGGTCAACTGTGTTGGAAACAGAATAAGGGAAACTGATCAGTTGAAAATGAAGACATCTTGTCTATAGCTGCATCCATCTTCCATATACAGGATGATTAGTACTAGTAGAAGCGTTTCTAGTGATAAATGACAATCTATGGTTTTGAATCTCTTGAGTGTTCTTAATCTGTTCTGTTTCTAAAGAAATGGAAGAAAAGTGGAACTTTGTGGACTAATTACATAAACACTGTTTCTGCTGCGTCTTTTGTGTGAGACTTAAATCATTCACATCCCCTCATGTGCTCTGCTATGATTGCTGCTGACGGTTTCCATATGTATGGCTAGCCAAATCTGAGTGCTTACTATGTCTAAATATGGTTTCTCAAATTCTTTTACCTCCTGTGAATCTGTGATGGTTCCAGTGTCATTTGTTTTATTGGTTTCTTCAGACACAGAATTGGATCTCTTTTATGATAAATCATGAAAAAATTAGTCAGAGACACAATTTCGCTTTGCAATTACACTCTAAGGCACATAGTGCTCGAAAATCACTTTCTGAAGATGCTTTTACGACCATACCCTTTAACCAAGTTGATCTCTTTCTACGTAAGAAAACAATTTGTTTCATTTATTGTTTTTTCTCTTTCTTATCCATATAAGATCATTTCCAATGATTTTCTTTATTTTTCCCCTCAAAATGAGTTTGTGATTTGCTCCAATGGTTCCTCTCATTTTCTCCTTCAATTTTTATTATATTCATTTTTCAACTTTTTATTTATTGCAAATAACACCTTTTATTTTATAAGATTTTAGATTATGCTCACTTATTTTTAAATTCTACAATTTAACCAAACTTTAACTTATAAAAAGCAAATATTTATTACATTAATAAAAATACATAACAACATACGAAGTAATAGTAGAATTTTACTTAAACAATACTATCACTATATTTTTTTCAACAAATGATCAATCAACACATTTCGAAGAGAGAAGTGTTTTCTATCTTATTTTCTTTTAATTATATATTATAAATTATAAAATTATAAATTATAAATTATATTTTAATAACTAATTATTGGTAATTATATTTTAACAAGTTTAATCAGTAAATACATATTGGATATAAAGTTATAAAAATTATGTTTAGTGTTAATATTTTGTTTATACATAAAATAAAGATTGTCAAAAAGTAAAGGACCATTATGTAAATAAAAAAATTTGACATAAAAATGAGGTTGTGAATAGTGTTCCCTCAAATTTGAGGGAATACTGTTCATATCCTCATTTTTTCCCTCAAAATGAAGTACCATTGGAGATGGATTTCCTTCATTTTTTGATATTTTCCCTCATTTTGATGCACCATTGGAGATGCTCTAAAGCAAATCTATCTTGTTGCGAACTAATTGTTTATCTTTTCCAGAGCTTTAATTTTTTCATTTCCCAATTCATATTCCATTGCGAAATCTTTGCCCATATTAATCCAAAGTGTTAGTGGTTACTTGTGTCGTCGTAAATTTCTTTTCTTTTTCTTGTTTCCAGATTATCTAATTAGGTTTAACATATGCTGAAGAATCAAGCACGCAAAAAAACAAGCCGGTTCAATCAAGTTTTGTGAGAACATGGAGGATGCCATTGCTGCTGCTTCTGCCACCGTAGAAGCCACCGCAGCAAGTAGTTCCTAAGATTTCTGAGTTGTTAGTCACTTCAATCTCTTTGATGATGAAGAAGATAGATCCAGTGGAGGCTGTGGCGGTTATGGAGGAGGTGGTTACGGAGATGGAAAGCGTGAGGGTAGATACAAGAGACTCGTGGATACAATGGTGGTGGATGTGGTTATTCGAAAGGTGGAGTTGGTGGTGGTACGGTGGAAGTGGCTGTGGATACCGGAGTGGAGGTTGTGGTGGTTATGGATACGAAGGTGGTAGTGGATACAGAGGTTGATACTTTTGGAAACTTTGTTGATGAAACTTCGTTCACAAACCTCATTCACACAATCTCATCCATGGAACTCTATTAAAAAAACTTTAGTTACAATTTTTTGGCTCATTTGAAATTAGTTATTGTCCTTTTGATGATAAATTTACTATATATGAAAGAAAAGCTTGATCATCTTTTTATGAAAATGATGAACTTATAATCCACTAAAAACATCCACAAGACTTCGTCCACGAAATCTCGTCTACGAAATCTCTTGTAAGATTAAAAACCTCGTCCACGAAAATTCGTCCACGAAACCTCGTCTACACGTTCACATATCTCTCATCCACGACTGCTCCATATATATATATATATATATATATACATTATGTATATCAAAATGTACAAGAGAAAAAATCATAATTTCTTTTACGCATAAATATAAAATTTTATACATTATAATTTGCAATAGAGACCAATAAAATATGTTGGGGGAATACAAAACCAATTAATATGTCAACTAAACTAATAAATGTTAACACTCAAATTACCCTAAGGAGTGATTTATACTCTTTCAAATAAGAGGTCGAGTTGTAGTACTTAGGGATCGAATTCACATGGAGCTAGGGAACCTAAGGAATCTAATATGATTTGTTAAGCAAGAATGTTTTGAGAGTTCTTAAATGTAAATTGCAGTTTTTATATTGAACAAGTATTTGTTCAATAGCAGGTTTGAGGTTTTGGTGCTTAAAGGAAATAGCTAGACTTAGGGTTTTTATTCAGGAAAATTGAAATTATAATCCTACAGATGCCTAATGAGTTGCATGCATGATAATGTAAAGCTCAACAACTTGATCAACAAGTCAATCAGCTCTCGCATGTATTGACTTGTCTATTAACTAGATCTAATGATCTCAACTGTCGTTATTTTGATCAATAGAAAGTGTCGATCGATAATCATATAGGGATATCGATCGATACACCTTTTGCACCGTCGATCGATTATTCAAGTGTGATATCGATCGATGCGTTCTAGTCAAGCTTTATGCACAGGTTGAATGAAGGCTTACTAAGCTCACTAGATCAGCTCTCGCCTTGCTCATAACAAGAAACATTGTTCTATTAGAATGTTTTCAGGATGAGAATAAAGCTCTCGCTTTTATCAATCAATCCAAGGGCAGGTTCTAGGTAGCTAATCTAGACACACGCATTAATGAACAATCCTAAAGATGATTATCACAACTCAGCAATCTATAGTTGAGGCTAATCTCTCCTAACCTATTTAAACCCTAAAATCTAACAATGGAACTACTCAAACATGGCTAAACAATTAATAACATCAGTTAAGTATAAAAACTTCATTAGAATAGTACATAGATATTAATGGAATTCCAATCACAAATTATAACTTTGGATCTTCTCTCCAATCTATCAAAATCCTATAAACCTTTGATGTGAAAATAGTAAAACAATGAAAGCACACTTTGCCTCTAACATGGTGGCAAAGTTTATATAATAAGGGTAAAACTCGTCAGGGGTAATCTTGTAAAATGGTGAAGTCTTGGGCTTCAAGTCGGCTGTGACCAAACGGGCTTTCTGCACGCTTAGCTGTCGATCGATACCAAGACATGTGTATCGATCGATTCTTACTCTCCAATATCGACCGATTGTCGAGCTCGATGGTCATCTCGGGTGCTTGCTCCAAATATCTCCAAAATGCTCCAAAATCAGCACTTATCTCCAAAACACTCCTGATCTTATAAATATAATAAATAGACTCTATAATATAATAATTATTAGTAAAAACACCTATAATCTATGGATAAAAATGGGTCAAATCCATAGTCTATCAACTTCCCCAGACTTACCCTTTTGCTTGTCCTCAAGCAAAACAAACAGGCAGTCTCTCTCAAAGAGGTTTTTAAAAAACAGCAGAGACTCACATGATTTAAAACTTAGAATCATCACCTATACAATATTGCAATCCACATCTAAGAAGTCCTAATCACAAAAGTATATTATACCATATCCTAGCTTAGCAACCAAATTCATCTAGCCAACAACTTAGCAAATCTTGTCTTTCATTCCCCTCTACCAATCTCATTTCTTAGCAGAAAATAAAAGTGAAGGCTTTACCTTGGGAGTATCGATCACATGATGCAATGATTCTCAAACAAGTATCTGGACCTGCAAGTAAGCATTAGTTCCTATCCTCTCTCTCTACTAATTTTCTCTCTTAGTCAAAGTCTGCTTATATGCAAGATCATTGACCAAGATTGGACATGCTTCCATGAATCAAGCCTTAATGGTGGTTGCCACCAAGTCCTGTTCACTTCTTTTTGACCTATATCCTAGGATTATTTGTGAAGCAAGTCTTAATGGTTGTAGCTACCAAGTCATGTTCTAATCTTTTACCTATGAAATTTTTATGAAGCAGGCCTTAATGGTTGTAGCCACCAAGTCCTGTTCGAATTCCTTCCTAATAAATCTCTATAATAATAAATATATATATATTTTTTTATTCTATATATAATCTATATTTCGTAAATAGAGATAAAAAGGGTGATAAATCTACATACACAAGGCTTTACCTTCTAGATTTGTTTGAAGAATCCGATCCCATGTATACCAAGCCCCAAGACAAGCAGTTGTGTCAAGTTTAGTGTTGGAGGTCAGCTTTGGTTCCTTCAAAATAATCTCAGCAAGAGTGGATAGTTGACAGATTGATCCACTTTAGTATCTTTAGTACTATCTGCAATCAGTTAGTCTAGAATGGTGCTAAAGAGTGGTTAGATATCTAACAAAATCTATAAGTTCATAATTCTCTTCTTGACTTAATAATAACTTAATTTGAAAACATTTTAATAAGACTAATAAATAAATAAATATCAGTAAACCTCCCCCAGACTTAAACTACACTGTTCCCAGTGTAAATTCAGTCAGAGTTATGGGTAGAAATAAATCATAAGGACTCAATGTAATAAGTAAGAACGATATACCAGACCGGAATGAATGTCGACCGATGTAAGGATGTTGATATCAGTCGATGCAGGTAAGGCAATGTCGATCGATGTCGACAGGTTCGCGTCGGTCGATATTGATGGCAATCGTCTACTTGGTTCTTCTTTTTGTTTTTTTTTTAATTTTATTTTTATGACCTGCAATAATTAAAAACCAACATAGATAGTATAGCAATAGAAACTTAATAAATATTACCTAAGCTCTTTGTTATAGTCATTTAGCTTGACTTTGGAGGTGATTTGGCTAGTAGTGTTGAGAACTGGGACTTGTTGGAAAAAAGGTATCCATCTCTTCTTTGTGCTTGTTGAACCATGTACCAATGAAGTCTCTCATTGCTTCATCCCCTCTGCGCCATTTATCTTTCATTGCTGCAGTTGTGTTTTCAATCCTCTGCAATCTTTCACCAAGACTCTCAAGGTTGAACTGATGTCTGGCAAGTGCGGCGTAAGTGTCAGCTGAGATCTCCTCTCCATGGTAATGTGTGTTGGACATGTCGGATGTCATCTTTGGTACTAGCCGGCCTCGGTTTGTAGCGTTGTCGACCGATGTTCGCTTGGGAATGTCGGTCGATATGTTGTTGCGTCTGTCGATCGATAGCGATGCTTCTGGCCGACGGGCAATGTAACTCTGAATCTCCACCAGCTCCCCTTGTATAGCTTCAACCTTGGAGCTCAAAGCACTAATGCTAAGATCCATTGGGAAATAGATGTCATCACATCTCCCATCAAGCCTCTCCTCTGTAGTTTCCAGATCTCTATAGATCCCTTATACCAACTGATCTATCTCTTCTCTGGTGTGGAAATCTGGTTGAGACTTCATCGTATGTGGGCGTGGCGGACTGTTATCGATCGATGCTGTCAAGCGGTTGTCAATCGATGTGTGATGGTGCCTGTCGATCGATGTAGGTGGTGTGATGTCGATCGATGGTGGTTGTCTTCTATCGATTGATGGAGGTCGAGCAACGTCGGCCGCGTGTTGAATTCTAGTTATGTCTTGCTTCATCTCCTCCATGCAAGTAGTTAGCCAACTGATACTATCATTCAATGGATAGTAGACACCATCAAGCTTCATCTGGAAAGCTTCTTTGTTCCTCTCATGTTCACCACAGGCTCCATAGAACATCTCATTGATCTCGTCCTTGGTGTAGATCTCTGGTACCAACTTTGTCTTTGTGAATGAGCTAGCATGTTCAGGAAGACATATGTAAGCCGACTCATCTCTTGAAGCTCTTTCCAGAAGTCTTCTGATATCCATGGTGTGAACATGAATGGTGCGTCCATCTAGATCTCTGACGTACCTCTGATCATCTCTGTAGACTCCATACTCATCTTTCTCCTCCCAGTAGAATTTCCCATTACCATAGAGGTCATAAGCTCTTCTGCCGAATTCTGGCTGTCTGTTGACCGATGTTGGGACGTCAACGTCGATCGATGGTTGAGTTGTATGGTGAGATCGTTGTATGAAGCCGTTGTCTATGCCACCATATGTGTCATAGTACTCCTTTGGAGCCTTCTGTTCTGGATTGCTGCTTTGATGCATGAACAGATTGTCTGCTCCATTGACTGTCAGAAGGATATCTGCGATATCTTCTCGAGATACATGTAGTGTGCGTCCGTCTGTTGCTTTTGCGTAGCCATCAGGGTCCCTAAAAATACCAAATTCGTCTGGAGTTAAATACTGGTTATCTAATTTATCTTTTTTGCTTAGAGTGGTTTTCGGTATTGGACGGTTATCGATCGATGTTGCGACGTTGTTGTCGATCGATTGTTGGTGACGTATGTCGATCGATTGTTGATGACGAGCGTCGATCGGATGGCTGAAACGAGTTCTTTCCCAAGCAACTTCTGCTTGAATCTGATCTGTTTCATCGCGTCTTTGCATGTTGAGCAGCTCCTCGTCTGTGAAACTATCTTGTAGTTTATCTGCTCCTGGTGTGTAGGTTGCTGTTTCTACTGCAAAGCTCTCGTGGTGGTGTTCATCTGCCGAACTGCCAATCGAGTAGTCTCCTTCTCGCGCACGGTTGAAGTCAGTGTCGACTGATTTGTAGTAGGCAGTGTCGGTCGATGCTCGCTTTCGGCATCGTTATTGAGGTTGATTGTCGATCGATGGCCAGCTCGTCATGTCAATCGATGGTGCATTCCTTTTCCAAGAGGAATGATGTAGGAGTTTATCTTCCTCATCAAGTATGGCTCTGTACTCAATAGCTCATTCCTCCTCATAGTCTTCATCATACTCGTCTGTATGCATATTTTGTCTGGTGTAAGCGGCAATAGTGGGGTTGTAGTAGTCGTTCTCCCACTCATCTGGATAAGTGTCGACCGATTCTTCTTTGTGTGTGTCAGTCGATTTTCAGTGTGTATTGTCGATCGATTTAACTGGATGAGTGTCGATTGATGCTGAGTAGTCAAATTCGTACTTGGCTCCACAGTGACATGCTGCAATGATTCCTGGATCATTGATTCTTCTGGAGATCATATGTGGCTTCTTCACTGGGATAGGGTTGTAGTGGGTGTTAGGATCAATGAGTGTTAGACACAACTGGTTGGTTTGCAAGTTGAACACTGCTCCCACTGTTGACAAGAAAGCTCTCCCAAGTAGTAGAGAAGAGGTCCAGTTTAACTTGATGCCCAAGACATGGAAATCAACTGGAACTAGGGCATTACCAATCTGCACCTCTAGGTCTCTCACAATTCCTCCTGAGTTCCTCTGGGAACAATCCACAAAAGTGAACAATTCCTGCGAAGGCTTCACCTGCAGACTCAGATGGTCTGCTATAACCCTAGGTAGGATGCTGATTGATGCTCCTGTATCGCACAAGGCATGTGGGAATTCAATACCCTTCACTGTGCATGGTATTGCAAATTGCCCAGGATCATTCTTCTTCTTCAATGTAATCCTAATCCTCATCTTTTCTCTACCTTCACAAAACATTCTTCTGATGTCTTCTTCTTTCTCTCTGGTTTCTCTGAAGAACATCCACAATTTGTGGGTATAATAACCCTCCTTGAATGGCTTATGTAGAGGAATCCTGAAGACTCTCTTTTGGAAATTTTCCTTTTCCTTTTCATTATCCCCCCTCTTCAGATGTTTCGTCACTCTTTCCTTCTTCTCCTTAGGGTCCTTCCAGTAGAAACCCTATCCTCTTCCATAGGATCTTCCTGTCTATCGATTTGGGTTGGTGTATTGTTGGGGTCAAAATTGGTCACGACGGAATCGATGTCCGAAAGTCCTCAGAAAAACCGAATCTCGGTCAAAACTTCAAAAGCCGAGAAAACGAACAGCCGAAACAGATCGCCCGGCGAGCTCGGCTGTGACACGAACCAGCTCGCCCGGCGAGCACGACCGTGTTGCTGGTCGAGTCGCCGGCGAGCTCAGCCGTTACACAGGTCAGCTCGCCCGGCGAGCACGACCGTGTTGCCGGTCGACTCGCCGGCGAGCTCGGCCATGACACGAGCCAGCTCACCCGGCGAGCACGGCCATGTTGCCGGTCGACTCGCTGGCGAGCTCGGCCGTGACACGGGCCAGCTCGCCCAGCGAGCACGACCGTGTTGCCGGTCGGCTCGCCGGCGAGCTCGATCGTGCCACGAATCAGCTCGACCGGCGAGCGCGGCCAATTCTCCATGGACCATTCCGAACCCGTTCCCATCCCATAACCATGCATCTTTGTCCGAAGTTTCCGTAACTCAGTCTTCGGGTCGATGGATACGACACCAATGTTCCGTCTAAAAAACATCGTCGAAAGTAATCGGGAAGTTGGGAAGGTTATGTCTCTTGAACAGTTTCCTGTTCTTCGTAGTATAGCAGGTTATGGTTAACTTAACACCAACTGCCTCGGCTATGCGAAGAAACAGGGTTCCGTTGGAAGAACCATGCCTATACCAACGGCTACTTCGCGAGTAAAATCGTAAAAACGCTCAAGTCTTGATGCGGCCCAAAGAGGGTCCGAATTGCGGACAACGGCCCATCGACTTGAACCCAAAGATTGGTATGACGGTTTATCTCATCCGCGGGGAGAGATAAATGTCAAATTTTCGAAGATAATCACAAAGAAGAAGGAAATATGGAAAAGTCTGCTTCACGACAAATTCGGCCGGAAAAGAGGTAAACCGACCTAAGGATGAGTATATAAGGAGGACCTAGGACGAAGAGAAGAAGAGAGCATTCTAAAAGCAAACTTAATATTTAGAGCAATTTAGGCTTTTTTCCGTTTTTACTATCGAGCTGCGACTCGACTAGGTTAGAACTTAGGTTACTAGACTAGCGAACATACCGACAGCCCTCGTGGCCTAGGATCTTACCTGTTGTTCACGCTCAAAAGCAAATTCGGAAATAAGACCTCTTTGTTCTCTTTTCGCTCTTTTACGATTTATTACTTTTGGATCTTTCATATTGATTGTGTTGTGCGTGGCCCAGCAGATAACCGGGACCTTCAGGGAAGGCTAGGTTAACTTGGCTTTCCTCCGATTAACAAAACTCGACGGTGTGAATTTCGGTTCTCACAGTTTGGCGCTAGAAGGAGGGGTGGGTACGGATCTATCTCTCTCGCAACCACACACGCTCAGTCCGATATGACGACCAACGCTGACAAAGACCAGCAAACGCACGACGGGACTCCCGTCGATGCCAACGCTGATAAAAATTCAGCTGGAAACGTATCAACGGTCACTGCCGACACCGCGATACTAGACCAGATGAAGGAAATGTTTGCCTCCGCTCAGAAAAAGACGGAAGAACAAGGAAAACTCGTGGCCTCTCTCGCAAAACAGGTGGAAACCTTAACGGGGAAGGCCAGGACCGAAGCCCCGCTCGGAACCACAAGAGCCCGCAGCGGTAGAAGACTTGATTTCGAGACTCCGGGCAATCGAGCTGCACACGCGGACAAGGCTTCCTTAGGCCAAAAACCTGATGAAACGCTCCAGCAGGTGCACAGCCAACTGCGGAGAACCTTCCACCAACGTCTCGGACCCGGGGAAGATCAAAATTCCCATCTACGATGGCACCACCGACCCGAAAGCGCACCTGCAGTCTTTCCAGATCGCGATAGGGAGGTGCAAACTCAAGGAACGCGAACGAGACGCTGGCTACTGCCTCCTCTTCGTCGAAAACCTCAAAAGAGCTGCGCTCGAATGGTTTTCTCGCCTAAAACGAAATTCCATCGAAAGTTTCCGCCAACGTGCTTCAGAGTTTCTCAAGCAGTATTCTATGTTCATGGACAGAGAAACCTCGGACGTTGATATCTGGAGCCTGTTTCAAAGAGAAGACGAGCCACTTCGCGAGTTCATGAACAGATTCAAGCTAGTAATGGCAAGAGTCACCGGGATCAGCGACAAAGTGGCGATTGATGCTCTGAAGAAAACTCTCTGGTACAGGTCGAAATTCCGGCAATGGGTATCCCTCGAAAAACCGAGAACGATTCAGGATGCTCTTCATAAGGCAACGGACTTCATCGTAATGGAAGAGGAGATGAAAATCCTCTCCCAGAAGTACAACCCGCAGAAGACGCCCGCAAAAAAGAAATGCTCTCGAAACGACAAGTATGTCCACCACGAGGGAGAAGACGTCCAGGGCGAGCACAACTACACTATCAATTTCGAACAAGGGAAGACCTTCGGAAACACCTGGTCCAGGAACCAGTATAAGGATAACTCCTACTGCGAGTTCCACCAGACCAAAGGTCATTCCACTACAAACTACAAAGTTCTCGGCGCAAGGCTAGCCGCAAAACTCCTCGCTGGCGACCTCTCAAAGGTCACTAGCATAAAAGACCTCATCCTGGATTCTGACCGCCATCCCAAGACTGATAAAGAGTCTCCTGAGAGGGACGCACGCGCAAATCAGTCTGGCGAGAAACGCGGAAGAAGGCAGGATGACCTTGGAGACAATAGTACCCGCCGAAGGATCAACATGAACATCGGAGAATCGTAATTCTACCGCGACTTTGTTTCATCCATCAAGGCCTACGGAAGAAAGGCGGAAACAAGTTCTAACTGGACGACTCGGTCCCTGACCGACAACGCTCAAAACGATACGATTGTTTTCGAGGAGAAGGAAACCGTCGGACCCGATAAACCTCACTGCGACCCGCTGGTCATCAACTTGGTGATTCTAGACCTCGAAGTGGGAAGAATCCTCATCGACACAGGGAGCACGGTCAACGTCATTTTCCGCGACACTCTCCGGAGAATGAACATTGAACTCGGGGAAATCGTCCCGGAACCAAAACCACTGACCGGTTTTTCGGGTACAACATCAATGACCCTCAGATCGATCAAACTTCCGGTCATGGCAAGGGAAGTCACGAAAATCATTGACTTCGCCGTAGTCGATAACCCGACCATCTATAATGTTATCCTGGGAACCCCATGGATCAACGCAATGAAGGCGGTACCATCGACTTACCACCTTAGCATCAAGTTCCCAACACCAAACGGAACAGCAGTAATCTGGGGATGCCAGAAACAATCTAGGCTCTGCTTTTTGGCCGAGCATAAGCTAAGAGAAACTCGGAACACCCCTGCGGTTAGCCCGAAGCGAGTCAAGAAAACTCAGAGTACTCCCGAAGGTTCCACAAAGAGCGATTCGGAACCACTCGCCCAGGCAACGGCTCCGGGCAGCGACGCAATTCCGGAGTCCATCGCCCTACCAGCGGAAATCCCAACTCACGAAACGGCCGCCGATTTAACTAAAGCCTCAACGGCCAAAGTAACAGAAACGGCCCTATCCAACGGGTAGGAACACCTGTAACAACAAAGCAGAACTACGAGATGGCTTGATCCTCGAAAGAGGTACGTAGGCAGCTTGTCCTATTGACAAGTTCAGCTATCCCCTTCTCCAAAAAGGGGGGGGGGGGAGTGGGGACGTATACTCGTATACTCCCACAAAGTTCGGAATATCCACACATGTACTCGATATTTTCGAAACTTTTCCAATAAGACTCATTTTATTACGGTCTCCCGATTCACTTGCAATAAGCCACAACAATCGGAGATTAACTTGAGAAACAACCAAGACAACGGTCTCCAAACACGCATACCTTTCAAGCAGTCCTTGGATGGGAACTAACTTAAAAAACAATCACTGCGTATCAATGGTCAAGCAAGACCAAATACATCTTCTCTAAAAACGAAGATCGTAACTTTCTCACTACAAAGGATATACCTTTCGGAAAAAGCGAGACGTCGTAAATATTTTCGAGAGATATTATCCAAACACACAGTCCGTCCGCGACTCTAAAAATTGCCCGTCTAACCTTTCGTAAAAGTAAAGGTTCTCTTACATCTGACGAGGATGCCATAGCGCGCTATACAAGAAATCCGAAATTTTGGTCAGCTCTCCAGACGGTCTCTGGAGAGTGCACGGTTCGTTCCATACAAGTCATATAAGCCGGCGCCAAGTCGCAGACTTTAAATCGGAAAGAACCAGGTGGAAATCGCCCATAGGCAAAACGAAAGCCGATCAGTCGTCGCACAGCTTTAGAGCCGAAAGTAAACCTAGGTCTTGCCCTAAACCCAGTCCTACTGGTCCACTAACATCTCAAGACATGATACGAGATCTTAAAAACATGTCCCATCGTCTATATCTAATACGCTCACGAAACTTCGCGAAACTCCTAAACATTTCCGAATGCCCTCGTTCAGTAAGAGCAAACGAACAAGACGATAAACTAAGAGTTAAGATACGAAGTGACTACTCGTATCTTTCCCTCACACTTGGCAGAAGTATAAACTAAAACGCACATAATGTCAATTATTCATCATATATATATAAGCCGCAAAAAACGGCTAGGACCCAAAGCCACGAAACAGGCGGTCTCAAACACATAGTTCACATACCCTCGTTCTGCGACTCGTAGAGGGTAGCAACCGAGCCACGGCACTCGCGAAAATCGCCCACGAATTTTTGAGCATCCTTAAAGCTCTCGAATTCGGTGCCAAACAAAGCAGCCCTCCGCTTCATTTCGGCGACAATCGCTCTCTTTCCTCTCCTCTCCGCACGGACAAAGGCCCGAGAATGGAGCTCGGCCTGTCTCGGGCTCTGTTCTTCGACCTCCTTCTGAAACCGAAAGAGTTCTCTTTCAGCCTCCTCGGCTTTGAAGTGAGAGATACACGACTCCCGAAAACTTCTGTCGGCGCCGCATTGAACACCCTCATCCCCTGCACGAACTTAAGATCGGAAAGGGAAAATATATATATATATATATTTTAGATCAAAGTTCAAAGGATAAACATCGTTGATTAAGCTGGAGCCTTCGGCGACTACTTTCCTCCTCCACTCTTCGTCCAGCGACTTATGAGTAGTAAAACCTGGAGGGAGGTCGGCAAAAAAGTCACTGGGAAGGGGAACCTCGCTGGTTCCACTCCTTTCCCCTGGGGAGAAACTAGGGTTCCATTCTAGCAGTGGAAGGTTTCCCAAGACGTTCTCGAAGGCAACTCCCTTGCCTTTCCGAGACCTGATTCTCTGCCTCTGAGCAGGCAAGACATCAATGACCAGTTCTACGTCATACGGAACTTCCAGAGGCTGAGAGACGGTTCGAGATCGATGTAGCTCCACCGCGCTTCGAATCCGTTCGACGGTGAAGGAATTCCAGAAGAACGGCCTGCTGCGGAGAAGATCTCGCTTGGCAAAAAGATCGGCAGGAGTCGGCGGAAGGATCCGGTTCACTGCAAGATAATAAAAAAATCATCTTCGCATGTTTTCAAGGTATCAAAACGAAAGATATAGCTATTTGTATTACCACGGGTGAAGTTCCACTCCCGACGGAATAAGTGGAGGTAGCTCTCCTCGACAGACTCCCCATCTATCCGGACAAAGAAAAAGCGCTTGAACCATGCCTTAGGATGTGAAGTGTGCCCCTGAATTATAGCCATACCCTTCTTTGGCGCCATGCGGTATGAGCCATCGATCCCCGTTCCTCTCGTAAACCAAAATCCCTCGAAGTCGCCAGGGTTAAGATCGATTCGTAACTCGTAACTCGAGATCAACACGCCGAGCCAATGCTACAAGGCCGGAACGCTTAGCTGACTGATCGAAAGCCCAAAGTGGCAAAGCGCGCGGACGATGGTACCAGGGATCCGAAACCACATACGGCAATACACCAGGAAGGCCTCGTAGCAAGTAAAGAAACCTTCCGGAAGGTACTTCGCACTCTCGTTGCCAATCGGGATCCAAAATACGACTCCACTTGGGATCTGGTAAAAGTCCCTGAGAGTCATGAGGTAGTCGGGAGAGACCATGCTCGGCGTAAGGGGTGCGTTTGGCGACCTCACAGGCCTCTTAGGAATCAGAATGTCTTGCGAAGGCGGAGGCGAGCCGCAAAGAGCTTTGTAGTACGCATCCTTTGCTTCTTCCTCAACTTCAAATTCTTCTTTTGGGGCGATCATCTCATTGGCAGAAGAGTCACCCGAAGATGAGTGTGAGGAAGAATTCCTCTTTGAAGATCCTTTTCTTGAAGACATTTTCTTTGAGCAAAGAGAGATCTTGGAGAAAATTTTTTTTATCTTGGAGGAATCTTTTCTTAAGGGAAGAAGTGAGTAAAGAATTTGAAAAACTTACTTCCCTTACTTATACAATTTTTTCTTTACTATTCACCTTTGATCTTTCGACAAACGATTACGCCTAAATTCCACCTAGAACATACCATACCGCAAGCTAGGACCTAACACCCAGGTCCACGGATCCTAGCTAGCTGGGGGGCTAACTGTTGGAGTCAAAATCGGTCACGACGGAGTCGATGTCCGAAAGTCCTCAGAAAAACCGAATCTCGGTCAAAACTTCAAAAGCCAAGAAAACGAACATCCGAAATGGATCGCCCAGCGAGCTCGGCCGCGACACAAGCCAGCTCGCCCGGCGAGCACAGCCGTGTTGCCGGTCGAGTCGCCGGCGAGCTCGGCCGCGACACGAGACATCTCGCCCGGCGAGCATGGTCGTGTTGCCGGTCGTCTCGCCGGCGAGCTCGGCCGTGACACGGGCCAGCTCGCCCGGCGAGCACGACCGTGTTGCCGGTCGACTCGCCGGCGAGCTCGATCGTGCCACGGATCAGCTCGCCCGGCGAGCGCGGCCAATTCTCCATGGACCATTCCGAACCCGGTCCCATCCCATAACCATGCATCTTTGTCCGAAGTTTCCGTAACTCAGTCTTCGGGTCGGTGGATACGACACCAATGTTCCGTCTAAAAAACATCGTCGAAAGTAATCGGGAAGTTGGGAAGGTTATGTCTCTTGAACAGTTTCCTGTTCTTCGTAGTAGAGCAGGTTATGGTTAACTTAACACCAACTGCCTCGGCTATGCGAAGAAACAGGGTTCCGTTGGAAGAACCATTCCTATACCAATGGCTACTTCGCGAGTAAAATCGTAAAAACGCTTAAGTCTCGATACGGCCCAAAGAGGGTCCGAATTGCGGACAACGGCCCATCTTTGGTCCCAAAAGACTTGAAACCAAACACTGGTATGACGGTTTATCTCATCCGCGGGGAGAGATAAATGTCAAATTTCCGAAGATAATCACAAAGAAGAAGGAAATATGGAAAAGCCCGCTTCACGACAAATCCGGCGTCAGAAGAGGTAAACCGACCTAAGGAGGAGTATATAAGGAGGACCTAGGACGAAGAGAAGAAGAGAGCATTCTAAAAGCAAACTCAATACTTAGAGCAATTTAGGCTTTTTTCCGTTTTTACTATCGAGCTGCGACTCGACTAGGTTAGAACTTAGGTGACTAGACTAGCGAACATACCAACAGCTCTCGTGGCCTAGGATCTTACCTGTTGTTCACGCTCATACGCAAATTCGGAAATAAGACCTCTTTGTTTTCTTTTCGCTCTTTTACGATTTATTACTTTTGGATCTTTCATATTGATTGTGTTGTGCGTGGCTCAACAGATAACCGGGACCTTCAGGGAAGGCTAGGTTAACTTGGCTTTTCTTCGATTAACAAAACTCGACGGTGTGAATTTCGGTTCTCACATGTATGTCGATCGATGTTCGGTGTCTGGTGTCGATCGACACCAATGCGATCCGCCGAAACTCATCAAACTCTCTACCTCAAAATCGCCTTCTTGCAGCTTCTCTTCCTTCACCACTTGCCAAAAGTCATCCTCAATGATGGCATTCACGTGGTGCTTCATCACATCATCCCCTACTCCTCTTGTTGAGGCTTCCTGCCTCCTAACAGCATCTCCTGTCTGCACAAAACCTGCATCTCCATCTTCTTCACATGAGTGCTCAAAGTCTCAAACTTTGTGTTCAGGTTGGTGTAGACAGAATCTATCTTCCCATTGAAGTCCACTGTCATTCGCTGCTGTGCCTCAAGAACCCTATCGAGCATCTCTTCAATCTTGCTCTCTTGAGTAGGCGGTGGTGGCTTCTGGTAGTAGAAACTTCCATAATTCATGTTGTTGTTGTAGTTGTTGTAGGGTTTCTGGTACTGTGAGTTTTGGTTGAAGTTACTCCTAATTCCATAGGAGTTTCTGTTTCCACCCTGGTTTCCAGAACCTTGGAATCCAGTTCCACCAATGTAGTTCACCTCTTCTTCCTCTGCTTTACCCTCTACAGCTTCTGCATCTTCAACAAAGCTAACCTGCTTCCTGAGAAGCTTGTGAACACTGTCCAGTTTTGCCTTCACCTCATCCATCTGATCATTCCCAAGGATGGTGGCAGATCTTTACCTATCAAAATCAATGTTCTTGGTGCTGTTGCTGGATGCTAGGTTTTCAATCACCTTTACTGCCTCCTCTAGATTCCTGGTGTTGAAGTTTTCATTTCTGGAAGCATCAAGAGCCATCTGGTACTGCACCGCGATGCCTCTGTAGAAAGTACTGTGCAGTTGTACTTCATTGAATCTGTGGTATGGACAGTCTCTCAGATAAGACTTGAATCTGATCCAAGAGCCTCTGAATGATTCTGCTGGCTCCTGAGTGAATGTAGCAATCTTGCTCCTCAAGTCTTCAGCACGCGCCTCATCAAAGAAATTGCATAAGAATGCATTCTTGATGTCGCTCCAGGATTTAAGAGATCCTGGTTGTAACTGCTTGAGCCAATGCAGAGCTTCTCCAGCAATTGAGTACCTGAAGGGCTTGCATAACAGGTAGTCCTCAGAGACTCCCTCGACTCTAATAACAGAAATCAGATCCTCGAACCTCTCCAGATGGTCCATAGGATGCTCGTGGGATAATCCATGGTAGGGTAGCTGTCCCACAAGCGTGTACTACTGCACTTTCAACTCAAAATCCCTCTCAATGGTGGGAGGAAGGATGGCTGATCTGTTGGTGTAGTATAGATCTGGACGGTTTTAGTCAGCCAACGTCTTGGGTTGCGCAGCCTCATCTACATGTAAAGTAGTACCTGTAGCAGTAGCATCAGGCTCAGGGATTGCAGCCCCCTAAGCATCTAGTCTCTGACCTGCTTCATTACGCAGATGACCCTCCTTGTCATGCAGGTCTCCATTGTTATCGCGTACAAGTATCAAAGGCACAACCATACCTCGCGGCTCAGTATCGATCGATGTCCGAGCTGGAATGTCGATCGATATAGGATGAAGGATGTCGGTCGACGGAAGGTGAGTGTTGTCGGTCGACAGTGGTGAGCGAGTATCGGTCGACGGGACTGGTGTCTGGGTCGACAGTGGTTGAGCAGAATCGAGCGACACAGACGTGTTGTTGTCGGTCGATAAGGAGCGCGCTTCCTTGCGGATCGAGCGTTCCAAACTGGCAGGATCTGGTGAGAATATCAGTTGAGTTTCCTTGTTGCTTCTGGTACTGCTGGACATGTACCTGAAAATCCAAGAAAAAAAAATTTATGTCAGAAACTTAACAAAATTTAGACAAAATAGGCGATCAAAGCTCCCCGGCAACGGCGCCAAATTTGATACCACTCAAATTACCCCAAGGAGTGATGTATACTCTCTCAAATAAGAGGTCGAGTTGTAGTACTTAGGGATCGAATTCACAGGGAGCTAGGGAACCTAAAGAATTAAATATGATTTGTTAAGCAAGAATGTTTTTAGAGTTTTTAAATGTAAATTGCAGTTTTTATATTGAACAAGTATTTGTTCAATAGCAGGTTTGATGTTTTGGTGCTTAAAAAGGAAATAGCTAGACTTAGGGTTTTTATTCAGGAAAATTAGAATTATAATCCTACAGATGCCTAATGAGCTGCATGCTTGATAATGTAAAGCTCAACTACTTGATCAACAAGTCAATCAGCTCTCGCATGTATTGACTTGTCTATTAACTAGATCTAAAGATCTCAACTGTCGTTATTTTGATCAATAGAAAGTGTCGATCGATAATCCTATAGGGATATCGATCGATACACCTTTTGCACCGTCGATCGATTATTCAAGTGTGATATCGATCGACACGCTCTAGTCAAGCTTTATGCGCATGTTGAATGAAGGTTTACTAAGCTCACTAGATCAGCTCTCGCCTTGCTCATAGCAAGAAACATAGTTATATTAGAATGTTTCTAGGATGAGAATAAAGCTCTCGCTTTTATCAATCAATCCAAGGGCAGGTTCTAGGTAGCTAATCTAGACACATGCATTAATGAACTATCCTAAAGATGATTATCACAACTTAGCAATCTATAGTTGGGGCTAATCCCTCCTAACCGATTTAAACCCTAAAATCTAACAATTGAACTACTCAGACATGGCTAAGCAATTCATAACAGCAGTTAAGTATAAAAACTTCATTAGAATAGTAAATAGATATTAATGGAGTTCCAATCACAAATGATAACTTTGGATCTTCTCTCCAATCTATCAAAATCCTAAAAACCTTTGCTGTGAAAATAGTAAAACAATGAAAGCACACTTTGCCTCTAACATGGCGGCAAAGCTTATATAATTATGGTAAAACTCGTCAGTTGTAATCTTGTAAAATGGTGAAGTCTTGGGCTTCAAGTCGGCTTTCAAGTCGGCTGTGACCAAACATGCTTTCTGCGCGCTTAGCTGTCGATCGATACCAAGACATGCGTATCGATCGATACCAAGACATGGCTATCGATCGATTCTTACTCTCCAATATCGACCGATCGTCGAGCTCGATGGTCATCTCGGGTGCTTGCTCCAAATATCTCCAAAATGCTTCAAAATCATCACTTATCTCCAAAACACTCCTGATCTTATAAATATAATAAATAGAGTCGATAATATAATAATTATTAGTAAAAACACCTATAAACTATGGATGAAAATGGGTCAAATCCATAGTCTATCAATAAAACAACTAATAAACTACCTTTATACTTTCTCTTACGGCAGCCAATCTTGTTTCCTCAGCAAAAGGGTTTTATGGTCTCAATATTGCATCGAAACTAGAAATTGTGTCCTACAAACATAAAGTGTCTAATTGAATAAGAAGAAAGACAAATGTGTCTAAATACGTAACTCTCTCATAAATTATTCATTACCGAATTAGTTTCTGGAAACTGTATACTAAAAATGAAAAGCAAAGTGATACAAAATTGCAATTAGAAGACTTTACCAATATACAAAATATCATATGAAACTGTACATTAACAGTGAGAAACAGAAGTCGTGATACTAGTAACAATTAGAAGACTATACCAATATATAAGAATATCATATACGAGAAGAACACAAAAATGTTCCAAACAAATTGAATGAACACAAAACATATCATTCATTGGTTCCTCCCTCATAACAGAACAAAGGGATGGTTCTTGAGTGAATGAGTAGACCACCTCTTGTTAACGTCTCTCTCCAAGCATCTGCTCAAGAAATCTAGTGCCTCTTTAGACAACCAAACCGGTACATGAGGCATACGATCGCTGTGGCCAATGAGATTGACCCAATCATCAGAATCAAGATCACCGTATTCTCCCCAAACTGATATTCCGGATAACATCTCCAACATCGTGCATCCAAAGGCCCACACATCTGATCCAAAGTCAACAATGCCATGGGCCATAAGCTCTGGAGCCATATACCTCGTGGTGCCTCTCTTATGGCTGCAAGAGTTACCACTTACCACTGATTTTACAATTGAACAAATAGATTTCAGAAGTAATGATATAGATTTCAGAATCAAAATTAATGTATTTGGAGTTGAAGTTCTCATCATCGTTTCTTCATACATATAATTTGACAGAAAATACAAGTTCGACATGCATCTAATTCATCGTAATGCAACGGATATATTTCTGTTTCTTCTACTGAAAGTTTTTGTTGTCCAAGAAATTCTGGGTTCATGTTTGATAATATTTAAATTTGACCAAAAAAACTTAAGAACCTATCAAAAAAAGCATGACCAAGTTTGATGAATCCAATTTTCTTGTTTCATATGTTGGTGTTATTGATTTATGATTGCTCATGTAGTTCTTTCAGTATGTTCGCATGAAAGATACTTCGTAATGCAACTCTTTTGAAATTAATTCAGTGTAATCTGAAGACTCTGACAATCAAACTCCACCACCTTCTCTTTTGTCGCTTCACTTGCGGGAATCTCAACAGAAGAGTAAGGTTAGTGTCAATTTAAAAGTGGAAGAAGTACCAATAATGTCTCTCTTCAGTCTTCACAAGAGACAACAGCTCGAAAAACTTTTTATTTTCTTCTTCATCTAGATCCACCACGAAGAAGTAAATCAGCAATGAGTATGTCGTTTCCGTAGACACAGTTCGTTGAGATGCAAAAGTATAATCATTAAAATATTTGATTTAAAAAATAGAAAAATCTATCTTTATATTCTTATATATGTAAACATAGATGTTAAATCTAAATCTAAAACCTAAAGCAAATTTTATTAAAAACAAAAGTTTTTCTCCACATCATCACATGGAAAATGAAGCTTTTTAATAATCCTACAAGAGACATTACTAATGATGTTGGTTTTTTTTAGTTAATTTTCATTTGTTTTAATTCTTATAACTTTTTAAAAGTTTTTGTTTCAGTTTGATATTGAATTTAGTTCACATAGTTTATGTTAACATAATTTATGTTTTTAAACATAGTTTCTCTTAAAAAAAACTAAGAAGAACCTAACTAAGAAAAACCCTAAATAAACTGATCCAAAAAATAAATCTAACCGAACCGAATACAAACCGAACCGAACACAAACCGAACCGAACCGAACCAAACAGAACCAAACCGAATACTAGAATCGAACTAACCAAACCGAACCAAACCGAGAAAATAGCCGAAGTGTCCACCCCTACTTCGTATACAACTCTTTTGAAATTAATTCAGTGTAATCTGAAGACTCTGACAATCAAACTCCACCACCTTCTCTTTTGTCGCAACCACCGTTTCACTTGAGGGAATCTCAACAGAAGAGTAAGGTTAATGTCAATTTAAAAGTGGAAGAAGTACCAATAATGTCTCTCTTCAGTCTTCACAAATACAACAGCTCGAAAAACTTTTTATTTTCTTCTTCATCTAAATCCACCACGAAGAAGCAAATCAGCAATGAGTACCTCGTTTCCGTATACACAGTTCGTGGTGATGCAAAAGTATTTTAAAAAGGTAAGGTAATGATTGTTTACGTGGTTTTTGGATTTTGGTTTTTGGCTTTTAGCTTTTGGTTATTAGATTTTTGATTTTTGGTTTTTGATTTTGCTGTAGATTTTAGTTTCTCAAAAAACTTGAATGGTGATACTAGATTCTAGTTTCTGGTTTTTCTTTTTTGTTTTTGAATTTTCTTTTTTTTTGAATTTCTGTAAAAATTTGATTAATTAGTTATTTATTTAATTTAAAAGTTATTTATTATTTTTAAGAACTTCACTTATAAGTTAATTTCTTTTAAATAAAATTAAAATTACTAAAATAAATATCATTTTTAATAAATAATACCAATATATCTCTTAACACAAAATAATTTTTAAGTAGTTAATTTTATTTTATTGTCTAGTTTTTTAAAAAATAAATGTTTTGATAAAATATGTTCATATTATATATGTTAAACAAATTATTTTTACTTAGCCTATTGTCTATATTTTAAAGAATCAATTCTTTAAGGAAGTTGATTGGATGGTTATTTTAATAGTTAAATTTTAATTAATGAAATTAATTTTATCGATAAACTTATATTTTTGTGAATTATTTTATAGTTCATTGTAGTAAAGCAAAAAAAATAAAAAAATAATTTATTAGTAGGTGAATTATCATTCACATATTTTACTAGTTTTAGTTAGTTTAATCTTAATTTTGATTAGCATTGATACGACATTGATTTTTACGTATATAATAGTATTTAACAAAAAGTTATATTTTTTTTTTTACAACAACAAAAAGTTTTATATTATTTATTTTAAATAAATCAAATTTCAAAATTATCTTATCTGGACATCCAACTGAATAGTAGACACACATCATTAGGAATAATGGTACAATACTAAAAACTACGAGGTTTAGTATTATTAAATAATAATATTTGTAATAAAAAGAAAAACAATCAACGTGAAGCAAAAAACTTGAAAAACTTTGATTGTTTATAGCTTTTAAAATGGTTTTTGGATTTTGTTTTTGAAAAACTATTTTATTTGCCAATCAAAAAATGATTTCCTAAGAACTAGGGAAACTAGTTTTTCAAATAATTATATAATTCTACACAAAAACCAAAATCAATGTTTTTTTAGATTTCTGGCAGTTTCATACGATGATTTTTTTTATCATGCCTTTTTATTTATTATTTTCTTTTTAATGATCCTTTTTTTTTTATTTTTTTAAACTGGTCTTTCTTTTCATATTTGCCTCATTCTCACTCTCAAACGTTTTTCACCATCACATCGTCAATACATTTTTTGTACTTTATTAATATAAAATGGGTATGTGATTATACATACAACTAGAGCAATTGTTTTTAGAGTTTTTCATCTCGACACTCAAAAATATTTTATCATACTTGTAAATTAGAAGAAGTTCTCTTACTGCTAAAATAAAAGAAGTTCAAAAATATTAAGGAAATTTTATTTTAAAAGTTACTATTTTAATTAATTGCTATAGAAATTATTTATACAAAAATAATCATAGAAATATATGTGTAAAAATTATTTTAGAAAAAAATATCAAAGGTATTGTTGGGAAAAAATATTCCATGAAGAGATTACTCCATCGTCCGGCTTCCAGGTTCCTGCCTTCAGGTCCCGGGTTCCTGCCCTGGGTCTGGGTCCCTTTCCCCGGGTATGGGTCCCTACCTCCAGCCTCCGGCTTCCAGGCCAAGTGATTTATCATGCCTTAGGATAAATGGAAATCTTTCTTTAATAAGATAACCAGCTTGGACAAGAGGGAATCTCCCTAAATCCGAGAGAAAGAGGAAGTATTCCAATACATTTGACCTCCCTTAAGAAAAAGGAAAATATTCTATTATCTAAGGATATAATGAATATTTCCAAATCCAAAGAGAGAGGCACGACTTCCACTATAAATATAGGTTTCTAAACCTAAAGAAGGGGATCTGAGACGTCCTTGAACAGAGCTGACAATTCCACAGCCGCCAAGGCAAGGTTCCAGACCTAAAAGACCTTCTTCTTCGACATGCCCATGATAGACTGATCCCGGCGGTTAGTATCAACCAGATGAAGATATATGCTCCCTGCAGCACGTCTACAACTCTACTTACTGGCTCAGGCCACGATCTCCAGCTCATCAGCAGGGTTGTTCCATGCTCACTGAAGCACCTCGACACTTCATGCTCATTGCAACATATCGACAGGTCTACCATCTGTTCCGGCCATGTGCCCCCTAGAACAGATGACTCCTACCAACTATAGAGCTACGTGCCCATTAGGCCATGTGCCCACTAGAGCCCCGTGTTCCCAAGGCTACATGCCTCCATTAGGCTACGCGCCTCCATCAGGCTACATGCCTCCATCAGGCTCCGCACCCATCTAGGCTCCGTGCCTCCATATACATGAACTACGAACGGCTTGATCCCTCACTGAAGGGTACGTAGGCAATCTCCACTGAAGGATGCAGCTATAAACCCAAACACCTTCCACGGTTCCACACCTAGACGCTCAGGGACCGCCCCTAATGGTCGGAACCATCAACTACAGATCAGGAGACACCCAAGGACCGACCCTGGTGGTCGAAACCATCGATCATAGATCAAGAAGACCCTGGGATCTTCACTATCGGTAGGCGGCCCCCGCCTAACAACCAATCTCCCTGATAGACTATGGATTCGACTCATTTTCATCCATGGTTTATAGGTGTTTTAACTAATAATAATTATTTTATAGAGTCTATTTATTATATTTATAAGATCAGGAGTGATTTGGAGATAAGTGATGATTTTGGAGCATTTTGAAGATATTTGGAGCAAGCACCCGAGATGACCATCGAGCTCGACCATCGGTCGATATTGGAGAGGAATAATCGATCGGTGTTCTTGTCTTGGTATCGATCGACAGCGAAGCGCGCAGAAAGCCCGTTTGGTCACAGCAGACTTGAAGCCCAAGTCTTCACCATTTTACAAGATTACCCCTGATGAGTTTTAACCTAATTATATAAGCTTTGCCACCATGTTAGAGGCAAAGTGTGCTTTTCTTGTTTTATTATTTTCACAGCAAAGGTTTTTAGGATTTTGATAGATTGGAGAGAAGATCCAAAGTTGTATTTTATGATTGGAACTCCATTAATATCTATTTACTATTCTAATGAAGTTTTCTTACCTAATTGCTGTTATGAATTGCTTGGCCATGTCTGAGTAGTTCCATTTTTAGATTTTAGGGTTTAAATTGGTTAGGATGGATTAGCCCCAACTATAGATTGCTGAGTTGTGATAATTATCATTAGGATTGTTCATTAATGCATGTTTCTAGATTACCTACCTAGAACTTGCCCTAGGATTGATTGATAAAAGCGAGAGCTTCATTCTCATCCTGAAAACATTCAAATTGAGCTAAGTTTCTTGCTATGAGCAAGGCGAGAGCTGATCTAATGAGCTTAGTAAGCTACCATTCAACCCGCGCATAAAGCTTAACTAGAACCACGTCGATCGATATCATTATTGAATAATCGATCGACGGAGCAAAAGGGGTATCGATCGATATCCCTATAGGATTATCGATCGACACTTTCTTGTGATCGACATACGTGAGTTGAGATCACTAGATCTAGTTAATAGAAAAGTCAAAACATACGAGAGCTGATTGACTTGTTGATCAAGTAGTTGATCTTTACATTATCATGCATGCAACTCATTAGGCATCCTATAATCCTAAGTTTCCTGAATAAAAACCCTAAGTCTAACTATTTCTTTTTAAGCACCAAAACCTCAACCAATCTATTGAACAAACACTTGTTCAAAATAAAACTGCAATTTACATTTAAATCTCTAAAACCATCTTGCTTAACAAATCATATTAGATTTCTTAGGTTCCCTAGCTCCCTGTGAATTCGATCTCTAAGTACTACAACTCGACATCTTATTTGAGAGAGTATAAATCACTCCTTAGGGTAATTTGAGTGATATAAAATTTGGCGCCGTTGTCGGGGAGCTTTGATCTCCTATTTATTCTAATTTTTGTTAAGTTTCTGACATAAATTTTTTTCTTGGATTTTCAGGTACATGCCCAGCAGTACCAGAAGCAACAAGGAAACTCAACTGCTATTCTCACCAGATCCTGCAAGTTTGGAACGTTCGATCCGCAAGAAAGCGCGCTCCTCTTCGACCGACAACAAGACTTGTGCGTCACTCGATTTCGCTCAACCACCGTCGACCCAGACACTAGTCCCGTCGACCCAGACACTAGTCCCGTCGACCGATACTCGCTCACCACTGTCGACCGATACTCATTCACCACTGTCAACCGATACTCGCTCACCACTGTGGACCGAAGACACTCACCTTCCATCGACTGACATCATTCATCCGACATCGATCGATACTCCATCCCAGACATCGATCGATACTGAGCCGCGAGACATGGTTGCGACTTTGATACTTGTACGAGATAATAATGGAGACCTGCATGACCATGAGGGTCATCTGCGTAATGCAACATGTCAGAGGATAGATGCTCAGGGGGCTGCAGTCCCTGAGTCTGATGCTAATGCTACAGGTACTACTTTACCTGTAGATGAGGCTGCGCGACCCAAAACGTTGGCTGACTACAACCATCCAGATCGATACTACACCAACAGATCATCCATCTCTCCTCCCACTATTGAAAGGGATTTTGAGTTGAAGGTGCAGTACTACACACTTGTGGGACAGATACTCTACCATGGATTATCCCACGAGCATCCTATGGATCATCTGGAGAGGTTCGAGGATCTGATTTATGCTGTTAGAGTCGAGGGAGTCTTTGAGGACTACCAGTTATGCAAGCTCTTCAGGTACTCACTTGCTGGAGAAGCTGTGCATTAGCTCAAGCAGTTACAACCGGGATCTCTTACATCCTGGAGCGACATCAAGAATGCATTCTTATGCAATTTCTTTAATGAAGCGCGTGCTGAAGACTTGAGAAGCAAGATTGCCACATTCACTCAGGGGCCTGCAGAATCATTCAGAGGCTCTTGGATCAGATTCAAGTCTTATCAGAGAGACTATCCACACGATGGATATAATAAAGTACAACTGCTCAGTACTTTCTACAGAGGCATCGCGGTGCAGTACCAGATGGCTCTTGATGCTTCCAGCAATGGAAACTTCAACACCAGGAATCCAGAGGAGGTAGTAAAGGCTATTGAAAACCTAGCATCCAGCAACAACACAAAGAACACTGATTTTGAGAGGAAAAGATCTGCCACCATCCTTGGGAATGATCAGATGGATGAGGTGAAGGCAAAGCTGGATAGTGTTCACAAGCTTTTCAGGAAGCATGTTTGCTTGGTTGAAGATGCGGAGGTTGTAGAGGGTAGAGCAAAGGAAGAAGAAGAGGTGAACTACATTGGTGGAACTGGTTTCCAAGGTTCTGGAAACCAGGGTGGAAGCTGAAATTCCAATGGAAATAGGAGTAATTTCAACCAAAATTCACAGTACCAGAAACCCTATAACAACAACTACATCAACAATAGAAGTTATGGAAGCTCCTACAACCAGAAGCCACCGCCGCCTACTCAAGAGAGAAAGATTGAAGAGATGCTTGATAAGGTTCTTGAGGCACAACAGCGAATGACAGTAGACTTCAATGGGAAGATTGATTCTGTCTACCCCAACCTGAACACAAAGTTTGAGACTTTGAGCACTCATGTAAAGAAGCTGGAGATGCAGGTTGTGTAGACAGGAGATGCTGTCAAGAGGTAGGAAGCCTCGACAAGAGGGGTAGGGGATGATGTGATGAAACAACACGTGAATGCCATCATTGGGGATGATTTTTGGCAAGTGGTGAAGGAAGAGAAGCTGCAAGAAGGAGATTTCGAAGTAGAAAGTTTGATGAGTTTCGGCGGATCGCATTGGTGTCCGACGCCAGACATCGAACATCGATCGACACACACCAGTCCAAATCGATCGACGGGAACTCCAGAGCATCGATCAACGACGCCTACGGAGTCAACCGCGTTTTACAATGCCGTGAAGATTCTAACTCACGAGGAGTTCACAGTAAAACACCCACATCCTCCCAGCCCTGTTTACATATGAATCTATCGATATGCTGACACCCCCATCGATCGACAATTAGAGGCAGCCATCGATCGACAACCTCCAGCGCCTATCGATCGACGAGCACCAATTACCTACCGAGTGCAAATACCAAAGATAGATGTTGCACGTCTTAATGCACTCAGGCCCAAACCCGAAGCTTCAGAAAGCCCACCAGAGACCGTCAGGACACCTTCAGATGATGGAGAGAATCCTATGGAAGAGTATAGGGTTCCTACTGGAAGAACCCTAAGAAGAAGAAAGGAAAAAGTGGCGAAACATCTGAAGAGGGGGGCTAATGAAAAGGAAAAGGAAAATTTCCGAAAGAGAGTCTTCAGGATTCCTCTACATAAGCCATTCGAAGAGGCCTATTATACCCACAAATTGTGGATATTCTTCAGAGAAAATAGAGAGAAAAAAGAAGACATCAAGAGAATTTTTAGTGAAGCTAGAGAAAAGATGAGCATGAGGATTACATTGAAGAAGAAGAGTGATCCTGGGCAATTTGCAATACCATGCACGATGAAGGGTATTGAGTTCCCACATGCCTTGTGCGACACAAGAGCATCAGTCAACATCCTACCTAGGGTTATGGCAGATCATCTGGTCTGCAGGTGGAGCCTTCGCATGAATTGTTCACTTTTGTGGATTGTTCCCAGAGGAACTCAGGAGGAATTGTGAGAGACCTAGATGTGCAGATTGGTAATGCTCTACCAGTTGATTTCCATGTCTTGGACATCAAGTTAAACTGGAACTCTTCTCTACTACTTGGGAGAGCTTTCTTGTCAACAGTGGGAGCAGTGTGCAACTTTCAAACCAATCAGTTGTGTCTAACACTCATTGATCCTAATACCCACTACGATCCTATTCCAGTCAAGAAGCCACAGACGATCTCCAGAAGAATCAATGATCCAGGAATCATTACAGCATGTCACTGTGGAGCCAAGTACGAATCTGACTACTCAGCATCAGTCGACACTCATCCAGTTAAATCGATCGACAATACACACAGAAAATCGACCGACACACACAAAGAAGAATTGGTCGACACTTATCCAGATGAGTGGGAGAACGACTACTACAACCCCACTATTGCCGCTTACACCAAACAAAATATGCATACAGACGAGTATGATGAAGACTATGAGGAGGAACGAGCTACTGAGTACATAGCCATCCTTGATGAGGAAGAGAAACTCCTACATCATTCCTACAGGAAAAGGAATGCACCATCGATCGACACTCAACCTCATCAATGAAATCGAAAACGAACATCGACCGACACTGCCTACTACAAATCGATCGACACTGAAGTCAACCATGCACGAGAAGGAGACTACTTGATTGGCAGTTGGGCAAATGAACACCACCACGAAAGCTTTGCAGTAGAAACAACAATCTACGCACCAGGAGCAGATAAACTACAAGAAGGTTTCACAGACGAGGAGCTTCTCAACATGCAATGATGCAATGAAAAAAATCAGATTCGAGCAGCAACTGCTTGGGAAAGAACTCGTTTCAGCCATCCGATCGATAGGGAAATCTGTCCATCGATCGACACCCATCGTCCACAATCGATCAACATCAACAATACAACGTCGATCGACAACCGTCCAATACCGAAAAACCATTGTAAGCGAAAAAGATAAATTCGATAACCAGTATCTAACTCCAGACGAATTTTGTATTTTCAAGGACCCAGATGGCTATGCAAAAGCAATAGACGGACGCACACTATACGTATCTCGAGAAGATATCGCAGATATCCTTCAGACAGCCAATGGAGCAGACAATCTGTTCGTGCATCACAACAACAATCCAAAACAAAAGGCTAAAAAGGAGTTCTATGACACAGCTGGTGGCATAGACAAACGTTTCATACAAAGATCTTGCCATACAACTCAACAATCGATCGACGTTAACATCCCAACATCGGTCGATAGACGTCCAAAATTTGGCAGAAGAGCCTTTGATTTCTATGGTACCAGGAAATTCTACTGGGAAGAGAAAGACGAGTATGGAGTCTACGGAGATGATCAGAGATACGCCAGAGATCTAGATGGACACACCATTCATGTTCACAACAAGGATATCAGAAGACTTCTGGAAAGAGCTTCAAGAAATGAGCCAGCCTACATCTGTCTTCCGGAACATGCTAGCTCATTCACATAGACAAAACTAGTACCAGAGATCTACACTAAGGACGAGATCAATGAGATGTTCTAGGGAGTCTGTGGAGAACAAGAGAAGAACAAAGAAGCTTTCCAGATGAAACTTGATGGTGTCTACTATCCATTGAATGATAGTATCAGTTGGCTAACTACATGCATGGAGGAGATGAAGCAAGGCATAGCCAAAATTCAGTACGTGACAGGCGTTGCTCGACCTCCATCGATCGACAAAAGACAACATACATAGATCGACAGGCATCACCACACATCGATCGACAACCAGATGCCAACATCGGTCGACGACAATCCACCACGCCAACATACGATGAAGTCTCAACAAAATTTTCACACCAGGGAAGAAATAGATCAGTTGGTAGAAGGGATCTATAGAGCTCTGGAAACTACAGAAGAGAGGCTTGATGGGAGTTGTGATGACATCTATTTCCCAATGGATCTTAACATTAGTGTTTTTACTTCCAAGATTGAAGCTATACAAGGGGAATTGGTGGAGATTCAGAGTTACATTTCCCGTCGACAAGAAGCATCATCATCGATCGACAGACAAAACAACAAATCGACTGACATTTATCATCTAACATCGGTCGACCACGCTACAAACCGAAGCCGGCTAGTACCAAAGAGCACTATTTCCCAATGGATCTTAACATTAATGCTTTGACTTCCAAGATTGAAGCTATACAAGGGGAATTGGTGGAGATTCAGAGTTACATTTCCCGTCGACCAGAAGCATCATCATCGATCGACAGACGAAACAACAAATCGACCGACATTTATCATCGAACATCGGTCGACCACGCTACAAACCGAGGCCGGCTAATACCAAAGAGGACATCAGACATGTCCGACACACATTACCATGGAGAGGAGATCTCAGCTGACACTTACGCCACATTTAGAAGACATCAGTTCAACCTTGAGAGTCTTGGTGAAAGATTGCAGAGGATGGAAAACACAACTGCAACAATGAAAGAAAAATGGCGCAGAGGGGATGAAGCAATGAGAGACTTCACTGGTATATGGTTCAACAAGCGCAAAGAAGAGATTGATACTTGTTTTCCAACAAGTCCCAGTTCTCAACACTACTAGCCCAACCACCTCCAAAGTCAAGCTAAATGACTATAACAAATCGATAAGTGGGAGGCAACCCACTATTAGGCAATATTTATTAAGTTTTTATTAATATACTATTTATGTTGGTTTTTAATTATTGCAGGTCATAAAAAAAAAGAACCGAGTAGACGATTGCCGCAAGTATCGACTTACGAGAAACGGTCGACATCGATCGACACAGCCTTTCATGCGGCGACCGATATCAACATCCTTACATCGGTCGATATCCATTCTGGTCTGGTATATCGTTCTTATATCAACATCCTTACATCGGTCAATATCCATTCCGGTCTGGTATATCGTTCTTACTTGTTACATTGAGTCCTTTTGATTTAGTTCTAACCATAACTCCGACTGAATTTACACTGGGGATAGTGTAGTTTAAGTCTGGGGGCAGGTTTACTGATATTTATTTACTTATTAGTTTTATTAAAATATTTTTCAAAATAAGTTATTATTGAGTCAAGAAGAGGATTATGACCTTTTAGATTTTTGCTTAATATCTAACCACTCTTTAGCACCATTATAGACTTACTAATTGCAGATAGTACTAAAGATAGTAAAGTGGATCAACCTGTCAACTATCCACTCTTGCTAAGACTGTTTTGAAGGAACCAAAGCTGACCTCCAATACTAAACTTGACACAACTGCTTGTCTTGGGGCTTGGTATACATGGGATCGGATTATTCAAACAAGTCTGGAAGGTAAAGCCTTGTGTAGAGAGATTTTTCACCATTTCTCTCTTTATTTTCGAATTAAAATATATATATATATATATATATATTTTATAATATATACAAAGATTTATTAGGAAGGAATTCGAACAGTACTTGGTGGCGACAACCATTAAGGCTTGCTTCATAAGAATTTCATAGGTAAAGGATTAGAATAGGACTTGGTGGCTACAACCATTTTAAGGCTTGCTTCACAAATAATCCTAGGGTATAGGTCAAAAAGAAGTAAGCATGACTTGGTGTCAACCACCATTAAGGCTCGATTCATGGAAGTCTGTCCAATCTTGGTCAATGATCTTGCATATAAGTAGACTTTGACTAAGAGAGAAAATTAGTAGAGAGAGAGAGAGGATAGAAACTAAAGTTTACCTGCAGGTCCAGATACTTGTTTGAAAATCCTTGTATCCTGTGATCGATACAAACGGGCTTCAAGTCGGCTGTGACCAAACGGGCTTTCTGCACGCTTATCTGGATTTTAGGTTGGTAGAGGGGAATGTCAGACAAGATTTGCTAAGTTGTTGGCTAGATGAATTTGGTTGCTAAGCTAGGATATGGTATAATGTGCTTTTGTGATTAGGACTTCTTAGATGTGGATTGCAATATTGCAGAGGTGATGATTCTAAGTTTTAAATCATGTGAGTCCCTGCTGTTTTAAACCTCTTTCAGAGAAACTGCCTGTTTGTTTTGTTTGAGGATAAGCAAAAGGGTAAGTCTGGGGGAGTTGATCGACTATGGATTTGACCCATTTTCATCCATGGTTTATAGGTGTTTTTACTAATAATTATTATTTTATAGAGTCTATTTATTATATTTATAAGATCAGGAGTGATTTGGAGATAAGTGATGATTTTGGAGCATTTTGGAAATATTTGGAGCAAGCACCCGAGATGACCATCGAGCTCGACCATCGGTCGATATTGGAGAGGAATAATCGATCGATGTTCTTGTCTTGACATCGATCGACAGTGAAGCGCGCAGAAAGCCCGTTTGGTCACAGCCGACTTGAAGCCCAAGTCTTCACCATTTTACAAGATTACCCCTAACAAGGTTTAACCTAATTATATAAGCTTTGCCACCATGTTAGAGGCAAAATGTGATTTTCTTGTTTTATTATTTTTACAGCAAAGGTTTTTAGGATTTTGATAGATTGGAGAGAAGATCCAAAGTTATATTTTGTTATTGGAACTCCATTAATATCTATTTACTATTCTAATGAAGTTTTCTTACCTAATTGCTGTTATGAATTGCTTGGCCATGTCTGAGTAGTCTCATTGTTAGATTTTAGGGTTTAAATAGGTTATGAGGGATTAGCCCCAACTATAAATTGCTGAGTTGTGATAATTATTATTAGGATTGTTCATTAATGAATGTTTCTAGATTAGCTACCTAGAACTTGCCCTAGGATTGATTGATAAAAGCGAGAGCTTCATTATCATCCTGAAAACATTCTAACTTAGCTAAGTTTCTGTTGGGGTCAAAAACGGTTACGACGAAGTTAACATTCAAAACGTCCGAAGAAGAAAACGAAAAACCTTCTTCGACAAATACTTTTTCGAAATAGATTATTCCTTACGAAAAGCTTTGCGGAAGAAACACGAGACATCGGACAAGAGCTCGAAAAGGGTCGCTACGCAGCGACCGAACGCGTGTTCCGCTCGGTCGCTACGTAGCGACCGAGCTCGAGCCAAAGCTTGGTCGCTATGTAGCGACCGAGCTCGAGCCAAGCTCGGTCGCTACGTAACGACCGAGCGTTCGTTCTGCTCGGTCGCTACGTAGCGACCGAGTCCAAGCCCAAGTTCGGTTGCTACGTAGCGACCGAGTCCAAGCCGAAGCTCGGTGGCTACGTAGAGACCGAGCGTCCGTTCCGCTCGATCGCTACGCAGCGACCGAGCTCTTCCAAAACGTCGATACGACATTAGTCCATGCATTCTCGTCTACCCTTCGATGCTATCTCCCGAAGACCGTAGTGAACCCATTTCACGTTCCCCGCCATTCTAAGTTATCGATCAAACTTTACCGTACAAACCGCGGAAAGTTCGTTCTTTATCGAAAGAAGCCGTAATAAACGCTTCAAGTCAGAAAACGGCCCAAAGGGACCTAAGACATGACTCGACACCCAACTTACGATTTCTTAACCAACAGCCCGTAAGCCGCATGACGGTTTATGCTTGGTTCGCAAGGAAAGATAAAATGTCAAGTTTCCGCGGATAAATACGAAATTTTGAAGATAATTACGAAGATCGGAAAAATTGGAATATCTCCATTTTTATGCTATGAAGGCTTAAGGGCAGAAGAGGAAAAGCGTAAACCGACCTAGGAGCCAGTATATAAGGAGTCCTAGGCGAGAGGCATGGGGGGGGGACTTTTTCAGAGCAAACTTAGCACTTAGAGCGATTTAGGCATATTTCCATTTTTGTTATTCGAGCTGCGACTCAACTAGGTTATTGCCGTCTTAGGGTTTTAGAACTATGAGTCTCGCCGACAGCTCTCGTAGCCCAGGCTCTTACCTTGTTGTAACGCTCAAACGCGAATTCGGAATAAGATCTACTTTGCTCTCTTTTCGATTTCTTATACTTTATTGTTGTCATTATTGTGTTCTGATTGCTTGGCGTGTGGTATTAGCAGAAATCCGGGACCTCTGGGAAATTAGGGATTTCCTAGTTTCCTTATTTAAACGGAAATCGACAGTGCGAATTTCGGTTCCCATAGTTTGGCGCTAGAAGGAGGGGGGCGAACGGATCAATCTGACCCGCAAAAGCCACTCAACGATCAGGAACGATATGCAAGACTCAACGTGCGCGAACGTCATCTCGTTCAAGGGGGGAGCAACGGTCGATCGAGCCAAACCTCGAAACGATCTCCTTGTTATCGAACTGATGATCTGAGATATCGACGTCGCTAGGGTGCTAATCGACACCGTAAGTTCGGCTGATATCATTTTCAAAGATACTCTCGAGAAAATGGGGATCGATCAATCCGAAATCGTGAAATA